>NC_080402.1:51385000-51995000 GCF_030265065.1 Corythoichthys intestinalis
CACACGCTCACGGCGTCCCAGTTCGTCCCCTCCCTTTCGTTGAGTGCGGACGTGGTTTGTGTTTGATAGACATTTTGGACCATATTGAGTGTACTTTTGCTATTATGGGACCGAAAAAGACCCCACCACAGGCTAGTGTTAAGCCTAAGAAGACATTAAACAAAATAAGGTATATTTTTCTGTAGTTTTAAGGCTTATTTAGTAGAAAATTATGTTTCATGGGGACCGTGGAACGGATTATTCTCATTTTAATGGTTTCTTATGGGAAATAAATGTTCGGAAGACGAACTTTTCGCCTTACACACACTTTCTGGGAACCAATTATGTTCGTGAGCTGAGGTATCACTGTACATCCCTAAATGTCCAAATTGAGTACTGCTTGTCATTTTCCCTCCAAAATGTCATGTGACTTGTTACACGAGTGCTGTCAGCATTGCTGCAGAGATTGAAGAGGTGGGGGGTCAGCCTGTTAGTGCTCAGACCATACGCTGCACTCTACATCAAATTGGTGTGCATGGCTGTCACCCCAGGAGGAAGCCTCTTCTGAAGCCGGTACACAAGAAAGCCCGCAAACAGTTTGCTGAAGACATGTCAACAAAGCACATGGATTACTGGAACCATGTCCTATGGTCTGATGAAACGGGCAGGCTTTCTTGTGTATGGTCTTCAGCCAGGGCTTTAGATATCAATGGCTATATTTTAAGTTATTTTAAGGGGGAAATGAATTAACTCTATTAAATTAGCTGCACACAGACTATTTTGCATTGTGTCAAAGTGTCATTTTGTCAGTATTGTCCCATGAAAAGATATACTTAAATATCTGCAGAAATGCGAGGGGTGTACTCATTTTTGTGATACACTATATGTAACATCAGCCACCCAGGCAGTAGCATCAGAAAATGAGTCGTTTTACAAAAGCGTTGTCAACACAGCAAAGAAGGTGCGTATATTTTAAATCCTTGAAGTTTTGTAAACATTTTCAGTTGTTCATACTTTACTTTAGATCATAGGGAAAAAACATTTTGTGTGGCCTTTGCAAATGATGTGCCACTTTTGTACAGTGAGTACAGTGAGTGTTAAACAACAAAGCAGGGATAACTGCACTTTCATGATGACAACTTCCCACTTTAGATTTCATGGATAGATAAGTCAAATCGAGGTTCATGTATCGTACTTGTCATCTCCAACTTACACAATGAAAACACTGACAATATTGTTGAAATTGCACTTATTTTTGTAAAGAAATTTTTGATTGCTCATACGTTTTTCTGCAACAAGCTTTGGAACAAGACTATTCGTGGAGTATGGATATTTATCAAATGTACAGTACTTGTAATAATTTCCACGGTTATAATTTATTGCTGATTAGGCCATGCATATACTTGAGATGAAACAGTAGTGAATGTGCTCTGCACATTAACATCATTTATATTTAACATAATTATAACAGTAATGAGCGCCGCAAGAAAAAACATATCTATCACCATCTAGTGGTTAAAAATGGAGGCATGAGGCATTATAATGAGCATGAAGCAATAGCCACATTCTTAATTGGGTGTTTCGACCTCCACCCACACCTCCCCCCCCCCCCAAAAAAAAAAAAAAAAAAAAACAGTATATGTGAGCTTAAAACATTCAGCACCTGTCGGGGGTCTGAAGAAACACACGGTGACGTCAGTTCAATGGTAACTGGACCATCATTTTGAACATGTACCTGCATGGAGGCCCCAAACTTTCCATCTAAAACACAAGACAGATCTAATTAGGGAACATAAACATACACAAATAACAAATGCTGTTAAATCATACATTCACATACTGTATATTAGTGATGCACGATAATACATTTTTCAACCGGTGCCGATAACCGATAATTTCCTCCACATTCCAACCGATAACCGATATTGTCAAGCCAATAATTCTATTAAAAAATTTATGTAAAATGTTAAAGTATACACAAGAGAAAATATTAATGTGCAAATATATAATTTATTGCTCTTTTTTCAACATCAAATATGAACAAGTAGTAAATTCCAACAGCTCGCATCCCCGAGCATGTTGTTTTGTGCCTGAGTTTTGTTAAGCCGGCAATAAAGGCAGCGTTACAAAGTCATTTGACCGCTCGTCATTTTACATACTGAATGCATTACTGACTGGCTGACTTCTTGTGTGGTTTTCTGCATGTTTAAATTATCATCTAACCACTGTGCCCTCTTGATAAGCTTGCTTACTTGACATCACTTGTCCAAATGTCCGTGGTGAAACTGATGTGATTGGCATGTTTTTCATGAAGAATGGTGGTCGTATAAACTACATTATTTTTTTTTATCCGGGGCTTTGGTTCTCAGGTCATTTTGGTTAAAAAAAACCGTCTCTCGTCTCTTTGGCGGCAGCTACGTTCATACCGGATAATCCACCCGCCCCGGCTGGTGCGTTGCGGCGTATTCGGGGACTGGCTCTGCTCCGGACGGAGGCGCACGCCTCGTGTCCCGCACGCCATGAGGAAACGCTCGAGAAACCGGGATGTTTGCTGGAGGTCCCGCTGCCGGGGAACCGGGCTTGGCCTGCCCCGCCTGGCGGCGGCCTGCCAGACCGGCCAGAACGGCAGGCTCCGTCGGAAGACGGCTACTTGTCGACTATCGGTCTCGTGCCGGTGTTTAGCCGTAGATGCGAGTTTACCACCCGCTTTGGGCTGCATTCCCAAACAACCAGACTCCGGGAAGGCCGCAGCGTCTCTATTGTCACAAGCCCCATAGTTTAGCTTAGTTTGTGTTTACAATAGCTTTAGCATTCCCGCTAGCAGCAGCCTCGTATTTGTTCCAAAAATCTTTGAGATGCAGTTTTAAATGGCTGCTGGGTTAGTGGTGTTGAATGAGGACGCTTTCTTTCCGCCTCGGGGAACTTCTGCAGTGCATGTTTTGCAGATGGCGAGAGCGTCTTTTTTTTTCACACACGTTAAATCCAGCCACGCTAGTGACAGCCATAATCTACAACTGCTTCTTGTCATGCAACTCCGCCTCCTCAACCCCTCCTCCCTCAGAGGCTTCAGAGAGGGGAGGGGTTGAGGGGGCCGCGTGCTGAATTCTTCGGTTGCGCACATTTGGAGGCTAAATCAAGTATACATTTATCGGATTGCATTATCGGTTGAATTTTTTTATTATCTTGATTATCTGTGTGACGTCATAATTGCCATTATTGGCCGATAATTATCGGTGACCGATATTATCGTGTATCTTTACTGTATATACAATAATGTGTATGCATATGTAAAAACATACTTACGTATTTACAATATATGTAATTATGTGTATATGTATATACATATTGAAATATACACATTGCATAGTTATATGTGCATATATATTGTGTATATATACATATATGTACGCACACACATACATTTATACAGAATATAGTAGCAGTACGGCCCGGCGTTGCTCGGGTTTGTTAATCGTGAACGCAACAAATTATACATTCCTTAGTGATGCAGCTGTAATACAGTAAAAGTAAAAGGATGGCATAAAGGGGTTAATATGCAATCACTTTTCCATCACTGTGTACAGTATGAATATCCAGCCGAAATGAATCCCTTAGTAAAATTCTGGATAATTGTACATTTTTACACGCACGCACACACTCCCTACACACACAAAGACCAAGTTCCAATTTACCATTTATATATCCCTGCTCAAAAATACGGGAACACTAAAGTAACAGATTGTAGATCTGAATGTATGAAATATTTTTACGAAATACTTTTTTCTTTCCATAGTTGAATTTACTAACAAAATCACACCAAAATTATCAGTGAAAATCAAATGTAACAACCCATGGAGGTCTGGATTTGGAGTTATAATCAAAATTAAAGTGGAAAAACTACAGGCTGATCCAATTGGGATGTAATGTCCTTTAAACAAGTCAAAATGAGGCTCAGTAGTGTGTGTGGCCTCCACAGGCTTGTACGCCCTCCCTAGAACACCTGGGCTTGCTTCTAATGAGATGACAGGGGTGTCCTAGGGGATCTCCTCTTAGATCTGGACGGTATGAGAAGCAACTTGGCGGTGCCAGATGGACCTAAACAAAATGTCCCAGAGGTGTTTTATTGGATTTAGGTCAGGCGAATGTGGGCGCCAGTCAATGTTAACAAGTCCTTCTTCTTTCAGGAACTGCTTGCATACTCCAAGCCACATGAGATTTGGCATTGTCATGCCCAGGCACTGAAGGGAGGTCATGGTATAATAGCACACAGCTAAAGTTGGGTAGTAACTTGTCACATTTACTGCGTTACATTTACATGAGTAACTTTTTGAGAAAAATATACTTCGAAGAGTAGTTCTGCTAAGCAATACTTTTTACTTTTAATTAAGTAGATTTGTGAAAAAGAAACGCCACTCTTACACCGCTACTTTGGGCTACACTAGTTGTTATATTGTTCCTCTTTATTCTACATATTAGATTTTCCTTTTTTTTTTGTTTTTGGCAAAGATGCCAACAGGGGCTCTACCAGTTTCACCATAGATATCGCAAAAATAATCACATGACTCCATTATGCCAATCAGACTCAAGTAGGGCTGCAGCTATCAGTTATTTTAGTAGTCGATTAATCGATGAACTATTTAGTTTGAATAATTGACTAATCGGACAAGGAACATAAAAAATTGAAATACCTGAGCTGAGTCTCAGACGGTATAAAAAAAAACAAATGACGATCAATGCACAACAAAAGAACAATGGGCTAACTTAATAGCAAAACTCTGCTAGCTTAAAGGGTATGAAAACGCAAAGGGGGTGTGAGACATCAATAGAACCGTTATGTGCCAAGATAACAAATATTGATAAAGTTAACAAAAAAAAAAAATCAATCACATTAATGAGCAATTATCGAAAATAGATCGAAAATGACGAACATTTCCGAAAGTGTTCCGGAAACAGCCGAATGGGGCGGAGATGTTCTAACAAGGAAACAAAAGGTCGAGGCAGGTGCCATCGTTGTTTATCGACGAGAGAGTTGCGTTCGTGTTTTATCAAAAAATCGCTAAAATGGTTCACACCTGTCATGCAATGTGGTTTACAAATAGCCATTTGTTGCAATGTAGTACCCATGAGTTCCCGAAGCGAGAAAAAGAGCTGGACTACGCAGACAATGAGTAAAGTTCGTCAGTGCTAAGAGGGCTATATTTGCAATTTTACAGGGAAACGGGAACCTGACGAGCAAGAAGATGTGCCTACAACCTCAAAGAAAACAAAAGTTATGCTACTTCCTAATCACTAAAGACCCACGAACTGCGAAGGAGTGAATTCGTGACCCGTATGTGAATAAATCGAGTGATTCGAGCATGTCTGTGAAACAGGAATATCAGCTTGTAGAGATCACAAATCACGGCGACTTAAACGTACATTTGAGGCAACAACTTTACCGAAGTTCTGAATTAAAGTCATTTCGGAATATCCCGACATCGCTAGGAGCGAGCTGAAAACTGTGCTATAATTTCCAACATCGTGTATTTGTGATGCTAGCTTCTCTCACTCTCCCATCTCGGGACCATCTCGTCTCAACGAAACAAACTCAGCCCTCCCACTGATTCAGCGGGTGAGTTGTATTTTTTACCTGCACTTAACCCGACGGGGCTTAAAACAAATGCTATTTTATATTTGCTGTATTTTTCTGCCGCACATTGCCGGTGTTCTGACAAAGTTGGCATGCGTGTAACGTTAAAAAGGACCGCGAATGCAGTGATTCCTAAGTACACAGTACAAACTTCCTTTAAAGAACGGAATATTAACTTACGTTTGCCATGTTTGGCGCACACAACAACTGCACGTAGCCCTCTCACTTAACGACTTCGCCGTGTCGTTAAGCGTTAATTTACGCCATTTCCGTATTGCACATGTATGTTTGTGATGTAAATAGTTTTTTAGCACCATTGGATAACATTGAGAGTCCAACTGAATATAAAAGAGGGACACCGGTCCGTGAAAAAAAAGACCCAAATCACACCGGTCTGTGGTGCAAAAAAGGTTGGGGACCCCTCCTCTAATCCCATTCATATTTGTGTCGGTTGGCAGAGCGAAACCGATGATAGCATATTAAATGATAATTATTCTATACATTACTTTACTTTGCAGTCACGGTATAGCAGCTTCACAAAAAGAAATGCAAAACATACCATTTGGTGTTTCCCACACAAACTGTTGGCGGGGTTTCATCAGTGTGATTGCTCCCCTCAGTGATCCTTTCATTAGGCTGCACTGGCTTTCGTTTGGGCTCAAATTGATAACCCAAAACACCAAAGAAAGGTTCATAACTCTCCTCGTTACCATTAGAAGAATGTTCGTTACGTCGGATTCGTCGCTGCAACTACAAACGTAACTGTCTGCCATCATCGCCGCCATTCAGTACTAAAGCACTGAGCCGGTTGTTTCCTTGTTTTGATGTCATGCACACAATCTGCCAGATTTCCGGGATCTCGGGGGCGGGTCTTTTTAGCTTGAAATTGACCCAAATTTCTCTAATTTTCTTGGTGTTGCGATGTGTGTAATTACACCAGTACTTCACAAATAGTGGGGCGCGCCCCCCTGGGGGGGCGCAGAGCGATGCCAGGGGGGGCGCGTGTGACCTCGGGAACATGCTTTTTTTTTTTTTTCTGCCGTACTGGAATAAAGTGTACTTGCGCATCCACTCAGTGGGTGGCAGTGGCGCTCTCATTTTCAGAGTGCGTGCAGTATTTTTGAACTAAGGAAGAGCACTCATCACACAGAAAACAAGTATGAAGAGCAGTGCGCTGCCGCCGTTTTCGAAAGACGTTTTCCGACCGGACTCACTCACGCAGCGACCCACTGTCTTGTCCGGTTCTCACGCCGCCGCCCGATAAGTGCCATTTTCGGCTTGGGATCGTCACGACGACCGCCCTCACCTACGGTTCTACCTCGGCCTCCGAGAATGCGCTTTGTTCGTGCCGTTTTTGCCTTTTAGCTTTGACTTTTAATACTGTGGGTGATGAGGAAAGACTGTTTACTGTGTCTAAAAATAATTATAGCTGACCGCCAGAAGCCAAATCAATTAAGACGCCACTTAAAGACATTCGACCCCAATCTCATTGATAAGCCGCTTGATTGTTTTTCAGCGAAAACGTGCCGAATATTGCCAACAATCGTCCTGCTTTGTCAGTGTTATATCAGTAAACCAGTGAGCATTGTTAGCATGCTCATTGCAAAATGACTCCACACCATTGCAAAGGAGGTAATACTGAGTGTGAGCAGCAAAAATAAAAACTGTCCTTCTGTCCAAGGACAGTCTTTTTTTTCCTTTATTCATTTTTGTTTTTTCGGTCAAATTTTTTGGCATATTGTCCTCATGAGTGAATGTTTCTAATCAATTTGAATTCGTTATTATTTACTGATTTTATTACATTTTATTTTTCTGTATCAAATGGTCAAAAATGTACCTTGAGTGTATTTTTACAGTTTGAATGTGACTTTTTTTTTTTTTTTTAAATTCAGGCAAATTGATGCACGTCAAGTCTTCTCTGTTACAAACAAAATAATGTTAATAAAGTTATACTTTATTATAAGTTGATCTATGTTACTTTTTTTCTTTATTAGAAAAACAGGACACAATATTAGGCAGATGCGTATTTATAATAGTAATTTTATAGACAAATAATACTATTTACAGTGGCGGCAGAGAGTTTGGGGGGGGCGCGAACCATTTACGTCTTGCTTGGGGGGGGGTGTTGCAGAAAATAATTGAGAAGCACTGAATTACACGAAGTGACATGATATGAATCCAAAAGGCATTCGTTTATGGATAAATGATGGAACATTAGCATTTCCCCAGGTGTTGACATACACTTTAAATTTTTTTTTTTTTTAAATAACGCTCTTAGCAAATGGTTCAGACACATATACCCACAAAAACAGCTAAATATAACAATAAAATTTAAACTAAAAAAAGCGCAAACAAAAACTTATCTTAGGTTTGTCTTAACAGAGAGCAGCTGGATTCAGCCATGTGAAATGAGGCAGACTAGAGGGCAGTGTATCCACCCAAATTAATAAAGCTAAATGCAAGCACTTTCAAAACACACCATTACAACGGCAATTTAATTAAACGAATACTCGAGCAGCAAAATTTAATTTGAATCTTTTTTTTTCCTAATCGAATATTCAAGTTAATCGATTAATCGTTGCAGCAGACTCATGCTTGGCGTTCTATGATCACACCGGCCTGTTCAATCACGTGGCCATAAAAAATGAAGTATTTGACATAGAGCGCTGCCCTCAACATGACTTGAAAAAACAGATTTTAACCTCTCTCCCAAGTTTTATTTTGCACCGACTGACCACGAAAACCAGAGATATGGTCCTTTTAATTTCATCATTGGAACTATGAAGGAACTATTCACGATCCAACTTTTCAAACTATTTTCTCCACAAGAGGGCATTCATGCATTTTATAAAAATGATACATCTGTTCTGTATTTTTTGCTTTTCTCTCGCCTGAATTAATTTTTCTGTTTTTATTTTTTTTTATTTCTTTGGCTTAATGTGTTTATGTAATAGGTTATAGTACAGCATAATAATGACAGTTCATATCGATAACTTTGTGCTGAGAATTTTTTTTTTTTTTTAATTAAGCATCGTAAGCATTTACTCACATTACTCATTACTTTCTTTTCACCACTTTTTCACTTGTACTTGAGTACATTTTTTAGATACCTACTTTCACTCTTACTTGAGTAATATTATTTTGAAGTACAACTCTTACTTGAGTAATTTTTTGGCTACTCTACCCACCTCTGGACACAGCAATGGGCAAATGGACAATGAAGCTGCAACAATTGAACTTTGGTATTATCAAACCTGCAGATAAAAACACTTGTTTTCTGAGCAAAAAAAAAAAAAAATCACATAGGTGAATAGTTTTCAGATTGAAACATATTTTAGTTCAGCTTTTACTACCAAAGCCAACATTAAGGGCTCAATCATGCCAGCTCATTACACACCAAATGGTTTTCAGTTCAAAAAAGCCAGTACTCTTTGCCAAGTATTCCTGTTCATTCTGTTCAGATGTACATCTGCAGCGAGTTTTCACATGATGAAGCTAATTTTAAAAAATTTAAAAAAAGTTTGTGTTGACAACTGAAGTGTTGTATCCTTCTGTTTATAAGTAAGGGTTTATTTATACTTAAAACCTAAATATTTGTACTCATAGTGCAATGAAAAATTATTTGACCTCTTTTCAAATTATCTTTTTCAAAGTTACCCCATTTTAATATTTAAAAACTGCCAAAGAAATGTAAATGTCACACAAAAAACACATGAACTAAAACATAAACTGCACTTTTTAAGTGCTGATTTATTCCAGAATTATAGTGGCAGTAACTTTATTTCTCTTGTCGAGTTTCTGTGGGTTGCATATATTATCACTACGGATGTGCCCGATCCGATCATGTGATCGGAAATCGGGCCGATCGGGCCATTTTTTAGAGGATCGGAATCGGGTGATAAGGATAGGTGTTTTAATTAAAAGAATGAAAAGATGTTTGTTTTAAGGGCTAAATAGTTACAAAATAATCCAAAAATACAATGGCATTGCTAAAAGAAACAAAAATATATACGTTTATACTCCGCAACACTTCCGTAAAAAGTGGAAGAGGAAGTACTGTAATATTGCAGTACTGTAACATGTTTGGAACTTTGTTTAAAAAAAAATAAATAAATAAATACCTTAATTATCATTATGTAAATAAAATGAATATTTAAACTTCTGAATAGTTTTTCAGTAAAATTTGGAATTAAATCCAAATTGTAGAGTTTCAAGGGAGTTCAAAATTTCAGATAGCAGATAAGTATTAAGTAATATGTTTCAGATAATATTTTATATAAAAAAAAATTTAAAAAATTACTAATAAAATAAAGTTCTGTGTGATGAGGTAGAGCCCACAGGCATTTGGGGCAGATAAGGGAAAAAAAAAAGCTATGCAGTGTGACGATAGCCTAAATGTTCTTCCACTGGGTCAGAGAGATTAATGACCCTATCTGCACACTAAGGACTTGGTCCATGCCAGAAGAATGCCGCATAATCATATTTCCTCTCCAAAGCTAATTAGAAGTCTTCACTCCTACCTGGCTAGGCCAAGGTGTTCCCTTTATCTGCTCCCTGATGGTCCGACCTAGTTCAGTGTCACTATTGAGGCGCTTAACAATCCACACTGATGCAGCCCAAACTGCTATAACTTAATATTGATCTAAGTGATGCTATTTTTTCCCATCCTGTTTTATTATCTACCTCTTCTTTCTTTGTTCACATTATTCAGGCTTTCTACAGGTATCACCAAATCTCATTTAATGCTTTTTAATACCACTTTAAACTAATTCAATGCCCATCCCCAACTGCAGATAGTTTCACACACAAAAATTATGAGTGGAGTTGCCCAATAACTACTTTTTACCCGATAATCGATATCCCGATATTGTCCAACTCCAAAAATCCGATACCAATATCAAACCGATACGTATATGCGGTTGTGACCTTCTCATATTATGGCCAATTGTATTGTGATGTCCCAATGGATAGTTCAATACTGATAAATGTAACAACTTCAAGGTTTCCCAATAAACATTCTGTAAAAAATAAGAACAACGTCAACTGAAGTTATGGAAAAAGTGCCTAAATTGCACCACTATACTGTTGAAATCAAAATCGTGCAAACATCAGTTTTTTGGGATCAAGTGCAAGTGCAAAGGACTTCCATAATCCATATATGGCTCACACAGTGCTTCTGGCTCAAAATAACAACAAAGGCACACAGCTTCAGTACAGTGAATGAGGTATGAAATTACTTTATAATTCATTATTCTTCAATCATTTATTGTTCAATCAATTTTTGCACCATTAATCAAAATGGTCTACCCGCATAACAAATGCCAAGCATCTTCGTTTAGAGACATCTAAGGGTGAATAAGCATAACTACTGTGCTAAGCTGTGACCAGTCCTTGTTTAAAGACAGAAGGATTCTACATTCACTTTGAAGGCAACATGCATATTGGCCCAAAACCAATAATGAAAAACCCTTGTCAATTTTATATGATACAATTTTTTAAATGCTTTTTATTGGCTGATATTATCCAGATGATATCGGTCAACTCTAATAAATTGTGTAAAAGGGGTTCTTAACCATCAAGTTCATATATTTTTTTAATGCCTCGACCTTTTAGTTTCATGCCTTTTAAGGCCTGAATTTTGATATAATCCATTTATTGACTTTTAATGCTTTTTAATGACCCGCATAAACCCTGTTATTATTAATTGCAGTGATGTGCACTGTGCAACATCAAGGAAGAATGTTCTTCATAGTATGGACAAAGCAAGTTGGATTGTAGTAACCAATGTTACCTTTATTTTTTCATGTGTCAGAACCCCAGACACACAAGCTCCCTGAGCACACTGAGGACCACTGTGAGCAACATCAGAGGTGTACTATTATTTTACTTTTGATATAATTGATTTGGCCCACTTAAAATGAAAAAGACAAAAATCTCGTTCATGAAATGTGTGCTATGTTATACAGTATGTGAGAGTCCTGCTTTAAAAATAAGTCCTGCTTTGGCCTGGGTAAGGTGTGGCATGGGTGAGTTAATAAATATAAAACATAGGCTAGGTTCATACCGCAGGTCTTAATGCACAAATCCGATTTTTTGTCATATTTGATTTTTTGGCGTGCCCATTCAGACTGCCTTTGTCCATTTAGGCCATTTAAGTATTATGCATGCGCACTAATTTGCAGTCCGACTGAGCAAGAAAACCCGCATGCGCAAAAGCATCAAAACAAATGACATCACATGCTGGCTGTCATCTGTCATTCCAGGGAGATCATATTTTGATTTCCAAAAAGAGGACACAAATAACAGACATAAATAATCCCCATTTAGGCTGATATTCAAAGTATATATGGATCGCTAGCATGCACACACTGTCCGTGCATGTCACACCCACATACGGGCAGTTTGCCACAACTCTTGGAGGTGAAAGACATCTTGAAATATTGCTCACATAGAGTAGTGAGAAATCTGATCATTCTGAGGCTCATCCTCAACCCATTTTTATTTTTTTATGACTGTTGTCAAGCTCAACCCTTCCCCAAAAGGCGTGATCAAGGCAAGCTGGGCGCTAATGCACAGCTGCACCACTACCGTAGCGCACCATCTCTCTCGCTCAGACCGCCGCGACATTGTGGAAAAATGTGGCCCAGATCGGATTTAAACCACATACGAAAGGGACCCTGATCGGATTTCAAATGTTCCACTTCTACGCGACTTGTCCCGTTCAGACCGTCAAGTTAATGCCTCACTCGATTTGGAAAAACACGAAAAAATCGGATTCCTGCCGTATGAACCCAGCCATAATGAACAACCACAATGGGAGTATATCAAACTCCCACATTAAAACTGTTCAGACAATAGGGACACTCACGATTCCTACGGTATTCTCTGTGTCTAAGCGGCTATACAGAACAGGTTAAAAAATAAAAAAAAATAAAAAAAATAAAAAAAAACACAGTTTCACCGCTTGTTCTTCTATTTGCACATGCTCTGACAGCCATTCAATCTAAAAAGAATTGCATTCCTTTTTTACTGTGGCTTGATGAGTGTAGTACTGCTGCCCTTTCAATGCTATGATTAGCTGCGAAGTCTTGAGTTAAATGAACTGTACCGTATTATTGGCTAGACACCTGTTGCTCATTAAGTTACGTTGCAAAAATGGTACAAAAAACAATTTTATTGGTCTAATTAACTATATTACATCAGTTTTAATATTAGACATGAATTAATACTGTAACGCTTGCAAAAATTGGCAGCGGAATGTAGCCCCACTAAAAAAGGACATGAGTCTAGCTGACTTTTCACACTATTTTTCTCTGCACTCACCCAGGTCATGCACCTCACCGCTATATACAATTGTGGTGTAGTACCACAATGGGAGCACCGCCTTGCCGTATCGAACGCACCACTAGGAGTGCCGCGCTGGCACATCACTGTTTTAGTGATGCTACAATATTTCTGTTGAATTTCTTTCTGTGGGTATAGATTTTCTTCTGCGCCGAGTATGTGCAAACAGTGCGCGATTGCGCATGCGCACAGCTTAGAGGGAGTATTGGGAGTGACAGTGATGACAAATTACAACTGTCAAATTTGCAAAATGTGCCAATTGATACATTTATATAGAGAGATAGCAGAGAGCTGAAGACAGTGGTGTGTTAAGCTTAATCATGATTCATTAAAAGTTTAAGGTGTCAAGAATTTACATTTTGAATAATACATAGATAATACACTGTATAATAACGGCAACTATGTTTGAGTCTACTCACTGGCAATCAGTGTGCTTATGTTTCTGTGTCACATGTACAGAACACACCTATATAGAAATATCTTGTATTCTCCTACATTTACAGATAAACTCAAATACCATATTAGACAGTACATTAGGAAGTTGTGACAATCAGTGTAGTGGTACATGTTGATGCTGATATTTTTTCCCAACTGTCCTTTTGGGAAGCGATTGCCAGATGCGACCAATCAGTGACAGTAAATGATACATCAAACCTCAACCAATACTGATGCCTTCTTTTTTGTCTGATGCATGTCAAAAAGTTGCTACTAGCAATGTAACAAGTAACGAGCTTGGAAAACTAAAATTATTACTATTTTCAGAAGAGTTATTCCTTACACTACTGATTACAGAAATATATTTCAATTACAGTCACAAATTAACATGTTACCCCCCAAATTCATGAGCAGGCCTTCAAAGTAAACTGAAATGCTAAAGAGTGCTTCAACTAAACTGGAGGTGTTCACACTACAGGATATGTAAGTGCCTGGGGGTTGAAAATTTTCAGGCATAAACAATATTTTAATATAATGTAATATGTAATGGCATACTTAAACTGAACATACCTTCAATCAGCTCTTTTGTACGTGCAAAGTGGTTAAACAGTTTGAAGGCAAAACTAATGTTTAACCCATTACTATGTAACATCAGACTGAACCAGAAAATGGTTGCTAAGGTGCCATTAGTTGACCCACCTTTAACCAGCTCAGGCTTGTAGGCACTCCTCATGTTCTCCAGGATGCTGGCGTAGAAAGGTTGGGACAACTCTGCAGGCATGGCCGAGTGGAAGTCTGGCTTGTTGCCCTTTAGTATGCACTGGAGTGTAAACTGGCTCACACATAGCACCTCATAGTCCCGGTCCATGACACTTTTACTCCATGCTCGACCGTTCTCATCTTCAAACAGCCGCAGGTTCAGGATCTTGCGTACTCTGGAAGGCAAGAACAAAATTGTGTAAAACAACAGATCAGGATCAAGTTCAGATAATATAATAATAACCCTCTTAGTTTGAAAGGACACCACCGGACCATTGAATTGTCCATTGAAAATATGCTACCTTCTAATTTCCAAGGTTGGATAATACTTTTGATGTATCATTGTAGAAGTACCTTTGATAGCAGTACTAACAGTGTAATTGCCTTCGCCAGAAGTTGGAAGTAGGCACACATAATTCAGCTCTGCGGATTGTTAAGATTAACAATTTTAGTGCTGCAACAAATAATCGATTAACTCGAGTAATTCGCTTAGAAAAAACTTTGAATCCAATTTTGGTGCTTCGAGGATTCGTTTAATTAGAGTGGCGCTGTAATGGTTTGTTTTAAAAGTGTTTGCATTTAGTTTTATTGATTTGGGTGGATATACTGCCCTGTAGTGGCAACAGTAATTATGACATAACTCATCTTACATGGCTGAATTCAGCTACTCCCTGTAAAAACCAACATAAGGTGAGTTTTTGTTGGTGCTAATATGTTTATTCATGCATTCATTATTTAGTTCAGTAGTCTATTTGGTCTTTTTTTTTTTTTTTGTGGGAGTACGTGTTTGAATGATTTGTGAAAACCTTTGTTTAAAAAAAAAAAAAAAAAAACTTATGGCATTTAAGCTAGCGGACTTTTGCAATGCAAGTTAGCCAAGTGTTCTTTTGTTGTACTTAGCTCCTCATTTAGTTATTTTTTATATTGTTTGTGGCTGAGCTCAGGTATTTTAATTTAGTTTTAAATGCATTTATTGCTCTTGTAAAATGAAAGTGCAATTCTATATCATTTGAAGAAACTCTAAGGACAGTATTTCATTTTGGCATTTTTGTAAGTGCAATCCAAGGAAGCCAAAATAAATCTTATTATATGCATAAACACATTGTTGTACAATTTAAATCTCAAGTTTATTCTGCAAAGCAGGATAAATTTGTAATCCGAATGCTCGATTATTTGAACTACAAAATAAATTAATCGACTACTTAAATAATCTGTAGCTACTGCCCTATCAATACATCACAGAGTTTGTCTCAAAGTTACAACGTTTAAGTGATAAAATACTGAAATTGCAAGCTTGATTTGAAAAAAATATATATGGGAGGGGGAACAAAACTGTCAAAATGTCATTCACAGGACAAACACTTTTTACTTGGGATCTGTCATGCACTTACATGTACTCTGCGTCTGTGTGGGTGTCCTCAACAGATATTCCGAGTAGCACACACAGTCCCTGACCGATTGAACTGATCGTTTCGCCTCCCACTGCAGGAAAAACGAAGAAAAAGTTGATGTCAGAGTCAGGTTCATGTGAGAACGAATGAGCAAGCATGAAAGAGTCCTGAATAGCAGACATTCTTCCAAATCATACATCCGATGTTTTCATTTTTCCATCTGCCTCCTAAGGTTAAATGCATTTCCAACTTAAATCCATAAATATTGTCTTTGATTTTTGTTTAACTGCTGTCCTAAATCGCGCCAATGCTAACCCAACCTAGCTCACGTTAGCTTAACATGCATTCAAGATGCCATTGAATGTATCCAATACGCCGACACAAAGTAAGACACAGTGTTATCTTTCAAATCAACGGAACTGTTCACCTGTCACAGATGCCCTGGTAACTCTTTGGATGATCGCTTTCATTGTTTTGGCGATGTTTCACAAGGCATTGACACCTCTAGTTAGTAGTACACGAACACAAGGCTTGAAAGCGAAAACTCCGTTGTCGCCCTCAAGCGGCCTCTTGCGGAATTTTACTCACTTAACATTACAGTCCATATCGTTTATGGGTGGGTTACGTTCTAAAAACAGTAAGTAAACCCACGAAGCAGAGAATGTTTGAATTTAGAAATACCACATTAGTTAAACTATAGACAGTCTATTTACTTGACGTTTGTCCGCCCTTTGAAATGTCCACTTGTGTGAGGGTGTTTTAACGCAACTCCTACTTTCGCTTTACTTTTAGTAATCATTTGCATATTGGTACAACAGACTCGACGGCTGTGGATTATAGTGCGTTTTGTTGTTGTGTGTGAATGTCAAATGGCCGCAATAAATAAACCATTCTAGTGGAATGGTGGTGTGAATCAGTCCTAAAAGCACTAACTGCCCCTGTAGTTTGATCATTAGAATCTTAATACTGGATCAGTACTCTTGAATTTACACAAAAAAGCACTCTTGAGTTAACAGCACTCCCAGATGGCAGACCGACATTGATTAAACGTTGATTTCACATAAAAATCATCAGTATGGTTGCCATCGAAATTTTCGATGTCATGTGACGTTGAAACAACGTTGTTCTATGGTATGTCAGGCGATGGTTGGGTTAACATTGTTTTATAGTTGAACTAATGTTGACAAATAGTTATGATTGACTGGGAAATATGATTGAAAAGTCATTGAATTATGGATGAGCGGGCGTTTTGGTCGAAAACTTAAAATGGATTTAGCGTTGTTCCAAGATGATTAATTATCGAAAAATGATATAAGATCGACAGCGGAATGTTGATCCAACATCTTTTAAACGTCGGTCTGCTATCTGGGCTGTAAATGAAGGAAGACGTGTCAAGCTTTCAAAGGCCACGTACAATGGCACTGACTTATCAATGACTGACAACTGTCTATTTGTTGGGGAGATAACTGAAAATACTGTACAGTACATACTGACTGTGTACATTACTAACTTTATTAGCATAAATTGAATAGTCTGTGCATATGCATATATGACATCAGACCAAAGGCTGGTTGACCGGGTACAACAGAAAACCCTGTCTTTTTTATTGATGCCAAGAAGCAGACCATGCCGATTTTGACAGAGATTCATTTCACATCTGTTTGTGAAAGTATGCCAACCTCTTTGCACGGTGAGTGCATGACAATCCAAAAGAAAATGGTAGCTTTCTTGGAGCTGGAAAGGTCATACCATTTAATTTGATTAAATCTTTGCAGAAATGTAAAAAAAAAAAAAAAAAAAAAAAAAAAAAAACTTTTCATCCTAAGTGTCTTCCAGACAACTCCAAGGATTCCATTTTAACTGTCTCCAGTTCCAGGACCACCAGTGAATGACTGAATGAAATTTTGGATCCTTGTTGTGTACGGCACAAAGTCCTTTTTGTAGATGATGATGGTTTTTGTGTGCTCAGTCTCATATAAGACTTCATTTGGATTCTTCCTCTCTTCTTTTTTTCTTTCCTCACTTTTAGCTGAGTCTGAAATGATAAAGTAGAGAATCTAAATGACAAACCATTACAACGTCATTCATAAATGAAGCTCAGTTCATTGTTAAATAAGGACACGCTGACAAACGCTACCAAAAAATGTTTAAACATCGCCACTAAAGTAAACGTTTACAACAGGAAGCAAAATTAATGATTTCAGAGAACTCCGAGGTCTCTGTACCTCAGCTTAAAGAACTCTCTCATTTATAAATTATTGAAAACTATACATGCAAAGCTATGTTGATCGACAATACCCGCAATAAAACCTGCACCCTTGTAGCATCGCCTTACCTGTGCTTTTCTGTCCGCTTGTGAAATGAAAATATGCAAAAGAGCCAATCATTGTCCACACACCTAGGGCGTAAACCCTAGACGCAGTTTTGTTCCACTTTATTAAGTTCTTTAAAGTCATTTTTGCATTCGAAACAGCTGTATTTTGAAAGGAAATTGAGTTATGATGGCTTGACCTAACGCGACTAGGGTGCCGCCATGTCAGTCTAACCCGGAAGTAAACAATCCACGGAGGTTCTATGGCACATTTCATTGCAACATGATTGGCTAGAGGACTTCGATCACTATAACATGATTGGCTCTTGCATTCTGGTGGCTCACACCCACACCCAACTGCTTCGAGAGTTGGCTTTGGCTGCTTCCTTACAGGAAAATAATTAGGAGATCCGTTTAGCGTGGCGGCTTTATTTTAAAGATCCACAAACTGTAACCAATCATCACCCTACACATACCAAATGTAACAATTATTTTTGTCCGAATGTGATGCCTACAGCACATGGTACCCTGGGCGACAAGTGCCCCCCCCCCCCCCCCCCCCCAACACAACAACAACAATGGTTCACCGTCAAAACACAGCGCAGGAGTTACACTGAGCACAACCCAACAACCAAAACACAGTATTTGCAAAGATTGTGGCTTTTTATAATGCCATCAAACCAGTTGAAACTGCACAACAATAAATATGTGCAAAATAATATTCATTTAACACCGCAAACATTAATGAAATATTATATAATACAGAAAGTGTGGAAGATTCTACTTGTGACTAGTTGGCTCATATGTGTTGATCACTACAGGGGCTCCTGTTACAGAACACTGAAGATTAAATCAAATACTTTTTTGGGCTCATGTGCAAGTCACTAGCCACGTTTACATGCTGACTTTTATTCATACCGATTCAAATCATTCCGAATGGAAATTTCAGATCAGCTGTTTACATGTCACTTCATCTATTCCGATCGAGCGTTTACATGTGACTGCCTTTATTCCGAAAAGACGTTTGACAACTGGCGTCTGACATGCGTAGATTAATCAAAACAAAGCGTCACGTTGCAAAACATGGAGATCGATCGTCGGAGTGCTGCTGTTTTAACTTTAACCCACTTGTTGTGTTTGTGGGGTCGTATCCGCTTCTGCTGTTTTGCTCTTTTGCCTTGTAGTAGCCGGTTTTCCACCGGTTTCTAATCTGGTCAACGCTCCGGTCTATTCCGGCTTCGTGTAACCTCTCGTGAACTTTTTTAAATAGTTCACTGTTCCTCGTTTTACGCCCGTCTAAGCGACCAATTATATTCCATTCTTTTAAAGTTTGAATTAAATACAATCTTTCCGCCAGACTCCAATTAGGTGCGCTGTGCTTGGAAGCCATGTTGCAAGTGACGTTACATACGTCACAAAGTGACGTCACCACGTCAGTACGGAGCATGTGCAGAAAGAACGCAACCAGACACCATTCCGCTTCCCTGTTTACATGATATAATTTTACTTCTAATCGGTTTGGGAAAAGGAATATTCCACTCCTGTGAATCGGAATGAAATTCCATTCGGTTTGGGCCTGTTCATTCCGAATGAGGTGTTTATATGGAACACATTTATTCGGTTTGAACAAATATTCCGATTGTAATGGGAATATTTGGCTCCATGTAAACGTGGCAAATGTTTCCTCTAATTTTTCACGTGTCTGAGCAGACACACAAGCTCACTGACCAAACTGAGGACCAGTGTGAGCAACATCAGATGTGTACGCTATGGCCACACACCAGTATCACACCTGTTCAAAACCTCAGATCATAGCAAGTTAAAGGTCTTGTTAAAATAATGAAAATACAGCAGCAATTTGCATTAGTTTACTTTTAATACAACTGATTTGGTCCACTTAAGATGAAAAGGACAAAAGTCTCATTCATCATGAGATGCATACAATGTTATATGAGAGAGTCCCGCTATAACCATGAGAAGAGTCCTGCTTTGGCTTGGAAAAGGTCCAATTGTAGCATAGGTGAGTTAATAGATAAAACATAATGAACAGCCGCAATGGGAGTATATCAAACTCCCACATTAAAACTGTTCAGACAATAAGGACACTCAAGATTCCTATTCTTCTTGTCCAAGCAGCTACTTTGGCTTGATTAGTGTAGTATCGCTGCCCGTTCCTTTCACCATGATAAGGGTTTAGCATTTGCTGTACTCCGCTGCACTGTTGTTGGCTAGCTAACTTGCAAGGCACGTATGGGCTGCATAGCGTGAGTGAAGTGAACGGTGTCACATTATTGGTTAGACACCTTTTGCTCACTGAGTTACGTTGCAAAATGGTCGAGAAAACATTTTTTTTTTGTCTAATAAACTAGATTATATCAGTTCTAAAATTAGATATTCATTAATACTGTAGCGCTTGAAAAACTGGCAGCGGAATGTTGCTTCCGTATATGAGCACAGGAGTCTAGCTCACTTTTGACGCTTTATTTTTCTCCGCACATATCCAGGTCATGCACCTCACAACTGTATAAAACCGTGGTGTAGTAACCCACCAATGGGAGCACCGCGTTACCGTAGCGAACACACCAATAAGAGTGTTGCCTTGGCATATGGAACGCACCAATGGGAGCGTCGCGTTGCTGTATCAAACGCACCAATATGAGTGTTGTGCTGCGGCACCGACAGTAGTCCTAGTGACACTACAATACGTTTCTGTTGAATTTTATTTTGTGCAATGCATTATTTTTCTTGTGTGCAGAGTTTGTGCAAGCAGTGCGCAATTGCGCATGTGCGCAGTTTAGAGGGAACATTGGTGCAGGTGTGCATACATCAGTGTTGGTTTTGGCAGCCCTTTTAATTTTTGTCTTAGTCTTCGGCTTTTAGACAAAAATACTTTTAGTCGACAGTTACTCAAAATGTTTTCGTATGTAAAATTAAAAAGTTTTACTCCAAGAATGAATAAATGTTTCCAACAATTTTGAATGAACATAGACAGATGACATATAGTAACGTCTACAAGGACAATGCCAACTTTGTGATGATAATACACACTGAGCAGGAAAAGTAGTACATTATTTTCAATTAAGCCTACCTAGAAGTTGTCCGGGCGTTTAACATCCTCTAGACTTACTGACCAGAAAAGCCAAGTGGCTCTGGTTTAGACTGGCCAGTCTTTAAAGAGGACGATCACTATTCTGAAGCCAATGCTAACGTGAATGCTACGTTAACGCTAGAAGTAATATTTAGCATCTGATGATCACTCAGTGTAGACCTTTAAAGGCTAAAGCAACATTCCATATTCTCTCTTGCCAAGATAAGAAAACAAATCTTACCGTGTTTCCAAGGAAGCAGGATGGAGCGCAGCCTTGCTTGAGATATATGATTGAGATACATACATAAACTCCCGTGAGGAGGGAGAGGTGCAGCACATTTCACATGAGTGACACAACCCAAACACTGCTACGATGCAAGATGACATGAAAATGTCACGCATTTTGAACATATGACAGAAATAATGTCACATTTTAGTTTCGTCAGATGAAAACTGGCATTGGTCTCGTTATGTTCTAGTGTCCCGAGCCACGTTTTTAGCTCATCATCCTCAAGTTATCATCATGAAAAAATTGTTCGTCAACGAAATATTTTCATTATTTTCTTTGTTGACGAAAACAACATTGGCATACATGTACACACTTTTAGTATCTGGTCTATAACAGACAGACATATAGCCAACATTCACAGACCTCTTCGTGTGTTTAGCCTATTGAACATTAAACCACATCATTTTAAAGATAAACCAACTATAGTGAACATTTGCACGCTATCTCAATTCAAACCTCTCCTTTCACTACTCACATTATTTTGATATAATTATAACAGTTGTAGCTGATAAAAACAAGCTACCGTAACAACTATGAAGTTAGGAGTGTGAACAATTTAAAAAAAAAAAAAAAAAAACGGGCACTAAAACACATTTAACACAGTAATTCCTCCACCTGGCATTGTGAGGAATGTTCACCATCTATGTGCAGCGCCTTTAATTCACTTTACAAGGCATTCTCACATCATTATTGAAAGAGCAGACACATGAACTGGGAAACACACAACTAAAAATAAAAGCGTGAGCAGTTTCCAAAATTAAAGTGCATCTCTAAATAGAAAGTAAATGAATCAAACATCTAAACTATTAAACAACTTGAAGTATTCTTAACAGAAGACCATTGTTAAAAGTATACAAATACAGTACAAATATAACTAGGTCAAATATTCAAGTAAAAAAGAAAAAAGATTATTTGCACATTAAGAATCAAAGTCAACCTTATGTGAGTGACACTGTTACCGGATCCAATCACCGTTCTCAGCTTCTTCTCCTTTTGGGTTGTGTACAGACAGTAACTGCGGTCTGCATGGGGCATCCTTTCAACACTAGGGGCGTCAATTATAATACAGGTAGTCCCTGGGTTATGAACAAGTTCCATTCCTACGCTGGCGACATAACCCGCATTTCCGTGTGCAGTAAGTAGCTATTAAACCTTTAAATACCCCTAAATCTCAAAATAACCATTCAAAAAGTCTGATTATTGTATTATTGATTATAAAAGTTTGAAGTATTGTATATTGTTTAATGATGGAGGATATACTGCTCTCTGGTGGCAGCGTTGGGTCTGGCTGGACTGTCGCCTTGTATGACTGAGGAGCAGACTCGGATGTCTGACGTGGATAAAGGATAGCTGCGCTGTGGTTTGGCCCACATCAGGCTTTAAGTTGTCTCAGCTAATCTGTGGTTATGTATGCAATTGTGATTGAGTTTAGCGCTACACTTTCTGTGTAAGCCATTTGCCATTAGAATTGTTAATACGTTAGCATTTGTAGCATTTAAGATGGCGGACTTTTGCTAGGCAAATAAGCCAAATTTAATCTACTAAATTTACATATTGATCAGACCTAGATGGATGTTTGAACACCATTTTTTTTTGCAAAAGTGTTTTATTGTTAAAATGCGTATCATTTTGAACAAAATGGTACATATGTTTGTTATAGCTTTACAAATTGTCAAAAATGAATAAAGTAAAAGCTTCAAAAAGCACAATTGCCTTGTTTGCTGTCTGTAAAACTGAACAATTTCACGTTTAGATCACGTCATATTAATAAAGTGAAGTAAAAATTAAGATACTGTTAGGTACAATAAGGTACTGTTTATGCGACATAAAAAAAAAAAAAAAAACGACAGGAGACCAAATGGCGGTCGAGACTCTGGCGTTGAAAAAGTCACGAAATCGCGTGTGATATGTAGTCAAGTAGTTGCTTTGTTAGCTATTTATTTGTGCTGTTTTGCGATGGGTTTAATGCAGAGATACGTAGGTATGATCAATACATTTTTCAAATTTTACAAGTGCACGTTAACAAGACTTGCCCAAAACAACCATCAGGGACGCACGTGGTCCTATGCAATGAACAGAAATTTATTTATTTATTTATTATTATTATTATTATTTTTTTTTTTTTTTACCTGTCCTGTTCAGCTGTTTGACACTGAGAATGGAAGTCTGAGTGTCCGGTTGGTCTGAACAGTTTTAATGTTTCACATTGAGAGTATGACATACTCCCATTTTGATCATTCACATACCTCGTTTATTATGACAAAACATCAAATAGGAAGGGGTTGTGGGGGAACAGAAGAAAAGAAACACAAACAACAACAAGAAATACATTGAACTTCTACACTAACTACTAACATGTTGGTGCTATCGTCAGCTAGATGTATTTCCGGTTGACACCATGTAGAGGGCCTGTTGACCAGGGAAAGAAGGGGATGGGGTGAGTAAGCTAAGTGATTGAAAGGGGAAGAATTTACACAAATCAGCTTTGTTATCTAGAACCCAGAAATCATGTGAATCCCTCGTGAGTGTAAGCCCGTGGGGGACCGACCCTTGCCTGGCACGGCCAGACTGTTCTCCCTGTGTTTTTCAAACACTGAGAGTATAGTCTGGGACCCAGCCCATTAACCGCCTCTCGAGCAAGTACAAAATCAATCGACAAATCAGATTCGTTTGTTTGCGTGACGTGTTCTTAACGAGCAACGTCACTCTTCCGCGTCGGAAGTCGTCTCCACAACAACACAGATGGCGAACGGGAGAGCCAATAATATGTTCCAATCCACGGTAAAGTCATTTTTAAATTACCAAAAACACATCGACACAAGTCATTGACAACAGTCTGTCTCGCGCTAGCCATGTTGAATAAACTCCGCTTTCCTCATATGTTTACCTCCGCGCACAAGTCCCTCGTCCCGCCCGTCGCTGATTGGTCCACTCCGCTGTCTGTTTGCTGTGGCTTGCTCCGCCCTGGAAAATGTATCCGCTTAATGGTGGCCAGGCTCAATAGCTGGAACAGCGGTGAGTCTGGAGTACCAGGCAAGACCGACCCCCCGCCACCCCCCCCGCCAATCCTGGCACCAGGAACAGAAATTTAGAGGTATTTTAGATTTACGCCTCCTGTTGCATACCTCGAAATTATTATTAGCTAAATCTCAGAAAAAAAAGAAACTATGTGTTGAACAACTTTGTATTTTTACTACTATACAGTGATGGGGGGGAAACACTGAAACAAAATCGCAGTTGCTTGTTACTCTGTTGCTGTAATTGTCATTTTGTCTCTGTCATTCTCTCTCTCTCTCTCTCTCTCTCTCTCTCTCTCTCTCTCTCTCTCTCTCTCTCTCAGCCAGTCACACTCTTTTTGCTCATCACTAAATCCCGGGGGGTAAAATGGAAAATCATTGATCTCTAATTTCCTTCCAAAAGTGTTAGTTCAGAGTTCATTTCGAATATTAGCTAAAAGCTTTGTTTTAGGGATGTGGGAGGAAACCGGAAACCAGGAGAAAAACTTACGCAGCACCGGGAGTAACATACAAACTCCAACAAGACGGCCGGAATTGAGCCCTTGACCTCAGAACTATGAGACAGATGTGCTAACCACTTACTACAGTACTACCCTCATTTAAGTTCAGATATTTAACAAAATAAAACTTGTAAACGTGTGTAACCTGCTAAACCGTCTTTGAATTCTGTTTTATGTTTGCCTCTCTTCTCTCTTCATTTAGCATGACAATTCAACATCTGTAAACAAATTTATGATATGAAATTATGGATTCATTACAAAACCTGTAAGTCAAGGAAGCCGATGGATGCCCTTCGAATTAAGAGAGGGCACATGTTACCTCACCCTTCTCCATTTTACATATGGTTAAGTAATTCAGTAACCATGTTATGTTTGAATATTTTTAGCGGTGCATTAATGTTTTGTCTAGTACTGTGGTGAATTTTGGCAGGCGCATACTATACACGCACCACAGAGCAAGAGGCTCAATTCACTCAATGACGCAAATAAATGGCCATCAGATGTCAAAGTACTTTGAGGAAAAACTGATGACAGAGAGACTATGCTTTAATATTGATGAATGGGGGAAATGACTCGGTCAACTAGGATTTCATTTAGGGCATAGTGGTGGGAATCTATTTAAATATGCACACATACCTGAGGATTGTTTGATGCTGAAGAAGTTTGATTTGTATTTAGATTGTGTTGGAAAACTGGAAATACAGTCAGGTGGAACATGAGACCAAGAGAATTGAGAAAATTTTAAGAAACTGGAAATACAGTCAGGTGGAACATAAAGACCAAGAGAATTGAGAAAAAAAAAGAAAAAAACATTACATGGGAGTCAAGTTGTCTCCCGGGCAAGATAGGACAAGATAGAGCAGTGGTAATGAGCCAGACAGTGCTATTCGTGTGTGGTAGGCGTGTCTATACACCTAAACACCTGTAAAAATGTAGTGCAAGTGAGAAGACACTTAAGGAATATAGCAAAATCATAGCAATGGGAGAGTTACACCACACCCAGTGACTCAGTCACATAAGTATCTGTTCAAAGAAATGATAGACAATGAATCTCATATGCACATTAGTCATCAAAAGTGTGGTTCCAGGCATAAGAACGAAGGGTAATTTCAACGTCAAACCGGTCTGTGTGAAATCAGGAAGTACATGACTGGCTGTAGAAGAGGATTGGCTGGGGACCTTAGATAAATAAAACCAAAATAATACACAATCCAGTGGTTCTGAAACTTTTCATTACTAATGTCACCTAAAAATTATTGAGCACTCAAAGTACAGGTAATCCAGGGGTTACGACGTAACCAATTTACGTGATTTCTACTTTCCGACGCCAGGGTATCATCTGCTCTTTTGTCGCCAGTCTTTTTTAAATGTTTTAATTTTTTTAAAATAATGTTGACTTTTGTTTTGTGATACATGCTTTTGTTTTGGCGCAGGAAGCATAGAGCAGGTAATACTTCCTCACGCGAGTTAGAGTGCATGTATACACGAAGAAGAAAGTATTTGTGCACACACGTCCTTGATCTGATGGGAGGAGGAATTGGTTTGCTCAGTGGAATGTTGACTCATGCTCGGTATGAGGGAATACAAGAGACCAATGGGCAGTGCAGCCTCAAACTTTGACCTGTTTATGAAACATGCTGTCAAAATGAGAAGAATTTGGAATGGGTATTTGCCAAATTATTAGCTATTAGGTATAGTGGTCTTGAATTAGAAAAAAAATGCTTTATTATCTAAATCTGAAGGTTTCGGTGAATCCACATGTGAAGCTTGTGGTGTTCGGTACCTTTTTGATATACGTAAGCGCTCAGGGCCAGCCTGGAATCTCGACTCCCTGTATGGCTCCGAGAAAATCTGACGACTTGGATGAAATAAAATCATCGATTCAGAAATTGCAGGTCACCATGACCGACTTGATTCAAAGGCAAAATCAAGAAATCTCCAGCTCCAGCTACTGCGGGCTGAAAATGAGAAACTCAAGCAGGCGGTCGAGGAGAGAGATGTTCGCATCAAAAGGCTGGAGTTCCTAGCAGACAAGCTCGACCAGGGCAGACGTGCAAATGATCTCATCATTTCTGGATTACAACTGAAGCCTAGATCATTTGCCGATGTCACTAAAGGCTCCCTACAAGGGGTGGACCCAAGTGACGCTTTAGTTGCACAACAGGTAATTTCCAAACTACAAGAATATGGAATAAACGTCAAATCGCAGGACATCCAGCACTGCTTTCTGCTCCCATCTGGGGGGTCATGAAGCTGGCAGACCACAAGAGCAAGACTGCTCTGCTCAAGCAGGGCCGCAGCCTGAAAGGATCGAATATTTTTCTGAATGACAAGTTGACCCGCCGGAATGCAGAAATTGCAAGAAACGCAAAATTGCCGGCACCTGGGTCTCGGATAGCAGAATCCTCATCAAGACGCAAGACATGAAAACCAAAGCAATAAGGCGTCTCAAGGAGCTGATCCAATTCGAAAATTAATGATGACATCTGAAACCCTGTGCTCAATTCAACTAAAAGTGGATGACCAGAGTGAAGAGTGCTATGACGACCCAAATGAAAATCTTGACCCGCACCACAACTTCTACAACACCATATCGGATAAATGCAAATACTACTCAGTAGATCAGTATAACGATTCCATGGATTTGGGCGGTAAGCTTTCACTAATTCATTTCAACGGCAGAAGTCTATACAAGAACTTTGATCACAGTAAGGATTATCTACTTTCAATACCAAGTTTGATGTCATTGCTGTTTCGGAAACCTGGATAAAAGATAACAAAGGCTCTGACTTTAACTTGCATGGATACAACATGGCACTAATGAATCGGACTGCTAAGGGGGGCGGGGGGTGTTGCCTTGTTTGTTAAGGATAACCTTAAGTTTGATATCTTACATGACATGTCCACTAGGATTGACGATCTCGTGGAATGTATCACAATTGAGCTCCTTATCCCCAAATGTAAAAGCATAATTATAATTTGTGTTTACTGAGCTCCGGATTCAAATGTTCAGCTTTTCACTGAGTGTTTGGAAAAAATACTGTTTAAAACGATTAATAAGCATGTTTTTTGTTGTGGGTACATCAACCTAGATTTACTAAACCCCATGAATAATTCGCACATAGTAGACTTTGTTACTACCATGTTCTAGGCCTGCATCCTTTAATTACACAACCAACTAGAATTACGTCACACAATGCCACACTTATTGACAATATTTTCACAAACATCCTGGTGAATGAGACTCAAAGTGGTATTCTAATTAATGACATCTCTGACCATCTACCAATCTTCACTAACCACACTCTCCACAACTACTGCACAAGTCATACAAAGACAATTTACAGGAGACTTAGATCTGACCAGAACATTGCTGAGATGAAAAAAGATCTCCTAACTCAAGACTGGGATGGTGTTTTTAATGAAATTGGATGTACAGTAAATGCAACTTACGGCTATTTTATAAGCACACTTCAACGGACATATGACAAACACATGCTACATTGTGTAAATGGATAATAATTTTTGGGAGAAAATTGCGATGCTGTCTTTGCGTTCACAGGTGACCTTGGGGTCACGTCCTGCCAATTTCAGGGCACTTCCGATTGATTTGGGGACATTTCAGGTACACTTCCCGTTGATATCAGATCATTTCCTATTGATTTGGAGACATAATATGGTCACTTCCGTTGATATTTATAGGTACATGGTGGTCAATGGCATAGACTTACATATACGTCAATGGAATCCAAGTACATTGGCATCAGTAGAATTGACATGTATGGCCGTCAATGTCATGCACGTACATGGTCGTCAATGGCCAGGAATGTACATGGCATGGACATACATGGCCGTCAATGGCATGGATGTACACGGCTGTCAATGGACATTAACTTCATTGGCGTCAATAGAATCGAGACCCATGGCTGCCAATGTCATCGACATACATGGTTGTCATTGGCAAGGCCGTACATGGCTGTCAGTTGCATAGATGTACAGTACATGGCTGTCAAAGGCATCGACTTACTTGGGCACCAGTTGAATGTCAATGGGCTGTAATGGTAATGGTAATGGTAATGGTAATTTTTTGGTCAAAAATCACAACCACCCATGTTTTTCTGCCATTGACAATGAAGGGGAAATTTTAGCCATTCAAAATGAATGGAACAACATACCGTAATTTTCGGGCTATAAGCCACTACTTTTTTCCCTCATTTTGAATCCTGCAGTTTATTGTCCAGTGCGGCTTATTTGACAGACGTCATTAAGTGTCATCCAGCAAATTATGTCACTAACTCCATTAATGTCCAGCTCGGATCTTTTATTCCATTCAAAAGCGAGATAATTTGAAAGATAAAACAAAATGACAGCTGTTATAAGCATTCATTAATGCTCATGACAGTGTCATTTCAGAACTATGATTGTCAAATGACAGTCTTATGGCACCACTGTCAAATAAAGTGTTACCAAATACCATACCTAGCAATTCATTAAACAACTGGGACAGTAACTAAAGAAATAATTAGCACAGAACAGGAATTTTGATTGCTATTTACATCTGTAGCGCTACAGTGCATGCTAGGAGGCATGTTGTACAACAACAGTGTTGAGAGCAGGTGGCAGCAGAGGTTGACTGTCACTCCCAAGGGAGCAGTGATGGCCAAATGAAGCTTCTTGAAGCAGTGATGGTGTCTTATAACAGTCGTATGATGCCGCTGTCAAATAAAGTGTTACCGGTTAATATCTTCCGGTGTAAATATCTCATTATACAGTGAGGACAGCTGAGGCTTATGGTGCAGTGTGGCTTATCTATGAACAAATGTCGTTTTCTTGTCAAATTTGGTGGGTGGCGGCTTATAGTCAGGTGCGCCTTATAGTGTGAAAATTACATGGTAGTACATGGCAATGGTGGGCTATTAGAAACGAATGGAAATTTTTTTGGCGAACTTTGGGGGAACCGTAGGTTTTTGGCATATTCTGTATAATATTTTTATGCCTCACCTACCTGAAATTTTTTACTTATGATTTGTGTGAATTGGATAAAAATTGTAGGACAAGATACATTTTGGGACTTTTTTTTTTTTTCAAAAAACCCGTGATTTGGCGTCATTAGTCATTTTTTGGGGGTCATTTAAAAGATTCTCTACCTCGCACGAGAATTCCGGTCATTTCGGTATATGAATTGTGTCCATGGGATAAACTGTTTGGGTTGTGCGGTGCGCCAAAGAAACGCCATTAAAAAAAAAAACGAGAAAAAAAAAAACAATAACATACAGTAGATGGTTGCTTTAGCGTTACATGCAAAGATATCATCCAATTTAGCAAAAGGCAAGGAAATATAATGTTTTTTAATAGCCTAGTTTCCTAAACCGGTTATAGCAAACATTAAAATTCCATATGGGATTCAGGAATTTGAATCGGTTCTAAATAGCACCTTTTTGTGAGATGTTTAACCATGTTTCTGTTCACACTGCAGCCATTTCATTTAATAGGTGTCTTAATAGTTTTACAGTTATTGTTTTCGCTTGAAATTCCTTTCCGACTTTAATCCTTCAGAACATAAAGTTACCACTGAAACATGTCTGAGCTATACTGATTAGTCATTAACGTATAGAGATAAATTCTTTTACGAGACAACCAGTTAATGTTTTTCATGAGATGTTAAAAATCTGTTACTACCAAAATAGCATATATACTATAAATACATAGGAATTGTGACTTTTTTATCATTAAGTTTAAGGTTATAATTTAATTAATAATAACGGCACACACATTTTTGATAGAAAAATGCATGTTTTGTTATGTTATGACTTTAGTTAGTGGATAAAGAAACTCTGTTGTCAGTTAGGAATTGATTCATGATAGTCTTGTTTCAGACAGACGCATATTATTAAATAGCATAAAACAGCTACACAGTCCTCAGTATCTTCCAGGTAATTTGTACATAATAGCCCATGTTTTTATATTGTTTTTGCTATATTTTTTCATGACAGAATCTTACTTATTGTAATGGTTTTCTACGACTAATCCTGATTTTGTAAAAGGTAAATACGAAGCTCTGTCATCTTTCTGCTGAGTGGCACTGAATAGAGAAGTCATGCTTCATTACAACTATGATACCCAAATAAACAAAACAAATCCAATAATATTGTAGGCTTTCACAAAGTGTAATATTGGACATGATGCCAAATCCACTTTTAGATCGTGATCTTAAAAAAATAAATACCACTGTACTCTTTGATGTGTTAGTAGTGTAAACTGCATAGTATAAAATCCACTGCAAAGAAGCCATTAGAAATTAAAATTACAATTTAAATGTGCAATGTGCCACCAAATCATCCTCACCAGCGGCTGCCTTTTTTCTTTTTAAAGTAACTCCACTCTTTTTCTGCTTTATTATTTTGAGTTTATCATCAAAACCTTTTGTCATGATGGTTTAAAAAAATCTACATTATGTTTGTTCTCAAATCTAAAAAAAGAATAAGAGAACATTATTTTGAATAATGTTTACCTACTTTCACTATTTTGAAACTAAAATGTAACCCTAAGTATTTAGACCTGGGGCTATTTTTCCTGTACTATTGAAGTAAACACCCCCTCAGCCGACTTTGTTCGAACTTGTCAGCTGAAGGTATGAGTCACAGAACATATACATAAAATCACAGGTATTTGCAAGGAAGAGCACAACATATTCTTTTAGCACGTGTGTTTTATAGTTTGGAGGAGATCTATTTTCTTTTCTTTTCTTTTCTTTCCTTTTTTTTTTTTTTTTTTAACTTTTTGAAAAATGATCTGAGAGGCAGGTAGGACTCATTTTACTTATTTTTCTGAAGATGAAAGTTTTACATGGTAAATTATAGTGCATCATTTCAGCTTTTCTTCTCTGAGGTAGAAAAAAATTGATCTCTGCACAAAACATTGAAATAATTCGTGGAAAAATATAAAATTAGAACAAATTTTACATTTGTATACATACAAATACATAATGTATTTAAAATTTGCATCCCCACAAGAGGCACATATTATAGTTATTGTAGTTATTGTTATTGGCAACAACTCATTTTTTTCTGTTGCTGTTACTGTTGCTGTTGCTGCACATTGGGTTTAGGGTTTAGATCAGAGGATTGATTGCACTAATTGTTTTTTATTACAGATTTGTATTTCAATATTTAATTATCTAATTTACTGTTAATTATTCCTTTAACATTTTAATGTCAACTATTTTTTGAAAGCCCTCCGGGATATTTTAGTTATTTAAAGCTGCACTATAACTAAGCATAACTGCACCTAAGATAATAATATTTAAAATGAATAAATGAATAAATAAATTATATTTCAAAATGAGTCACCATTCAACATTGAGATATTGTTTTTGTTTTTTTTTCGTATTTATGCATATGAATGAGTTTCTTGGTGTAGGTAGAAGTTACTATACATACAAAATCAATATAAAGTAGAGCATCATGCAATATCCAAAGGTTTTACAACCAATACAATTTTTGTAATAATATTTCAGATCTGCATTTTGCGTGAATGTTGGTAATCACATAAAAAACTACCTGTATTTACACTACTGTTCAAAAGTTTGGGGTGGCTACGACCCCAAACTTTTGAACGGTAGTGTGTATTTTTTAAAGAGCCAGTTAAAAGATGGAGCACTGCAGCAACTACAGCCACATTTCATTGTAACTGGCTGCTTCAGTTGATGTTTGTGCAGTAGAGTAAAAATGACAGAGAGAATACATGAAAATGAAGAAAAACAATTTTTATTTACTGTATACAATATACTGTATGTGAATGCACTGTTAGCGGCTTTAAAATTCAATCATTTTTGAAAACATTTAAAATAGGGTCAAACACTCTATTGCTGATTGTCTTTTTTTTTTTTTTCTCCATAAACTTAAAACCAAAGGTAGGTTTTAACTGTTTCGAAACTCTGTAGGACTATGTTTAAAGTAAAATGCTTATAGAGTGCATAAAAAGCCACACCTTTTTCTAGCTTGCAGTGAACACTTTTAATCGGCGGCATGTTGGGTTCTGAAAAGCCTTTGCCCTGGAGACACAAATGCAAAACAAGCGCCCTGACAACCGTTAGGAAATTCTTGAAAAAGATTTGGTCAAACGTCGGCTTTTTTGTTAAGAGTTTAAATGTATTTTTATACATTGCCGTTTACATTATACATTACATTATACCCGTTTTATATACCCAAACTACTGCTCATGGTATTTTGTTACACACAGGATAATACAATTGTATGGTGTGAGCAAAAGTAGAAGTTACTTCGACAGATACCTTTAAAACAAGGGAGCCCATTACGTCACAATGCTACACTGTCAAATATGATAAGTTGTCTTTACTTAAAAATTAAAAAAAATTAAAAAAAACGAAAATAGAAACTTGCTGCTTTAGAAAATGTAATTTATGATACTTACATTAATTAGATGCAATTTACCCTTCCCCCCCCCCCAAGTTTTAAGAACACAACCTTAATAATTTGATTATTGTAAATGGTCTATTTTGTGTTTGCAGTAATTAAAATAACTTGAATTAGATTACAGTAATTTATTTATTTTGATTTTTGAGTACTCAAGTGATACCTTAGTTAGCTTTAGTGCTGCTAATATGCAGGTGAACTTCATTTCATTTTTTTTTTTTAACTGAACTAATTTTCATTTTCAAACAGTAATGACCCTATCCCCAAATACACGAAGGGAGAACACTCAGTGGATTAACTCAGTGGAATTAAACTTTATTTCAAAACATGCAACAATGCAATTAAAGCAACACTAGGTAACTGTTCAACCTTTATAAAATATTTTCATTAGATTTGTAATGCCATTTCGACTGACATCTAGTTGAATGACAGCTCCTCTATAGAATGAGTTGGTATGTATCACTTTCACCGGCACTAATTAACTTTGAGGAGGGTGGCAGGAGGTGGGGGAATAAGTTACAGAATCAAATGTTTCTCATTGTCAACATTGTCATACATTTAGCCACAACTGGATTCATTACCTTATAACAGTCCATCCTTCACACTGCCGCTGGAAACAGAAATGTCGTTTAATCCATCTGCAGGTGACTGGGATATCAGGATTTTACAACACTGTGTGCTGGTCCCTATGTGAAACTCAGTCTTCCTTAAGGCAAAACACTACTGCTTTTGTCCACCTGCTTACTTAGTGTTGCTTTAAGACACAAGAGACATTGGGTCTTGACACGCTACTTAATGTTTTATTAATGCTTGGTGTGAAATGAACAATAAGTAGTTTAACCAGAGCTCTCTTCAACAAGTAAATATTGTGGCGAGCAACATGGAGAAGAATGACAGAGGCTAAATTTTGCTATTAATAAATGCTCTTCTTATGCCCCATACGTACACCACTCGACCCCAAAAAACAGCACACGTTGTTGAACAGAACACACATGACAAAACAACATCAATCACTAATCTTGGTGACTCGATTGCCACAACTACCCATCATCCACTGTGGCGGAACAGATAACAGTCGCTCCATTATTTTACTCATTTATAAAGTGTCTCGATGCCATACACAACAAGGCAACTCGATAGTTTACAAAAGCGTAAAAGTTGTATATTAGCATTTACAGTGTAGTGTGGGTAAATAGCGGCACCGAAAAAACAAATACACATATGTAGTTGATTAGGTTGTTGGTGTTGGGCTGCTGAAGGACATGACACGTTCGTGTCTCTAAAGCAATGAATACACTGAATTTAGTTGCTATCGCCACTTCCGGGAGATGATTGGAGGAAACTTTACGTATCGAAATCAAATCATGAGGTTTGGCACGTACTCTTTGCTATTTTTGGCTCTTTAAATTGGCTGACCGAATGCAACTTCTAAAAGGATAGCGGAAAGTAATCATTTCTCATTAAAACACATAAACATTACCATTAAAAATAACTAATAAAAGCATTATATATCCCCGACCCAAAAAACTGCACTTTGTTGTGGTGTTTTGGGTAGAGTAAAAATCAGCCCAGCGGAAAAAAGGGGTTTAAACACGCATGTAGTTCCGATGAATTCATTTGAAAAATCTTAGCCAACACAAGAAATTTCAGTGTTATAGTGTCTTCTCATTGAAATACCTTCTGAAAAAAATCGACCTGACCTTTGGATTATCTAAAACAATGCATGTAAATGGAGAGTACTTATATAGCGCTTTATCTACATTGTTACAATGCCCACAGCGCTTTACATTAGCCCACATTTACCTATTCACACACACATTCACACACCAATGGTGCTGCTGCCACGTAAGGCGCTGCCGACCCATTGGGGGCAAGTTAAGGTTCAGTGCCTTGCCCAAGGGCACTTCGACAGTGGGCAGTCATAGCCGGGAATGGAATCGCTGACCCTTCGGTCCCAGGACAACTCAAGCTACCAACTGCGCCACGGCCGCATGTGGACTGTTTTTTTCCCCTTTTCATGTGTATCATCATTATCATAATATATGAAATGTGAAATCTGACATATGACTTCTGTTGTAAAATTGGCAGAGCTTTAAATTTGTCCTTAAAAAAATAGATTAATACATTATGAACGGCTGTTTCATTTATTTACTGTTCTGCTTTTTGTTAGAGAACAACAAATTTATGTCTAAAACGGGTTGTTTTTGTTCATAAATTAAAATCTTTTACCCTTCCTAGGTATTTGTACTAAATCAAGCCTGTAATACCAGAGACATGAAAATGCACATATTCAAAACATCGTTATGAACGTTGTCAGTGCTGGTTTGAACTTGAAATGGGCGAATAACTACAGTATCAGTCATTCTCAGCCCTGGGCTATGTCATTTCTGGAATCCAAGACTTAAAAAGATATAACATGATGGAACATTGAATCATCTTTTTTTCTTCTAGGTACCTGTTCCCTGTCTGCTAAGGCAAAACCAGTTTAATTTGGATCAGCACCAGAGGGAAAAAAATCTTCCCTACTTCAGAACATTGGTTGGCTGGTGAAACAGGCAAAGAGAGTTCAATAGCTTTAAGAGCTAAAATGAGTTCAGGCGTGGGACTTCGGGGTGAATTAGGCTCCTCTAGCATGTCTTCTGGGTTTGTGACTGTGGAAGACAAGAAAGAAGGAGGTACAGGTACTGTAACCTTTTCTAGGGTGTCCAAAACCTCCAGTGCAGATGGATTTGGGCAACCGACAAGAGGTTCGGCGTCTGCAGTTGCGTCTTCTCCTATTTTAAAGGAGAGGAAGATTTTGACCACTCAAACCATATCCCACCCTGATGTTTTTGACGGTTGGTCATACTTTTAGTTCCCTTTAAGATATATGACAAATTACATCAGTTATTCAATTCAAATAGAGATTATAAATGTCCACTTTTGATGTGTTGACATGTTTCAGGGAGTTCAAGCACAGACTCATCTCCAGAGTATTCCAGGAAAGATTATGGTAAATGAGTTACTTTGAAACACTTTATGAAAATTGTCAGGCAGGTGCTGATGTTATTCAAACTGCCAATCTTGTTTTATAACAGGCTCTTCAAAGGCAACGTCACTTTCCACCACACGAGGGCGAATTCCGAGTCGAGGTGCATATGCAGTTCCAAAATCAGCAAAGTTGTAGCGCGAAACCACTTCTGATAGCTGTGAAACTCATTTTGTCTGGATGAGTACTTTATGCTGCCCTCTGGTGGGCAAGATGCATACAACAAAAGGGGCTGCAACCATTGGTGGTACCTCTACCTACGAAAGTAATTGGTTCTGGAAGTAGTTTCGTAACTTGAAAATTCTGAAAGTAGAGATGTGTTTTCCATGTAAATACCCGAATCTGTTCCAAGCCCCCCCAAATACATAAATCAGACATAAATCTGTTATAGTGCATTAACATGCATCAAAACATGTAACAAATAATTGTTACAATTAGATTATTGCACAGTAAACATAAAATCAGAGTGGTGCATAATGTAAAAAAAACCAAGCGTAAGGAATAAAAGTTAATACACTCATGTAAAGCTGTCGGAACACGAGGGGCGAATGATGAGGACACTGGAATACACACATACACATACAGTAGATGTCCCTCTTAGCCAATTGGATGCTAGGGATGCTAGGCAATAGCCAATGGCAGAGCAGCTATAAGTATGTTACATTTGGTAAACTCTGGGAGCAGCAAGTACCAGCCAAACTATATTATTGCCTTTTGTATCCTGAAATTTCTTTTGTAACAAGAGGCAATATTTCCTCATCGAGGCATCTTAACCTGAACATTCTGTATGTAGAGAAATTCGTAAGTAGAGATACCACTCAACAGCGGAAACCAGTGCGCCTCAATTATTTTCGTGCCCCCCCATCAGGAAGATGTAAACGTTTCGCTGTCCTGCTGTTTTCTGTGTGCTCCTGCTTGGTTCAAAAATACTGCGCACACTGAAAATGCGCGCGCCACTGACACCCACTGAGTGGATGTGCTATTACACTTTTTTCTAGTACGGCAAAAAAGTATGTTCCCCAAGGTCAATTGGGGCGCCACACTATTTGAGAAGAACTGGTATAAACAATGATGTGCTAAGTCTTTAATTCCTTATGTTTTACTGTATGTCTATCTTATTTCTATAGGTACGTTTTTTTCAAATATAAATATTATTTTTGTCATCCCCTGGCATTTTGGGATTTCATTGCACTCTCTTTGCGTATTTCCTCTTTCAGAGAGTGAGATCCGAGCCAGGCTTCAGAGCGCTTCTCCCCCAGCAAGTTGTAAGTATTTAGCACTGTCACTTTGGTCTTATGCTATTAGTTTTCAGCACACCAAACAATTAATATGCATTTTGCAGGGACGGAACTGGGCGATGTGAAGCGTCTGCTGAGAGGAAGCCAGTCTGAGAGCACCAGCACCATTCAGTCCCCGCAAAACTCTTTGCCCATCCCCAAGAAGGCCAGTGTGGAAACTAGAACCATGTCTGAGAGCACTGACTCCGGCACCATTCAGTCTCATAATAACTCATTGATTATTCCCAAGAAGCCCAGCGTAGACACTCGGATCATGTCTGAGAGTACCAGCACTATTCAGTCGACTAACAACTCGCTGGTTGTCCCCAATAAGGCCAGTGTAGAAACCAGGATCGGGACAGAGACATCAAAATCAGGTCGAGCTTTTGTGTGATGAACAAATTCTGCATCTTTGCAATCTTTTCTTTTTTTTTCCTCTCTGGAGATTCTAAAGACTTAGTCATTAATATTTCCCTTTCCTTCTGCATGTCATATCCTTCATATGTGAAAAATCTTACCCCTGATCACAAGAAATATTATGATCTCATTGTCTTCAATAGGTTTGTTCACTGCTCCTGATCACTATGGTGGTGTTTGGCCTGGAAATGTTAGCAGTGTGAACAGCAGCTACAGCTACAGCACAAACCCCAGCAACCTAAGCACCACATCGACCCTTTACCACTCAGGTCGGTCTAATAATATACTATTCTGCAGTTTGTCACTGTGGACATTACAGTGGCTCACTGGTTTGCATCCCTGCTTTAATCTTGCTTTGTTTCGGTCCTAAACACATTCAGTTATCACCAAGGGTGAAAGTGGCTAGAAGTTCTTGCCAGAACTCCATGACATGAAGGTCGTCACAGAGCCTGAATGTTTTATTTTTTATTTTTATTTTTTATTATTCTTAATATTAGTTGTTGGAGTTGAGGGGGGAGGTAAAAACTCCTAAAACCACTGTAATGAAGACAAAAATGCCTTTGGCACAGTTATACCTATAACACATACACAAAAAAATGGTTTTACACATGCATTAAGCTACACATACTAGTACTGTCACAAAGCATATACGAGAAACTGATTTTCATTCAAAATTGTACTTTTTCAATATTTGCAAAATAACAGTTAACAAAACAGCAGTAACCACAACATACATTAACAAAAAAAGTACAAATGACTTACATTATGCACAGTGAAATGGAATATATTTTGAAGATCAGGCAATCATTGACTTTTTTTTTTTTAATTATAAGGAAATAAATAGGTAACCGAACATAAATGAACTAAAATAAGTCCAAAGTGAACATTGATATGGAAGGTAGGTGGTGCGTGCCCTCTTGCCATCCCTGAAGGCCAGTTGATGGGTGCGCGGGTGGCCCGGGGGACCACCCTGGATCCTGGGGGGGTGATGATGGCTCCTGTTTTTGGCTGTTCTAGAATACATTTGCATTGGAACCAATCAGAGCTAACTATTGATGCTGATCACATGTTAGTATGCCAGCCAATTGAACGGACTACTGAGTCCAGTGTGGTTTGCTGCGCGCATGCACAAATGGACGCAACTCATCAGACTCAAATAACTGCGGCAGCTAGGAAGAGCTCCATGCAGTCCATGGAATAAATAAATGATAAATATCAGTGGAAAAGGATTACGCTACACAAGCACTTTATTATACTTGTTGTCCACACTTGTGTATGTAAATCTAATGTTGGTAGATTGTTTTCTTCTTGGAGATGAGAAGTGCGTGTGGAAGCCTGGCAGGTTTATTTTTCAAAATAGGGTTTTGACGGTTGCTGTCATATTTAATTTATTTATTTATTTATTTAAAGCATCGTTCCGCTCCGTTCCAACTCACTTTAACCCTTGGTCATCACTCCTTCAATATCCTTGGTATTTGTTCAAAAGAACAATCTCTGCATGCTTATAATTTCGATGTTTATATTTTCCTCCAAAGATGGTTCAGTCACAGAAATAGTTGTTTCATAAAACACTTTTATGTAATCACAACATTACATTGTCGTGACCGAAAGGGAAAGCTGTAGGAAGTATTTGCAGACTGGAAAGTCTGACATGGACACTTACATAGACTGCCACTGGGCCCCAGATGAAGGATGGCTATTTTTTTTAATTAATGTACCTTATCACACTACTACTGACTGACATGATTTGTATCTCCAATGAATGTACATTGTGTGTTTTAATATTTTGCAATTTTAACAGCGTTTCATCTGTTGTTCAATATTACTTCGTATAGGAGGAGGAGGAGGAGGACTTGGAGGAGGAGGAAGTGGGGGAGGAGGAGGACTTGGAGGAGGGTCCGGAGGAGGAGGACTTGGAGGAGGATCCGGAGGAGGAGGACTTGGAGGAGGAGGCCTTGGAGGAGGATCCGGAGGAGGAGGAATTGGAGGAAGAGGGATAGGAGGAGGTGTTCAGAACAATATGGCCTTCAGCTCTTCCCCTGTGCACAGCGGACTATCCGTCAGCAGCACCGGTGAGTCTTTGGTGTTGATAAAGTCATGATTCATCATAAAATCACTCCAATTATGAGGCCCACTTGTGTTTTTTTGATCCTTTAGTGCCAGTGTACGGTGTTCAGAATAACCTCATCAGTAACACCAGTCCTGCAGTCCACTCTCCTGCTGCAGCTAATCCCCAAATAGGTAATCATGTCCAGATAAATTTAATGTAACATTTATAATATGCAGGAACCCGTATCCAACTCATTTACTGATAATGACAAGTATACTTATTATTTTTTTAATGAGGTAGTTGGTTCCCTGATGGGTTCATTGTGGATTTAAACCTTAAAAACAGTCTTACTTCTGTACAACTGCCTGCAGATGGCAGCGATGCACTATTTTACACTAGATAAGCACAGTTCACAGGTCAACACAACAGGTTTTTGGAGAATATATGCAGCATATGTAGTTAAGAATGTAATGGTACTTGTATTTGACCCGTACGGTCACAGTATGGGCATCACGGTTTGGTGTGCGCTGTCAGACGGTGTACATCCAGGGATCGATAGAGGTAATGTGCCTAAACCAACAACTGACTTACGGGAAAAAGAAGACAAACCAAAATAGATGAAATCAAATGGAGTTTTACTAACACATTTTGAAGTGTATTTATTTTATTTTATTTTATTTTATTTTATTTTTTTCAAATCAGGATATGTTTAATTTGCTCTAGCCGTAGGCTGAAGTCATTAAAACACTAAGTGAGTATTTATTTTTGCACTATTTGAAGAGATGTTTTTTTCAGTTTTGGAACTATTTGCACTTTTTATTTTATTTTGGCCAGTATAAAAATATATCTTATGTGGGAGTGTATGTTCACAACAGTTAACTGTGTGTAATCCAACACTGAAAATGGTAGTATCCAACTTTCATTAAAAAAGGTTGCCAGATGGCTACCTGACTTTAATTGTTACCTCAGTCGATCCCTACAAAAAGGGTGTGTAGCCTATTTTTGCACATATATTGTGAATTAAAAAATGTTAGAACAATAAAAACACAAATTCGCAAGTATGATGTTTTCTTGTATTAATTTTGCACTTTAATAAGAGCTGTGTTTTAGTTTTAACGAGGGGTGGAAGTGGCTAGAATTTCTTGCCGGAACTCCCTGACATGAAGGTCGCCACGGAGCCAGATTTTTTTTTTCTGCTGTGGGGTCAAACCTCCTAAAACCACTGAAATGCAGATAATACTGCTTTTGGCATAGTTATTCCGAAAACATACAAAGTAAAAGGAAGTGAGAAGCGTCATTATTTAAAGTAAAATCTTTTATTTTGTCCCTAATGCCATATTGACTTATTTCTCTTTTTCAGTTTATGGTGTGCAGAAAAATGTCTCTTCTCCTGGAATCAGCACAACTACAGGTAAATAATAAAAACAAAAACAAAAAAATCTAAGATTATTTCCAAATGACTCAATAGAGAAGTTTACATTTTTTTGTTAGAATCTGTTTGGCTATTTTGCAATTGACAACATGCATTTTTATCTTGTTGATTTTTTTTTTTTTTTTTTTTTTTTTGAGCATCCCCAATAAAAAAAAAAAAACAAAAAAACAAAACAAAACAAAACAACAACAACAAAAACTGAAGCCAGTTAAAACATTGCTTCTATGGCAATACAGTGTCGCAAGCCCAGCAAAACCAATACGGGCAGAAACGCAAAGCCATTTGAGCAGTACAATACAATATTTAATTCCGGTTATCACTTACCATTCCTTATCCATGGTGAACACATACACTTATACAACTCTAGTGCTTGTTGATCCAAGGGCGTAAGTTTGGTCTCAACATTGGTGGGGACGATATACGTAACAGCATAACCTGTACACTTTTTGCTGGAACACGACCTTAATAAGACCTAACTGATTGAGTGAACGGGGTCAGGGCTACATTTGCCACGAATATGAACCTAAATAATTGATAGGCTAAATGATCAATGCAAAATAAATCTGTGTTGACTTATGCTAACTTTCTTGTGTATTGGTTCAGGTGATACACAGTTTGATTCAAACCTTTGTTTCAAGAACTACTAACGAAACATTTTGAAAACTTCCAGAAGAAATGTCTGGATTTTATTATCAAATTTAAATTGCAATATTTGAACATAACTTAAATTATCTGAGCATACACAAGAAATACAAACTTGTTAATAATATCTACTGCTTTTGTCCACAAACACAGCCAAACTCAGCAAAAAATGAACGATCTTTTGGGCTGCTGTCAGACCACATAAATAAGAAAAAAATGAAAATTGACCGACACACAGAATGGGGACCTCTCTCTCTAAGGAGCTTCTTGCTCACGTTTTTCTGGTTCTCAAGTTTTCAGCAGAGTTCACTACATTTCTCACAGTTTAATTAACATTAACAGTGGAAAACACATACAGGAGGACACTTCTCTTTAAGCAGCTTCCACTTGTGTTTTGCAAGAAAGCAAGTTCACACAGTTTAATGTTATGCTAACTCTGATGCTGGTCAGACATACAGTAACAAAATTAATAATAATAATAATAATAATAATAATACATTTTATTTGAAGGCACCTTTCTGGCACTCAAGGTCGGCGTACAATTATTTAAAAAACAATTAGACAAAGACTAGAAACAGTAAAAATAATTAAGTATAGAATGAAAACGAAATTAGTGGTGTCTTTCCTACCTCGCTTCTTTTTCCATTACTTACAGTGGTTACTGCTGCGTGCCGAAAAAACTTCAAATATCCCTCCTCTTCGAATTGGGCGGAGGAGGCGGCATGTCGTCGACATGTAATTCTGTCGGAGCTGTGCTTGTGTTTGTGTCTGTGTTATGTCCCTACCGTCCCAATGCAAACCAACGTATTTGGGTCTAACACCATATACAAAATCTCTTACCTGTGAAGATTTACTGTACCTGGTTGTTTAATTTACAACATGATGTTTCACAATTAGTATTCATATATACAAGTAATGAATATTTCATTGTCCACTTTAATTTCAAATTAAAGGCTTTGCTGTATAATTACAGTATATAATAATGCATGTTTTAGCAAAGTTTAAATGATAGAATAAGTAAAATTCATAGTAGTGGTTTACGAGCATTATGACCGTATTTGGCTGGTAATCAGTCCGTTCAAAATCAGCTGGAATGGACTCTAGTACAGGGGTCCCCAACCTTTTTTGCGCTACGGACCGGTGTTACTTGTTTTTTTTTTTTGTCACGGGCCGGTCTTCTGAGAAATTTTGCAACCCATCAAAAATTGCGACAATGCGGTTCTGCACATGCGCGTAACTTTAAACATAGCCGCAAAATGCGCAAATGCAGCGATTCCAAAGTAAACACTAAAAACTTTCTTGAAGAAAGGAATATTAACTTATGTTTGATCATGGAAGGACTTGTAGAAAAGTTCTCCCCAGATACATCTTGCCATGTAAGCTGCACAGAACAACTGCACACCGCTCTCACCATTAACGACTTCGCCTTGTCGTTAAGCATTAATTAAGAAGCCTGCTTCACAAAGATACGATGTTGGAAATTGTAGCGATGTCAGGATATTCCGGAATGACTTTAATCCAGAACCTCGGTAGAGTTGTTGTCTCAAATGTACGTTTAATAAGGTCGCCGTCATTTGCGATCTCAACAAGTTGATCTTCCTGTTGGACAGACATGCTCGAATCACTCTGTTTATTCACAAGCGGGTCACGAATTCACTCCTTTGCCGTTCGTCGGTCTTCGAGGTTGTAGGCTTGTCAGGTGCCCTTTTCGCCGTAAAAATATCTCCAAAGACGTCTGTTTTCCAGTCATCTTCGCTCGTGTGGGGCTAATTATTTCCGGGTAGAAATGTGCTGCGCCCGCGGCCTAGTAATACTTTATTATCGAGGACAAGCGCACATAGATATATTATATACACAAACAAGATGTACTGCTAGCAGTCCAATCAATGGATTTCTAGGATGACATTCTAATCTATCCCGTCGTATTGTATCTAGAGTAGACAGTGATATTGGTGTGTTAAGCAGGGGGACAGGGTTAATTCGGTCAGAATGCGGTCTTTATTAAATTATTATTTCTGTGTGGCCCGGTAGCAAATGCGCCACGGACTGGTACCGGTCCGCGGCCCGGCAGATGGGGACCCCTGCTCTAGTATACCTGCACCCTTAAAGATATCGGTTATTCCTCCCATTGCTGATGGACTGAATTGAAAAGTATTGCCACATGTTATCATATGAATAATTTTGACTTGCAAATCTGTTACATGCAGCGCGTCCAAGTAGTCCTTCGGCTGATGAGACTTTGGGCAAAGATTTTAAATTCACGATGATAGAAAAGGACAATACACCTGTGAAGAAGGAGTCAGAGCGACTGGTCATGAGCAAAGATACGGGCAAACAATTCATGTCTACTGCTCCTGCAACTTCTACAATGTCTTCTGGTACCACTTGAGACTTATGACAAGCAATGCAGAACAATATAACGCTGATATGGAATACTTTTCATGCAATTACATTATTGCTGTGTGTTCTCTTTATAGCTGCCTACTCTGACGATTCACTGACGAGAGAGAAGCAAAAGCTTACTGCGAGCCTCATGAATGACGGAAGGGAAGCTAAAGGTACAGTATACAAGATAAAAACTTCTATATTGGGACGTGCCAATATTTTACTTACAGTAAGTTGTTTTTTTCCCGTAGGTCCTGCCCTGAAATTTGGTTCAAAAAATAAAGTTGGCTGTGCAGGTACAGTAAATTTCCAATTTTACTGTACATGATAGTCTTCCAATATGAAATTTCAGGGAACCATGACCAACTGTCAGTGTTAGTAAATTTCATTTTCTACATGAACACGCTATTATTGACAGACATATTAGAAACCCAGACAGCAATTATTTTATCCACCTAAACACTGACACGTTGTCAGATTCATCTTCTCATTCAACTTTAAATCTGCTGCGGCACTGGCCTATTCGTAAAACTCACTTAAATGTTGGGTCAGTGTTCAGTCAGATTTTGTACCCCGTCAGAAATTACAACTTACAAATAGCCGCGAATGCAGGGATTCCAAAATAATCACCAAAAGCTTTCTATAAATCAAGGAATTACCGTATTTTTCGGACTATAAGTCGCACCTGATTATAAGTCGCACCAGCCATAAAATGCCCAACTGAGAGGAAAAAACATATATAGGTCGCACCGGAGTATCATTTTCGGGGGAAATTTACTTGATAAAATCCAACACATCCACAAACAGATATGTCATCTTGAAAGGCAATTTAATATAAAAATACAGTAGAGAACAGCATGTTGAATAAGTGTACAGTATGATAATGTTACATTATGCATGAAATAAGAAATGCGAACGTGGCCGGTATGTTAACGTAACATCATTATTAAGAGTTATTCAGATAACTATAGCATAAAGAACATGCTAACAAGTTTACCAAACCATCAGTGTCACTCCAAAACACCAAAATAACCTGTGAAATGATATCATAATGTGTTAATAATTTCACACATAAGTCGCTCCCGAGTATAAGTCGCACCCCCAGTCAAACTATGAAAAAAACTGCGACTTATATTCCGAAAAATACGGTATGTACTTTTGTTTGGTCATGGACGCACACGAAGGACACTAGACTGACTTCGTTGTTCCTTATGGAGGCTGGCCTGACCGCAGTAGTTTTGCAGGTTAGCAAGTTCAGACCGTTTACTGTTATGCTAACTCTGATGCAGGTCGGACTTTCAGTAATGAAATTAGTGATGTTTCCCGCACCTCCACAATTTTGACATCTTTTTACATTACATACAGTGGCTGGTGCTCATCGAAAAAAAAAAAAACTTGTTATATCCCTCCTCTTCGAAGGAGGCAGCATATTGTCGACATTAATCTGTCAGGGCTGTGTTTGTGTGCTTGTGTGTGGTGGGGTGGCGGGGGGTGTTCGTTCAAGTCATCAGCCAATCAATAGTGCGTTTGAGGGGGAAAAAATAGACCTGCGCATTTAGCAAGTGATGCAAGTCTGGACATAATGAAAATAATTCACTTAATAATGGTAGGGTCTATTCTATCATTACAGCATATGGGAAGACAATCTAAATGACCGATATAACTGAACTCACAATATAGTGCAAATAAGGTTGCTTAAAAGTTGGTGGGGACAATTTGAGCATCCTGGAAAGTTGTTAGTGTTATGTCCCTACCGTCCCTATGCAAACCTACGCCATTGGTTTAAAAGAACCATTTATATCATCATGTGCTGATGAAGCCAGCAAAGAAACAAAATACATTTCCAAAAATAGAGAAATGCTGGTTTGAAAAAAGATTAATATTTTATTTTATTTGCTTTTCCAGACATGTGTTATGATGGCCCATGTTTCGGCTTGAGCCGGTGCTGCCGCTGCAGTTGGTGGAAGTGGCTCCTAGGCATCCTGCTCGGCCTCCTCCTACTTCTTGGTCTCCTCTTCGGACTGATTGCTTTAAGTGAGCGCATACTTTTCATCCTAATTGATTTCAATACAAAAACATACACCTACATATCTCATTATTGTCTCTGGCTTCTCAGGTGAGGAAGTGAAACGTCTCAGGAAGAGAGTTGAAGCTCTGGAAGCCGTGACCGGCACGTCTTCAGCAAGGACTAGTCGTCTCTCTGGCTCCTCTGGCGTCAATATTGTTGATCCCCTGGATTCCAAATTCACTGACAGGAGTTATTCTGGTTCCACACTGACCCACTCTGATAATGGAATTGGTGTCGGGACTGCAAGAGGGGGTGCATCCCGCAGCTCTGAAGACTTACAGAGAACTCTCCAACAGCTGGTTAGAGCCGAACTACGCTCTGATGCGTATAGAGGTTCGAAATAATTGACAATAATGTAATTAATTATAAGTTGTAGCGCACAGTGAATTGATCAAATCATTTATTTGTAGACTCACTAAAAGGAGCGAAAGGGGACCCTGGCATAAAAGGTGAGTTTGTAAAACTACTGTACATGTAGAAAAATGACTAATGAAAAAAAATACATTTTACTTTTTTTTTTTTTTTTTTTTTTTTTTTACATACGTCATGAGTGTCATGATTTATTCACAGGTGATCCAGGTGTTCTTGGGCTTCAAGGTAAAACCTAAATCAGTTTACATATTTTTGCCGTCGATGCTGATTCAGAAAGAACCGGTTATTATACAGAACTTTCTATTTCTAATAGGTGATGCTGGATTTCCTGGCCTACCAGGTAAGAATTTTGTTCCTGGATTAAAGCCTCGGAATAAATTATTCATGGGTCCTCCTCTTTTGCCACTTAGAGGGTGTGCTAGTAGTAGTAGTAGTAGTAGTAGTAGGCAGTGGTATTTTTAGTAAAGTGAATTATATATTATTTTTCAGGTCCTCCTGGACGGGTGGGCAACCCAGGAACTGAAGGACCCAGGGGTCCAAAAGGAAGCACAGGTAATTAATTCTCAGAGGTGGGTAGAGTAGCCAAACATTTTTTTTCAAAATAACATTACTCAAGTAAAAGTAAAAGTAGTCATCCAAAAAATGTACTCAAGAACAAGTAAAAAAGTATTTGTTGAAAAGTATACTCAAGTAATGAGTAACATTGTGAGTAATTGCTTACGATGTAAAAATTTTTTTTTAAACATTTTTTTTTTCTATCGCAGCACAAAGTTATCGGTGTGAAGTGTTAACGTTATATCGTACAATAACATACACCATCATGACATGGCCACATTAAGCCAAGTAAATATTAAAAAAAAAAAAATCATTGAATTCCGGCGAGAGAAAAAAATCTACAGAACTGAAGCATCAATCGTCCAAAGAGCATGAGTGCCCTCTAGTGGAGAAAATAGTTGTTCCTTCATAGTTCCTATAATATAATCAAAAGGATCATATCCTCGGTTTTCCTTGGTTAATCGGTGCCAATTAAAAACTGGCAGAGAGGTTGAAATCTGTGCTTTTGAGTCATGTTGATGGCAGTGCTCAATGTCAAATTCTTAATGTTTTATGATGCTCTAAAGACGCTACCTGTTTTAACAGACTGGCGTGATTATAGAACGGCAAGCCTGAGTCGTCATAGGGATCACGGAGTCATGTGTTTATTGTTGTGACGTCTTATTGGTAACCCTGGTAGAGCTACTGTTGGCATCACTGGCATTGGTGGAATGTAACGAACCTAAAGTACTTTGTTACTGTACTTAAGCACATTTTTGTGTATTTGTACTTTACTTGAGTACAAAGTGGTACTTTTTACTTTTACTTCACTACATACAGCAGGTATCTGTACTTTTTGCTCCACCACATTTCAAATTGTCACCTGCGTTACATTTTACTTTTGTTTGTTATCTTTTTTTCTCATTGAGAATTGATCATTTCATTCTCATGCCTCCAGCGCAATCAATAAGCCCCGTGCAACCATACTGTAATTGATCACGAGATGCAGCAACACGTGTACAAGCAAGATTAGGCAGGTGAAAGAGACAACGACCAATAAAAACCACCACACTTTTGTACAGTAGGTGGCAGTTTGCACCTGATAGTTGCTTGGAATCCGCCATTAAGCTAAGTCTTGGAATTGTTGAGCTTGTTAAGCTTCTTTATACAGTGCAGTCAATGTTATTGTTTTGCATCAGGAGAAAATACTTTTACTTTTTAATCTCAAAGTAAATTTTAAAGCAAGTACTATTGTACTAAGTAATTTTTTGCACCTGTATTTGTACTTTTACTTAAGTATAAAAAAAAAGTGAGTACGTCATGCACCACTGATTGGTTGCAAAAAATAAAAAATAAATACAATTTAATATGTAAAATAAAGAGGAATAAAGAGGAAAAATGTAACAACTAAAGATGTCCCGATCGATCGGCGTCCCGATCGGCATCCCGATCGGCATCCCGATCGATCGGGTCCGATCACGTCATTTTCAAAGTATCGGAATCGGCAAAAAAATATCGGACATGCCTTTTATATATATATATATATAAAAAAAAAAAAAAATAAATATATATATATATATATATATATATATATATATATATTTTTTTTTTTTTTTATTTAAATCATTTTCTAATTGTATTTAACGTTACAGACAAAATGTCTTACACTCATCCAGAGTAGTTTTGGCTTAAAGTAGGGCTATCAAATTTATTGCGTTAACGGCGGTAATTAATTTTTTAAATTAATCACGTTAAGTGATTAACGCATGCGCTGCACGACCCACTCACGCATTGTCGCGTTCAATCTATAAAGACGCCGTTTTACCTATAGATAGCGTTAAAAGGCAGCGTATAATGAGTAGAGAGAATTTTGACAGCCTTTGGAGCTATTTTTTATGTGGCTAAAGCCTTACAGTACTTCTCTCAGCAATTAAACATAATGTGGGAGGCAATGTGGGGAAGAAAGGTAGTAGTTGATCATTTTCTTAACACCCTATATTCTTTCCCAACGCAGAGAAGATATATCAATTAGTGCCCCTACGAACAGTCATGGTTGCACTTCCCATCATGCATTTGGGCAGAAGTTAAATGGCTGCAGTATCATTTACTGAAAGCTCAACAAATACACTAGATGGCAATATTTAGTCACAATATACAAAGTCACATTTATCGTTTAAGAATTACAAGTCTTTCTATCCGTGGATCCCTCTCACAGAAAGAATGTTAATAATTTAATTGCCATCTTGAGGATTTATTGTCATAATAAACAAATACAGTACTTATGTACTGTATGTTGAATGTATATATTCGTCCGAGTTTTATTCATTTTTTTCTTAATGCATTGCCAAAATGTATATGATCGGGAAAAATTATCGGGAATGATTGGAAATGAATAGGGAGCAAAAAAAAGCAATCGGATCGGGAAATATCGGGATCGGCAGATACTCAAACTAAAACGATCGGGATCGGATCGGGAGCAAAAAAACATGATCGGAACAACCCTAGTAACAACCAGTGTAGCCCAAAATAGCGGAGTAAGAGTAGCATTTCTTCTTCAAAAATCTATTCAAGTAACAGTAAAAAAGTATGGCTTTGTAAAACTACAGTGAGGCAAATAAGTATTTAGTCAACCACCAATTGTGCAAGTTCTCCTACTTGAAAAGATTAGAGAGGCTGTAATTGTCAACATGGGTAAACCTCAACCATGGGAGACAGAATGTGGAAAAAAAACAGAAAATCACTTTGGTTGATTTTTAAAGAATTTATTTCCAAATTACAGTGGAAAATAAGTATTTGGTCACCTACAAACAAGCAAGATTTCTGGCTGTCAAAGAGGTCTAACTTCTTCTAACGAGATCTAACGAGGCTCCACTCGTTACCCCTATTAATGGCACCTGTTTTAACTCATTATCGGTATAAAAGACACCTGTTCACAATCTCAGTCAGTCACACTCCAAACTCCACTATGGCCAAGACCAAAGAGCTGTCGAAGGACACCAGACACAAAATTGTAGACCTGCACCAGGCTGGGAAGACTGAATCTGCAATAGGCAAAACACTCAGTGTAAAGAAATCAACTGTGGGAGCAATTATTAGAAAATCGAAGACATACAAGACCACTGATAATCTCCCTCGATCTGGGGCTCCATGCGAGATCTCACCCTGTGGCGTCAAATGGATAACAAGAACGGTGAGCAAAAATCTCAGAACCACAAGGGGGGACCTAGTGAATCACCTACAGAGAGCTGGGATCGCAGTAACAAAGGCTACTATCAGTAACACAATGCGCCGGCAGGGACTCAAATCCTGCACTACCAGATGTGTCCCCCTGCCGAAGCCAGTACACGTCCAGGCTCGTCTGCGGTTCGCTAGAGAGCATTTGGATGATCCATAAGAGGACTGGGAGAATGTGTTATGGTCAGATGAAGCCAAAATAGAACTTTTTGGTAGAAACACAGGTTCTCGTGTTTGGAGGAGAAAGAATACTGAATTGCATCCGAAGAACACCATACCCATGGTGAAGCATGGGGGTGGAAACATCATGCTTTGGGGCTGTTTTACTGCAAAGGGACCAGGACGACTTATCTGTGTAAAGGAAATAATGAATGGGGCCATGTATCGAGAGATTTTGAGTGAAAATCTCCTTCCATCAGCAAGGGCATTGAAGATGAGACGTGGCTGGGTCTTTCAGCATGACAATGATCCCAAACACACAGCTAGGGCAACAAAGGAGTGGCCTCGTAAGAAGCATTTCAAGGTCCTGGAGTGGCCTAGCCAGTCTCCAGATCTCAACACCATAGAAAATCGGTGGAAGGAGTTGAAAGTCCGTGTTGCCCAACGACATCCCCAAAACATCACTGCTCTAGAGGAGATCTGCATGGAGGAATGGGCCAAAATACCAGCAACAGTGTGTGAAAAGCTTGTGAAGAGTTACAGAAAACGTTTGGCCTCCGTTATTGCCAACAAAGAGTACATAACAAAGTATTGAGATGAACTTTTGGTATTGACCAAATACTTATTTTCGACCATGATTTGCAAATAAATTCTTTAAAAATCAAACAATGTGATTCCTGTTTTTTTTCCACATTCTGTTCCTCATGGTTGAGGTTTACCTATGTTGACAATAACAGGCCTCTCTAATATTATTAAATGGGATAACTTGCACAATTAGTGGTTGCCTAAATACTTATTTGCCCCACTGTACTCTTAGAAGTACATTTTTCTCAAAAAACTACTCAAGTAAATGTAATAAAGTTAATATAACGCGTTATAACCCACCTCTGTTCATTCTTGAGTTTAAGTACTTTGAATTAGAATACAAATACTATCATACACAGTATGGGTCACCAACAAAGCAAAGAAGGTATGGTCCATTTATAGGTGATCCAGGCCCTCATGGATTACAAGGTCAGAAGGGGATGGATGGGCTGATGGGCCCCCGAGGAGATCCTGGTCCACCTGGCTATGGAATGAAAGGAGAAATTGGTAAGCAGGGCTGAATGTTGGGGATATGTATCAATCTCTTCAAATTTTAATTTTGAAACCCAATTTGGACAGGGTATCCTGGTGATCCAGGGCGAGCTGGCGCTCCTGGACTTGTGGGGCAGAGAGGTAAGTGGTAAATATCAAAGTTCAATGGTTGAACTGAAGAATAAGCCACTTAACAAATCTTATCATTGCATAAATTTATGAGGTCATGCATCATGATTAATTTAGAGTGTGTATGTATGTGCATGAGGCTTTCCCAGATATTCAATCATCTGACTTTGTGATTGTTCAGTTGTATTAAAGAAGGCAAAAATAATGAGTGTAATGTCTACAGGTGCTCCTGGTCCGAAGGGTTCCAAGGGTGATAGTGGATATCCAGGACAAAAAGGTTTACTTTAAAGCATTACTTCATTGCATTGTTAGGGCTTTTGTATACAGTGATTACATTTTGTATCCTTTAACAAAATTGTTGGTTACTATGGCAAAAGTATAGTGTAGATCTAGAACTTTGAGGATGAAGAAAGATGAACAAATGATGTGAGTTTCCACATTTGGAACACCAGGCATGCCAGGAGTCAAAGGCGACATGGGAGAGAGGGGACTGCGTGGCCCAGCAGGTATGTCTCTCAGAGCCTCAAAGGGACACTCCAGTCATTGTGATGATTTGTTTGGAAACCGGTACATTCCATATGTATAAACATAAATGCTGAAAATGTGAAAGTAAAGAAGAATTGAGTTGCAGCAAGAAACTCTTTCTACGTCTCAGCTGCTAGGATTTTCTGGGTGGCCCAAAAAGGGGCTGAGGTGACATTACCTAAAATTCTTCCGTTCTATGATCTGCCCCTCCCACTACATAGTCAGTAGTATATGTAGTATATATAGTAGCATATGTAGTTAGACATATACCACTGTTATATGAGTTTTATTTTATTTGGACTTTTTCTAGGCGAGACAAATGAGCAATGACGCAACGTGGCTGGCAGGTAGTGGTGTCTCGTGCAGCAGGGGCCAACACTATTCAATTCAATTCAGTTTTATTTGTATAGCCCTAGATCATAACAATGTTGTCTCAAAGGGCTTTGCAGTGGCAATATGATACACAATCAGAAACAGCAAACGAAGCAACAAAGATGAATAAATAAATTCAAGTCCTGGGTAACCCCCATCCTTAGAACCTCCATGTCGGCAAGAAAAAACTGCCAACACTGAATGCATTGTGGTCGGTTTCAGCTCTGTTAAGGGTCGTCTGACTTTTTAGCGTTCCTTTCGGAGTCAGCAACTTAAAAAATTAACACCTCCGGTACCAAATACATTGGGTTCCTATATGTTTTATGTAATATGGGCTTTGGGTAATGATGCACGGTGTAGGAAATGGCCGTCCGATAACGCCACCCAGATTGCCCTTCCTTTGGGGGTGTCTAGTCGAGGATGCGGACAGTTGGCTACAATATTGCAAAGCGCCTGCTAAATTTTAAGCAAATAACAGCCGACAGTACACATTTACTGAAGGCAATTGCTGCATAAGCTGCCATTCCCGCCGAACCTCCCGAGATTTCTGTTCACTGCCAGTCGGCTGTTTCACTCTCGCTCAGCCTCACTGACAAGAAAGATGCTTCTCCTCGCATTCACAAAGCCTCGCTAGCAAGGTATACGAGTTCTGTAGATCAGTGGTCCCCAACCACCGGGCCTGGGACCGGTGCCAGTCCATGGTGCATATGCTACTGGCCGCACAGAAATAATATATAACTTTTTAACGATCGTATTCTGGCCTGTGCCTCTAGACACACCAATCTGGCTTTCTACTCTATTGACTAATCCGAGTAGAGATATGTGGACGTTGCTCTCTAGTTGTGGCCACCATTACCGGGGTGTTTACACACCTTAGTAGCAGCCTAGCGTCAGTCAGTCAATATAAATAGTAGCATTAGCTGCCTGCTGCTGGCTGTGTGGTGCGGGCGGCACACCTCAGCAATGGCAGACAGGGTAGTTCCGTTCGTTTTGCTCGGATTAGACAATAGATATAATAATAAAACTGGATAGGATGTCGTCATAGGAATCAAATGGAGATAGCATCTATTTTTTTTTTCATATCAATACGCGCTTGTCCTCAATAATGACATATGACATACAGTGGGGAGAACAAGTATTTGATATCATATCATTGTATCAATCAATACTTGTTCTCCCCACTGTAGGTGCATCAGATTTTTTCCCGGAAATACTGTAAATACTGTATCACGGTGAGGCAGACGGGCGGTGCAAGAAGAAAAGTTATTTAATTGGGGTTACCAAAAAACAAAGTACAAACAAAACGACTGGAATCAAAAAGGCAACGGCAAACATAAGTCAAACTAACAATACTCACAGGAAAATAAGGCATGATGAGGACATAGGAACACACAGGGCTCAAACGCTGGCATGAATAGAATAGAATAGAATAGAATAGCCCTTTATTGTCATTATACAGTTGTACAATGAAATTGTGGAGCATCACCCTTTACAGTGCAGGGCAAGTAAAAATCTTGAAAGTGGCTTGCAAGAATAAAAGTATAAAATCTTAATAGATATAAAATATGTATGAGGTAATCCTATGTTCAGGCAGTGCAAATAATTGAAGTGAAGTAGTAGCAGTTGACAGTGAAGGCATTGAATATTGCACGTTAATATTGCATGCAAATAAGTATTGCACATAGAATATGTGTGAATAGAGGTTAAGTAGTAGAAGTTGACAGTGAGGCATTAAATATTGCATTTAGTAAGTATTGCACATAGTATATTGCATGTAAATGAATGTTGGACATTGGGTGATGTGGTGTTACATATGGCTGTTCAGGGTGGAGATGGCTTTAGCAAAGAAATTGTTCCTCAGTCTGTTTGTTCTTGCTTTTAAACACCTATAGCGTCTCCCAGAGGGGAGCAGTTCAAACAGCTGGCAACCAGGATGTGAGCTGTCATGGACAGCTGTCCTGGACAATGTTGCAACAAGGAATCAAAAAAACTGGGAGCTTCAATAAAATCGAATGCACTGAAGGCATCATACCTTGTGGCGAACTAATGCTAAAGGCAAGAAACCTTTTACGATAAGAGAAGAACTTATTATGCCTGCGAACGAGGATATTTGCCGTCAAGTTTTAGAAGATGCCGCTGTTAAAAAAAACGTTAATTCAGCATCTGGTGAGCTATATTTTCCCTGCACTTAACATTTGTTCTTAGCCCTGTCGTGTTATTGTATACTTACTGCATTTTTTTACAACACATTGCCGGTCCGTGAAAAACAGGCCCACATCACACCGGTCGGTGGTGTAAAAAAGGTCAGGGACCAGTGCTGTAGATAATCATAATAGAATGCAACAAAAAAAGTTTGCAAACGCACAGATCAAAAGCAAAATCAAGTAACAGGAAATTAAGAAGCCGTAACACGGAGCAGAACAGAGGTCATACTGGGTAAGATCATTGGAACAGGTAGCTCTTCAGTCTGGATTTGACAAGTGGAAAAAAAAATGCAAGTTACCTGGATCAGGGGAAGAGAGTTCCAGAGATGGAGAGCAGCGTTGCTAAACACTCTGGAGCCGTAAGTGACCAGATGGTCACGTGAGACAGAAAGGTGTAGAGTAGAAGAGCGTAGTGATCAAAGAGGAGTGTTAATAAGAAAAAGGTCGTATGGATAGGATGGGGCCAGACCGCGAAAAGCTTTGAAAGTGATGAGGAGGATCTTATAGTTAATTCTTTGTTTTACCGGAAGCCAATGGCTGTTGCCAGAAGATGGGGGGTTCATGTGGGTGTGTGGTTGAGGTTCTTTTAGATAAGCTCTGTAGTCTTCGGAAAATTTTCAACAAAGCATCATCCACGTTGTAACAAGCTATGGTAAAAGTAGAAATTTGGCACTTGAGCGGGGCGGGGTTTGAGCACAGTCAGTCGACACCCCTACAGCGTCTGATACTACATGGACTGGCTTAATTTTTTCCCCATTTTGAAGCCTTATTAAATATAGTTAACATTTTTTGTATTCATCAAAATTTTGCAGGGTTGTTAACAACACACATATCAATTATTAATGTTGACTTCCACTGGAGTGTCCTTTTAACAGCTGAATGCACTGCAAAAACATGTAAACTATTATTCAATTCATCGTTCCAATAGTACTTTCTAATATCCATTATACTCCAATTGGATGGATTAACACAATAAAACCTTCTGAATCGACTGCAATATATGACATTACTTGTTAACACCATTACATATAGAGAACAACCACATTAGATGGGCATTTTATCTTTGTCATTTTTTATCATAAAGGTGAACCTGGAAGAGATGGAGAAAAAGGATCCAAGGGAAATGCAGGTTAGTATATATTTATCTATCTTATAAGTATTTCAGAATTGACAGAAGAAATGAATTGATGTAAAATAACAAGACATTACAAAAAAAATTCGAACTGTAGGAACATAATTTCATATGATATAACTATAGGCCTCTCCAGTCGTTAAAGGAACTATCCTTCATCAGGCAGTTCGCACATGGGTAGTGCACCTGGTACAAACTGCTGTGACGTTGTCGTCTGCGCCAGTGAGGAATTATTTACTTGCCACACCCAACCCTGTTAAAATAAAACCGCGAGAACTAAACTGAACGCAAAACAACTAAATGGAGACCGTTGAGGACACAGTGGCAAGCGTCTCACGAAAGGTTTTAGGAACTACGAATAGTTGCTACAGTGCGGAAGTGCCAATTGTGTCATTTTCTATAAAGCCTATTGTTAAACAACCTCTTTAAATTGCAGGCGGTGCAGCTTCAGTGGGAACTACTGGTCTGAGAGGTCCACCTGGCCCACCTGGAGTTGATGGTCGTCCAGGTGCCCACAAGATTAAATTCACAATAAATACATCTTGTTACTCTTGCCACAATTTTGACCATTTCCCTGACAATATATCTTTTTCGGTGTTCAAGGTATTCAAGGTCCACCAGGTGAGAAAACCATCCAAAGATGAATCAGTTCACCCGTTAATAATATCAATACTTATGCTTTAAATAAATAATTACAACCCATTTTTGCAGGTATTGCTGGAATTCCAGGACAGCCTGGTGCAAAAGGTAAACGGCAAAAGCTGCTGCACCCAATGTCGTTTCTTAAAAGTGTTTTATAATGATGTACAGTGGTACATCTACTTACAAAATGAATTGTTCTGGTTCTGGTTCTGGTTCTGGAAGTAGTTTCGTAACTGAAAATTCGGTAAGTAGAGACTTGTTTTCCATGTAAATGCCCTAATCCGGTCCAAGCCCCTCAAAAGACATAAATCTTCTATAATCCTTAAAGATGCATCAAAATATGAAACAAATACATGTTAAAAATTGATTATTGCACAACAAACATAAAAGCAGAGTGGTGCATAATGTATAAAACCAAGAATAAAGAATCAAATTTAATACACTCGTGTAAAGGTGTCTGAACACGAGGGGCGAATGAAGAGGACGGCTGGGATACACACATACACATACAGTAAAGGTCCCTCATAGCCAATTGTATTCCAGTAATGAAGACAATAGCCAATGGTAGAGCAGCTACAAGTATGTTACGTTCAGTAAACTCTGAAAGCTGCGAGTACCAGCCATACTGTATTTTTGCCTTTCGTATGCTGAAATTTCTTTCGTAACAAGAATCAATATTTTTCCGTTGAGGCATGTAATTACCTGAAAATTCTGTATGTAGAAACGTTTGTAAGTAGAGGTACCATTGTACTGTAAATGCGAACATATTTGAGAATTTTCTTTATAAGTGCAACCCATTATCTTTTGTGGGAAAAAATGTGAACTCTCAATCTTTCAGGTGAAATGGGTCCAGCTGGTCAAGTCATTGCTCCAGGTGAGACTTTACTACACTTATTTCATTGAAAATTACCTGCAATAAATGTATCATTAATAAATAAAGAAATAAAGAAATCTAAGAAAGTACTTACTACTACTATTTTTCACTTCTTAATTTGTTTCTAGATGGCTCCAAAACGGTGGCCCTCCCAGGACCACCAGGACCATCTGGACCTCCAGGTTCACCTGGACTTCCTGGTTTAGATGGTAGGTAGTTTTAAATAATGACAGATAAATGGGAAATTGTGTGCTGTCGTCACTCTTATACCACTGGTATGTTTTAATTTTGAAGGACTACCAGGACAGAAAGGTGAGAGAGGAGAAGCTGGCATCACCGTCACAAGTTCAGAAACTGTCAGTGCAACGCGAACTGGTAGTAAGTACTCGTAACTTTTCCTTGGTTATCCAAAAATCAATATCCTAAAATTTTTAAATAGTGCATTCATACAGTAAAGCCAGAGTTACTACAATAGTTAAGTTCTGTGGTTCTTTTCAAACAGGTCTGTCTTCTGCTAGATTTACTGGCCCACCTGGACCTCCAGGGCCTCCGGGAGATCCAGGTCCTCAAGGTCCACCTGGTAGGTTCAGAGTGTACTGGTCGTTGGATGCCTCAAAGGTCACACAGTTAGGAGTTCAAACAAAAATACACAGTACACAGTTCATTCATCTATCCAATTTTCTCTGGAGTCTGTCCATACTGATTTCAGGCGAGACTGGTGGTACAGAAATCAGTGAGGCAAAAAAAAAAAAAGGCAGTGGCGGACTGAAGGGGGGGAGGTTATGTGTGAGTGTGTGTATGCGCAGTGTATGGCCATCTGTGCGGCTCTCTCCAGGAGAAGGGAGGGGTGGGGTGAGGGTGTTCGGGAAAGGAAAGAAAAATTATAATAAAATTAAGCCGAATAAGTAATTTAATATGCCCAAATACGGTTGGTCTTCCGTCAAATTTGCGCTCCTCACGGCGTAGGCGAAATCTCAGGTCCCCTAAGTCATTGCAAATATAGTCGCGGTCTGCCTCGACAATTCGGTCACCTGCCCCGACAGTTCCGTCACCTGGCGTAAGGTATCATCCACTTTTCTCCATCCATCCTCGGACCGAACCGTGAGTCCACGAAGCCAGTTCTCGATCCAAGCCTCGACGCGATCTTCCAATGCCATGAATCGCACCGTTTGATCCGTGGTAAATTTGTTGATTTCCTTGAAAGCTGCCGTCTTGGAAACTTTCTGGTAGAGCAGGGCACCTCATAGCAGAAGGAACCCCACCACCATCACGCCAAACAGCCAAATACAGTGGGGCAAATAAGTATTTAGTCAACCACTAATTGTGCAAGTTCTCCCACTTGAAAATATTAGAGAGGCCTGTAATTGTCAACATGGGTAAACCTCAACCATGAGAGACAGAATGTGAAAACCCCCCCCAGAAAATTCCTTTTTTTGATTTTTAAAGAATTCATTTGCAAATCATGGTGGAAAATAAATATTTGGTCAATACTAAAAGTTCATCTCAATACTTTGTTATGTACCCTTTTGTTGGCAATAACGGAGGTTAAATGTTTTCTGTAACTCTTCACAAACTTTTCACACACTGTTGCTAGTATTTTGGCCTATTCCTCCATGCAAATCTCCTCTAGAGCAGTTATGTTTTGGGGCTGTCGTTGGGCAGCACGGACTTTCAACTCCCTCCACAGATTTTCTATGGGGTTGAGATCTGGAGACTGGCTAGGCCACTCCAGGACCTTGAAATGCTTCTTACGAAGCCACTCCTTTGTTGCCCTGGCTGTGTGTTTGGGATCATTGTCATGCTGAAAGACCCAGCCACATCTCATCTTCAATGCCCTTGCTGATGGAAGGAGATTTTCACTCAAAATCTCTCGATACATGGCCGCATTCATGCTTTCCTTTACACAGATCAGTCGTCCTGGTCCTTTTGCAGAAAAACAGCCAAAAGCATGATGTTTCCACCCCCATGGTTCACAGTGGGTATGGTGTTCTTCGGATGCAATTCAATATTCTTTCTCCTCCAAACATGAGAACCTGTGTTTCTACCAAAAAGTTCTATTTTGGTTTCATCTGACCATAACACATTCTCCCAGTCCGCTTCTGGATCATCCAAATGCTCTCTAGCAAACCGTAGACGGACCTAGACATGTTCTTTTTTCAGCAGAGGGACACGTCTGGCAGTGCAGGATTTGAATCCCTAGCGGCGCATTGTGTTACTGATAGTAGCCTTTGTTACTGTGCTCCCAGCTCTCTGCAGGTTATTCACTAGGTCTCCTCGTGTGGTTCTGGGATTTTTGCTCACCGTTCTTGTTAGCATTTTGACGCCACTGGGTGAGATCTTGCATGGAGCCCCAGATCGAGGGAAATTATTAGTGTATGTATCTTGTATGTCTTCCATTTCCTGATAATTGTTCCCACAGTTGATTTCTTTACACCAAGCATTTTACCTATTGCAGATATTCAGTCTTCCCAGCCTGGTGCAGGTCTACAATTTTGTCTCTGGTGTCCTTCGACAGCTCTTTGGTCTTGGCCATAGTGGAGTTTAGTGTGTGACTGACTGAGGTTGTGGACAGGTGTCTTTTATACCAATAATGAGTTAAAACAGGTGCCATTAATACAGGTAACGAGTGGAGCCTCGTTAGACCTCGTTAGAAGAAGTTAGACCTCTTTGACAGCCAGAAATCTTGCTTGTTTGTAGGTGACCAAATGCTCATTTTCCACTCTAATTTGGAAATAAATTCTTTAAAAATCAAACAATGAGATTTTCTTTTTTTTTTTTCCTCATTCTGTCTCTCATGGTTGAGGATTACCCATACTGACAATTACAGGCTTCTCTAATCTTTTCAAGTAGGAGAACCTGCACAATTGGTGGTTGACTAAATACTTATTTGCCCCAATGTATCCTCGATATCTTCTACGGACAGGACTGTAAGACACGCTGGTTTCCAGTGATCCCATGAATCTCTCACATAACCAGCGGCGAATGTACCGTCCGGGCAAGATGGCTCTCCTGGTGCACCGTGTCTTGTTGAAAACATTTTTTCAATGGCGCTGAGACCAACTCAACAGATCCATTTTCATATGAGAGACCAGCGCCGTTGATCCACAAAGGAAAATACAAAAAAAAAAAAAGCAGACAAATTAGACTAGACGAAGATAGCAGCAAGAAGCAACAGGGAGGAAAACATGTCCGCCCCCGTCGAAGGCAGGAAGAACAACCATGCCTTACAAGCATGTTTTTGAGATATGTAAGGAAGGCAGTGTACCAATACAATACCCCAAAAAAACCATACAGTAAGTGAAGGTCAGAGATGCAATTTAAATACCAAAACCCAGAACTGCTTGGAAAAACATCCATCTATTATTTGTACCGCTAATACTCAAACAAGTGTCTGACCAACCAAACATGGATGTTTTTGGGAAGTGCGACAAAAGAGGAGTATGCAGATAAAATCCATGTAGGCCAGTCAACATGCAAATTGCATAGAGGAAGCCTGGAGTCAGAGCTGAACCCTTGATCTCAGAACTGTTGGCTTTCGTGTCACCAATCACCACACAGTGCTGCCCTTTCTCAGAAAATATGTTTAACAATTTTGATCAAAACGTGGAGTAGAAACCAGGAAGGTTAAGCAGAACCTATTTTAAATCTTCAGAAAATCTCTTTGGCATCAAGCCATGAACATCTTAAATAAAACGTGTGGTGCTTGCTCTTTTTGTGACACCACTCAAGGAAGGTACAGTTAATGGCAAAACTAAGACTATTGACAGAGGTGGGTAGAGTAGCCAAAAATTTTACTCAAATAAGAGTAGCATTACTTCAAAATAATATTATTCAAGTAAAAGTAGTCATCCACAAAAATGTACTCAAGTACAAGTAAAAAAGTATTTGGTGAAAAGAATCCTCAGTAAAGAGTATCATTGTGAGTAACTGCTTAAGATGTCTGATTATTTTTTTTAAAAAATGGCATTTTTGTTCTCAGCACAAATTATCTTTTTGAACTATTATTATTAGGGTTGCCAAAATTATCGCATTAACGGGTGGTAATTAACTTTTTTAATCAATCACGTTAAAATATTTGACTCAATTAACGCACATGTCCCGCTCAAACAGATTAAAATGAGAGCAAAGTGAAATGTCCACTCGTTACTTGTGTTTTTTGGAGCTTTGTCGCCCTCTGCTGGCACTTGGATGCGACTGATTTTATGGGCTTAAACACCCATGAGCATTGTGTAATTACAGACATCAACAACGGCGGGCTACTAGTTTATTTTTTTGATTGAAAATTTTACAAATTTTATTAAAATGAAAACATTAAGAGGGTTTGAATATAACATTTCTTTAACTTGTACTAACATTTATCTTTTAAGAACTACAAGTCTTTCTATCCATGGATCGCTTTAACAGAATGTTAATAATGTTAATGCCATCTTGTTGATTTATTGTTATAATAAATAAATACAGTACTTATGTACCGTATGTTAAATGTATACAGTATATCCATCTTGTGTCTTATCTTTCCATTCCAACAATAATTCACAGAAAAATATGGCATATTTTATAGATGGTTTGAATTGTGATTAATTACGATTAATTAATTTTTAAGCTGTAATTAACTCGATTGAAAATTTTAATCGTTTGACAGCCCTAATTATTATTATACTGTACTATAAGATATTACATAACCACATTAAGCCAAAGAAATACAACAACAACAAAAAACATTGAATTCCGGCAAGCGAAAAAAAATCTACAAAAATTAGGAATTATTTGTCCAAAGAGCATGAGTGCCCTCTAGTGGAGAAAATGTATTTCATATGATGATCATATCATATCTACGGTTTTCCGTTGTCAATCAGTGCCAAATAAAAACTGGGAGAGAGATTAAAATCCGTGCTTTCAAGTGATGTTGACGGCGGCGCTCCAAGTTAGTTACTTAATTTTTTACGGTATTTTAAAGACGGCACATGATTGAACAGGCCGGCGTGACCTTAGAACGTCAAGTTTCAGTTTGATTGGTAGAACTGAGTCATGTATTTATTGTTGCGACATCTCATTGGTGAAATTGGTAGAGCTACTGTCGGCATCTCTGGCAAAAATAAAGTCAATATGTAGAATAAAGAGGAAAAATGTAACAACTAGTGTAACCCAAAGTAACGTAGCAAGAGTAGCGTTTCTACTCGTCACAAATATACTCAACTGAAACGTATGGCTTAGTAAAACTACTCTTAGAAGTACATTTATCTCAAAATGTTACTGAATTAAATTTAACAGAGTAAATGTAATGCGTTACTACCCACCTCTGACTATTGATATAACTGATAACTTAATGCAATATAGGATACAGGTATTGCTGATCCATCTAATGTGTCGCTCTACCCGTACTAAATTATTTGCAATCGTCAGGGTTGAATGCAGACTTTGGATGCAATGTAATGTAGTAAAGATGGCCACTTGATGATTGCTTTATTTTGATCTCACCAAAGGTGAGACAAGACAAGGTCTTCCTGGGCGTAGAGGTCCGCCTGGAGAGCCAGGTATGGACATATTGATAAATATACAATATGTACATTTACTTTACTTTTTCAAATTAGTTATTGACATAAAAATTATTTGCAGGAATACCTGGACCCACAGGTCCACAGGGAGAACCTGGCAACTTTGTGCCTTCATCTGGTAGGTGAAGGATTTTTGAATTTGTAGAGAAAAATGTTAAGCTTATTACATATTTATTTATTTATTTATTTATTTCCCCACACAGAAACCTTTTTTGCTGGACCACCAGGACCCCCAGGATCTCCTGGACCCCAGGGCCCGAAGGGTAAACTTTATTAGATTAAGCGATTTTTTTCCCCCCTTCAGCAGTACAGTTCAGTTCAAAGCTCTGTGCATTACAGAAAACCAATGAAACAATTGTGGTACATGATCACTCTTCTCTTGCCCTCTACAGTTTTAAAAGTTTGGCACTAAATCAAACTTAATTAACATTTTAATGCTTAGGTCTTTATTTTCAAGGGGAAGTTCTGAATTTTTGACATAAGGCTTAATCTTCAAGGTAGGATGGGTTTAATTTGTCAGAGTTAATTTCAACAAATTCCGTACAGTTTGTCAGTTAATTGTTAGTTTCAGGGCTCTGGAGTGGCTAAGCTAGCGCAAGTCAGTGGTGCCTGCTTAGCATGCCAATAAAAAAACAATACTAACAGATCTAACATAGTCAAATAAATTCAAAATGCAAATCATCGTACGAAATACACATGCGCCCAAAACAATGTCACACAAAACTGCCGTAATTCATTTCATTCTGCAGGACTATTATTTTAGATGCGTAATCCGACCACAATCGAGTCAGCTCGTTCTGCTGAGAAGTCTCTTTCGTTCCCACGAAAAAATATCAGCGGTGAAAAAAACGATGTGATATCGCTCCGCCATACTTGCCTTGACAGCCTGTCCCTGCAGTGCTGCTGGAGAACAAATTTTGCTGTTCATACAACATTTACTGACATGCAACGGCAAGTTTTAAGAACTTTATTCTGAAAACATAGCCAACACTATTGATTGCATGGGTCATTGGTTATTTTCAAGTGTGCATATGTTGTGTTTTATTGTTATGCTAAGCAGGCACCATTGACACACGCTAGCTTAGTTACTCTGGGGCCCTGAAACAAACAAATAAATAACAAACTGCACAGAATTTATTGAAATCAACTCCACCAACTAATTAAACCCCCGATAACTTGAGGATTAAGCCTTATGTCAAAAATTCAAAATTTCTGAACCACCCCTCTAAATCCATTTACTGCGAAGTGAATTACATGCAATGACATTTTTTGGCCACGAGGGGAGGCAGGTGCTCCCCCTAAATCTCCGCCCATGTTCCTTGATGCAGAAGGATGACAGTTCTATGTGAAATTGATGAATGTCTGTTGCACTGGAGCAGGAGACTTTAAATTTCTAAGTAACATGTTTCTTATCATCATTATTAGGTGATCAAGGACTTCGCGGTTACCAAGGTATGAGGATGCAAACGCCTCCTGTACATGAATGACAACTTTACTCCCAAATTATGTTAAATTAATACATCTTCCATTCAATTTGACTTGTTACAGGAGAACCAGGTCAGCCAGGTTTGCCAGGAATTCCAGGAGAACCAGGTATGAATGGTTAGGTTTCTATATTGGCTACAGATGTGCCCTGAGATACCAGTGACTCAATTGCACAATCATTTGTAGTCTAAAATCAAATATGAGTGATTAATAGTGGCTGTAAACACAACTTAACTCACTGAAAATTAACAGCACTTTGGCAAATAGTGACCAATTCTTCTTCTTCTTTTTCTTCTTCTTCTTAAAAAAAAACAAAAAAAGTTTTAAAATTGTTATGTAAATGACACGACCAGATGAAGGTTACTGTTAAATTAAACATGAAAAAAAAAATAATAATAATAATGCTGTGCTTTCATTTTAGGTGTACTTTACGACATTAAGGCTTTATTAAATAAACTATTGTAGATTGCTATTTTGTCCCCAATAAAAACAAAAATGGACTGCATTTTGGGGAAGGTGGGTTTAAGGATGGAACAGATTAAGGTAATCAAATTAAATATAATGAGGAAATATATGAGTTACTAGTTTGATTAAAAAATGAATAAAACTCGTATCTCCAGGCACTGCTGTGCTATGATCAAAACATCAACAAACTAAAAACATTTGTGCTGTTCCCACAGGTGATTCAGGATTCTCCGGAGTCTCCCTTGGTAAGTTAATTCAAATATAGATTTAATAGCTAAAATATGGGTCAATGAGTTATAATGTCATATCCGGAGAAGGGTTGAGTAGCCAAAAATTTTACTCAAGTAAGTGTAGCGTTATTTGAAAATAATATTACTCAAGTATAAGTAAAAGTACTCATCAAAAAAATCTACTTGAGTACAGGTAAAAAAGTATTCAGTATTCAGTTCATTTTTTTTTTTTAAACAATTGCATTTTTTTCTCAGCACAAAGTTATCTGTTATATGTAAGAATTGTTATTATTGTACTGTATTATAACCTATTACATAACCACATTAAGCCAAAGAAATACAAAAAGAAAAATAATTTTGAATTCCGGCGAGAGAAAAAAAAAACATCTACTGAAAGGAAGCATCATTCGTCCAAAGAGCAGGAGTGCCCTCTATTCGAGGAAATAGTTCCTGGTTTGAATAGTGAATAGTTCCATCACAGTTCCTATTATGAAATTAAAAGTTCATATCTCCGGTTGTCCATGGTCAATCGATGCTCAATAAAACCTGGGAGAGGGGTTAAAATCCACACTTTCGAGTCATGTCGAGGGCAGTGCTCGATGTCAAATACATGATTTTTTATTGCGCTTCAAACGCGCCAAATGATTGAAAAGTGATCATAGAACAGCAAGCTTGAGTCTGATTGGTATAATGGAGTCATGTGATTATTGTTGCGAGGTCTCATTGGTGAAACTGGTAGAGCTACTGTTAGCATCTGTCAAAAAAAAAAAAAAAGTAAAATCTAATATGTAGAATAAAGAGGAAAAATGTAATTAATAGTGTAGCCCAAAGTAGCAGAGTAAGAGTAGCGTTTCTTCATCATAAATCTACTGTACTCACATAAAAGTAAATAGTATGGTGTAGTAAAACTAGTCTTGGAAGTACTTTTTTCTCAAAAAGTTACTCAAGTAAATGTAATGGAGTAAATGTGTGGCATTACTTTCAACCTGTTGTCATATCAACATCAACACCTTATAGCAGGGGTCCCCAAACTTTTTCCTGTGAGGGCCACATAACCCTTCTCTTCTCTGATGAGGGGCCAGGGTCAGTTTGTAACAGAAAAAGTGTGACGATTGCAGGAGTGCCTAAATGTAAAAATGTATTGTTTTTCAGAAAGCCACAATCAAATAACCCTTTCTGGATTCTTCACGGAACCAAAGTAAATAAAATTAAAATGATATAATATAATATAGTATAATATAATATAATTAGGGCTGTCAAACGATTAAAATTTTTAAGCGAGTTAATCACAGCTTAAAAATTAATCGTAATTAATCGCAATTCAAACATCTCTAAAATATGCCTTATTTTTCTGTAAATTATTGTTGGAATGGAAAGATAAGACACAAGACTGATATATACATCCAACATACTGTACATAAGTACTGTATTTGTTTATTATAACAATAAATCAACAAGATGGCATTAACATTAATATTCTGTCAAAGCAATCCCTGGATAGAACGACTTGTAGTTCTTAAAAGATAGATTTTAGTACAAATTATAGAAATTTTATGTTAAAACCCCTCTTAATGTTTTCGTTTTAATAAAATTGGTAAAATTTTCAATCAAAAAAATTAACTAGTAGCTCACCATTGTTGATGTCAAGAATTACACAATGCTCATGGTGCATAAAATCAGTCGCACCCAAGCGCCAGCAGAGGGAGACAAAAAACACAAGTAACAAGTGGACATGACACTGCTGTCATTTTAATCTGTTTGAGCGGGGCATATGCGTTAATTGCGTCAAATATTTTAACGTGATTAATGAAAAAAATTAATTACCGCCCGTTAACGCGATAACTTTGACAGCCCTTAATATAATATAATATAATACAATATAATATAATCAGGGGTGCACATAATTTTTTTGCCCAGGTTCTCAGAGGAGGACCTGGAGATGTGACTTGGTCCTCATTGAGCTTGAGAGCCGACCCACCTGATGCGATAAATTTATGACAAGCTTTACTTAGAGCCAATTAACTTTGATTAATTATATTAACAGTTAATGCTTGATTAACATCAACTGGCACAACAAAATTGCCATTACTTTGAAGTGAAATGTAAAGAAATAAACATAAAAGCACCAATTCAAAATAAAGGGCATTATGCGGCTCCCACATTAACTCCAAGCCTTTTTAAAAGTGGGATGTCCTCCTCATAAGACCTCATTGAACGTGTATGTTTAGCTTTGTAAAATGCGAGCAAAAACACGTTTGTCAGTGCATGTCGCTGTTCATTACCTTTATTCCGCCCTATTCCGCCACATGTCCATAGGGCGAGTGGGGTCCTGTTTGACATCGATAGTTTGCTTAATTGCCACATGCTCTCTGTTTTTTTCGTGCTTTTCAAAGTTTGGATGGCTGAAATTCTTTGACCCTACATAAAATGCGTTGCTCTAATTGGCAACATTGGGATTCTCACGGCACATTTTGTACCGCATTTCCGTGCGAGCATCATTCACTTCTAGCCATGGTACCTCCTGTAGCCACTTTTCAGCAAAAGTCCTTTTTTTCGGTAGCTCCGGTGACGTCTCTGTCGTCTGTCTGTCTTTTGACGGGGGTGGGGGAACACGGAAGTAATTACTCAGTGTGGCCTGCCTCATCGACATTTTGAGAAGTTATTTTCTCGTGTCCGCCGCAAATAGTGGTCAGCCATCGGTACGCAAAAGCGTATGGAAGCCGTTGAGGGCCAGCGCGTTTGTCTACGTCCAGTACGCATGTGCGGACCACTTATGTGCACCCCTGAATATAATATAATATAATATAATATCATGTAATGTAATATAATGTAATAATACTGTATTAATTAAATAGATAATAACCAAATAACCATTGCTCAGTTCTTCACAGAAAAAAGCCAGGACATAAATAACTCTATTGGAAAAAAAAAAAAAAAAAAAATTTTTTTTTTTTTTTTTTTGTTCAGGGGGCCGGACCAAATGTGGCTGCGGGCCGTATCCGGCCCGCGGGCCGTAGTTTGGGGACCCCTGCCTTATAGCATCATGCCTTATTTCAGTTTTCCCAGAAAGTTGATGGCCGTGCTGATAGGAAGGCATGCCTGACATGTTTCTTTAGCTGGATGAATAAAAATTTATTCAGAAAATGTCTCATGTCAGTAAAACAGCAAAAAATGGTGCCCAGCCTGAGCCCCCTGGGTGAGGCCACTTATATAATTATTGGAGGCTAGTTTATCTTTTTTTAAGTGACCACATCCGAAACAACATAGAGGCAGCCAATTCCCCAGCTACAGTATTCAGTACATTGTGCATTTAAGCAAAACGCTTATGTTGTTCTACAAGGAGGCACTTCAAGACGAGGACCGCCCGGGCCTCCCGGACCACCTGGTGCACCTGGAAGAGATTGGAGTGCATCAGGTTCTAGTAACATGGGCCAATACATTGCGGATTACATTCAAAGTGAGATGTAGTTTAATCATTTCCTTTGTCAATCTATTATGGTACTACATTGCAAAAAATGACTAATTCATTTAAATTGTTTTGACATACAGATGGGAACCTTAAGCAGTACCTCATAGGACCTCCAGGGCCACCTGGACCTCCAGGTGTCTCAGCGGCCTCAGGTGCCGCATTGGTGGACGATGTTGCAAACCGAGTCATCGCATATATGCAAAGTAGGGATGGACGACTATCGTATCATTATTTCTATTTTATTATATTACTTTTGATAGGATAGAGTAGCTTAAAGCACTACTTCTCAAACACGGGGGCGCAGAGTGGTGCCAGGGGTGGCGCATGTGACCTGGGGGAACTTTTTTGCCACACTAGAATACAGTGTCATTGCACATCCACCCAGTGGGTGGCAGTTATACACTCATTTTTAGAGTGTGCACATTATTTTTGAACAAAACAAGAGCACACAGCAATGAACACCGGAAATAAGAAAGATGAGGAAATATGACGAAGTTTATGCTGCATTTGGCTTTTGGCTTTGACTTTTAATGCAGTTGGAGATGAGGAAAGACCAATCTTTTTGTCTAAATATGTTGTGGACAGCAGAAAGCCAACTCAATTAAGACGTCACTTAAAGACACTAGACACCAATCACATTGATAAGCCGGTTTATTTTTTTTTTCAGGGAAATTGTGCTGAATTTTCCCAACAATGATCCCGCTTTGTCAGTGTTACATCAGTAAACCAGCGAGCACTATTAGCATTAAATAAAGTGGCATAGCAAGGTGCTCCATGCAAAATAACCCCACGCCATAGCAAAGGACCTGATACTGCTAACAGCAAAAATAAAAGATGTCCCTCGTTTCAATGACACTGTCGTATTTGTTCTATTAATTTTTTTTGGGGGGGGGGAGCAAAATTGTTTGGCATATTGTCTTCATCAGTTAATGTTGCCAATCAGTTTTAATTTATTATGATCTATTGATTTTATTCAATTTTATTTTTCAGTATCAAATGGTCAAAAAATGTACTTTTACAGTTTGAATGTGACTTTTTTTTTTAATTCAGGCAAATTGATGCGCTTTAAATCTTTTCTGTTACAAACAAAACAATGTTAATAAGGTTACTATAGAAATCAACTTACAATAAAGTATTACTTTTTAAGAAATATTAAAAAAGACAAAATGTTATGCAGAGGTGTACTTATAATATTATAAATTTTTTAGACAAATGACACTATTTGCAGTGGCAGCAGAGAGTCGGGGGTGTGTGAAGTGTTTACATCTTCCTGGGGAGGGGCAAACTGAAAATAATTGAGAGACACTGGCCTAAAGTTATAAACTCTTGCTTCAATACCAAGCATGGTACAGAACTGTTCAACTCAGAGGATTTGCAATACCAGAGGTCAGCCTCTATACTCCAATTAATGTTCGACTAAAAGTGATCGGTTTGAGTATAGCACTCATTTTTAGTTCAAGATAATATCAATGATTAACAACCATGTCAATGTGATTCATTGGTATATCCAATTATCCAGGTCAGGGCAGAGGATTTGGTGGGACTTCTGGATCTCTTGGCCTGGGTGCTCAAAGTGGCTCCATTTCTGTCGATGACCTCATCGCCCTTTTACAACGTAGGTTATATCCAACCACAGATGATACAAGGTTTTTCCAAGAGGATGACACGATCACAAACCCAGTGAAAATTAACCGGAATACACCCAACACAGCGTAATACGAGAGAGTCATTTTTTATTCTGTTTTGTCATTTGCAGGAGATGATGTGAGAAGATATGTTGCTGGTCCTCCTGGTCCACCAGGGCCAGCTGGAGCACCAGGTCATGGAAGCTTTAGATTTAGCATGCAGGATGTGGCTGAACGTGTCATCACTCTGATGAAAGGTACAATGAAGCAACACTTATTAAAAAAATGAATGAATGATTGAATGAATGAATTATTAAAGTATAAGGTATATTTTATATATTATAAAGTATATGTTAAGGCATGTATTTCCGCCCCTCGTTTAAATTAAGAATCATGGCGTGCCAACCTTTTTATAAATAACTGTTGTTCATTTATGTAATAAGACAGGGGCATGGTAGGTGTATCTGGACAAGGAAATGGGTTGTCAAGTAAGAAAAACATTTAATAAAGACATTCATTTAATTAATTAGTCTTTCTATCGTAACACAGCCTTATATTTTTTTAAATGCCCAATCAGGTGAGTATCATACTGCTGTTGGGCCCCAGGGGCCACCTGGTGTGCCTGGTCCACCTGGACAACCTGGACCACCAGGAAATGGAAACTACATGAGCTCAGATGTCCGGGAATACTTGCAAAGTGAGTTTTAGAACAAAATTATCATCACTCGCTTTTATATAATTGTACCTAGTACTTAACCAACAATGTGATTTAACATTTCACTTTTAAAGGTATTGCTGGGAGAGGTCTTCCAGGTCCACCCGGCCCTCCTGGGCCCATGGGTCCACCTGGTCCTATCTCTGAAATTTCCTACAATGGCGGCACCAACAGTGAAACAATTGGATCAGATAGACGGGAATATGTCAGCAGTGCGTATAGGACATTTCTTTTATCCTAAAATACTTTGTATGTTACCAGACTATCAATTCTTTCTGAAGAACTTGCTTCAATTTGAAATTCCACCCTTTAATGACCTTGGGCGTCACTAGACCTAATACAATAATGGGGCACAGCGGGGCACTGGTGAGCGAGAATGTTTTTTTTAAGCACTTATCTATCATAAAAAGTCAGAAACAGAGCTTTATACTATATATAATCATATCAGATTATATTGTTTCTGGATCTTTGACTAAACACCTAAAATGAACTGATGCATGGAGACTACTTGTGCACTTTACTCCAGATCTCTAAACCACTACTGGTAAAACAAAAAATTAAGTTATATCCTATTTGCAAATTTATTCCAACCCTTCCTGTTGACCAAAGTATATTGACAAATGATTGATAAATCAATGTTTCTCAACTGGTAGGTTGTGACCTAAAAGTGGTTTATGTTGCCTAGGTGGCTTACCTAGCTTACCGCTCTCATTCCTCCTTGCTGAAAATGACCTTGCTGCGAGTAAAAACTTTCTCATATCCATTTGCAAGAGTACATCTTGTTACTTAACTGCAGTAGCAAATAAAGTTCTTGTAAAACAGCTGGAAATTAGGATGAACACACATAAAAATTGTTAGAGGTTATAGCCAAAAGATAGGCAATTAATTCATACAGATTTATTCTATTCCTTTTGGTCATATAACAAATATAGCAAATAAAGCAATAAATAGCAATGGTATTGATACAGGTCAAATACCCCATGTCATATTAACATAACATTAGAAAAAGATCTTTGATTGAGTGAGAGCCTCTCACTCAAATCGCATTGAATTGTCATTGTATTCGTAGCCAGTTGGCTAAAAGATGGCTGATCTTCTACTTCAATTTGCGGCCAAAGTAGTTTACCGCAGTTAACTGTCTGATACGTAAAGAGTGAAGTTGAACCATTTAAATTTATCATTCATGGGAATAGGCGACCAAACAAACATCAACACAGAAGTAAAAACGAAAAAGGATGTGAGATTTATCTGGCACCAACCTGTAAAGCAGTTGGGAAGATGTCATTTGCACCGTTGACTGTCTGATGTACACATGCACGCAATATTGATGCAGCATTCACGTGGTGTTGGAGTAATCGAAAAAATGATCCTCTATAACATGGTGTCTATAAAAAACGCCAAACAATCACTCAACTTGTGATGTATTGTTGGAACATTAAAATAGGCTACTCTTCTTTGGAATAACCATGTTTTTATCTCACATTACAACTTTACAACACATCAGAACGATTTTCCAATTTGGGAAGTCGGATCTTCCGACACACAACGCAGCGTACCTTGCGAAGGTGTTTGCGAAAGTATCAACTAATCAAGTATCAATCTGTAAATGTCTTAAGGTGACAGGAGAAGAGGAGGTATGTTTGGCATTCCTGGACCACCGGGCCCTCCGGGACCCCCAGGACAGAAGGGAGATTCAGGGGTATCTGGTGGTAGGAACTGGAACGTGGATACTGGAGACTACTCAAACATGGCTGTCAGAGTGACTGATTATATCAAATGTAGGTGACAAATAACACAACACAGCACTGATAAAACAGAAGTACTCAAAGGTATGCTGTTGTCATTAACATCTGTTCACATGCAGCCCATGGCCTGCTCCGGGATGCTATGAGGGAATCTGGTGGTGCTGTCCAAGGGCCTCCGGGACCTCCTGGTCCTCCAGGAACTCCTGGACAAAGCCAGTGGTTTGGTAATCAAGATAATGTCGTGAATGTGGTGGAGTACCTTAAATGTGAGTAAACATGCTTCATTCCACGCAAAACTGATATGCAAAATTACAACGATGCTGAGGTTTTGAGCAAAAGGAGACTATTGACGATATTTGCAGCATTATACTATGAGGCACTGTGTTAACTCCTCAGCCCAAGGTCTGTTGTATGACTCCGGAAGGGATCAATATGGCCATACTGGGCAAGGAGTCAGAGGACCACCAGGACCCCCAGGGCCTCCAGGGTCCACCCGTTGGTATGGTTCTCAGGGAAATGCAACAGAGCTGGTGGAATACATAAGATGTAAGTAATTGACCAACAACAACAACAAAAAACATATCTCACCGTGCACTACAATTAATACAACCAAAACACTGTATACCATTATCTCATTTGCAGCCAATGGTGTGTTACAAGACATCATCAGAGACTACACCAATCACGTATTTCAAGGACCACAAGGACCACCTGGTCCTCCTGGCCGAAGTCAAGGATTTGGCTCAAATGATGATTACACACATCTTGTGGAATACCTCCAATGTAAGCAATCCAATGCCAACCAACGGTAGATAAGCAACAACCACAGTAACATTTTACATGGCCATGATCTGTTTTTCTAGCACGTGGTCTGATTGGTGACCGAAGATGGGACAACTACGATCGCACAGTTCAAGGGCCACCAGGACTACCTGGGCCTCCAGGAGCCCCCGGATACAGTCGATTGTTTGGCTCTCAAGAAAATGTCACCGATATAGTGGAATTCGTCAGAAGTAAACACTGCTTTTCAACATAACACTGAGCATCTTATTGTACCACACGAGAAAAAATAAAATGACGAATCTGAATGATTAATCTTAAGAGTTCCACCTGAAGCAGCTGACTGTTGAACATTTCTTCTACAGCTCATGGTGCCATTGTCGGTGCACCAGGAAGACCAGGACAAAAGGGGGAAATGGGATTCCCAGGCCCAAAAGGAGACAGAGGTACATATATATATATTTCCAAAATAATGTTTTGGTACTCTGATATTAGATACAATTAAGAATTCAGATACTGATCCTGTGACTAGTGTGTAATTCTTCACCTGTTGCCTAAAGTCAACTGGTAAAGGTGCAAACTTCCCTGACTGAGGACAAACAAACTAAAAACACATGAACCTGAGCCATTTCACCAAAACCAGATGCTTCCCACAGTGTTACACCGAAATATGTTAATAATAATATGAACCTCAGACAATTTCCACATCAACTTTTGCTATATATAACCTACCTATCACCTTCAAAATCCTCGAAATAACATTTGCCTCCCAACTCCATTCTCACCAGTCCCAAAATAACCTCTATAAACAGTTCCACTCCGGTTTTCGCCCACTCCACAGCACTGAAACAATACTTGTCAAAATAACCAACGACCTCCTCATGGCAGCTGATTCTGGACTCCTCACCATCCTCATTCTCCTGGACTTATCCGCAGCTTTCGACACCATTAGTCACACCACACTCCTCCACCGGCTATCCACCATTGGCATTACACACACCCCGTTGAACTGGTTCTCATCCTACCTTTCTGAATGCACTCAATATATCCGACTCAAGTCACTTGAAACTACCCCCTACCCCGTTACCTCTGGTGTGCCCCAGGGCTCTGTCCTCGCGCCCCTACTCTTTATCACCTACAGTACCTCCTTCCCCTCTGCAACATTTTTCAGTAAATTCAACATCCACTTTCATTGTTACACCGACGACACCCAGCTCTACCTCACTTCCGAACCCTTCTCCTCTCTCCCGATCACATCTCTGACTGACTGTATAACACAAATAAAAAACTGGTTTTCCCACAATCTCCTCAAAGCCAACAGCAATAAAACCGAGGTGCTCCTCATTGGCTCCAAATCAACCTTATCCAAAAACTGTAGCCTATCCCTCACCATCGACAACTCCACTGTTGCACTCTCCGCCCAAGTCAAGAGCCTGGGTGTAATCCTGGACAACACACTTTGTTTTCAATCCCACATAAATAACATTACCCAGATTGACCACTTCCACCTACGAACTATTAATCGGCTCATCACCTCACGTTCTGCTGCCATCCTGGTTCACCGTCTTGTCACTTCCCACCTGGACTATTGCAACTCTCTCCTCTTTGCCCTCCCTCAAAAAACTCCTTATAAACTCCAACTGGTCCAGAAATCAGCCGCCCACATCATAACCCGTACCCCCTCCATCCACCATATCACTCCTGTCCTTCAACAGCTCACATTCAACGCCATCCACAACCTCGCCCAGTCATACCTGTCTGACCTCCTTCATGTTACTCCCTCCCCTGCCCTCAGATCCTCCTTCTCCATAAACTTGTCTGTCCCCCCCCCTGCTCGCCTTAGCACCATGGGGAGCAGAGCATTCAGCCGCTCGGCTCCCCGGCTCTGTAATTCATTACCACCCAACCTCAGGAACACCGACTCTCCCCCCCTTTTCAGTCAAAACTCACCTGTTCAGACTTGCCTATCTCCAATACTTACTTACTTCGTATTTTAGTTTTCCGCTACTTATTTGTTATCTACAGTGGGGAAAATAAGTATTTAGTCAACCACTAATTGTGTAAGTTCTCCCACTTGAAAATATCAGAGAGGCCTGTAATTGTCAACATGGGTAAACCTCAACCATGAGAGACAGAATGTGGAAAAAAAAAAACAGAAAATCAAATCGTTTGATTTTTAAAGAATTTATTTACAAATCATGGTGGAAAAAAGGGTATTTGGCCAATACCAAAAGTTCATCTAAATACTTTGTTATGTACCCTTTGTTGGCAATAACGGAGGACAAACGTTTTCTGTAACTCTTCACAAGTTTTTTAAACACTGTTGCTGGTATTTTTGCTCATTCCTCCATGCGGATCTCCTCTCGAGCAGTGATGTTTTGGGGCTGTTGTTGGGCAACACGGACTTTCAACTCCCTCCACAGATTTTCTATGGGGTTGAGATCTGGAGACTGGCTAGGCCACTCCAGGACCTTGAAATGCTTCTTACGAAGTCACTCCTTTGTTGCCCTGGCTGTGTGTTTGGCATCATTATCATGCTGAAAGACCCAGCCACGTCTCATCTTCAATGCCCTTGCTGATTGAAGGAGATTTTCACTCAAAATCTCTCGATACAGGGCCCCATTCATTCTTTCCTCTACACAGATCAGTCGTCCTGGTCCCTTTGCAGAAAAACAGCCACAAAGCATGATGTTTCCACCCCCATGCTTTACAGTGGGTATGGTGTTCTTCGGATGCAATTCAATACTCTTTCTCCTCCAAACACGAGAACCTGTGTGTCTACCAAAAAGTTCTATTTTGGTTTCATCTGACCATAACACATTCTCCCAGTCGTCTTCTGGATCATCCAAATGCTCTTTAGCAAACAGCAGACAGGCCTGGACGTGTACTGGCTTCAGCAGGGGAGCACGTCTGGCAGTGCAGGATTTGAGTCCCTGGCGGCGCATTGTGTTACTGATAGTAGCCTTTGTTACTGTGGTCCCAGCTCTCTGTAGGTCATTTACTAGGTCACCCCGCGTGGTTCTGGGATTTTTGCTCACCGTTCTTGTTATCATTTTGATGCCATGGCGTGAGATCTTGCATGGAGCCCCAGATCGAGGGAGATTATCAGTGGTCTTATATGTCTTCCATTTTCTAATAATTGCTCCAACAGTTGATTTCTTTACACCAAGCATTTTACCTATTGCAGATTCAGTCTTCCCAGCCTGGTGCAGGTCTACAATTTTGTCCCTGGTGTCCTTCAACAGCTCTTTGGTCTTGGCCATAGTGGAGTTTGGAGTGTGACTGACTGAGATTGTGAACAGGTGTCTTTTATACTGATAATGAGTTAAAACAGGTGCCATTAATAGGGGTAACGAGTGGAGCCTCGTTAGATCTCGTTAGAAGAAGTTAGACCTCTTTGACAGCCAGAAATCTTGCTTGTTTGTAGGTGACCAAATACTTATTTTCCACTGTAATTTGGAAATAAATTCTTTAAAAATCAACCAAAGTGATTTTCTGTTTTTTTTCCACATTCTGTCTCCCATGGTTGAGGTTTACCCATGTTGACAATTATAGGCCTCTCTAATCTTTCCAAGTAGGAGAACTTGCACAATTGGTGGTTGACTAAATACTTTTTGCTCCACTGTATTAGTACTTATTTTCTTCTTATTTTTATTTATTTATTTATTTTCACTTCAGACATGACAAATCCAAACAAACATACATCATTTATATGTGTTTACAATTACCGGTAATTCAACCTGAAAAGAAAAGGGCTGACAGGAGAAGCCGAAGCTTATTGAAACCCGTCCCCAATATACTTTATAGGACGCAGAAAATATCGAATATCAATTTTTGACCAGATAACAGAGCTCAGGAAAATGCGTCTTTCGCCTTCGAGTGTTTGAGTGTTAGTGTGACACATCTGTTTAGTATTTTAATTTTTGTCCTAAATGTTCTATACTTTTATTTTCACTCATTCATTTTTATTTTTTTTTTAATTAATTAATTTATTTTTTTAAACCTTACATTTGCTTAAATGTTTTTAATTTTACTGTACGGTGACCTTTAGTGCCAGAAAGGTGCCTTCAAATAAAATCTATTACTATTATTATTATTAATATTATTAGCCTTGACTTGCAACTACTGTTATAAACCTGTCACTACTCAATTTAAATGTGAACCCTAATGATTGTGTTTGTATGGGTGCAGGTGACCGTGGTCCTCCAGGGCAACAAGGACCCAAGGGAGAAATAGGTCAGTGGTTAGCTTGATTTTTGATCATTTGTGACACAGCTCACTTTTTTAGTTCTCTGTAGGCTCCTATTATGATTTAGTTTGATTTGAACAGAGGTGGGTATAGTAGCCAAAATTTTTCCTCGAGTAGCCGTACTTAAAAATAATATTACTCAAGTAAAAGTAAAAGTAGTAATCTCAAAAAATGTACTCAAGTACAACTAAAATAGTATTTGGTGAAAATAATGCGCAAATAATAAGTAACATTGTGAGTAACTGCTTATGATGTTGCTTTTTATTTTTTTTTTTAACAATTATATATTTTTTTCTAGGCAACAAAGTTATGTGTTATTTGTAAGAATTGTTGTTATTATAGTGTAGTATAACCAAATCCATAGACATATTAAGCTAAAGAAAAAAAAAATCATTGAATTCCGGCAAGAAAAAACAAACAGTCTACAGAAAGGAAGCATCATTCATCCAAGAGCATGAGTGCCCTCTAGTGTAGAAAATAGTTCCAAGTTTCAATAGCTGGATCATGAATAGTTCCATCACAGTTCCTATTATGAAATTAAAAGGATCATATCTCCAGTTTTCTTTGGTCAAACAGTGCCAAATAAAAACTGGGAGATAGATTCAAATCCGCACTTTCAAGACATGGTGAAGGCTGCGCTCCATGTCAAATACTCATTTTATTATTTTATTTTATTTATTGATTGGTATAATGGAGTCTTGTGGTTATTTTTGCCACGTTTTATTGGCGAAACTGGTAAAGCTACTGGTGGCATTGCTGGCAAAAAAAAAAAAATAGTAAAAACTAATACGGGAATGAAGAGGAAAAATGTAATGACTAGTGTAGCCCAAAGTAGCGGAGTAAGAGTAGCATTTCTACTTCACAAATCTACATAGTAAAACTACTCTTAAATTTACGTTTTTCTCAAAAAATTTCTACGTAAATGTAACAGAGTAAATGTAACGCGTTACTACCCACCTCTGGATTTCAATTTAGTGAACACTGTAAGGCAATTACAATGTACTACACATTGTACACACAACCTAAAAATGTCATTTCATTGTTGATCAATCTTTGATTATCAATGTTGGTTTTACTGTAGCTATCCGTCCAATCAGCAAGTTTTTCTTTTATAGGTGACTACTCCACATTTTCAAGGCGTTCAAAGAGGCGTGTTGGTGTGTGAACCCCGACTGCACATGTAGATGAGGGTGCCCCAATATTCTGTTGCACATTGTCTGTTTTGTATGTACAGTATTTACAGTATGTAATACTTTTTCCCCCCAATTGTTCGCTTACATGTCAGGGATCATATTGAATACGAATTTCAAACCAAAATCCCACTGTTACTTTTCAATTGTAGCTTTACATTTACGAGATCTAATCAAACCAACTGCAATAATTCTACTGTTTATATTTTGTATTATGGGTAATTGAATATAGTTTGAAACTAATTTACCGTGCCAGCTACAGAGCTGGGGTTAATTTATGGGTTTTAATGCTGTGGGACTGACTTTGCTTTTTGTTTTTTTTTAGCATGAACTATTCTGTTCTACTTGTATTAATTCTCAAAGAGCAAATGCAAGCAATTAAGCACTGCTGTAGTACAGACAAAACTTCATTTACAGAAAAAAAAAAGAAAATGTACATGACACAAGGCCACCTGAAACTAAACTTTTAAAATGCATTATTTTTGTATGTATTATTGAAATTGACATTCACAACATCATTTTACGTACTTGAGACTTGATTTTATAATTACAGTTCTAAGTTGGTTTAGAAACCTCAGTAACTGCAAAAGAAGCAAACGTGGCAGGTTATATTGAACAGAAGAAGAAACTGTTTGTTTTTGTGGCATACAATTAAATACCTTCAGTAACACGTCAGGAAAAGATACCAAGAAATGAGTTGATCGATCAAGAAAGCCTAAACCAGTAAGGCCAACATTTTGCAAGACCATCAGAAATGAACTCAGAAATGTTTAGCAAAACACATACAAACACCCAAAGAGCTCAGCTTTCGCTTCTTTTACTAAAGAAGCAATTTAGGATTCGTAAACCAACCAATAAGCTTCCAACGTTTGAGCAGATACATCGTAGCCTGAATAACCTTTCCAAAGCATTAAGATAATGAGTTGTGTGAAATGTTTGTGAAATGCTTCATGTGGGGGATCATTGAGAGAAGACAAATAACAAAGCTCATGGTTGAAAACTTTTGTAGTTGTACATTAACACATAATCATGGTAATGATAAAATCATGCATCTTTGTCCCTGAATAATGATATTTTTTTACCCATCTCTGAATAATGGGAAAATGCTGACTGCCTTTCTGGTCAATAAATGCTGATTCATTACGAAACACGTTGGTGCTATCATTTACTGGACACTACACACATAAGCGGAGTTTAAAGGGGGGGAGCAGGTAGGGTAGGCCCCCCTGGCGGCCAAAGAGTGTCATTACATGTAATTGACTTTCCTATATATACACTGACCGGTCACTTTATTAGGTACACCATGCTAGTAACGGGTTGGACCCCCTTTTGCCTTCAGAACTGCCTCAATTCTTCGTGGCATAGATTCAACAAGGTGCTGGAAGCATTCCTCAGAAAGTTTGGTCCATATTGACATGATGGCATCACACAGTTGGTGCAGATTTGTCGGCTGCACATCCATGATGCGAATCTCCCGTTCTACCACATCCCAAAAATGCTCTATTGGATTGAGATCTGGTGACTGTGGAAGCCATTTGAGTACAGTGAACTCATTGTGATGTTCAAGAAACCAGTCTGAGATGATTCCAGCTTTATGACATGGCGCATTATCCTGCTGAAAGTAGCCATCAGAAGTTGGGTAAAGGGATGGACATGGTCAGCAACAATACTCAGGTAGGCTGTGGCATTCCAGCGATGCTCAGTTGGTACCAAGGGGCCCAAAGAGTGCCAAGAAAATATTCCCCACACCATTACACCACCACCAGCAGCCTGAACCGTTGATACAAGGCAGGATGGATCCATGCTTTCATGTTGTTGACGCCAAATTCTGACCCTACCATCTGAATGTCGCAGCAGAAATCGAGACTCACCAGACCAGGCAAAGTTTTTCCAATCTTCTATCGTCCAATTTCGATGAGCTTGTGCAAATTGTAGCCTCAGTTTCCTGCTCTTAGCTGAAAGGAGTGGCACCCGGCGTGGTCTTCTGCTGCTGTAGCCCATCTGCCTCAAAGTTCGACGTACTGTGCGTTCAGAGATGCTCTTCTGCCTACCTTGGTTGTAACGGGTGGTTATTTGAGTCACTGTTGCCTTTCTATCAGCTCGAACCAGTCTGGCCATTCTCCTCTGACCTCTGGCATCAACAAGGCATTTCCGCCCTCAGAACTGCCGCTCACTGGATATTTTTTTCTTTTTCGGGCCATTCTCTGTAAACCCTAGAGATGGTTGTGCGTGAAAATCCCAGTAGATCAGCCCTTCTGGCACCAACAACCATGCCACGTCACCCAAATCATCTTTCTTCCCCATACTGATGCTCGGTTTGAACTGCAGGAGATTGTCTTAAATCATGTCTACATGCCTAAATGCACTGAGTTGCCGCCATGTGATTGACTGATTAGAAATTAAGTGTTAACGGGCAGTTGGACAGGTGTACCTAATAACGTGGTCGGTGAGTGTATATATATATGTATATAAGTTGCAAAGCAGACAAAAGAAATGAATTAAATTAACAAAAAATATGTTTTTATAATAGGTCAAAATAATTTTTCGAACAGATCATGTGACTAGCACCTTAGACGGTTGTTTGCTTTGCATATTACTTAAAAAAAAAAAAAAAAATAGGGGAGGGCAATTTGATTTTTCAAATAATTTTTTTTTTTGTTTGAAAATACTTTTTTGGATTGAAGCAACTTTTTGGGGATTGAATGATTTGGATACAAATGTCCTACCCATGATATGACCCAAACACAAAAAGGATTGCTAAAATCAAACAAAACTTTTGAAATTAAAAATTAAGTATTCAAATGCCAATATTTGAGTCTCAAATATTTTTTCACATTCAAAATCTTTTTTTTTATGATTGAAATTTTTTTTTTTGATTGAAGTGATTTTTCGTTTGAAAATATTTTTTGTTTGAAGCAACTTATTTTTTGATTGACTTATGAAGACACGAATGTCCTAGCCAAAATGTGGCCCAGACGTAAAACAACATTACTTTGTTCAAAGAAGTTGCTTCTATATATATATATATATATATATATATATATATATATATATATATATATATATATATATATATATAAAAAAGAAAATGAGCTTTCAAATGCATTATTTTGAGTTTCAAATCTATTTTTGCATTCAAACTAGGGCTGTCAAACGATTACAATTTTTAATCGAGTTAATTACAGCTTAAAAATTAATTAATCATAATTAATCGCAATTAATCGCAATTCAAACCATCTATAAAATATGCCATATTTTTCTGTAAATTATTGTTGGAATGGAAAGATAAGACACAAGATGGATATAAAATTCAACATACGGTACATAAGGACTGTATTTGTTTATTATAACAATAAATCAACAAGATGGCATTAACATTATTAACATTCTGTTAAAGCGATCCATGGATAGAAAGACTTGCAGTTCATAAAAGAAAAATGTTAGTACAAGTTATAGAAATTTTATATTAAAACCCCTCTTAATGTTTTCGTTTAATAAAATTTGTAAAATGTTCAATCAAAAAATAAACTAGTAGCCCGCCATTGTTGATGTCAATAATTACTTACACAATGCCATGCGTGCTGAAGCCTATAAAATCAGTCGCACCCAAACGCCAGCAGAGGGCAGCAAAACTCCATAAAACACAATTAACAAGTGAGCATTTCACTGTACCGTCATTTAAATCTGTCTGAGCGGGGCATCTGCGTTAATTGCGTCAAATATTTTAACATGATTAATTTTTTAAATTAACGCCCGTTAACGCGATAGTTTTGACAGCCCTAATTCAAACACATTTTTTAAATCAAATTATAAGGACACAAATCTACCTCCATATGCCCAGAGGATACAATTTTTGACTGGGGTAACTACAGGGTAACTACATTGGCACGACACTGGTGGGCGTACCATATTTAATGGATAATGATCTTGGCGAAAAGTATAGCAGTCCTAAGCAGCCTGATTTAGAATTCCCCTCAAGAATGATGGGAAACAAAAAAAAAAAAAGCGCTCATCTTCAACTTATTATTATAAATATTCTTGTAAGTTAGTTTTATTGCTGACACTGTGTTTTGAGGTAATCATCATGCTGTGCCCCCACTGGCCCAAAAGTCAAACTCCGCTAATGACTACACATCACATCTTCAGTCTTTCTAATTCACAAAGGTATTCATTCTATCCAGCTGAAGAATAATTATGTTAACACATCCCCCGATTTATGAAAAATAAAAATGGTACCAGCATTTTACTGCTCGAGTGTCAAAACAGAAAGGCAAAATGAAGGGTTAAATTTGTTGCGCTGGAAATTTCACTTATTTTAACGAACAATATGAATCAAACAGAAATTCTAATGATATTTCCACAAAATTAACCGATTAGAAAATGTTGAATTGGACATCAAATATCAGTACTGCTTAGTGCAAATGTCTAAACTGTAAAAAAAAAAAAAAAAAAAAAAAAAACCAAAAAAACTGTGCAGCATAACATACAGTACCATATGGTACAATCTCTAATTCTGCAGGCACTGGACTCTTTTGGGAATGAAATTCCATGAGAAGGTGAGCCAATAAAAGAGGCTGCAGTGCCACTGAGTTGGTAGACAGTGCGCAGACAGAGGGGGAAGCCTTTTACACCCTTCGCTGGGGGCCCAAGTTGAAGAAAGGCGCAGGTTCGTTCGCATAATTCCATCTGTTGAGCGCTGACCTAAAACCCAGTGGACTTGGATGCTGGGGAATGGGTGGAGCTTAAAAATGCGACTTTGTGCAGAGGGGTTGAGGCACTCTGACTCTCCACTCATCTTTAATAACATTTCCTGTTCCTGCAACTTCCGGTCAAACTCTTCTTCTAGGGTCTGTGGGTCACACATGGAAACAACAACATAAATGCATACTAAGAAATGTTTCTTACAGCGCTAAAGAATGGCTTCCTTTTTCCATTTTTAAATAATATTTTGTCCTTGTGGGTATACTCTTTTAACAATGAAGGACGAAACTGATGGAGATGGAGAAACTTTCATACAGTTCTTTGTCCTTGCCATCTGTGGTCGGTACTTCCATTTCACATTCACAGAATTTGCCACTCCATAGTTTATTATTCTGTTAGAATCTACATGCAGTTTAGAAAACACTTCGGTCTCCATAACATGAGTTTGCCAAGTGTCAAGTCCAATAGCATCAAATAACTTTTTTCCTCCCACAATGCAGGATTCCACCTTCCATGTGTGGCGACGACAGGGGCTGATGAATTTTGGAGACCTTTATATGATAAACAAGTTTGCCTCCTTCCAAAAATTGTCTCAAAAATTTCACCTTCCGGTGATTTTTTATAGATATTTGCAGACAAGACATTTTATCTCAAGCTCCATCCCAGGGTTCCCAGATAAACCTCATAATAACGCAATTGATGGTATGATGTCTTTAACCCTACCAAGAAAAAGGGAGTCTCAATGATGCCGACATCATTCTCCCATTTAAATTCCATTTCTACCTCTAAAAATCAAAGAAGCTTGGGAGAAGGATTTTGACATTGTTATTAGCCCAACTGACTGGGCAGAGGTTCTGAGGAGAATTCATTCATCTTCATTTTGCGCAAAGGACTACTTAATCCAGTTCAAGATCATACACAGGTCTCACCTTTCTAAATATACAGTGTATCACAAAAGTGAGTACACCCTTCGCATTTCTGCAGATATTCAAGTACAATGGGGAAAATAAGTATTTAGTCAACCACCAATTGTGCAAGTTCTCCTACTTGAAAAGATTAGAGAGGCCTGTAATTGTCAACATGGGTAGACCTCAACCATGAGAGACAGAATGTGGAAAAAACACAGAAAATCACATTGTTTGATTTTTAAAAAAAAATTATTTCCAAATTAGAGTGAAAAATAAGTATTTGGTCACCTTCAAACAAGATTTCTGGCTGTCAAATAGGTCTACACAGGTTCTCGTGTTTGGAGGAGAAAGAATACTGAATTGCATCTGAAGAACACCATACCCACTGTGAAGCATGGGAGTGGGAACATCATGCTTTGGGGCTGTTATTCTGCAAAGGGACCAGGACGACGGATCTGTGTAAAGGAAAGAATGAATGGGGGGATGTATCGAGAGATTTTGAGTGAAAATCTCCTTCCATCAGCAAGGGCATTGAAGATGAGACGTGGTTGGGTCTTTCAGCATGACAACGATCCCAAACACATAGCCAGGGCAACAAAGGAGTGGCTTCGTAAGAAGCATTTCAAGGTCCTGGAGTGGCCTAGCCATGTCTGCAGATCTCAACCCCATAGAAAGTCTGTGTTGCCCAACAACAGGCCCAAAACATCAATGCTCTAGAGGAGATCTGCAAGGAGGAATGGGCCAAAATACCAGCAACAGTGTGTGAAAAGCTTGTTAAGAGTTACAGAAAACGTTTGGCCTTCATTATTGCCAACAAAGGCTACATAACAAAGTATTGAGATGAACTTTTGGTATTGACCAAATACTTATTTTCCACCGTGATTTGCAAATAAATTCTTTAAAAATCAAACAATGTGATTTTCTGTTTTTTTTTTTTTCCACATTCTGTCCCTCATGGTTGAGGTTTACCTATGTTGACAATTACAGGCCTCTCCAACATTTTCAAGTGGGAGAACTTGCACAATTAGTGGTTGACTAAATACCTATTTGCCCCACTGTATATCTTTTCATGGGACAACACTGACAAAATGACACTTTGACAGAATGAAAAGTAGTCTGTGTGCAGCTTATATGATAGAGTTAATTTAGTTTCCCCTCAAAATAACACAATAACACAAAATAGTGAAAGTTGTCAATATTAACATACAACATGTCAACTGTCAATATTTTGTGTGGCCACCACTATTATCCAGAACTATATTTACTCTCCTGGGCATGGAGTTGACCAGAGCTTCACCGGTTGCCACTGGAATGCTCTTCCACTCCTCCATGATGACGTTGCGGAGCTGCCGGATATTTGAGACTTTACGCACCTCCACCTTCTGCTTGAGGATCCCCCAAAGATGTTCTATTGGGTTCAAGTCTGGAGAGATGCTTGACCAATCCACCTTTATCCTCAGCCTCTTCAGTAAAGCAGTGGTCATCTTGGGGGTGTGTTTGGGGTCATTGTCATGCTGGAACACTGCCCTGCGACCCAGTTCCTGGAGGGAGGGGATCGTGCTCTGCTGCAGTATTTCACAGTACATGTTGGAGTTCATGTTTCCCTCAATGGAATGTAGCTCTCAAACACCTGCAGCACTCATGCAGCCCCAGACCATGACATTCCCACCACCATGCTTGACTGTAGGCATGACACACTTATCTTTGTACTCCTCACCTGGTCGCCGCCACAGATGCTTGAGACCATCGGGACCAAACAAATTAATCTGCGTCTCATCAGACCATACGACATGGTTCCAGTAATCCATGTGCTTTATTGACATGTCTTCAGCAAACTGTGGGCTTTCTTGTGTACCGTCTTTAGAAGAGGCTTCCTCCTGGGATGACAGCCAGGCACACCCATTTGATGTAGAGTGCGGCGTATGGTCTGAGCACTAACAGGCTGACCCCCCACCTCTTCAATCTCTGCAGCAACGCTGACAGCACTCCTGCAATGATCTTTCAAAGAAAGCATTTGGATGTGATGCTCAGCACGTGCGCTCAGCTTCTTTGGACGACCAACCCGAGGCCTGTTCTGAGTGGACCCTGCTCTTTTAAAACGCTGGATGATCTTAGCCACTGCCCGCAAACAGTTTGCTGAAGAACATGGATAACTGGAACCATGTCCTACGGTCTGATGAGACGGGCAGGCTTTCTTGTGTACCGTTTTCAGAAGAGGCTTCCTCCTGGGGTGACAGCCATGCACACCAATTTGAAGTAGAGTGCGTGTGTATCGTCTGAGCACTAACAGGCTGATCCCCCACCTCTTCAATCTCTGCAGCAATGCTGACAGCCCTCCTATAACAAGTCACATGACATTTTGGAGGGAAAATGACAAGCAGTACTCAATTTGGACATTTAGGGATGAATGTAGTTTCTATGCGGTGTACTCACTTTTGTTTCCAGGGGTTTATATATTATTGGCTATATTTTGAGTTATTTTGAGGGGAAAATAAATTAACTCCATTATATAAGCTGCACACAGACTAATTTTCATTGTGTCAAAGTGTCATTTTGTCAGCGTTGCCCCATGAAAAGACATACTCACTTTTGTGATGCACTGTATAAAGATAAATCCTTTTACAATACAACCAGTTCTTGTTTTTCATGAGAAAATTTAAAAATCTGTTACTTGATTTTAAAAAAAGACTATAAATGTTTAGATAGAGTGACTTTTTCCCCTTTTGAGTTAAGTTTTCATGTTTAAGTTTAAGATTGAAGTAATAACAGCACACACATTTTTAAAAGAAAAATGCATGTTTTATTCAGTTGTAGAATTGATTTCTAGGAGAAGTAACTTATGTTACTGTAGGCAGTTTAGAATTGATTTATGACAGTCTTGTTCGAGACAGACACATATTATTAAACAGCATTAAACAGTCCTCAGTATATTCCAGGTAATTTGTACATAATAGCCCATGTTTTTTATTGTTTGTGCTATATTTTTTCATGGGATAATCTGACGTATTGTAATGGTTTTCTACGATTAATCCTGATTTTTTTAAAAGGTAAATACGAAGTTCTATCGTCTTTCTGCTGAGTGGCACTAAATAGAAAAAGTCATGCTTCAGTACTACTGTGATAACCAAATAAACAAAGCAAATCCAATGATAATGTAGGCTTTCACAAGGTGTAATATTTGGGCATGATGCAAAATCCACTTTTAGATTATGATCTCAAAAACAACGCTGTACTTTAATGTGTTAGTCATGATAACTGCATAATATAAAATCCACTCCAACAACGCCATTTGAAATTAAAATGAAATTTAAATGTGCAATGTGTAACTAAATGATCCTTACCAGCGACTCTTTTTTTTTCTTTTTAATATAATTCCACACTTTCTCTCCTTTATTTTTATTTTCTGCCAAAACCTTTTGAATCGTCATTTTTTTTTTTTTTTTTTTAATTTACAGTATACAGCGGGGCAAATAAGTATTTAGTCAACCACCAATTGTGCAAGTTCTCCTACTTGAAAAGATTAGAGGGGCCTGTAATGGTCAACATGAATAAACCTCAACCATGAGAGACAGAATGTGGAAAAAAAAACAGAAAATCACTTTGTTTGATTTTTAAAGAATTTATTTCCAAATTAGAGTGGAAAATAAGTATTTGGTCACCTATAAACAAGATTTCTGGCTGTCAAAGAGGTCTAACTTCTTCTAACGAAGTCTAATGCTCCACTCGTTACCTGCATTAATGGCACCTGTTTTAACTCATTATCGGTATAAAAGACACCTGTCCACAATCTCAGTCAGTCACACTCCAAACTCCACTATGGCCAAGACCAAAGAGCTGTCGAAGGACACCAGAGACAAAATTGTAGACCTGCACCAGGCCGGGAAGACTGAATCTGTAATAGGTAAAACGCTTGGTGTAAAGAAATCAACTGTGGGAGCAATTATTAGAAAATGGAAGACATACAAGACCACTGATAATCTCCCTCGATCTGGGGCTCCATGCAAGATCTCACCCCGTGGCGTCAAAATGATAACAAGAACGGTGAGCAAAAATCCCAGAACCACAAGGGGGGACCTAGTGAATGACCTACAGAGAGCTGGGACCACAGTAACAAAGGCTACTATCACTAACACAATGCGCCACCAGGGACTAAAATCCTGCACTGCCAGACGTGACCCCTGCTGAAGCCAGTACACGTCCAGGCCCGTTTGCTGTTTGCTAGACAACATTTGGATGATCCAGAAGAAGACTGGGAGAATGTGTTATGATCAGTTGAAACCAAAATATAACTTGTTGGCAGAAACACAGGTTCTCGTGTTTGGAGGAGAAAGAATACTAAATTGCATCCGAAGAACACCATACCCACTGTGAAGCATGGGGGTGGAAACATCATGCTTTGGGGCTGTTTTTTTTGCAAAGGGACCAGGACGACTTATCTGTGTAAAGGAAAGAATGAATGGGGCCATGTATCGATAGATTTTGAGTGAAAATCTCTTTCCATCAGCAAGGGTATTGAAGATGAGACCTGGCTGGGTCTTTCAGCATGACAATGATTCCAAATACACAGCCAGGGCAACAAAGGAGTGGCTTCGTAAGAAACATTTCAAGGTCCTGGAGTGGCCTAGCCAATGTCCAGATCTCAACTCCATAGAAAAAAATCTGTGGAGGGAGTTGAAAGTCCGCGTTGCCCAACGACAGCACCCAAAACATCACTGCGCTAGAGGAGATCTGCATGAAGGAATGGGTCAAAATACCAGCAACAGTGTGTGAAAAGCTTGTGAAGAGTTAGAGAAAACGTTTGGCCTCCCTTATTGCCAACAAAGAGTACATAACAAAGTATTGAGATGAACTTTTCGTATTGACCAAATACTTATTTTCCACCATGATTTGCAAATAAATTATTTAAAAATCAAACAATGTGATTTTCTGTTTTTTTTTTTTTGTCCACATTCTGTCTCTCATGGTTCAGGTTTACCCATGTTGACAATTACAGGCCTCTCTAATATTTTCAAGTGGGAGAACTTGCACAATTAGTAGTTGACTAAATACTTATTTGCCCCACTGTATGTTTGATATCAAATCTAAAAAAAAAAAAAAAAAATACAATAAGAACATTCTTTTGAATGATGCTGACCTACTTTCACTATTTTGAAACTAACATGTAACCTTAAGCAACCTTAAGACTTGGGGTTATTTTTCTTGGCGTGTAGAAGTGAACGCCCCCTCTGCAGACTTTGTTCGAACTTGTCAGCCGGAGGTAAGAGTCACACAATATATTGTCAGGCCGAGATAACGAAGCAGACTCAGCTGCAAACAAATCTATTGTCAAAAACAAAGGTTCTTCAGCTTACATGCGGGAATGAGGAAGAAATCAAACAAAACAGTGCTCCAAATGGAGGAGAAAAAACAAAGATGACTGTGAACACTAAGAAACAAGACTGACGTGAGCGACATGGGTCGTAAAACACTTTGGCACAAGACAAGGGAGATGCAGACAATTTATAGAAAAGTTTCCGAGGTACTTCCGCTTTACTTATGCATTTCTGCTCGCAACTTCCGTTTTATTTCTCCATCCAAAACAACGATGGAGCTGGAGTAGCATTAGTTATCAAAATCCCTTAAAAAAGACAATTTATAAATACAGCATCCATCTGCCATCATCACGACGGGGGAGGACTACATGTTCATGAAGGCAGATGTGGAACCAAGCTCGTGCCACCACAAAGACCGGGTGTTTTTGCACCCATGTTGCCGCTGTGTTATGGAAGGTATGTTCTTCCTATTACTGCATTTTCATGTGTCCAGGGCTCAAAAAACCAGTTTACAAGTTACAAGTTTTTTTTTTTTTTTAATTTGTGTTTTATTAGGATCCCCATTAGCAGATGAACACATGCACTACTCTTCCTGGGGTCCACACAAAACATAAAACGGACATGACATCAACATACTAATCAACATAGGCTATATATAAAAGAAAGAAAAGAATAAATTCTTATCTAGAAAAGTTACACACTAAAACACATAATTCGACATACTAACAAAAAAATAGAAGAAAGATAGTAAGGAGATAAATAGACAATATGAGGATATTAGAATCTGCATCAGTGATTAAATACAGTTGACCCCAAAGTAATGCTTTATTTGTTTTTGTAAACTAAGTTTGGTCTGTGAGGGCATTCCATTCCACCATAGCTCTACATAATACTGTATGCAGAGGCGTCACGTCCCATTAGGCAAACCAGGCAATTGCCTAGGGCCCCCAGCCAGCAGGGGCCCTCAGAGGGCCAACAGATTTAGCACACGCAGCTTTACGGCACTGTCACAGTCACAAGTGTAGGGAGTGTTTCAATACCATGGAATCATTTGGCAGATTATCTAACGATTCTGTTATCAATCCCAATCAGCACTATCCATGTCACATAGATTATACATGTTTAAGAATGTCCAATCAGCTATTCATACCACATGATTGTATAAAGAGTGACTCACCAAGTACTCTCTGGAAAGTCCTTGCCGAGTTGTTTTACGTTGATTTTCAAAGGCCACCTCATTATTCATGTGACTAATTAAACAAATGGGGATTTTTCCAAAAAAGTCTATTAATGGGTCTATCGTATTCCTCGTCGAATACTCTATAAGAAAAATATAACATATATGCATCTAAAATCATCCTAAACAATTTTATTAGCAAATTTAATACTCATTTCGGTCTCAATCAGTGGTTTTTACGGAATAATTTGAATTTGGTGGATCATAGGGCCAATCTGACTACTGATTTCACACAAAGGTATATACCTCCGCATCCGATGGTGGTATTTCTGTGTTGCTACTCTTTCTTCTATTGTCCAAGTCCAACTGTCCCCCTTACTTGCACACGCTCGAAGGGCCCCATGTTGCTTGTTGCCTGGGGCCCCTGGCTGTATGTTGTTTTGAGTTAGTTTTCATGATAGAAATAGTATAGTTACTACTAATAACGTCTGGTGGGGCATACGTGCTTTTTACAGGTGGAAAACGCTGTTAGGCAAGGGAAGACAAGTTGATGTGCCACACAACAACACTCACTTTACGTTGAATGACATACATCGACACTTCATGCGTTATACCCAGGGGCGGCCGAGAAGCTGGGGCTGGGAGACGGTGGCTCACTTTGTGGCGGACCGTCAGTTCGATCCCGAGATCCAACTATGAGCTTTTATAACTGCTGCAACTTTAGGATACGCTATTGCAGCTGGAATTATCGAAGACAGCAGGAGATAGCCGTCTGGAGGCCGCCGAGGGTCTCCGTAATGTCTGGTGAAAGTTTGGCGAGGCTCCAAAGCTTTGCTGTCTGGTAAAACATTCTAGTGTAGCATGCTCAACCTCCATTAATATTTTCTAATAATTTTATAAATCTTGATTTATTGACCTGTTTTGCACAATCACCATTATTCACCAATCGTTTAAAATAAAACAAGAAATGGAATCATGTTGTCCAAATGTATTATTGCGTTCGATACCTGCAATAAAAAGGACATAATGTTTTGGCTATATTTACATACCCTGTAGTATTTCCTTGTAACAACAAAATTCGTGTCAGCCCTTCTGAATTCGGCAAATGTAATATTATTCATAATTTCACCTCATTTTGGCCACTCAAGTGTCCGGCGTATCAATCTACACCTCACGTCAACACAGGCTGACAGGTTGTTATAATTTTGTCCACGAATGATCAACGAAGTGATAAGAACAATCATACAATCTTTTAGGTATATCCATAGGTTTAAATCACATCCTTAACTTCTTGTCTGCAGCTGGTTTCGATTTAAGGCGTACGGTGAGGTAGATCCACAGTGGCACTTTGAAGCTGGACACTGTGCAAAACATTCCACTTAAAACCATATATATTCTCGCAGTTGGCGTGATGTCACGATGACGTCATCTCGCATAGCAACGTGTCGTCATTTTGAGATGGGGTAAGCAGGTAAACATCCGTAGACAAACGTTGTCTGAAATTAATTCTCGCAGTCGGCGTGATGTCACGATGACGTCATCTTGCATAGCAACGTGTCGCCATTTTGAGATGGGGGCATGCACAGATAAACATCCGTAGACAAACGTTGTCTGAAATTCATATATTTCAGCTGTTTTGTGTCTTTGCGTTTGTACTACAATGCACGACAGAGCAACTGCTTGTGACTCGTGTTTTGCCCCCATTTCAATATGGCGACGCTTTGTTGTAGCTGGTGACGTCATTAATGCGCAGATGTCCGACTGCGAGAATATATTTCAGCTGTGTTTTGCGTCTTTTTTTCATAAAAACGTCTTAAACATAACTTATTACAGTTGTGGTCAAAAGTTTACATACACTTGTGAAGAACATAATGTCATGGCTCTCTTGAGTTTCCAGTTATTTCTACAACTCTGATTTTTCTCCAATAGAGTGATTGGAACAGATACTTCTTTGTCACAAAAAACATTCATGAAGTTTGGTTCTTTTATGACTTTATTATGGGTTAACAGAAAAAGTGATCAAATCTGCTGGGTCAAAAATATACATACATGGATCTGAAAAAGCGACTTGAACAAGTCAGGAAAGTCACTTGGAGCCATTTCAAAGCAGCTGCAGGTCCCAAGAGCAACAGTGCAAACAATTGTTTGTAAGTATAAAGTGCATGGCACTGTTTTGTCACTGCCACGATCAGGAAGAAAACGCAAGCTATCACCTGCTGCTGAGAGAAAATTGGTCAGGAGGGTGAAGATTCAACCGAGAATCACCAAAAAGCAGACCTGCCAAGAATTAGAAGCTGCTGGAACACAGGTGTCAGTGTCCACAGTCAAGTGTGTTTTGCATCTCCATGGACTGAGAGGCTGCCGTGCAAGAAGGAAGCCCTTGCTCCAAAAGCGGCACCTTAAGGCTCGACTGAAGTTTGCTGCTGATCACATGGACAAAGATAAGACCTTCTGGAGGAAAGTTCTGTGGTCAGACGAAACAAAAATCGAGCTGTTTGGCCACAATGCCCAGCAATATGTTTGGAGGAGAAAAGGTGAGGCCTTTAACCCCAAGTACACCATGCCAACTGTCAAGCACGGTGGTGGTAGTATTATGCTGTGGGGCTGTTTTTCTGCCAATGGAACTGGTGCTTTACAGAGAGTAAATGCGATAATGAGGAAGGAGGATTACCTTCAAATTCTTCAAGATAACCTAACGTCATCAGCCCGAAGATTGGGTGCTGAGCGCAGTTGGGTGTTCCAACAGGACAATGACCCCAAACACACATCAAAAGTGGTAATGGAATGGCTAAATCAGGCTAGAATTAAGGTCTTTGAATGGCTTTGACTTAAACCCCATTGAGAACTTGTGGACAATCCTGAAGAAACAAGTCCATGTCAGAAAGCCATCAAATTTAACTGAACTGCACCAATTCTGTCAAGAGGAGTGGTCAAAGATTCAACCAGAAGCTTGCCAGAAGCTTGTGGATGGCTACCAAAAGCGCCTAATTGAAGTGAAAATGGCCAAGGGACATGTTACCAAATATTAGCGCTGCTGTATGTATATTTTTGACCCAGCAGATTTGATCACTTTTTTCTGTTCACCCATAATATAGTCATAAAGGAACCAAACTTCATGAATGTTTTTTGTGACAAAGAAGTATCTGTTCCAATCACTCTATCAGAGAAAAATCTGAGTTGTAGAAATAACTGGAAACTCAAGAGAGCCATGACATTATGTTCTTCACAAGTGTATGAAACTTTTGACCACAACTGTATTATCACGAATCACTGCCGACAGACGCTAGGAGGCAATACAACTTAAAATTAGCGTGTATTGGCCTGAAAATCTGCCCATACAAAGTCGCTGCTGATAGCTGGATAAACAATCCAAAGGAATTGCCTCCAGTGGAGTTCGGAAACATCTACAACTACCTCATAAAGTCACCCAGTAAGTTGACCTTTATCAATTACGTGAAATATGTACTGTGTAGAACTAAGAAAACTGGTCGTATATAGGGAGTGTTTATTTCTGCCGTAACCGGCAATTCGCCTCCAAGTGTTATTTAGCCGTGAACACGTCACGTCAAAATAACAAATTCCCACCAGGCCAACAATATACCGATTGGCCGATCAGAGCAGTTCACGGCAAAAGAAAAATAACGCTTTGCGAGTTGTCAGTTACAATAATAATAACCACTGCCTAGTCTATTGAATCATAGCAGCTAATTGGAGCAAAAAAAATGCAGCTGCAAACGTAAATGTGCCTGGATTTAGGTTCCCACTGGCGAGAATGGTCCACGGAACCGTCTTCTTTTACTGTTCCTCGATTGATTGCTTCCAGCCATTTGTTTGTCCTTTTCTTCTCACGAGAAAGAATGAAGAACTTCAAATGCGGCTCCGAACTCTTCCTTTTGTTACAACCCGCAACATGGCAACTTTTAGTCATTCCAACGGAAAAAAAGACCACAAAAAAGACAAAAGTTCAACGCGTTTGTACAACGATGCACAACAGAGCAATTGCTTGTGACTCGTGTTTTGCCCCCATTTCAATATGGCGACGCTTTGTTGTGGCTGGTGACGTCATTAATGCCCGGATGTCCGACTGCGAGAATAGTTGCTTCCAGGAATTCACGCACAGCACAGAAAGTCTCGGAGTCTCATCCACATCGTGCTGAATCAAGTTTTGGAGATTCCGTGGGTTCCTCTGGTTTGATTCTTTCAGTTTTAAGTCTGTCAACACACTGTTTACTTCAACCGCAATTCATGTTGTTGGCTCTGATCCGGAAGTTTGGAGCAGAAATTTTCCAAGATGGCGCCGCCCATGTTTCGCTCAGGAGACTTGGCTATACAGAAGAGGTAATGGGGAACAGGTTGAAACAATGGGTGATTAGGTGACAAGAGGAAAGGCAAGTGTACAAACACAAGGTTGAGGAAGCCTTCAAAATAAAAACAGGAAAAGACACGAAACACATGACACTTATACATAAAATCATAGGTATTCGTAAGGAAGAACACCGCATATTCTTTTAGCACATGTGTTTTACAGTTTGGAGGAGATCTCGTTTCTTTTCTTTTTTTTTTTTTTTTTTTTATGATCATTTTCCTTATTTTTCTGTTTGTGGGAAAATTTAAGAGGATTAAGTTTTACATGATAAATAATGGTGCATAATTGACAGGAGGAAGGGCAAGTGTACAGACACAAGTAGGAGGAAGCCATCAAAATAGAAATAAAATAGAAAATGACACGACACACCTCCTCCATGACGTGACACTTATAAATGAAATCACAGGTATTTGCAAGGAAGAACAAAGCATATTCTTTTAGCACGTGTGTTTTATAGTTTGGAGACCTTTTTTTTTTTTTCTTCTTCTTCTTTTTTTTGAAAAATGATCTGAGAGGCAGGTAGGCCTCATTTTACTTACTTGTCTGTTTGTCTGGAAATTTAGGGGGATTAAGTTTTACATGATAAATAATGGTGCATAATTTCAGCTCTTCTTTTCTGAGGTAGAAAAAAATGATCTTTGCACAAAACATTGAAATAGTTCCTAGAAAATAATTACAATGAGTTTTGCATTTGTTTACGGACAAATACATAACGTCTTTAAAATTTGCATATCAACAAGAGGCAGCAATCATACTGTATTTATTGTACTGGCAACAATTCACTTCTTTCTGTTACTGTTGCTGCACATTGGGTTAGGGGTTTTGATCAGGGGATTGATTGCACCAATTGATTTTTGTTTTTTTAATTTTTATTAAAGATGTGTATTTGCAATATTTAATTATGTAACTTACCTTTAATTACTTTTTTTTTTAAGATTTCATGTCATCTATTTTTTGAAAGCCCTTTGGAATATTTTATTTATTTAGAGCTATACTGTAAGTAAACATAACTGCACCTACAATAATAATGTAAAAAAATTAAAAAATACAAATCATATTTCAAAATGATGCACCATTCAAAGTTGAGATATTTTCTGAATTGTATTTATGCATATGTATGACTTTCTTGTATTAGTTGAAGTTACTATACATACATAATCAATATAAAGTAGAGTATCATGCAATATCCAAAGGTTTTACAACCAATACTATTTTTGTAATAATATTGCAGATCTACATTTTGGGTAAATGTCGGTGATCACATTTTTAAAAAACCCACATGTACATTTTTTTAAAGAGCTAGTTAAAAGATGGGGCACTGCAGCAACTACAACCACATTTCATTGTGACTGATTCTGTTGATGTTTGTGCAGGAGAGTAAAAATGACAGAAAAAACATGAAAATGAAGAAAAATAATTTTTGTTCATACAGTATACTGCATGTGAATACAGAGATATCAGTTTAAAAATCAACGGCTTTTGGAAAAAAATTTAAGTATAGTCAAACACTATTATCTGTGATTCACTTGTTTTTGTTGTTGTTCTTGTTGTTGTTTCAGTCAGAAACTTAAAACCAATGGTAGGTTTTAACCGTTTCCAAACTCTGTAGGACCATGTTTTCCAAGTAAAACCTTTTTTCCGGTTTGCAGTGAACAATTTTAATCGGGGGCATGTTGGGTTATGAAAAGTTTTTGCCCTGAAGACACAAATCCAAAACAAGTGCCATGACCCCATTAGGAATTTGTTCAAAAAGATTTAGTCAAACGTTGGTTTTTTAAAAAGTTTTAAATGTATGTTTATACATTGCCGTTTACAATATACAGTACATTATACCCATTTTTGGCATACTACTGTCAATTGTATTTTGTCATACACAGGATAATGAAATTGTATGGTATGGTTTCCACTCAGTGAGCAAAAGTAGAAGTGAATTACTTCGACTGATACCTTTAAAACAGGGGTTCCCATTACTTCCCTTTAAGAACTCAATCTTAATAATTGGATGATAGTAAATGGTTTAACTTGAGATTTCAGAACTGAAATTAACTTGAATTGATTAGATTAGTCACCCTTTTATTTTGAGTTTTCAGTACTGAAGTGATACCTTAGTTATTTCTAGTGCTGCTCAGTCATCATATGCAGTTGAACTTAATTTCCTTTTTACCTGAAATAATTCTAAATATAAAAAACACATGCTAACTTAATTAACAACACATTTTCAAACAGTAATGACCCTACCCCTACATAAATGAAGTGAGACCACTTGGTGGATTAACTCAATGGAATTAAACTTGATTTTAAAATGATCAGCAATGCATTCAAAGCAACACTAGGTAACCTCTTAACCATTATAAAATATTTCATACCATTTGTGATGAAATGTTGACTGACAACTACCATAATTTTCAGACTATAAGCCTCTACTTTTCTTTTGTTTTGAATCTTGAGGTTTATAATCCAGAGTGGCTTATTTGTTTATTTATATGGGTTAATGGGTAACACTCTATTTACCAGCGCTATAATAAGACTGCCATAAAACTTTCATAATTATGACATGGCACGATCATGGGCATTAATGAATGCTTATGACAGATGTCATTAAGTGTCATCCGGCAAATTATGTCACTAACTCCATTTATGTCCAGCTCAGATCTCTTACATCCATTCAAAAGTGAGATCATTTGCCGGATGACACAAAATGACACAAAAATGATGATGGTCTAATGACAGTCTTATGGCACCACTGTCAAATGTATTACCAACATACCATAACAAGCAATTAATGAAACAACTGGAACAGTAACTGAAGAATTGATTTGCACTGAACATGAGTTTTGATTGTTATTTATATCTGTAGCGGTGCAATGCATGCTAGGAGGCATGTTGACAACAGGTGGCAGCAGAGGTTGACTGTCTCCCCCAAGGGAGCAATGATAGCCAAATGAAGCCTCTTGAAGCAATGAATGGTGGTTCATGGTGGTTCATTTGGTCTGAAGATGGCGCTGTCAGATAAAGTGTTACCAGTTAATGTCTTTTGGTGTAAGTATCCCATAATACTGTGAGGACATCTGCGGCTTATTGTCCAGTGCAGTTTATCGATGAACAAATGCTGTTTTGGGGCTAAATCTGGTGGATGGCGGCTTATAGTCAGGGGTGCCTTATAGTCTGAAAAATACGGTTGTAGGTCTATATTGCTTTCACTGGCACTAATTAACTTTGAGGAGGGTGGCAGGAACTCTGCCACACACAAAAAAACTACAAATATCCTGACTTCTTTTTTTATTTTTTAAACTTTGTTTTTATTGCGTTTTTGTTTCCAGCATTACCAGTGTCGCGCATCAAACATAACAAAATGACCGACACAGATAAACTAAATAAAACCGAGAGAAAAAAAAGAAAGAAAGAGCCATCCAGGGTTTGTCTGTAGGAGTATACGAACAGAGGAATCACATTCTTAAGTTAGAAAGAGTTTCCATTTCCACTATCTTTCACATTTATCGGCTAAATTATTAAGGAAAAAGTCATTCGCTCGATAATGTAAATCTCGTGTATTATGTCCATCCATTCCGTGACAGTAGGTGGTGTTTCTTTTAACCACTTTCGAGTTATCGTTTTCTTGCTTGCAGCTTGCAATATCTGTACCTTAGGTACCTGTCTCGTTTTGTAAAACCATTTGGGATATTACCTAAATAAAACGTATTAAAACTTGCTTCTAATTTTAAACACAAAATCTTCTCAGAAACCATCGCTACATGTCTCCAAAAAGAGGAGATCTTGGGACACTCCCAGAAGATATGGCAGTGGCCCACAGATGAACTTCCACATTTCTGCCAACATTTACCATATTCAGAGTTTTTACTTTGAAGTTCCTTTATTCTTCGTGTAATGAAAAAATGCATAGTATTCTTCCATGTGAATTCAAGCCATAAATCAGAGCAAGATGTAGTAGCCGCTGTTTTACATATGTTTAACCAGTCCTCATTGTAAAGTTCTATTCCCGCCTCCCTCTCCCATCTGAGCTTGATGTATGTAGTGGTGAGGTTTTTCATCCTGTGCTGTGCTAAATATGTTTTAGAGATCAGTTTTTTGTGAGTGTGCCTCTTGAAGCATCCACAAAGATAGTAGTTATTGGGTGTCTGTCACGTTCATTTAAAATCCTTGTGTTAAGATAGTGGCGTAGTTGAAGATATCGAAAAAAGTCGGTCTTCCCCAGACCATATTTGTTTACAAATATCCTGACTTCTTTACGGCATAGGTCACGTCCCCTTTTCCCCATTCGCTATAAAGAAGGAAGTCGATGTGAATGCTTTCCCGTGAATTCTGTAAAGATGGCAGAGCAACAAAAGAGATAAAAAGTTTCGTCCGATGAGATGAAAAAAAAGATAACGGGAGGCTACCATGGCCAAATGTCTCCCAAGAATAAACATTAGCCCAGCTTTCACTCACTGGCGTGACCTCCCACCCCTCCAACCGATGGGGTTGGGGTAGGATGGCCGATGGGGAATACGGTACAAAATCCTCACTACTATTCGTCCTTCACACTGCAGCTGGAAGTTGAAATGTCCTTTAGTCCATCTGCAGGAAACTGAGAGTTTAGGATTTTACGACACTGTGCACTGGTCCTCATGGGAAACGCAGTCTTCCTTAAGGCAAAACACTACCGCTTTTGTCCACCTGCGCCGCTAAAATCGACCAAAACTCAAAAGTTACCTAGTGTTTCTTTAAGACACAGGAGAAATTAATACACTGCTTAAAATGTTTTGTTGATGCTTGGTGTGAAATGAACAATTGGTAGTTTAACCAGAACTCTCTTCAACACCTTTACCTACTGTACTTCGCATCGATTTGGTAAGTAAATATTGTGGGGAGAAGAATGACAGATTCTTACTTTTGTTAATAATACTTACTGTTCTTCTGCCCAACAAGCCACAAGACCCCAAGATACAGCACACTTTATAGAACAGAATACACATGACATAACAACATCAACCACCAATCTCAGTCGTGGTTGCCACAACTACCCATCATCCATTGCAGTGGAACAGATAAATAACAGTTGCTACAATATTTTAGTTATTTATAAACTGTCACGTTGCCACATACAAGGCAACTTGACAGTTTATAAGAGAGTAAAATATTTACTTACCAAATCGATGTGAAGTAAGTAAAGTAAGTGAAGGTGTTGATGAAAGCTTTTGTTGTCTGTTTGTCATCGTGGACGTATGCGGGAATGTTTTGGTGTGAGAAAAGCATGAAGTAGACAAGGCAGATCTGTGCATGTCTGAAAGAACGCCCAAAGAACATTGGATACAAAAAATTACTGCTTACCCATTAAAAATGAGTGTTTAAAACAGATTGATAAAAAGTTTTGTTCACTTATCATATTCAATTAAGTTGTGTATTCGTTTTTATATATAGTGTGGGTAGCTCGCGGCATCATAAAAAAAATACAAAAATGTATATTCGTCGTTAATTATGCTGTGTGAGCAACTTGTTGAGGTTATGCAGCACAAACACATAATCATTTGCATTTGTTTGCAACAACAGTTAAGCACTTATGTAGTTCCAGTTAGTTAATGTGAACATTCTAAGCCAGTACAAGATACAGTCATGTGAAAAAATTAGGACACCCCATTAAATATTCAGTTCTTTATTAAGAAATGTTCACATATCAATTTCTGATCTTGTTTTTCTTTATCTCTGGAAAAGTTATTTAATAGCAGGTAAACAATAAAAATTAACATGGTTTTACTCATTAAACCAAATTTATCAACAAAAATGCATATTCTAACTGAGGAAAACGTTAGGACACCTTACCACCTAATAGCTAGTGTTACCCCCTTTGGCTGAAATAACTTCAGTGAGACGCTTTTTGTAGCCATCAACCTGTCTTTGACATCGGGCTGAAGAAAGTTTACCCCACTCCTCAATGAAGAATACTTTCAAGAGTGACTGTGAGTCAGGGAAAACGCCATCTGAGGCCTTCAGAAAAAAGATTGTAGACGCTTTTGAGTCTGGTAAGGGATTTCAAAAGATCTTAAAAGAATATATAATCAGCGATTCCACTGTCAGGAAAATAGTCTTCAAGTGGAGGACATTCAAAACAACTGCCAACATGCCCACACCTGTCCGTCCAAGCAAGTTCACCCCGAGAGCAGACCGCAAGATGCTAAAAGAAGTGTCTTAAAACCCTAAAATGTCATCACGGGACCTCCAGCAGGCTCTTGGTACTATTGATGTGAAAGTGCATTCCTCTACAATCAGAAAGAGACTTCACAAGTTTAACTTTCATGGGAGGTGTGTTAGGAGGAAACCTTTGCTCTCCAAGAAGAACATGAAGGCCAGACGGAGGTTTGCCAGAGTGAATGTAGTCAAAGACCAGGACTTCTGGAATAACGTTCTTTGGACAGATTAATCTAAAATTGAATTATTTGGACACCAGAACAGAGAACATGTTTGGCGTAAACCCAATACAGCATTCTAGGAAAAGAACCTCATACCAACTGTGAAGCATGGAGGTGGAAGTGTCATGGTTTGAGGATGCTTTGCTGCAGCAGGACCTGGTCAGCTCACCATCTTATAATCCACCATAAATTCTATCGTGTATAAGAGAGTGCTTGAGGGACATGTGAGATTATCTGTGAAAAAAACTAAAGCTGAAGCGAAATTGGACCCTGCAACATGACAAAGACCCAAAACATACCAGTAAATCCACCGAGGACTGGCTGAGAAAGAAGAAATGGAGAGTCCTGGAATGGCCGAGTCAAAGCTCAGCTCTTAATCGCATTGAGATGCTGTGGGGTGATTTGAAACGGGCTCTACATGCAAGAAACCCCTCAAACATCTCACAGCTGAAAGTATTCTGCGTTGATATACAGTATTTTGTTTAGTGAGTAAAACAAGGTTATTTTTTGTTGTTTACCTGTATGAAATCACTTTCTCTTCCAGGGATAAAGAAATACAAGATCAGACATTGATATGTGAACATTTCTTGATAAAGAACTGAATATTTAATAAGATGTCCTAATTTTTTAACATAATGTTTTCACATGACTATTTCAGTGTCAGCGTCTTCTCATTGAAATACCTTATGAATAAATTTGGCATGACCTTTGGATTATCCAAAACAATGCATGTGGTGTGTTTTTTCCATTTTCATGTGTATCATCATACCATAACAAATGAAATATGAAAATTGACGTATGATTTTTGTTGTAACATTGGCATAGCTTTATTTATTTATTTCCTTTGCAGGCGTGACAGATCAAAAGTACAGCATTCATTTGTGTTTACATTCAGTTCAACCCAAAAAGAAAAGAGCTTTAAATTTGTCATTAAAGAACTTCATTACTAACAGCTTGTTTATGAATTTATTGTTCTGCTTTTTGTTAGAGAACAACAAATTAATGTCTAAAACTCATTGTTTTGTTCATTAATTAAAAACTGTCACCCTTCCCAGGTATTTGTTCTAAATCAAGCCTGTAATAACAGACATTAAATTCATAGATGCAAATATTAAAAAAAAGAAAGAAAGAAAGAAAGAAAGAAAGAAAGAAAGAAAGAAAGAAAGAAAGAAAGAAAGAAAGAAAGAAAGAAAGAAAGAAAGAAAGAAAGAAAGAAAGAAAGAAAGAAAGAAAGAAAGAAATTGCTGACATTCAAAGCATTGCCATGAACGTTGTCAGTGCTGGTTTGAACTTGAAATGGGCAAATAACTAAAGTATCAGGCATTCTCAAACTTTGGCAATGTCATTGGTGGAATCCAAGACTTAGATAAAGACAAGATAAAAGATATAACATGATGGAACATTGAATCATCTTTTTTCCCTCTAGGTAACTGTTCCCTGTCTACTAAGGCAAAACCAGTTTCATTTGGATCAGCACCAGAGGCAAAATTTTCTCCACTTCAGAACTTTTTTTGGCTGGCGAACCAGGCAAAGCAGTTGGATAGCCTCAAGCACTAAAATGAGTTCAGGCGTGGGATTTCGGGGCGAATTAGGCTCGTCTAGCATGTCTTCTGGGTTTTTGACTGTGGAAGACGAGAAAGAAAGAGGTACAGGTGCTGTAACCTTTTCTAGGGTGTCCAAAACCTACAGTGCAGATGGATTTGGGCAGCTGACGAGAGGTTCGGCCTCTGCAGTTGCGTCTTCTTCTATTTTAAAGGAGAGGAAGATTTTGACCACACTGGCCACAACACACCCTGATGCTTTAGACTGTTAGTCATACTCCCTTCAAGATATAAGACTAATACATCTGTTTTTAATTCAAATAGAGATGATGAATGTCCACTTTTGATGTGTTGACATGTTTCAGGGAGCTCAAGCACAGACTCATCTCCAGAGTATTCCAGGAAAGATTATGGTAAATGAGTCACATTGAAGCACTTAATGAAAACTGTCGGGCAGGTGATGATGTATTCAAACTGTCAATCTTGTTTTATCACAGGCTCCTCAAAGGCAACGTCACTTTCCACCACACGAGGACGAACTTTATGCTGCCCTCTGGTGGGCAAGTCGCATACAACAGAAGGCGCTGCATCCATTGACAGTGGTACTCTACTTAAGAAATGAATTGGTTCTCGAAGTAGTTTCGTAACTTGAAAATGCTGAAAGTAGACAGGCATTTTCCATGTAAAATGCCCTAATCCGTTCCAAGCCCCCCAAAGAACATAAATCATATATACATATTTTACAATACATAAACATGCATCAAAATATGTAACAAATACACGTTCCAATTAGATTATTACACGTTAATCGCATGTGTCATGTGATTAAAACAAATGTCCTATGTATGTAAAGTGCATCAATTTGCCTGAATTAAAAAAAAAAACTAAACAAAAAACAGTCACATCCAAACTAAAAATACACCCAAAGTACATTTTTTGACCATGTGATGCTGAAAAATAAAATGTAATAAAATTAATGAAGGAAAATAAATTCAAATTGATTACTAACAATAATTCAAAGTACTGTGGTATGAAAAAGTATCTGAACCTTTTGGAATTTCACATTCCAAATTCCATTCGCAAAATCTCACATTTCTGCATAAAATCACCATCAATTGTGATCTGACCTTTGTCAAAATCACACAGATGAAAAAACAGTGTCCGCTTTAACTAAAACCACCCAAACATTTATAGGTTTTCATATTTTCATGAGGATGGTATGCAAACAATGACAGAAGGGGCGAATATAAGTAAGTGAACCATCACATTTAATAATATGTGTCTCCTCTCGTCTGCTTGGCTGTCGCGCGCTTAATGGGGCTCGTGTGCGGCAGGTTGTGATACGGCGGCTCGGGTGGGGGGGTCCTGGTGCCGGGAGTGGCGGTGGGGCAGCGTAGGGTCGGTCACCAACGGGCTTACACTCACAAGGGATTCACACGATTATTGGGTTACAGAGCCGATTTGTGTACACTCTACCCCTTTCAACCACTTAGCTTATAGACTCCCCCACCCCTGTCCCCCTCTTTCCCTGGTCAACAGGTCCCCCACATGGTGTCAACCTGAAATACATCTAGCTGACGATAGTACCAACACATTAGTAGTTAGTGTAGACGTTCAATGTATTTCTTGTTGTCGTTTGTTTGTGTTTCTTTTCTTTCTTCTCTTGTTTCTTTTCTTTTGGTTCCCCATAACCCATTCCTGTTTGCTGCTTTGTCATAATAAACAAGGTATGTTGAATGATCACAATGGGAGTATGCAATACTCTCAATGTGAAACATTAAAACTGTTCAGACCATCCGGGCCCTTAGACTTCCATTCTCTGTGTCAAACAGCTGAATAGGAGAGGTTTAGAATAAAAATAAATAAATAAATAAATAAATAAAATTTTTTAAAAAAGATTTGTGGGAAGTCTGGCATGAAAATGGCTGTCTTTAGGTAATGCCACAGCATCTCAATGGGGTACAAGTCTGGACTTTGACTTGGCCACTCCAGAACGTGTATTATGTTCTTCTGAAACCATTCTGAAGTTGATTTACTTCTGTGTTTTGGATCATTGTCTTGTTGCAGCATCCATCCTCTTTTTAGCTTCAACTGTCGGACAGACAGCCTCAGGTTTTCCTGCAAAATATAGCAAAACAGCCCCTTCTCATCAAGACAATTCTTACCAGGTGTATGTTTTATAGTGGGCAGGACAGCTTTAAACCACTTATCAGTGATTGGGCACACACCTGACTTAAAATGTTTGGTAATAATTGGTTTCAATTGCTAATTAAGTCCCCAGGTAAGGTTCGCTTACTTATTTTTCCCCTTTCTGTTGTTGTTTACATGCTATCCTCATCAAAATATGAAAACCTATAAATGTTTGGGTGGTTTTAGTTAAAGCAGACACGTTTTTACATCTGTGTGATTTTGCCAAATATGAGATCACATTTGATGGCGATTTAATGCAGAAATGTGAGAAATTCCAAAAGGTCATTCAACTGTATAATACACCAAACAATTTGCCCCCCCCCCCCAAAAAAAAAAAAAATTAATAGAACAAAAACGACAGTGTCATTTTACAAAGGGACAGTTCATATTTTTTTCTGCAGGCAGTGCAGGCAGTATCAGCTCCTTTGCTATGGTGTGGGTTTATTTTGCACCGAGCAACCCGGTATGCCACCTTATATGATGCTAAGAGTGCTCGCTGGTTTATTAACGTAACACTCCCAAAGCGGGACGATTGTTGGCAATATTCGGCAGGTTTTCGCTGAAAAAAAAAAAAAATCAAACGTCTTATCAATATGATTGGGGTCTAATGTCTTTAAGTGACGTCTTAATTGACTACATGCTGTCCGCTGCTAACATTTTTAGACACAGTAAACAGATTGGTCTTTCCTCGTCTCCCACTGTATTAAAAGTGAGGGCAAACGCTACATACGCGTCATATTTCCTTATCTTAGCTTTCCGTATCTCCAGCTGTTTTCTGTATGCTTATATTTCATATCTAATTCCTATATTTACTTTTTTTCCAAATGTAAATATCATTTTTGTCATCACCTGCCAACTTGGGATTTCATTCCTCATTCAGTGCTTATTTCCTCTTTCAGAGAGTGAGATTCGAGCTAGGCTTCAGAGGGCTTCTCCCCCAGCAATTTGTGAGTATTCAGCGCTGTCACTTTGGTCTTATGCCACTAGTTTTCCGCACACCAACCAGTTGATATGCTTTTGGCAGGGACGGAACTGGGTGATGTGAAGCGTCTGCTGAGAGGAAACCAGTCCAAGAGCACCACCACTATTCAGTCCACGGAAAACTCCTTGCCCATCCCTGACAAGGCCAGTGTGGAAACTAGAACCACGTCTGAGAGCCCTAGCACCAGCACCATTCCGTTTCCTAACTACTCATTGATCATCCCCAAGAAGCCCAGTGTAGACACTCAGATTATTTCTGAGAGTACTAGCACTATTCAGCCGATTTTCAACTCACGGGTTGTCCCTAACAACACTAGTGTGGAAATCAGGATCGGAACAGAGACTTCAAAATCAGGTCGAGCTTTTGTGTGATGAATAAATTCTGCATCTTTGCAATCTTTTCATTTTTTTCTCTGGGGATTCTACGGACTTAGTCATTAATATTGCCCTTTCCTTCTGCATGTCATATTCTTCCTTTGTGAAAAATCTTACCCTTGATCACAAGAAATATTATGATCTTAATGTCCTCAATAGGTTTGCCCACTGCTCCTGATCACTATGGTGGTGTTATGCCTGGAAATGTTAGCAGTGTCAACAGCAGCTACAGCTACAGCACAAACCCCAGTGACCTAACCACCACATCTACCATTTACCACTCAGGTCGGTCAAATAATATACTATTCTGTGATTTATCACTGTGGACATTAGTCTTGCTGTGTTTAGGTCCTAAACACATTCATTTATCAAAGTGGCTAAAATTTCCCTGACATGAAGGTCGTCACGGAGCCAGAATGTTTTTTTTTTTTTTTTTTTTAATGGGGATGGGGGGGGACTGTAATGCAGACGAAAATGCTATTGGCTATTGATGAAGTGAGGTGCGCCAAGCCTTCGAAGCATGTGTCGAGTAATGAAGGGACATTTCTGCAGGCATGAAAATCTCTCACCTTTCGGTGAAATTCACCGTTTTGAAGTCAAATAGTGTGACCTATGTGAATTGTGTAGATCCGATGAGAATTTTTTTTATGGCGTGGAGGAGCTCGGGAGATCTTTTTAATGTCGGACGCTTGGTAAGAATGCGGCACAAAGCCAAAAAAGCGCACCAGAGTGGCCAAAACATTGACTTATTTCAACGAAATAAAGGCGGGTACACTGTTGTGTCCTGTCTCATCAATGCCAACACCTAAAGCGCCATCACCCGGTTGTAATTTTGGAAGACGAAAGGAGAGTCCATCTAACTAACTAACTAACTAACTAACTAACTAACTAACTAACTAACTAACTAACTAACTAACTAACTAACTAACTAACTAACTAACTAACTAACTAACTAACTAACTAACTAACTAACTAACTAACAACATTTGTAATTGAAGTTGCCAAGCCTGTTGCGATATGCAATCTATTTATCGCACGGTAAATAAAAATGAGGGTGTTAATTTTCACTGCTGCGTTTTATCGCCGAGTGCGTGCGTGCGTGCTTACATTTGTGCATGCGTGTACATTTAGATACAGTCCTTATATCTCGTTTAGAACATGTCATAGGTATCCGTCGTAATGCTCTAAAATGGTTGAAATCATACCTAAAACATAGAACATTCTCGGCAATGATTGGGGAATTTTCCTCCTCACAAACGTCTCTGTCTTGCGGGGTACCGCAAAGCTCTATTTTAGGGTCTGTTCTTTTTGCGCTTTATCTCCAACCTTTAGGATCAATTATGAAAAAACATAATACCGCTTTTCATTTTTATGCTGATGACCTCCAGCTTTATCTGCCCCTGAGACCTAAAGATAAAACTGCTCTCGCTAAATTGATGGAGTGCATATCTGATGTGAAGCAGTGGCTTGCACAAAACTTCTTACATCTTAACGAGAGCAAAACTGAATTTGTTACTTTTGGCACACCTTCTATGATGAATGCCCTTGAGCCCAACTCTGGCGCTCCGGGTGACATTTTAAAGACACATGTTAAAAATCTCGGAGTGATATTCGATAGCAGGCTAACCTTTGAAAAGCAGATTAGTACTGTTGTAAGAGCAAGTTTTTTCCAGCTCTTTCTCTGGCCAAAGTGAAGCCTTTTCTTAGTCGCCACGACCTTGAAAAATATATTTATATAAATTTATAAGCTCAAGGTTGGATTACTGTAATGCACTTTATGTTGGCCTCCCCAAGTCCTCAATTTCTCGTCTGCAACTTATTCAAAATGCTGCTGCCTGATTTTTAACAGGTACACCCAGACGTGAGCATATTACCCCTGTGCTATCATCACTCCACTGGCTTCCAGTCCATTTTAGAATTGATTTCAAACTTTTACTGTTTGTTTTTAATTCTATTAATGGCCAGGCTTCATCTTATTTATCGGACATTTTAACCTTCCGTAACTCAGGCAGGACTCTTCATTCGACCGGCCAGCTTCTTTTACATGTTCCGAGGTCGAAACTTAAACAGTGGGGAGACCGATCATTTGCGGTTGCTGCCCCTAGGCTGTGGAATAGCCTTCACCCTGAAATCTGCATCACCACGGATCTAGGTCTTTTTAAGTCTCGGTTAAAAACACACCTTTTTAGACTCGTCTTTTATACAGATTAGGATAGCCTGGTTTTATTTGCTTTAGGGTTTTTAATGTTTTTAGATTTTATCAGTTTTATTTTTTTATTTGCTGGACTTCTATCGCGATAAGCTGTTTTTTTGTTTCATTTCTTTCTTTTCTTAATGTCATTGTATAATATTTTCCTGCCTTTTATTTATCTTGAGTCATGTTTTATTGTAAAGCACTTTGAGGGCCTTTCAGGTTTTTGTAAAGGCCTATATAAATAAATTTGATTGATTGATTGATTGATTGATTGATTGATTGATTGATTGATTGATTGATTGATTGATTGATTGATTGATTGATTGATTGATTGATTGATTGATTGATTGATTGATTGATTGATTGACATGTGTGTGTTGATGGCATATGAGACTTCAGTTCTTTTCACAGATGTTTATTTGTCATCAACACGCCGTAGAATTAAAGTTCAGACATACAAAATAAGGAAACACGTCTATATTAAGCACTGTAAACGTGAGCATTGCTACATTGAAAAAAGACAACCTACTTTAGCCTGCTATAAAACATTGGCAGTCTTCTCCAAAACGCAAACTTGCGGTTAAAAGGTGACACTTCAAACATGAAAAATTGCTGGTTGACAGCATTTGCAAACGAAAAAATGAAAGAAAAAAAAAATCTATTACCTACACCACATGCGATTACAAAAAGTGTTTTTTTTTTGCCACGTGTAACTATGAACAATTTAGCGAACGTACTTCCCGAGGAACATTTCAAAGTAAAAGCACGTCATGTTCGTCATATAAATAACGATATCTGGAGTTAATCCCACATACTTCAGAATTCATACTCTAAGAATAGCTTTAAAATGACACCCTTTATGAAAAATCTGATTGGCAATGAATAATTATTATAATTATTATAATACTATTTTATATAGTAGTATACTATAATATTAATGCTAGATATTTTTTTAAGAATTGTTTTGAATCATGTTGGAAAGGCGAAGTCAGTGTTCTGAATATGTTTACATTCCATACTTTTGCACTAGTTAATGATTTCAGCATTTGACCTCATTTTTTATTTGTGATTTATTGTTGTTATTTACATGTTTATTTGTACTTTAATAAAAAATGTAAGTGTTCAAAAAATAATTTAAGTGTTCCAAAATGTTTTTTGTGAATTAATAAGCATCATCAAAAATTCCATTGCTGACTAATCGGGAGAAACTTAGTCATTTGGGACAGCCCTAGTTGTACAGTGTACCAGAATATATTTCCTCCACACCCTTTTCACCTTTTTAACCCTTGACCCATTTCCATGCATGTTTCTGAGAAGCGCGTACTGAGGCTCACTTCATTTAGGGGAAGTTCCGAAAACGATGACGTCCGAAGCCTCGCTGCCCAGCCGTACCACGTGATTGTTTCAGGGAGTGCTTTAGATTTTGCCGTGCGGTTTGACAATTCGCTACAGTATGTAAACACCTCTTGGTACATTCAAAATGTGGGTGTTTGAAGGAGAGATTTGATCAGGTGAGGGTCTGGTTAGTTTGGAGAGTGAAAGTTTAAGGAGTGGTAGAGTACTTGATATGATGGACCCCCCCCCCCCACACACACACACACACACACACACACTCCATGCCGTATATTAATGTTTAAGTTACACTTTGACTGTCCTCTGCCTGATTAACCTAATGCTGATTCAGAAAAAAACATTGCACAACCTGTAGTATTATGTTAATACCATCTGGGGAATAATTTTCACATGTACGCACGTCATACTATTTATTACAGTAATCCCTCACTACTTCGTGACTCAACTTTCGCACAGTCAGTGCATCGCAGACTTTTTAATCTTGTTTTAGGAATAAAAAGAGTTCTAAAAACATATTTATGGGCATTGATATTCATCTTCGTATTTATCTACACTTACACCTTCCACACACGAATCATATGAGAGAATGAATGTACAGTATGTATTATTTTTACATTATTTCATGTATGTTATTTACAACCCCTAGCAAAAAGTATGAAATCACCAGTCTCAGACGAGCACTCACTCAGACATTTTATCATGTAGAACAAACTCAGATAAAAAGCTTGAAAAAATAATGAATTAGTTCCAAAGTGCAACTCTTTAGCATTCAGAAACACTAAAAGAAATTGTGGTGGTCAGTAAATGTTACTTTTATAGAACAAGTGCAGGGAGATATACCGGTATATGGAATATCTCCATTCTATACCGGTATATGGAATATCTCCATTCTGAGGAAAAAAATATGGAATCATGAAAAACAAGGAAATAACAATCGAAACCCATCTCTAGTAATTAGTAGCACCACTTCTGGCTTTTATGACAGCTTGCAGTCTCTGAGGCATGGACTTGATGAGTATTATTCATCAATTTGGTGCCATCTTTCTTTGATTGCAGTAGACAGATCATCCTTGCAGGTCAGAGCCTTGCTGTGGGCCATTTTTTTCTGGGGTTTAGATATTAATGGCTATATTTTGAGTTATTTTGAGGGGAAAATGATTTAACTCGATTATATAAGCCGCACACAGACTACTTTTCATTGTGTCAAAGTGTCATTTTGTCAGGGTTGTTCCATGAAAAGGTATACTTAAATATCTGCAGAAATGCGAGGGGTGTACTCACTTTTGTGATACACTGTAAATAAGAAAACTAAGAGGTGTGCCTTGATCTCCAAGTACAGCACTTCGACCCTCCACTTGTTTGGGGTCAAAAGGTCAAATGACCTTAGCGTTATTGAGGTTTGAAGTTAGTCAATAAATTGAAACTTTTTTTTTTTTTTTTTTTAATATGGAGTCATAAATTGAAAAACTAAGAAGTCTGCCTCAGTCTCCAAGGAGAGAACTACGATCCTCCACAAGTTTGGGGTCATAAGGTCAAATGGCCTAGGAGATATTGAAGTTAGTCAGTAAATTTTAAAAATCATGAAAAAATTATAGAGTGATAAATTGGACAACTAAGGTGTGCCTTGATCTGCAAGTTGAGGACTACGATCCTGCACTGGTTTGGGGTCAACAGGTCTCCTTGCACTGGGTGCTGTGGGGGGTGCTCCCCGATGCCATATCGTGTACCCCTCTCGGCCCGGGGGTGAGGTTGGGGGGGTGCACCTCCGTCCCTTGGGCCTGTCTCAAGCTCCGACCTTCTCCCTGGGCCTGGGGACGCGGCCCAGACCCTGGAGGACACACGGAATATATTTTGGAGAACACGCAAACATTGACTTTTTTAAATTATAAAGAAATAAATAAATAAGTAGCCGAACATAAATGAACTAAAATAAGTCCAAAGTGCACATTGATATGGAAGATGTTCTGAACCTCCCTATCAGAGCAAATAAAAAAAATGAAATAAATAAGCCTCTTCAACTTTTTCCTTTCTCTTAAATATCTGATCAATTTTCTGTTGCATTGCCCTTTTAATCGCATTAATTCAACAAGCTTATTCATGTACATCAGAGCTAACTATCAATGCTGGTCACATGTCAGTATGTAAGCCAACTGAAAGGACAACTGAGTCCAGGGTGATTTGCTGCGCGCATGCGCACAAGGACGCAACTCATTAGACTCCAATAACTGCTGCAGCTAGAGAGAGCTCCGTGCCTTCCATGGAATAAATAAATAACAAATATCGGTGGAATAGGATTATCATACACAAGTGCGTTATCATGCTTGTTGTTAACACTTGTGTATAAAAATCTTACGTTGGTAGATTGTTTTCTTATTTGAATTGAGATGTGTGTGTGGAAGCCTGGCATGTTTTTTTTTTTTTTTTTAAAGGGTTTTGGCAGTTGCTGTCATATTATCGAGAACAAAGAACTGTTCCGGCCCACTTTGCCCCTTGGTCATCACTCGTTCAATATCCTTGGTATTTGTTCAAAAGAACAACCTCTGCAACGCTTATGATTTCGACATTTATATTGTCCCCCGAAGATGGTTCAGTCACAGAAATAATTGTTTAGTAAAATATTTTTAATTAATCACAACATTACATTGTCATGACTGATAGGGCAAGGTCGCTGATACAAGCGGTTGGAGTGAGCTTCATCCCCAGAGTGGCTGGGTGCTCTCTTAAACATAGGATGAGAAGCTTAGTCAATCAAGAGGAGTTTAGACTAGACCTGCTGAGAGGAAGCAGCTGAGGACGCTCGGGCTTCTGGTTCATATGCCTCCAAGTTGCCTCCCTATGAAGGAGTCCAACTGGGAGGAGGGCCTGAGAAGGACTTGGGACACGCTGGAGTGGCCATTTTTCACAATTGTGAAAGCTGTAGGAAGTAGGCTGCAACTGGGCCCCAGATGAAGGATGGTTATTTTTTATTATCATTATTACCGTATTGGCCCGAATATAAGACGGTGTTTTTTGCATTGAAATAAGACTGAAAAAGTGGGGGTCGTCTTATATTATAACATGTTATACCCATTCATGACGCTAGATGGCGCCAGATATCATTGAAGTGATGTTCTGTCATGTAGATCTCAGCTACTCTCAAGTTTAACCAGTTTGCATTATTTTATTGCAATGTTTTTCCTTTCCTTTTTCAGATTTGTTTCAAGACTACAGTTACAGTTAGAATTCACTTTTGATGGTTAATGCAGTTATTGTAATTTTGTTGTTTTATCACAATAGGTTTATTAACATTTCAAAACTAGAAGCCTTTCATTTACGAATGTGATTGCACTTTAGTTTACAGATTTAAATGTTTAGATATTAAGATTTGAATGAGGCAAAATAATACGCTTTTTCTCTCAAATATTTTGTTATAATCATTTGTTTCGGATGTACTGTAATTATTTTCTGTATAAAAATTAAATTGGTGTTCAAAAAGTCTTTTGTCAAACTTGAGTCTTGAAAAAGAGGGGGTCGTCTTATAATCAGGGCCATCTTATATTCGGGCCAATACGGAATCATTGTAGCTCATTACACTGCTTACTACTCACATGATTTGTATCTTGAATGAATGTACAATCTGTGTTTTAATATTTTGCTATATTAAAAGTGTTTCATCTGATTTTCAATATCATTTCATATAGGACTTGGAGGAGTGGGGGAAGGGGGAATTGGAAGAATAGGGGTTGGGGGAGGTGTTCAGAACAATATGGCCTTCAGCTCTGCCCCTGAGCAGAGCGGACTATCCGTCAGCAGCACTGGTGAGTCTCTGGTGTTGAAAAAGTCCCTCTAATTATAAGGCCGAGTCATATTTTTTTTGTCCTTTAGTGACAGTGTACGGCGCTCAGAATAACATCATCAGTAACACCAGTCCTGCAGTCGACTGTCCTGCTGCAAACAATCCACAAATAGGTAATCACGTCCACAGAAATTCAATAAAACATTTGTATTATGTCAGAACCCAAATATTGACAAGTACACTCATTATATTTTTAATGAGGTAGTAGGTTCCCTGAGGGGTTCACTGTGGATTTAAACCTTTAAAAACAATCTAACTTCTGCACAAATGCCAGAAGATGGCAGTGATGCACCATTTTACATTAGGTAAGCACAGTTTATGGGTCAACGCAACAGTTTTTTTGAAGAATATATATATGTAGTTAAGAAGGTAACGGTATTTGTATTCCACCCGTATCATCACAGTATGGGCATCACGGTTTGGTGCACGCAGTCAGATGGCGTATATCCATTGGTCGGTAGAGGTTATGCGCCTAAACCAACAATCGACATTATGGCAAAAAGAAGACTAACCAAAATAGACGATGATGAAAATCATTAATTATATCATCATCAATCATATCATTAATGACTAGGTAATAGGAAAGTTATGGCAAATGTACAGAGTAGGAACTATCAAAAGCAGTATTACTAACACTTTGAAGTGTATTTATTTTGTATTTTCAAACCAGGAAATCTTTCTTTTGCTTTAACCCTAGGCCAGGGGTCGGCAACCTGTGTTTTGAGAGCTGCATGCGGCTATTTAGCGCCCTCCCTATTGGCTCCCTGGAGCATTTTCAAAAATGTGTGAAAATGGACAAATATGGTTGACGGAAATATAATGTAACGCTTGCTAATTGAAAGCTTGGCAGCGAAAATAACACAGGAGCCTTAACGCTTTTAACCTCCTTTTTTATTCCTCTTTCCACCACCACACCAATGCAAAACAAACAATAACAATATACACTGGCGGCTATGCAGTCCACCAATCGGAGCGTCGCGCCGGCGCACCATTACACCAATAAGAGCCCCGCGTTGGCGCATAAATTACCGTGCCGATGACAGCCCCGGTAACGTTACAATATTTTTCGTTTTGATATGGTTTCTGCAGGAGGACAAAAATGACACAAACATTCTTAACATTTTCCAGTGCTGTAAAAATGTGTAGAATAAATAATACATTTCAACATTTCTGTCAACAAAGATTTGCGTCTATTAATGTCACATAGTTTACAAGTTTGATTCCATTGTTCAGGAATGTATGTACTGTATGTATGTATGCTGTAATGTAACTGGTGACTGGAAAACAATAAAGAACAAAATAAAAAAATAAATTAATTAAAAATGATTTGCGTCATAGCCTGCGACACACGTTCCTATCAGCACGGCGGGATGCTATGGCGTTATATTGCTGCCTCTATTCTGAGCGAGCAATAATGGATTTTGGATTCTTGACTCCCACGCTCGTCAGTTTTTTTTTTTCTCTGCACGTTCAGTTGAGCACACGCTACTAACCTCACGCACGACAGTATTTATGATCATAATTATTATAATTACTAAAGTACATGAGACAATATCATCACTAAAGTAAATGTGACAATGATACATGAGCTGTTCCATTTTGTTGTTTTTCGAAAACCCAAAATAAAAACGACATCAAAAATCGGATTTCTTTATTGCATTTCTATAATTTCATAAAAGCAATGAAACAATTCATTAGTATTCTAATAAAGTTAAACAAGCTGGCATCATACAACAGAGTAGTCACGTGGTGCGTTGGATACACTGCCAGGAAAATAAACATTAAATCATTAAGGCTCATTATGTATTTTTAGCCGACTTAGTCAATTCTGATAGTAGGCTAATAAAGCTAATACAGATACACGCAGCATGTGTTGCCTTCATTATTAGGCATATTTAAGGCTTTTAATTTTTTGCGGCTCCAGACATATTTGTTTTTTTGTTTTTGTTTTTTGGGTCCAATATGGCTCTCTCAACATTTTGGGTTGCCGACCCCTGCCCTAGGCTAAAGTCACTGAAACACTGAGTGAGTATTTATTTTTGCACTATTTCAAGAGATGCTTTTTCAGTTTTGGAACTATTTGCACTTTTTATTTTATTTTGACCAATTTAAAAATATATAAATATATATATATTATGTGGGAGTGTATGTTCACTCGTAATGGCTCAGTTAACTGTGTGTAATCCAACATTGAAAATGGTTGTAGTATCTAGTTTTTTATTAAAAAAAAAAAAAAAAGTTTGCCAGCTGTCAAGTGCTACATGACTTTAACTGTTAACTTGGTCAATCACTACAAAACTGAGTGTGTTGTCTATTTTTTCACATAAACTGTGAACTAAAGAATGTTAGAACAGTAAAAACAAAAATTCACAAGTTTCATGTTTTCTTCTATTAATTTTGCATTTGCTATTTAATTTTAGTTAATAGAACAAACTTTAACCTTCAAAATTCAAAAAAGCCTTTTTGTTTTTCCTGTTGTACCAATCCCGTACCGAACCATAACTTTCGGCTGATATCGATCTCGATCATCTCTCAATCTTGACTCCCAATTGTCAAGGTAATTCTTGGTCTCAGATAGTGTTTTTTACTTCTGCACTAATAGCATCTGGCAGTGAAAGAAAAACGAAGTGAGAACTGTCATTATTTGTAGTTCTTCTTTTTTCATCTTTTTTTCTCTAATGTCACATTGACTTATATCTCTTTTTCAGTTTATGGTGTGCAGAAAAATGTCTCTTCTCCTGAAATAAGTACAACTACAGGTAAATAAAAAATAAAAAATAAATCAGATTATTTCCAAATGACTTGGTAGAGAAGTTCACAATTGTGTTTTTGTTAGAATCTATTTGGCCATTTTGCAATTGACAGCATACATTTTCAGCTTGCAGATTTATTTTTCTGAGTTTCCCTCCCCCACCCCTAAAAGAAACCCCTACAGAATCCCGTCAAAGAAATGCTTGTTAGGCAATAGAGTGTCGAAAGCCCAGCTAAACCAATACAGGCAGAAACGCAAAGCCATTTGAGCAGTACAATACAGTGATTAATACCGGTAATCACTTACCATTCTTCATCAATGGTGAACACAGACACTTATACAACTCTAGTGGTTGCTGATCGAAGGACTTAGGTTTGGTCTCAACATTGGTAGGGATGACATAACAGCATAATTTGCATGTACACCTTTTGCTGGAATGGGACATCAATAAGACCAACAAGATTGGGTGACTGGGGATCAGTGCTACATTTCTCATGAATGTGAACCTAATTAATTCATAGGCTAAATGATCAATGCAAAATAAATTTGTATTGATGTATGCTAACTTTTATGTGTATTGGTTTAGGTGATATACATTAGATTCATACCTTGTTTCAAAAACTCAAGACTAATTTCATCTAGTTTTATTTGACGTTTACTAAAAACGTTTACGTCTGTAATTTTTTTTTTTTAATTACTCCAAAAATAAATAAATAAAGATTTCCCAATTTCGTCGAATTAGCATTGACAGATGAGCACATATTGTAGCGTCTACAAGGACAATTCAGGAAAACAGTACAATTTTTTCATTTACCGTATTGGTCCGAATATAAGACTGCCCTGATTATAAGACGACCTCCTCTTTTTCAAGACTCAAGTTTGAAAAAACACTTTTTGAACACCAAATTAATTTTCATACAGAAAATAATTACAGTACATCTGACACATGATTATTATAACAATATATTTGATTTTTAAAAAAGCATGTTATTCTGCCTCATTCGAATCTTAATATCTGAACATTTAAATATGTAAACTAAAGTGGAATCACATTCGTAAATGAATGGCTTCTGGTTTTTGAAATGTAAATAAACCATTCTATTGTGATAAAACAACAAAATTGCAATAACTGCATTAACCATCAAACTGAAGTCTAACTGTAACTGTAGTCTTGAAACAAATCTGAATAAGGAAAAACATTGCAATAAAATAATGCAAACTGGTTAAACTTGAGAGTAGCTGAGATCTGTCATGACAGAACATCGCTTCAATGATATCTGGCGCCATCTAGCGTCATGAATGGGTATAATGTCTAGACCGCGAATATAAGACAACCCCTACTTTTTCAGTCTTATTTCAATGCAAAAAACACCGTCTTATATTTGGGCCAATACGGTAATTATAATTTAATTATACCCACCTGGACGCCACGAACTGTATGTTAAAAGTTGTCCGAAGGTTTAAGAGGACGCTCACCGTTTGTATTTGCGTAATGCTAATGCGACAGCTATGCTAATGCTATGAGTTACATTTAGTATGTAATGATCACTCAGCACAGACATTTAAAGGATAAAGCAACACTGCATATTATCTCTGGTCAAGAAAACAAATCTTACCTATGTGCAAGCCTGCATGGACACTGGAGACTACACACTGGTGAGTCAGGACGTCACGTGCAACACAACCAGACACTGCTACAATGCAGGCTAATTACACTTAAAATGTCACACATTGTGAACATGTGACAGAAACTACTGCGCATTTTCTTTTCTGGCGTTTGTCTCGTCATGTTTTAGTCTCCCAAAACATGTTCTAGCTCGTTATCATCTTGTCATCATGATTGAAAACATGTTTTAGCTCGTTATCATCTTGTCATCATGATTGAAAAAGTGTCCGTTGACAAAATGTTTACAAAATATTCTCGTTACCGTCACCGTTGACAAAAACAACACAGCAAGTAATAAATATTTCATAGGCAGTTATATAATGATTGAGGGCCCAAGTACACCGCATGCGTGATCGTTGCGGTTCCGGTCCGACTCCGGTAAAAAAAATAGCGCCGGAGCCAATCCGTTCCCATTATATCCTATTGTTCAACGTATACCGGCCGCGTCAGTGCTCCGGATTGACTGCGAACCACCTCCGGCGTGCCGCATGCCTGCCGGATGGTATAGGCTATTTTCTATTTTTGCCGGTGTTCTGTCAAAATTTGCTCCCTTATAAAATTTTGCTCCCAAAGCTTTTGTGGCGCTAAAAAAGCCCTCTTTTAGATTCGGTTGGACTCTCAATGTTATCCAAAGGTGCTAACTAAACTAGATACATCATAAACATACATGTGCAACACGAAAATGGCGTAAATTAATACTTAACGACACGGCGAAGTCGTTAACGGTGAGAGCGCGGGGTGCAGTTGCTGTGTGCAGCTAACATGGTAGGATGTATCTGGGAACTTTTGTACATGTCTTTACATGATCAAACTTAAGTAAATATTCCTTTCTTTAAAGAAAGTTTGTAGTGTTTACTTTGGAATCGCTGCATTCGCGGCCATTTTTAACGTTACACGCATGCGCAGAACCGCAAGGTAGCAATTTTTGATGGGTTGCAAATTTTGTCAGAACACCTGACACGCATCCGACAAAATGGGCGGAGCTGGGCCTGACATCAAAAGCCCAGGTGCCTAATCACGGTTTAAACATGAGCGAAGATGGATGATGAGCGCTTCATCATGGAGGTGGAAAGTCACAAAGTGATATACGATGCAGCAGATCGTTACTATAAGGACACCATTAAAAGCGAAACTGCAAAGTGTCCGATTATGTGTGTTTTTCTGGCAATGATATCAAACACACGACGTGCTAAGCAAAAAAAAAAAAAAAAAAAAGCAGTGTATCTGGAAGTGGTTCCACTGCAGAAATTCTCGTGCCCCGCGCACAAACAATCTCGGTTTGTATACAGAGTCGAGGGGGAAAAGTACGAAAGAGAAAAAAGAGACACCTACAAGTTTCGACCTGGTGGTCTATTCAAGACGTTTCTCCTTCTTTCCTACATTTCACTTGACTCTTAATAGAAAAAACAACAGTTTGCGCTGGGCACATGAATCTGCAGTGTTGAGACACCAATTCCAAGTACGCTGTTTTTTTAGTTCGTGTCATATATAATTCGCTATCCATTTTATAAATATGACAGATTATTTATCAGTTGTTTATAACAGCTCTATGAGATGTTATGTGCCATAAATTTGAAATGTGCACAAAGATATAAACGCACCGACACAACCAAGGGCATAATAGCCCCCCTGCACGGAGCCCTGTTCTCAACATGATGCAGTCAATCTGGAATTAAGAGACAGACACAACTAAAATATTGTAGCCTCGCCGGTGTTGTGCCGACCGGGGCTGTCATCGGTGGGTTAATTTATGCACCAACGCGGGGCTGTCATTGGTGTGCTGGTGCACCAGCCCGACGCTCCGATTGGTGGACTAAATAGCGTCAGTGTAAATACAGTGGAGAGAACAAGTATTTGATACACTGACAATGGGAAAACCCATTGGCAGTGTATTAAATACTTGTCCTCCCCACTGTAGTTGTTGTTTTTGCATTGGTGAGGTGGCGGGAAGTTAATAAAGAAAAAGAGGGAAAAGGCGTTGAAGCTCGTGTGTTGTTTTTCGCGGCCAAACTTCCGCTTAGCAAACGTTACAATATCAATATGCAAGGAAAAAAATGTGCTCTCTCTCTGCTTCTCTGATGAGTACATACTACAGACTCCGTGTGTTTGTCGTTGTTTTAAATGGCACATTATCGCGCGCGATCACGCGAGAGCTCACGAGGGGACAGAGTTGGCGGACCGCAGCCGTGCAGCAGCCGGTATGATTTGCCTGTTTTTGACGGACTGCGTGGCACGCAGTCAACACTGAACTGGACCGGAACCGCAACGATCACGCATGCAGTGTACTTGGGACTTGACTCATAACTAATGCACGTTTTAGCAAAAGTGTAAATAATAAGTATAAGTAATAAGTAAAATTCATAATCATGATATACAAGCATAATGACTGCTTTTAGCAGGTGATCAGTTTGCCCATCATAACAATAATTTTGAATTGCAAATCTGTTACTTGCAGTTCGTCCCAATAGTCCTTCGGCTGATGAGACTGTGGGCAAAGATTTTAAATTCACAATGATCGAAAGGGACAATACAGCTGTGAAGAAGGAGTTAGAGCGACTGGTCATGACCAAAGACACGGGCAAGCAATTCATGTCGACTGCTCCTGCAATTTCTACAATCTCTTCTGGTACGACTTGAGACTTACTGCAAGCAATGCAGAACAGTATAACACTGAGATGGAACATTTTCTATGCAATTACATTCCTGCTTTGTGTTCTCTTTATAGCTACCTCCTCAGACGATTCACTGACGAAAGAGGAGCAAAAACCTACTTCGAGACTCATGAATGACAAAAGGGCAGCTAAAGGTACAACATACAAAATAAAATCTTTGCATATTGGGACATACCATTATTTTACTAACAGTAAGTTGTTGTATTTCTCGCAGGTCCTGCCCTGAAATTTGGTTCGAAAGATGAAGATGGCTGTGCAGGTAAAGTAAATTTCCAATTTTACTGTGTGTGATCTTCCAGTATGAAATTTCAGGGAACCATGACCAACTGTCAGTGTTGGTAAAATTCATTTTTATAAATGAACTAGTTCAAATTGCAGTTCACAAATTTTAAAATGAACCGTTCAGTCCATCATTCAACATTTTGAACTAAAGTTAATGAGTAAAAGCGATGTAGTTCTTTTGTAATTTTTTTTTGTAGTTCTTTCTCTTCCCCAATAATTACTGTGAGCTATTATTGACAGAGTCGATATTAGAACCACAGACTGCATGCAATTATTTTATCCACTTAAACACTGAAACTGTGTCAGATTCATCTTCACATTCAATTACAAATCTGCATCGGTAATAACCTGCTCGTAAAACTCACTTAAATGTTGGTACTGGGCCAGTGTTCGGTCAGATTTTACCCCATCAGAAATGGCAACTTTGCGGTTGCACATTGCACATGCATATCATTACAAACGGCAGTGAATGCAGCGATTCCAAAGTAAACACCAAAAACTTTCAATAAATCAAGGAATTATGTACTTATGTTTGGTCATGGATGCACACGAAGGAAAGTTCTCTTTCACTGTGTGTTCCCTGTGAGGTTAAGCATTTATTTACGCGGTATTTAGGTTGCAAAACTATGTTAATGATGCAACGTGTACTGATCCAAAGAACTAAATAAAGTTCAACTGAATGTAAAAGAATGGTTATTCGTCGCCATAAAAGCTTCAGTAGCAAAAGCTGCCATACTCGCTTAAACAACACACCCGTTCATCCTCAGGCAGCTTGAGTTGCCTGGTTGGACAGTTTTCCACTCCTAAGTGTTATTATTTTAATCAAGTGTTTTTAGCCTAGGGCTTTATCTGCAGTTTTGTTGGAAAGGCTCTAATTCTATATTCATAAATGTGGTATACGGACTACGTGTCCCATGATCACCCTGGGTTCACAACGACAATGGGATGAGACTTGGGGGATAAGGGAAATCATAGTTCTGATATAAATGACATCTAGTGAGATGTGCACAAGAGTTACGGTGCACTAAAATAAAAGAGTTGACATCATATATACAGCTGTAGTCGCAAATGTTCTTTGCTGCACAACACTAATACTTGACAATGAACGAGGTTATGAACGCCGCTCACAACCACTAGAATGAGAGTGTTCACATTAACGTTCATGAGACAAAAATATGATGCGTTCAGTTCACGTTCGCCCAAAATAATGAATGTGTTCATAAGCGATCGTTCATTAGATGAGTTTATACACGACATTGACAACTGTGAAAATCCACGAATAAGTGACAGAAATGTATTAAAATGCATTGCAAAACAAGGTGTGTAGGTTTGTTCTCAACATTAGTAGGGACGGTATAGTAGCATAACCTGCATGAACACTTTTTGCTAGGGACGGGATATTAATAAGGCAAGGCAAGGCAAGGCAAGGCAAATTTATTTATATAGCACAATTCAACGCAAGGCAATTACAGGTGCTTTACATCACATGAAGATCATAAAAATCACATTTAAATCAACACAACATAAAAACCAAGACAAAAGATCGCATTTAATCACAGAATAAAAATAAATAAATAAAAATAAAACAAAAATAAAAATAAAACAAAAACTACTACTAATAATAATAATAATTGAAATCAGCAATGGAGGTAAGCACAAGAGGAATAGAAAGCAGGTAGATTGAAATATAGAGACAGTTATGGATATGCAGTGCTAAACAAAAGCGTTTTTAGCCCTGATTTAAAAGAGCTAACAGTTTGAGCATACTTCAGACGTTCGGGTAACTTGTTCCAGAGGTGAGGAGCATAATAACTAAATGCTGCCTCACCCTGCTTGGTTCTTGTTCTTGGAACATGCAGAAGACCGGTTCCAGACGACCTTAGGGGTCTAGATGTCTCATAGGAATCTAACAAGTCAAGCATGTATTTTGGTCCAAGGCCATTAAGTGTTTTGTAGACGAGCAGTAGTATTTTATGGTCTATCCTTTGACTCACTGGAAGCCAGTGTAGCGATTTCAAAACCGGTGTAATGTGGTCCAGCTTCCTTGTATTTGCGAGGACTCTGGCTGCAGCATTCTGTACTAGCTGCAGCTTCCTGACTGATTTTTTTATCAAGACCTGTAAATATACCATTGCAATAGTCCAATCTGCTGAAAATGAATGCATGCATAAGTTTTTCCATGTCTTGTTGAGTCAGAAGCCTCTTAATTCTGGTTATATTTTTTAGGTGGCAATAAGCGGATTTAGTGACGGACTTTAGATGGCTATCAAATTTTAGGTCTGAGTCAATAATTACGCCAAGGTTTCTGACTTGATTTGTAGCTGTAAGTGACATTGTGCTAAGTTGGCTGCTTATCTTTGACCTTTCCTTTTTTGGCCCAAAAATGATCACCTCTGTCTTCTCCACATTTAACTGGAGAAAATTCTGGCACATCCATTCATTGATTTGATGAATGCATTTACTCAGGGAGACTAAGGGACTATAATCATGTGGGGACACAGAAATGTACAGTTGTGTGTCATCTGCATAGGCATGATAAGAGATGTCATACTGTTCCATTATCTGAGCTAACGGAAGCATATAGATGTTAAATAAGAGTGGACCAAGAATTGACCCTTGAGGGACTCCACACGTGAATTTGGTTCGTTCTGACTGATAGTTTCCGATTGACACAAAGAAATCCCTATCATGTAAATAGGATGTGAACCACTGAAGAATAGTGTCAGTAAGCCCTACCCACTGTTCCAATCTGCTGAGTAGTATGTTGTGATCAACCGTGTTAAATGCAGCGCTGAGATCCAATAGTAGCAGAACAGATGATTTGCCTGCATCGGTATTCCGACGAATATCATTTAGGACTTTGATAAGCACGGTTTCGGTGTTGTGTTGTGGCCGAAATCCAGACTGAAATGAGTTAAAAAGATTGTTTTGCATCATAAAAGTCTGGATCTGTTCGAACACAACCCTTTTGATAATTTTCCCCAGGAATGTCAGATTTGATATTGGCCTGTAATTAGTTGAGGCATCCAGATTAGGTTTTTTTAGGAGAGGTTTTATTACTGCAGTTTTTAAAGTCTGAGGAAACTCTCCTGTTTGGAGAGAAGTATTTATAATCTGAAGTATGTCTGGGGCTATGCAATGAAAAACAGTTTTGAAAAAGTTTGAAGGAAGGATGTCAAAGCACCATGTTGTGGGCTTTAATTTTGACACAATTTCTGTTAAAGTGGCATAGTCCAAGAGGCTAAACTGTCTAAGATTGACGTGGGGGACATTTTGGGAGGCATTTAGTTAATCTGGAGTTGCACACAGTCTGTTTAATCTTTAGTAATTTGTGTGTAAAGAATGCTGCGAAATGATTACAGGACACCTCAGATGCCAATTCCTGAGGTATTGATGCTTGTGGGTTTGTCAGTTTGTCAACAACAGAAAATAGTGTGCGAGTATTGTTGGTGTTTCTACAAATGATCTCTGAAAAATATGACTGTTTAGCATTTTTCAGTTCCTGGTTGTATTTGCGAAGACTCTCTTTGTAGATATCATAAGACCAAACAGATAAACAAATATGAACCTAATTAATTGATAGGAAGAATGATCAATGCAACAGAAATCTGTATTGCCTTATACGAACTTTCATGTGTATTGGTTCAAGTTGTAGGATCCACAACGTAAAAAAGCCCTCAGCCCGACGCTTTTCTCTTCCGTCTTCCTCGCGCACTGCTGGACAGCAGCCAAAAAAAAAAAAAAAAAACCTCTCACGCCGCTCTTTAAGTGTTTGTTCTTTAATCCAACTAAAAACTACTCCACTGAGTGACATCCAAAAACGTAAACAAAAGAACAAATGAGATCCAAAAACATAGAGAGTAAAGAGGGAGATTAATCCAGAGTTATACAAAGTGATACAAAGTTCGATTCAAAACTACGTTTTCAAAAACTACTAAGGAAACATTTTGAAGTGCAAGTCCCTTTATTATAAAACAAACAAACAAAAACAAAAAGCAGGGAGCTATCCAATAATGAGTCCACTTCTGGGGGACGCTGGAGCACTCCTAGACTCAAACCAAAGTATTACTAAAGTATAGTAATATAAAAGTATTTGGGAAAAAAATAATTTATAAAAAAAAAAGCAGAGGTATCTAAGGGCAGATTTGCATCTGAGGCATACTAGACTATCCCAAGGCCAAACCAAAGTACTCTCATGAAATTCTGATTTCATTTCACAATTTTTTTTTTCATGTCAGTTCATATTCATGTCAGTGTCCCCCTGAAGTGGACCAACTCTTGGATAGCGCCCCCTTTTTTTTAATGAAGGGCCTTGCACTCTGAAGCTACCGCGCTGAATTACCGTAATAAACATAATGCAAACAATGATCCAAATGAGGGACGGCTAGCTTGACTTCGTTGTTCCTTATGGAGGCTGGCCAGACCGCAGTAGTTCTGCAGGTTAGCGAGTTCACACAGTTTAATGTTATGCTAACTCTGATGCAGGTCGGATTTTTAATAGCAACATTAATGGTGTTTCCCCGTTTTACATTACTTACAGTGGCTGCCGCTGGCCGAAAAAAAAAAACTTCTTATATACATCCTCTTCGAAGGAGGCGGCATGTTGTTGACATGAATCTGTCGGGGCTGTGTGTGTTTGTGCTTGAGTGTCTGTGTGTCGGGGGAGGGGGGTGGCAAGTCATAAGCCAATCAAACGTGCGTTTGGGGGGGGGGAGATTGCCATGTTCACCAAGTGAAAAGGGGGGAATGTAAGTCTGGACATAATGAAAATAGTTCACTTAATAATGGTATGGTCTATTTTATCCTTACAGCATATGGCAAGACAATCTAAATTACCTATATAACTGAACTCATTTTAAATGCAAATAAGGTTGCTTAAAAGTTGGTGGGGACAATTTGAGCAGTTGGAATTGTAATATCCTTACCGTCCCTATGACAACGCACGTCCTTGCTTGAAAAGAACCATTAATAGCATCATGTGCTGATGAAGCTAGCAAATAAACAAAATGGATTTCCAAAAATGGAGAAACCCTATTTTGAATCAAAAAAAGATTAATAATTTTTTTTTTTTTTTCCAGACATGTGTTATGATGGCCCATGTTTCGTCTTGAGACGGTGCTGCCGCTGCAGTTGGTGGAAGTGGCTCCTAGGCCTCCTATTCGGCCTCCTTCTTCTTCTTGGTCTGCTCTTTGGACTCATTGCTTTGAGTGAGCGCATACTTTTCCTCAGAACTGATTTCCTTACAAAACCATACACCTACATTCCTCTTTATTGTCTCTACCTTCTCAGGTCAGGAAGTGAAACGTCTCAGGAAGCGAGTTAAAGCTCTGGAAGCTGGAAGTACCACATCAGCAAGGATTGCTCCTCCCCCTGGCTCCTCATGCATCAATATTGTTGATCCCCTGGATTCCAAGAACACTAACAGGAGTTGTTCAGGTTCCACACTGACCCAGTCTGATAACAGAATCTTCTCTGAAGACTTACAGAAAACTATCCAACTGCTGATTAGAGCTGAACTACACTCTGGTGTTTATAGAGGTTAGAAATAATTGACAATACTGTAGATGTGACTGAAATAAATAGTTAATCATAAGTTGTAGCATGCTGTGAATTGAACAAGTCATATATTTTTAGACTCACTAAAAGGAGCGAAAGGGGACCCTGGTATAAAAGGTGAGTCTGCAAAACTACAAATAAAAATGTAATAAGTAAAATATACATTTTACTTGTTTTTTTAATTGTTTACGTGCATCATGAGTGTCATTATTTATTTACAGGTGATCCAGGTGTTATTGGGCTTCAAGGTAAAACCTAAATCAATTTATATATTTGTGCCGTCAATACTGATTCAGAAAGAACCGGTTGTTATACGGAACTTTTCATTTCTTATAGGTGCTGTGGGATTTCCTGGCCAACCAGGTAAGAACTTTGTTCCTGAATTGAAGCCTAGGAATAAATTATTCACGGGTCCTCCTCACTTTTGCCACTTTATTTATTTGATAGGGACAATGCACATTAATGAACATCTATTTAGTGACATTTAAAAGACGTAAATATGCAGGATAATAGCAAGAATGCTAATTTCCATCCACAGTCCCTAGGCAGGTAACAGAACAGAAAGACACAAAAAGACATAAGAAAGAACTAGGCCTGCAAGCAGGACTGAACGGGCCCTCGCAGTTTGGTGCAACGCGGACGTCAAGCAACTCTGACGGCATGCATGTCAGGATGGTGGCAGATCGTCCACCTCTCATCATCTCATGAGAACCTAACATGCTCAAAACTCGCCTCTTTATTTGGGATTAGAAATAGATTCACACACCAAGGAAGAAAAAGCCCTATTGAAGGCCCTATTGAGTGTCATCCAAAAAAGGAGGCGCTACTGAGCTGTGCAGCCACGCCCGTATTCCAAACCAAAATGAATCATCTAATTGGGCCAATTCGACCAAGTGTGCAAAATTTTGTGGCTCTATAAACTGGTAAACAAAGAGTCGTCACGGCAACAGACAGAGACAGGTGAACATGGGCCATGAAATATAGTATTTAAAAAGGGCTTGTAACTACAAGGACCAACCTGAAAAGAACTGGACATGTATAAGTAAAATGAGTGACTTTCTCTTGCCACTAGTTGGCGCTGTCGGGTTTATGCAAATGACCCCTACAGGACCCTTCAGTTCAGTTTGGTGCAGATATGTTGTATGTCTGCCAACTTATGACTGTTCAAAATTTGTGGCAAGACAACATGGGAATGGTCATTTTCACTTTTCTGTTTGGACCCCTTTGCCTCAACCAAACCTCAATATTTTTTGTCCCCTTGCAGGCAGAGCCTGTCTTTAGAAAAAAAAAAAAAAAAAAAAGAATGTATCCTGTTCCTGACAGGGGGCGCCAGGTCCAATGGGTAAAATTTCAATGCAGTTGTGTTGAGGCTGGGATACCTCACATAAATGCCAGATATTAAAAACATTAAACCTTGTATCAGGGAGTTATTTGTCATTTACTGAATTTGGCGTGTTGTAAAATAAAATGACGAACTTTGGTACCCTGCCAAGGTCAGGCACGAGAATGAAAACTCACCATTTTGAAAACTTAAGATTTCATATGGTAAATGGTAAATGGTGTTATACTTGTATAGCGCTTTTCCACCTTTCAAGGCGCTCAAAGCGCTTTATCCAACCAACTACCTAGGCGCCAAGATCTCAAATGTGCACCCTGTAAATCAATAAAAATTTCACGTTCAATCCAAAATACCCAAATATTCCTGTTGGGTTTGGAACATAGGTGCAAGAGACTTTTTGGATAAGGATAATAATCCTTTGCAAAACAACAGGGCTGTCGCACACTTGGTGCTGGAGCCCTAACAAGAGGTTCTGATAAAACACAGCACAGTACAGTAAATTACTAAGAAGTTAAAAGTTAGTGGTTATACAACTGGTTTACTTTCAACCACTGATTGAGGTGAGTTTTGAAGGTTTGTAATGAAGGACACGCCCTGATGGCAAGTGGTAGACTGTTCGAGATCTTACTGGCCTTTACAGGGATAGGTTTTTGACCAAAGGCTGTTTTTATGAGTGGGACCTCACAGTCAACAACAACAACAAAAAACATTATGTATATATATATATACATGTATGTATGTATGTATGTATGTATGTATGTATGTATGTATGGATAGATAGATAGATAGATAGATAGATAGATAGATAGATAGATAGATAGATAGATAGATAGATAGATAGATAGATAGATAGATAGATAGATAGATAGATAGATAGATAGATAGATAGATAGATAGATAGATAGATAGATAGATAGATAGATAGATAGATAGATAGATAGATAGATAGATAGATAGATAGATAGATAGATAGATAGATAGATAGATAGATAGATAGATAGATAGATAGATAGATAGATAGATAGATAGATAGATAGATAGATAGATAGATAGATAGATAGATAGATAGATAGATAGATAGATAGATAGAAAGCGAATCTATGGTCTTGAATGTATTGACACCTGACAGTTGCCAACATGTAATGTGATTCAATGTGTGATAAAAATACTGAATGCAATAACATTCTTCTAGCCCCAAGCATTATGAAAGGTCGCATTTGTTTAATATTGTTCAGGTTGAATTTCTCTGTATTCCATATTCCTATAATGTGGCTGTTAAAAGACGTGGAATTAAAGTGTGCAATCAAGTGTCACTCCAGGGTATACGAATTCAGAGACAATTTGCAGTTCCTCTTATCCCCAAAATACACCAGGATGTTTGACGTCCAAAGGTCGCTTTGTGAAGGTCATACAAACAGTTTTAGTTGTGTTTAGTAGTAGGCAAGATTTGTAAAGCCATTCATTATAGCAGGGGTCAGCAACATGTGGCTCTAGAGCCGGATGCGGCTCTTTAGCGCTGCCCTAGTGGCTTCCTGGAGCTTTTTCAAAAATGTTTGAAAATGGAAAAAGATGGGGGAGGAAAATATATATTTTGTTTTAATAAGGTCTGTAGGAAAAAAAAATACATTCTTTTAATTCAATAATAATGGAATTGGAATTGGAAGTTAGACTTGAGGCGACATCGTAGAACAGAATAATCACGTGGTGCTTCATTCTCTATAGGATGCACTACAGAGAAACAAACATTTAATCATGGGGGCTTATTAAGTATTTGTAACCAGCTTAGTCATTTTGATAGTAGGCTAATATAGCCAATGTGGATACATACAGCATGTGTTGCCCTTATTCTAAGTCATTTACACAAGAATTTGGCACATCATTAACATACATAGAAAAAAACAGTGGGCCAGGTATTAACCTTAGACGGTGTGCTTGTCGTAGTAGTAGTAGTAGGCAGTGGTATTGATAAATTGAATTATATGTTGTTTTTCAGGTCCTCCTGGACGAGTGGGCAACCCAGGAACTGAAGGACCCATGGGTCCAAAAGGAAGCACAGGTAATTCATTCTTGACTTTAAATACTTTGGATCCGTACGCAAATACTGTCATACACAGTTTCAGTCACCAGCAAAGCATAGAAGGTATTACAGGTAGTTCACGCGTTACGAATGAGTTCTGGTCCTACGCTGGCGATGTAAGCCAAATTTCCGCGTAAGTCGGAGTTAACTCTTTAAGTACCCCTAAATATGCCCAACATCTCCAAAAACTATCAAAAACATGCATTATACATCATTGTACCGTCCTTGCCAAAACATTGGAACTAAGTCATAGCTAGACATTGAGCTGAGCTCCGAAATGACGATGATTGGTTGACTTTATTCAGCTGCTCATGACATCAACACTTGCGGGATGAAACTAAAATAAAAATGAAATTAAATCTGTTTCATCTTCAATAACAGCAATTCAAATTTGCATTTATAACTAGCTGCTGATACTAGTTAGTGTCCGCACATCATCAAAAACAATCACATAAACTCGCCGCAAGTATTCGACCATAATTGAAAACGCACAATAAACAGTACAAAAGGTGTTTTTTTTCAGGTGTTGTCTCCGATGCTACAAAAGCAACAAATGTACTGGCTTTCCCCTCTCTCTCTTTCTCACTCGGTTGCGCAACTTCTTCATTGAAACAAATGCACTCTTCCTCGTGTGTGCATGCCCGTGAGCTCTTCGTTTCCTGAGCGAAATATGGGCAGCGCCATCTTGTAATCTCCGGTTTAGAAAGAACAACGTGAATTGCGGTTAAAACTGCAAAATCAAACCAGAGAAACCCAACAGCAGCCCCAAAACATCAGTGCTCTAGAGGAGATCTGCATGGAGGAATGGGCCAAAATACCAGCAAAAGTGTGTGAAAAGCTTGTGAAGAGTTACAGAAAAGGCCTCCGTTATTGCCAACAAAGGGTACATAACAAAGTATTGAGATTAACTTTTGGTATTGACCAAATACTTAGTTTCCACCATGATTTGCAAATAAATTATTTAATAATCAAACAATGTGCTTTTCTGTTTTTTTTTTTTCCACATTCTGTCTCTCATGGTTGAAGTTTACCCATGTAGACAATTACAGGCCTCTCTAATATTTTCAAGTGGGAGAAGTTGCACAATTAGTGGTTGACTAAATACTTATTGGCCCCACTGTATGTCCATCAACGTACGTACTACGTGTTGTAGTGAACTTGTGATGCACATCAACTTGTCTTCCCTTGCCTAACAGCGTTTTCCACCTATACTGTAAACAAAGGAACAAAAAACTTGTAACATTTGCCTTTATGCGTTGACATAATTGTGCCATGCTTTATGTAATGATTAGCAACAGGTAAGCAGCAGTTACAGTAGTTGTACTGACTAATATTAAAGATCATAATAATTACAATCATCATCGTGATAACAATATCAAAGGCAACAAGTCGTTTACTGCGCAAGATTTTAGCTTTATTATTTTTTGTGCACCCGACACATGAAGATGCAGGGATAGGAAGAACATACCTTTCATAATCCGCAACATGGCTACAAAACACCGGGTCTCAAGGGATTTTGTTGAGCAATGTTACTCCAGCTCCTCTGTCATTTTGGATGGAGAAATTCTGAAACGGAAGTAGCGAGCAGACAAGCGGAAGTAAAGCAGAAGTGTCTCGGAAACTTGTCTATTAAAAAAACCCTAAAAAACAAGACTCCGGCGTCGTTAAGTCAAAATCACGTAAATCGGGTACATCGTAACTACCTGTATCCATTTATAGGTGATCCAGGCCCTCAGGGATTACAAGGTCAGAAGGGCATGGATGGGCTGATGGGCCACCGAGGAGATCCTGGTCCACCTGGCTATGGAATTAGAGGAGAAAGAGGTAAATAAGGCTGAATGTAGGGGAAATGTATCAAGCTGTTCAAATTTTTATTTTGAAACCCAATTTTGACAGGGTATCCTGGTGATCCAGGAAGAGCTGGGGCTCCTGGACAAGTGGGGCAGAGAGGTAAGTGGTAAATAACAACGTTCATTGATTGACCTGATGTAATAAGCCACTTAACAAATTCTGTCCGAGTCATAGCATAAATTCATGAGTTCATGATTTATTTAGAGTATGTATATGTATGTGCAGGGGGCTTTCCCAGAAAGATATTCAATCATCTTTTATGTGTTTATTGATTGTTCAGTTGTATAAAATGTGGAATTAAAGAGGTAAAAATGATCAGTGTCATGTCTACAGGTGCTCCAGGTCCGAAGGGTTACCAGGGTGATCATGGATATCAAGGAGAAAAAGGTTCACTTTAAAGCATTACTTCATTGCATTTTTAGTGCTTTTGTATCTAGTAACTAAATTGTTGGTTACTATCAAGAATATCTTATAGAAAAAGTATAGTGTAGAACTAGAAGTTTGTATGAGGATACGCAGTACAGAAGAAAGATGAACAAATGATGTGAATTTACACGTTAGGAACACCAGGCTTGCCAGGAGTCAAAGGGGACAAGGGAGAGAGGGGACTGCTTGGCCCAACAGGTATGTCTCTAGGAACCTCAAAGGGACACGCCAGTCATTTTAATGATTTTTTTCGAAATACATTACATATGGTACACACAAGGACACAGGACAGAGGTTGAGTCCACTTCAATCTATTTTAACTGGCTGCAAGTGTGATTTAATTATTGCCACCACCTGTTATGTGCCACAGGTAAGTACAGTGCTTCTCAATTATTTTCTGTTACGCCCCCCAAAGGAAGACGTAAATGTTTCGCACCCCCCCCAAACTCTCTGCCGCCACTGTAAATAGTATCATTTGTCTATAAAATTACTATTATAAATACGCATCTGCCTAACATTGCGTCCTTTTTTTTCTAATAAAGAAAAAAGGTAACATAGATCAACTTATAATAAAGTATAACTTTATTAACATTGTTTTGTCTGTAACAGAGAAGACTTGAGGCGCATTAATTTTCCTTAATTAAAAAAAAAAAAAAAAATCCAAACTGTTAACACTCAAGGTACATTTTTGACCATTTGATACAGAAAAATAAAATGTAATAAAATCAGTAAATAATAACAAATTAAAATTGATTAGAAACATTCACTCATGAGGACAATATGCCAAAAAATGTGACCGAAAAAACAAAACTGAATAAAAGAAAAAAAGAGTGTCCTTGGACAGAAGGACAGTTTTTATTTTTGCTGCTCACAGTATTTACTTCCTTGTGGTTTGGAGTTATTTTGCAATGAGCATGCTAACAATGCTCACTGGTTTAATGATATAACACTGACAAAGCAGGACGATTGTTGGAAAAATTGCGGCACGTTTTCGCTGAAAAACAAGCAGCTTATCAATGAGATTGGGGTCTAATGTCTTTAAGTGGCGTCTTAATTGATTTGGCTTCTGGCTGTCCGCTATAATTATTTTTAGACACAGTAAACAGTGGTCTTTCCTCAACACCCACTGTATTAAAAGTCAAAGCTAAAAGGCAAACGGCACGAAAAAAGCGCATTCTCGGCGGCAGAGGTAGAACCGTAGGTGAGGGCGGTCGTCGTGACGATCCCAAGCCGAAAATGGCACTTCTCGGGCGGCGAAGTGAGAACCGGACAAGGCAATGGGTCGCTGCGTGAGTGAGTCCGGTCGGAAAACGGCTTTCGAAAACAGCGGCGGCGCATTGCTCCTCATATCTGTTTTCTGTTTGCTGAGTGCTCTTCTTTAATTCAAAAATACTGCGCGCACTCTGAAACTGAGAGCGCCACTGCCACACAGTGAGTGGTTGTGCAAGTACACTTTATTCCAGTACGGCAAAACAAAACAACAAAAAAAGCATGTTCCCCGAGGTCACATGCGCCCCCCCTGGCATCGCTCTGCGCCCCCCCAGGGGGGCGCGCCCCACTATTTGGAAAGTACTGGGTAAGTAACAGGTGCTGTTAATTACACAAATTAGAGAAGCATCACATCATTTTTCAAAGGGTGCCAATTCCTTTGTACAGCCTGTTTTTGGATTTTTGTGTAAAATGACGATTCATTTTTTTTTTTTTTTTTTTTTTTTTTTTTCCATGTTTCATTTTTTCAGCAAAGAATAGGGCAGTTTACAGGAAATTCCATCCAGCTTCAGTGATGATGACTGTAGTGACAACAGTGATGATGAGTGGCTGCCAGACAACAACAGAGACATTGGTGCTTAGGTGTAGGAGTCACAACTACAAGTTTCATTGGTCTTCATATTCAACCCTACTCATTGTGCCTATAATGTTGAAAGTGTTGAAATTTCCCCAAAATTAAAAAAACATGTTTATCAAAGCATAAAAGAGATCAAGAGGTTTCTATATTTACAATAGAACACAAGTTATTTCATTTTTGATAGTGAACTAACATTGTTTTCAGTTGAGTGTGCAGGTGCATGGAGTCCACTGGATTGGACATGTCTGCAACTTTATGAAATAATCATATTTTTGAAAAATAAGAAATTGAACATTATTTTTGTGTGTGAGGAAGAATAAAAACACATCAGAAAAAATCTTGACCAAGGATTTTAAAATTCATTCATCGGAGGTTTAACAACATTAACAACAACAACAAAACACAATAAAACCTTCTGAACGGACCTCAATATATGACGTTATTTGTTAACACTAGGGTTGTTCCGATCATGTTTTTTTGCTCCCGATTCAATTCCAATTATTCCCGATAATTTTTCCCGATCATATACATTTTGGCAATGCATTAAGAAAAAAATGAATAAAACTTGGACGAATATATACATTCAACATACAGTACATAAGTACTGTATTTGTTTATTATGACAATAAATCCTCAAGATGGCATTTACATTTTTAACATTCTTTCTGTGAGAGGGATCCACAGATAGAAAGAATTGTGACTTTGTGTATTGTGACGAAATATTGCCATCTAGTGTATTTGTTGAACTTTCAGTAAATGATACTGCAGCATGCCCCAATGCATGATGGGAAGTGAAACCATGATGGGAAGTAAAACCATGACTGTGCGTCATGCTACCAATGGATCTATCTTCTCTGCTTTGGGAAATAAGTGAAGGTTTTGACAAAGATCTATTACCACCTTGCTTCCCCACATTAATTCCTATGATGTTACTAATAGTAGGAAGAAAGATTGCAGGGTTTTAGACAATTGAAGAACGACTTCAAAGACTGCCAAGATTCACGCAACGCATTTTTTGCTGCCTCTTACCTCTCTATATAGGTAAAGCTGCGTCATGGCAGATTGAGCGCGACAATGAGTGAGAGGATCGTGCAGCGTATATATTACTAGTGTTAAATATTTTGACGTGACACATTTATTAATAAATTAATTGCCGCGGTTATCGGGATATATTTGATAACTCTACGTTAAGCCTAAACTAAAGACTCTGGATGAGTGTAACATATTATGCCTGTAACGTTAAATACAATTAGAAAACGATTCAATTAAAATATACAGTGGCGAGAACAAGTATTTGATACACTGCCATTGGGAATTGGCAGGGTATCAAATACTTGTTCTCCCCACTGTATATAGATTAAAAAAAGGCATGGCCGATATTTTTTTGCCGATTCCGATACTTAGAAAATGACGTGATCGGACCCATCGATCGGCATCGGGACATCTCTAGTTACCACCATTAAATACAGAGAACAACCACATTGGATGAACATTTTATCCGTGTCATTTTTTGTCATGAAGGTGAACCTGGAAGAGATGGAGAAAAAGGATCCAAGGGAATTGCAGGTTAGTATATATTTATCTAATCTTACAAATATTTCACAATTGACACAAGAAATTAATTCTTGTAATATAATAAGACGTGAAAAACAAACCAACGGAAAAAAAAAAAAAAACTCTCAAGTTGGGTTTTCAACAGCAATCTACATTTGATCCACTAAGAAACTGTTGTCATTGTGGCATTTTCTATAAAGCCTATTGTTAAACAACCTCTCTAAATTGCAGGCGGTGAAGCTTTCGTGGAAACTACTGGTCTTAGAGGTCCACCTGGGCCTCCTGGAGTTGATGGTCGTCCAGGTGCCCACACGATCAAATTCACAATAAATACATCTTTTATCTCTTACCGCAATTTTTCCCATTTCCCTGACAATATATTTTTTAGGTGCTCAAGGTATTCAAGGTCCACCAGGTGAGAAAACTATCCAAATATGAATCAGTTCACCAGTTAATAATATCAACACTTATGCTTTAAATCAATAATTATCACCCATTTTTGCAGGTATTGCTGGAATTCCAGGACAGCCTGGTGCAAAAGGTAAACGACATAAGCTGTTGCAACCAACGTCATTTCTTTTAAGTGTTTTATAATGATGGACAGTAAAAAAAAGGGTATTGGCCAGCACCTGTCAAATATATGCAAATGACCTTTGATGGATGACGTAAGCAACGCCCCTTTTGTGCACCTGCCAAAATATGGTATGGTTAGGTGTTCCTTTTGACACCTGTTAAAGAACTATGGTTATTGGATGTCTCTGAAGTCTGGTTCGCGTGTAGGTGTGAGAGGAAACCTGTGGAGCTGAGGCGCCAGTGCGTCTGGTAGTCTTTTGTTATTTGGGGTCCCCCTGCGATGTGAGGTGTTTAGGTGGAAGTGGGCTGTGTGTTCGTGGTGAGGCACAGCGTCAGCGGTCGGTGGGGGGTCCGGCATGCAGGTGTTGCGCGGAGGGTCTTTGATGAGAAGAATAGTTGAGACATGTCCAGACAGCCCCACCTATGTAGGCCCACATGATCTGCGTGGGGTGGGACCAGCGAATAGGTTAGTTTAGCCTTGCAATGCTAAACAGTTATTTTCGTTAGCCTACCTTAACAGTGCGCTGCGACGGACCTTTCCTCCCCGGCTGTGGACCAATTTCCCAGGCTTTGACGGTTTTGTTGAGCTATACGTTTTAAAAGTCTTACATGAGTGCCTTTTCTAGATTTTTCTAACTCAACAGTGTTTTTGATCTTTTCCCAAACAGCGTCACCACATCTACTCTAAAGCACAACGTCTGTCAAGTTTGCTTGAACATTTCAACGCTGCTGATACTGTTTTTTTTTTGGTACAACATCACCTAGGTTTGATTTATTTTCACAAGAGCATTTGATAGTTAGCATGCTTTATGTATACTTTTTTTTTTTGGGTACAACTTCACCCTACTTTATTTATTTATCTTACAAGAGTTTTTGATAGTTAGCATGCTCTATTTAATGAAAAGCATCCAAATAAGAGTTAAATAGCGACCTACCAACAATGTTGCAGTTTTTGGAGAGTCTTCAGAAGATGCATCTTCCTTGCGTTGCCGCGGGAGACTGATTTGACACATGTTTCAATACACATTGCGAATCTCCGCCCCCCATTTTTGAGTCGGCCTATGTCGCATTGTGGTGGGCGTGAAAAGCTGATGACATAGACCAGAAACCCTGCCTCTGTAAACATGAACGCCATGCCCCTGAAACGTGATACAATTTCCAAACCTGAATGTTTGACCGTAAAGTAGATTTAATGTTTGAATTACTGCAGACATAGCCACTCTATTAACGTATGTGAGTTTTTTCTGCCACGGTAGATCTGTTTCTAAAAAGTCAATGTGTCTGTAAGGGCTATAAGTTAAGAAATGACGAACACATTCTTAATATCAAGATGACGGAAAAACAACAGGTTGTTGTATTGCGCAGTTTCATTACAAATGTGATAGTTCAAGAGAGTCAAACTTAAGGCGGGACCCTAATCAGTAGCAAAAATAAAAAATTAAATAATGCATTGGATATTTTAAAAACACACAGCAGCTGAGCTGTATTATTAACCGTCTCTGATAATACTGCGTTACATAGAAGCTTACATTCGTGTGTAACAGAATGTAGTATATCTGATTCAGATAAATATGAAATGTTTTAAAATACTGTCTATCGTGTTCTAATTCTTCAATCAGTAAGTATAAACATCTTTGATATGAAAGATATAACGTGTAGAACATGAAAAGTACAACATGAAATAATGGATATAAAAGAATACTCCATCCGAGGTGTTACAAACTGACTCTGTTAACATTAGTATATCTGGAGGAATTTCGTAGGATTCACTACAGACTTCAAAACGCATTGTCCCCAAACTATGTATAATAAAAAATGTACGCTAATTTATGATAACGTAATAATTTCTTAGTTTGTAAGTTTTTAAAGAGTTTAGTCAGCAGTATAAGTAAGTTCAGATCAAATACCGATCCACAAACACGTGCAACTAGATAAAACATTTGAGGTGTTAATTTTAACAAGGGGACAGGGGGAAGGCAAAGGTAGGGCCAAGCAAGCAAATTAACATAGAATACTGGAAGGCTTCAGAGCCCAAGACAATTATATATTTAAAAATATCTGCAATGATACTATTGTTATTTCAAAGGATTTCATGAACATTACTTAAGTGCAGTACGCATTTGTTTTGTGCATATATTCATCCATTCCATATCCTAAGAAATGATTCCACATCTTATACAGTTGGTATACCTTCTCTTGGAAAACAAAATCGGTTTGTAAGTGCATAATATGTGCTCTTACGCAAGGCAAACGTTTTCATTTGAAAAGTGCAACAAGCAACAAATACGGTACCTCGAAAAGCATACTGTAAGTTTCTGAACAACGATGAGGGAATTTGTCAGACCATCTTTAACCTTCTGTCCTTTCCTATTCCAAAAGCTACCACTACTTTCATACACTTAACTCATACCAGAGTCAATCCAAGTTAATTAAAACATTATGTTTACTAAGTTCTATTACATTCGTGCTTAACAGAATGTAGTATATCTGATTCAAATAAATATGAAATGTTTTAAAATAGTGTATAGAGTGTTCTAATTCTTCAATCAGTAAATAGAAACATCTTTGATATGAATACAGACTTCAAAACGCATTGTCCCCAAACTATGTATAATTAAAAAATGTACGATAATTTATGATAACGTAATAATTTTGTAGTTTGTAAGTTTTTAAAGAGTTTAGTCAGCAATATGAGTAAGTTCAGATCAAATACCGATCCACAAACACGTGCGACTAGATAAAACATTTGGAGTGTTAATTTCGACAAGGGGACAGGGGGAAGGCAAAGGTAGGGCCAAGCAAGCAAATTAACATAGAATACAGGAAGGCTTCAGAGCCCAAGACAATTATATATTTAAAAATATCTGCAATGATACTATTGTTATTTCAAAGGATTTCATGAACATTACTTAAGTGCAGTACGCATTTGTTTTGTGCATATATTCATCCATTCCACATCCTAAGAAATGATTCCACATCTTATACAGTTGGTATACCTTCTCTTGGAAAACAAAATCGGTTTGTAAGTGCTTAATATGTGCTCTTACGCAAGGCAAACGTTTTCACTTGAAAAGTGCAACAAGCAACAAATACGGTACCTCGAAAAGCATACTGTAAGTTTCTGAACAACGATGAGGGAATTTGTCAGACCAACTTCAACCTTCTGTCCTTTCCTATTCTAAAAGCTAGCACTACTTCCATACACTTAGCTCATACCAGAGCCAATCCAAGTTAATTAAAACATTATGTTTACTAAGTTCTATTCAAATAAGAGTAAGGTAGTTACATACCAGCTTTGTTAATGAGCATACGAATACGCAGTTTGATGATGAGTCGTGTTTCTCACTGATAGGATTTACACAAAATAATTTGAAAATACTTTAGCCTTAAAACTATTCATTTAACACACACGGCACCATCACCCCCCACCGTTAGGACCCGCGAAACACCCCCCAACTAGTTACAACATTTGAAGGGTTAATTTAAACAAGGGGACAGGCAAGGGTATTCCGTATGCTAGTAAGGCCTCTGATTTTTACCCATTTCATAGCTTGCTGAAGACTTAAAGATTGTCATTGTTTTTCTTCTTCCTCAAAACCTCTGTTTATTTTGTTTTGATATAGAACTAACTATATGTATTTTTAATACATCCACATCATTTAGCAGTTTAAATTAGTCTTTTTAAAAACTTCAGCTGTAGTCTCAGACGCCAGGCTCTAACTTTTTTCGTAACGCAATTTATGAATTACTTTTTTTGCATAACCACAATAAGTAGGTAAACTTTACAGTTACTTGAATGATAAATACTTAAAGACATCCTGAAGTACCTTCATCAACATGGATTTTTTTTTCTTTTAAGACATCCATTAGCTAGGTTATTGAAGACACAGAAGATATACTTTTTTCCTACAAAAGCTTTTGTTTTTTAATTGGAGTAATTGCAGATGTTTTTAATATGTCATAAAAAACATGAATTACGACAATAAAACACAACCAAGTCACTTTCGCACTATGTAAAAGAATTTCAGTCCCAGTGCTTGTATTTACTTTTTTGAATGGTGTTCATTTAAAGAGAATGACCTGAAAATATGTATATTATACAGTAGCAGCTTTTCTGCGATAATGTCTAAGTCAAATTATAGCCCAAATATTGCACGCCTGACTTTAGAACATATGTGGACAAAGGAAGCATGTTTCACAATCCCATGGCCATGGAGATTTTAAACATAGGCAGTGCTCATTTTAAATGTCTTTTTTTTTTTTTTTCCCCCTACCACTTTTTTTTCTTTGCTTGCGTTTGATTGCATCTAATCCATCTTTGCCCTACAACGTACAGATCACCTACATTGGCCGACATTTCTCTACTGTCCCATGTTTTGTCAGAATATGATGCTTTGTTATATTACGTTGTGGACTTTTTGCGAGTAAGACTGCAATGCCGAGGAGATACAAATACTATAACGCTGTTGCAACACTTATTCCGTCTTCGGTAGGTTTTAAAACAAAAATACTCAAGGCGGAGACGGTGGAACCGACTCGGGCGTAGGCGTCGCAGCGCCACCAGCAGGCAATGGCCTACATCAAGAGGTTTCTTCGCGACGACAACAGTTTTGGCGACTTGTTCGACAAAGACGTTGAGATGGCGCGCTTGCAAAAGCTGCTTAAAAGTACCGTTTATCCCATTCATTTAGCTATCTACATGTTTACATTGTGAAAATCCATTCATTTAGCTATCTACACGTTTACATTGTGAAAATGTTCATGTTTTCCTGTTGTCTTTGATTCGCATTCCCACCAGGTGATACGTTCCCATGGACAATTAACCTGGCTCAGTTTAGCGTGCGCACTTTGCTGGGGCAGCAGCCCAGCTTGAGCCTCCTCAAACCAAACACATCACACAAGCCGACTAATTATTCAGAAAGAAGACACTCTTCCACGGGGTCAACATGGCGGCAGACAACAAAAGAGTGTCTTCTTTCTGAATAATTAGTCGGCTTGTGTGATGTGTTTGGTTTGAGGAGGCTCAAGCTGGGCTGCTGCCCCAGCAAAGTGCGCACGCTAAACTGAGCCAGGTTAATTGTCCATGGGAACGTATCACCTGGTGGGAATGCGAATCAAAGACAACAGGAAAACATGAACATTTTCACAATGTAAACGTGTAGATAGCTAAATGAATGGATTTTCACAATGTAAACATGTAGATAGCTAAATGAATGGGATAAACGGTACTTTTAAGCAGCTTTTGCAAGCGCGCCATCTCAACGTCTTTGTCGAACAAGTCGCCAAAACTGTTGTCGTCGCGAAGAAACCTCTTGATGTAGGCCATTGCCTGCTGGTGGCGCTGCGACGCCTACGCCCGAGTCGGTTCCACCGTCTCCGCCTTGAGTATTTTTGTTTTAAAACCTACCGAAGACGGAATAAGTGTTGCAACAGCGTTATAGTATTTGTATCTCCTCGGCATTGCAGTCTTACTCGCAAAAAGTCCACAACGTAATATAACAAAGCATCATATTCTGACAAAACATGGGACAGTAGAGAAATGTCGGCCAATGTAGGTGATCTGTACGTTGTAGGGCAAAGATGGATTAGATGCAATCAAACGCAAGCAAAGAAAAAAAAGTGGTAGGGGGAAAAAAAAAAAAAAAGACATTTAAAATGAGCACTGCCTATGTTTAAAATCTCCATGGCCATGGGATTGTGAAACATGCTTCCTTTGTCCACATATGTTCTAAAGTCAGGCGTGCAATATTTGGGCTATAATTTGACTTAGACATTATCGCAGAAAAGCTGCTACTGTATAATATACATATTTTCAGGTCATTCTCTTTAAATGAACACCATTCAAAAAAGTAAATACAAGCACTGGGACTGAAATTCTTTTACATAGTGCGAAAGTGACTTGGTTGTGTTTTATTGTCGTAATTCATGTTTTTTATGACATATTAAAAACATCTGCAATTACTCCAATTAAAAAACAAAAGCTTTTGTAGGAAAAAAGTATATCTTCTGTGTCTTCAATAACCTAGCTAATGGATGTCTTAAAAGAAAAAAAAATCCATGTTGATGAAGGTACTTCAGGATGTCTTTAAGTATTTATCATTCAAGTAACTGTAAAGTTTACCTACTTATTGTGGTTATGCAAAAAAAGTAATTCATAAATTGCGTTACGAAAAAAGTTAGAGCCTGGCGTCTGAGACTACAGCTGAAGTTTTTAAAAAGACTAATTTAAACTGCTAAATGATGTGGATGTATTAAAAATACATATAGTTAGTTCTATATCAAAACAAAATAAACAGAGGTTTTGAGGAAGAAGAAAAACAATGACAATCTTTAAGTCTTCAGCAAGCTATGAAATGGGTAAAAATCAGAGGCCTTACTAGCATACGGAATACCCTTGCCTGTCCCCTTGTTTAAATTAACCCTTCAAATGTTGTAACTAGTTGGGGGGTGTTTCGCGGGTCCTAACGGTGGGGGGTGATGGTGCCGTGTGTGTTAAATGAATAGTTTTAAGGCTAAAGTATTTTCAAATTATTTTGTGTAAATCCTATCAGTGAGAAACACGACTCATCATCAAACTGCGTATTCGTATGCTCATTAACAAAGCTGGTATGTAACTACCTTACTCTTATTTGAATAGAACTTAGTAAACATAATGTTTTAATTAACTTGGATTGGCTCTGGTATGAGCTAAGTGTATGGAAGTAGTGCTAGCTTTTAGAATAGGAAAGGACAGAAGGTTGAAGTTGGTCTGACAAATTCCCTCATCGTTGTTCAGAAACTTACAGTATGCTTTTCGAGGTACCGTATTTGTTGCTTGTTGCACTTTTCAAGTGAAAACGTTTGCCTTGCGTAAGAGCACATATTAAGCACTTACAAACCGATTTTGTTTTCCAAGAGAAGGTATACCAACTGTATAAGATGTGGAATCATTTCTTAGGATGTGGAATGGATGAATATATGCACAAAACAAATGCGTACTGCACTTAAGTAATGTTCATGAAATCCTTTGAAATAACAATAGTATCATTGCAGATATTTTTAAATATATAATTGTCTTGGGCTCTGAAGCCTTCCTGTATTCTATGTTAATTTGCTTGCTTGGCCCTACCTTTGCCTTCCCCCTGTCCCCTTGTCGAAATTAACACTCCAAATGTTTTATCTAGTCGCACGTGTTTGTGGATCGGTATTTGATCTGAACTTACTCATATTGCTGACTAAACTCTTTAAAAACTTACAAACTACAAAATTATTACGTTATCATAAATTATCGTACATTTTTTAATTATACATAGTTTGGGGACAATGCGTTTTGAAGTCTGTATTCATATCAAAGATGTTTCTATTTACTGATTGAAGAATTAGAACACTCTATACACTATTTTAAAACATTTCATATTTATTTGAATCAGATATACTACATTCTGTTAAGCACGAATGTAATAGAACTTAGTAAACATAATGTTTTAATTAACTTGGATTGACTCTGGTATGAGTTAAGTGTATGAAAGTAGTGGTAGCTTTTGGAATAGGAAAGGACAGAAGGTTAAAGATGGTCTGACAAATTCCCTCATCGTTGTTCAGAAACTTACAGTATGCTTTTCGAGGTACCGTATTTGTTGCTTGTTGCACTTTTCAAATGAAAACGTTTGCCTTGCGTAAGAGCACATATTATGCACTTACAAACCGATTTTGTTTTCCAAGAGAAGGTATACCAACTGTATAAGATGTGGAATCATTTCTTAGGATATGGAATGGATGAATATATGCACAAAACAAATGCGTACTGCACTTAAGTAATGTTCATGAAATCCTTTGAAATAACAATAGTATCATTGCAGATATTTTTAAATATATAATTGTCTTGGGCTCTGAAGCCTTCCAGTATTCTATGTTAATTTGCTTGCTTGGCCCTACCTTTGCCTTCCCCCTGTCCCCTTGTTAAAATTAACACCTCAAATGTTTTATCTAGTTGCACGTGTTTGTGGATCGGTATTTGATCTGAACTTACTTATACTGCTGACTAAACTCTTTAAAAACTTACAAACTAAGAAATTATTACGTTATCATAAATTAGCGTACATTTTTTATTATACATAGTTTGGGGACAATGCGTTTTGAAGTCTGTAGTGAATCCTACGAAATTCCTCCAGATATACTAATGTTAACAGAGTCAGTTTGTAACACCTCGGATGGAGTATTCTTTTATATTCATTATTTCATGTTGTACTTTTCATGTTCTACACGTTATATCTTTCATATCAAAGATGTTTATACTTACTGATTGAAGAATTAGAACACGATAGACAGTATTTTAAAACATTTCATATTTATCTGAATCAGATATACTACATTCTGTTACACACGAATGTAAGCTTCTATGTAACGCAGTATTATCAGAGACGGTTAATAATACAGCTCAGCTGCTGTGTGTTTTTAAAATATCCAATGCATTATTTAATTTTTTATTTTTGCTACTGATTAGGGTCCCGCCTTAAGTTTGACTCTCTTGAACTATCACATTTGTAATGAAACTGCGCAATACAACAACCTGTTGTTTTTCCGTCATCTTGATATTAAGAATGTGTTCGTCATTTCTTAACTTATAGCCCTTACAGACACATTGACTTTTTAGAAACAGATCTACCGTGGCAGAAAAAACTCACATACGTTAATAGAGTGGCTATGTCTGCAGTTATTCAAACATTAAATCTACTTTACGGTCAAACATTCAGGTTTGGAAATTGTATCACGTTTCAGGGGCATGGCGTTCATGTTTACAGAGGCAGGGTTTCTGGTCTATGTCATCAGCTTTTCACGCCCACCACAATGCGACATAGGCCGACTCAAAAATGGGGGGCGGAGATTCGCAATGTGTATTGAAACATGTGTCAAATCAGTCTCCCGCGGCAACGCAAGAAAGATGCATCTTCTGAAGACTCTCCAAAAACTGCAACATTGTTGGTAGGTCGCTATTTAACTCTTATTTGGATGCTTTTCATTAAATAGAGCATGCTAACTATCAAAAACTCTTGTAAGATAAATAAATAAAGTAGGGTGAAGTTGTACCCAAAAAAAAAAAGTATACATAAAGCATGCTAACTATCAAATGCTCTTGTGAAAATAAATCAAACCTAGGTGATGTTGTACCAAAAAAAAAACAGTATCAGCAGCGTTGAAATGTTCAAGCAAACTTGACAGACGTTGTGCTTTAGAGTAGATGTGGTGACGCTGTTTGGGAAAAGATCAAAAACACTGTTGAGTTAGAAAAATCTAGAAAAGGCACTCATGTAAGACTTTTAAAACGTATAGCTCAACAAAACCGTCAAAGCCTGGGAAATTGGTCCACAGCCGGGGAGGAAAGGTCCGTCGCAGCGCACTGTTAAGGTAGGCTAACGAAAATAACTGTTTAGCATTGCAAGGCTAAACTAACCTATTCGCTGGTCCCACCCCACGCAGATCACGTGGGCCTACATAGGTGGGGCTGTCTGGACATGTCTCAACTATTCTTCTCATCAAAGACCCTCCGCGCAACACCTGCATGCCGGACCCCCCACTGACCGCTGACGCTGTGCCTCACCACGAACACACAGCCCACTTCCACCTAAACACCTCACATCGCAGGGGGACCCCAAATAACAAAAGACTACCAGACGCACTGGCGCCTCAGCTCCACAGGTTTCCTCTCACACCTACACGCGAACCAGACTTCAGAGACACCCAATAACCATAGTTCTTTAACAGGTGTCAAAAGGAACACCTAACCATACCATATTTTGGCAGGTGCACAAAAGGGGCGTTGCTTACGTCATCCATCAAAGGTCATTTGCATAAATTTGACAGGTGCTGGCCAATACCCTTTTTTTTGACAGTGGTACATCTACTTACGGAATTAATTGGTTCTGGAATAGGCATGTGTCAGTATAAGATTTTGATGGTATGATAACCTGAAGCAAAAATAGCACGGTTTCACGGTATCATGCTATTGCAATGATAGCTCTAAAATGTGTTATTTTGAGATGGATGGGTTAAAAAAAAAAAAAAAAATTCCATTGAACAGGATTTTTTTTCCCACAACATATTTGCAAATTGGAACATCAACATGAATATAATGTTAAACAAATAAATAAAATTTTAAAAAGTAAATAAATAACTGAAATATTTTTAATAAAATTTAAATAAATAGAAGTTATAGACTAAACCAACTCAATTTGCTCATCATTAGAACAAGAACAAAAAAAAGAACTGGATTGAAGCAATATAGGATCAAATTCTACTACATACCTGTCAACCTGAGGCCGTTGGTAATCTTAGAAATAGTGACGTATGCCCTTACAAATTGGTGACTAATCTTACAACGTTTTATATTAATGTGCAATATGAAACAAAAATAAAACTCAATTTTTAAAATAATATGAATTTATTGGCAATATTGTCACATATAACCTGGTGCAATCCAAGAACAATCAATATTTTCCACTACATCATGATTACTAAAATTTAACAGTGACTTTTGTTATAATTGTATGTAGCACTTTTGGCAACATCTATCATGTCTTTTGATGGCTGCACTTCAGCTCGCAATTCAAATTGACTTGAAGGTAGTTCATTAGTGTGTCCAATTATAAATTTAAAAGGTCAATTGATAAAATTAACTTACCGATGCAATCTTTGAGTCAGGGAACATTTCTTTTGCTAATTCTGAGAAGTGATCAGCAATAGTTGCAGGCAAATTGTGTTTGGCAACAAATTGGCAGAATAAAAATCTCCACTTTCGTCACAGCATAGCTTTTCATTCTGCTGACTGCATCTTTATGACCGGTATTGTTAATCTTACTTTAAAAAAGTAATTACAGTTACAAATTACTTCACCCAAAAAGTATTTGAGTTAGTAACTCAGTTACCTGAATGTAAGAGTAATTAGTTACTTGGCAAAGTAACTGGTATTACCTTTCATGTTTTTTTTTTTTTTCATTCAAAAAAAAAAACAACAACAAAAAACATAGTAACCTTTGCTATGTTTGGAAGTCATTTAATGTTGTGAATCAACCGTTAAAGTTGTTAAAATTGCTCCCGTTTTTGCATTAGTTCCCTTCTGTCTACTTTAGATAGATTCACGTCAAGATTTTTCCGATTTAGGGGTATTTTAGATAAAAAGTTACTAGGTTCGCTAGGAAGGTTCACGACAACAGAGTCTTTCTGAGAAGTCTACTGCTTTAAGATGACGGCTGTTTACTAACGCCTCCGAGTCTGTCATTTCGCATCTAGTTCTATATGCATGTGACATTAGTGTAGCATCAAGTGGGTGTAAATTGTAGGCTGTCAGCTACAGTCAGGAAATATTGGAGCCACCTAGCCTAGCATTGCGTTTGCAACAGCGTCACAACACTCCTTCCTCCTTTCCACTCCCACTCTTCTCTCTCCATGTCTGTGACTTTTCTCGCATCATTCAACCAACGTGGTAGCGCATAGTAACGCGCATTGTCTCTTGCCGAAACAGTGACAAAATCTGAATGGGAAAAAAAAACGTAATACACGAAAAACGTACAGATTTTGTGTTATGAACGGCAAGCCGTTGATGTGGATCCCAAACACAGACCAGAAGATCAGGTAGCGTGAATGCTTGTATTTAATAAGAACAACAAAGGGAGCACGCTGGAAAACACGAGTGTAACAAATTACAACTAAGAGAGCATGCTGGAAAACGCGAGTAACAAATTACAACTAAGAGAGCACGCAAGAAAGGCGCGAATATAACAGAGTACAAAATCCTAACTACAAAGACCAAAAGAGCACAAACGTAAAAATGATCAAACCAGACCACGACCGTAGAATGTCGGGAAGCACAAAGAACGACGATGAGAACACAGCGGTAAGCAAGGCAGGTAGCAAGCAATAGTCCGACACTAGCAGATGGTGACAGGCTTCCTTAAATATTGAGCTTTCAAGCACTTAATCAAGCACAGGTGTGTTGTGTTACCCCACCAGTCTGGCTCAATCAGGAGCTGAATAAAGAAAAAAGAGCTGAGAACACACAAACATGACATTTTGAATGTACAGCATACACATTTAAAAATCAGTGCTCACTTGTACAAATTACGCCGAAACCGTACAACTTGACAGGTAATTTTGGTTGAATATTAATGGGGAGTAAGAGCAAGAGACAGATTTGTGTCATTATTTACACATTATACACACACACACCCACACACCCCCTCTCAACTCAGAAAGCCACCAGAGAAAAAAAACAACACAGGCTGTATTATGAATATGTTATTTTGAACAGATGTTTACAATGGCGGAAGACTTAACAAAAGTAGGCTAATGGTAGAGAGGAAACTACTTGACATGTTAACAAGCCACGTTATCTGCCTCGTTAACAAGCTTTCCGTTGTGGTAATTGTTTTACCATGACTAGACACACTGAACCAGCTGGATTAAACTCTCATAGCTGGTGGGAAACGTTCAACACAGCGTTTACACGCCTTAATTTTTGTGTAAGGTGACGGATGATGGTCATGTACTGTAAATGTGAAATCATGTTGGAGGTCCTGCTGTCTTTCCTCCTGTAAGCCTCAGGCATCTGTTTCTTTTCGGTAGCCGAAGTATTCCCATACTAGTGACTTTGTCTTTTTTGAGGGGGGAAAATTTTTAAGTGTAGTGTCACTGACAGACACAGGACAGAACAATAACCGGAGGGGGAGGAGTGAGCGCTGCCGCTCCAAGCCACGGATTTCTTGCTGCATTTTTGGGGCATAGAAAATAGCTAATACCGTACCACAGTATGATGGAACATTTTAGTGGTTTTGAAACCGTGACGCTTTCATATCAAGGTAAACCTTGAAACCAGTAACTAGCACATGCCTCTTCTGAAAGTAGTTTCGCAACTTTGAAAATTCTGTAAGTCGATACGTGTTTTCCATGGAAATGCCCTAATTCGTTCCAAGCTCCCTAAAAGACATAAATCAAACATAAATCTTTCATTATGCATAAAAATGCATCAAAACATGTAACTAATGCATGTTACAATTCGATTATTGCACAATAAGCATAAAATCAGTGTGGTGCATATTGTAAAAAACCAAGAATAAAGAATAAAAGTCTATGCACTCATGTAAAGCTGTCGGAACACAAGGTGCGAACGAAGAGGACGCTGGGATACACACATATCAAGGGCGTACGTTTGGTCTCAACATTGGTAGGGACGATATGGCATAACCTGCATGTACACTTTTTGCTGGGGACAGGACATTCTTAGTGACCAATGCAAAATAAATCTGTATTGACTTATACTAATTTTTATGTGTATTGGTTCAGCCTACACCGTTCAATTCAAACCTTTGTTTTGAAAAATTACGAAAGAAACATTTTAAAAACTTCCAGTAAAAATGTCCAGATTTTATGAGCAAATTTAAATTGCATTATTTGAACATAAATTATATTAACATACACAATAAATACAAGCTTGTTAATCATCTCTTAACTATCCAGGAATGCAAAAAAAGTAAACATTTGTCTGAAGACCACATTGTCTAAATTAAGAAATTAAATATAACAGAAAAAAATTATTTTCAGGGAATAACAAAAAATAAAAAATGGAGCTGTTCTTCAGGTAAAAAACTACTACTTTTGTCCACAAGCACAGCCAAACTCAACAAAAAAAATGAAAGCTCAAGTGGGCTGCTTTAGGATGACATAAATAAAATAAAAAGTAAAACTAGGAAGAAGGGGTAAAACTCGGTTCACTACATTTCTCATAGTTTAACGTTAACAGTAGAAATCCCATCCAGGAAGACACTTCTCTCTAAGCAGCTACCTACTCGAGTTCTGCAGGTTAGCACGTTCACACAGTTTAATGTCATGGTAACTCTGATGCAGGTCGGACTTTCAGTAGCAAAATTAGTGGTGTGTTCCCCTCTTCCACAACATTGACGTCTTTTTACATTTCTTACAGTGGCTGGTGCTGACTGGGGAAAAAAACATCTAATATTCCTAATATCTAATGTCTGTGTGTGTGTTCATCAGCCAATCAAATGTGCGTTTAGGAGGAAAAATTTACCAGCATATTTAGTAAGTGAAAGGAGGTACATGTAAGTGTGAACATAATGAAAATAATTCACCTAACGATGGTAGAGTCAATTACACCAATTAAAACATGGAAAGACAATCTAAATGACCCATATAATTGAAGCCATTATATAATGCAAATAAAGTTGCTTAAAAGTTGGTGGGGACAATTTGAGCACCCTGAAAAGTTGGTAATGTTGTGTCCCTACCGTCCCTATGCAAACCTACGTTCTTGACACATATACAGACAGTAAATGTCCCTCTTAGCCTATTGGATGCCAGAAATGCTAGGCAATCGCTAATGGCAGAGCAGCTATAAGTGTGTTACATTCAGTGAACTATGGGAGCTGCGAGTATCAGCCATACTGTAGTTTTGTGTTTCGTATCCTGAATTTTTTTTCATAACAAGAGGCGATATTTTCCCGTTGAAGTGTGTCTTAACCTGAAAATTCTGTATGTAGTGATGTACGTAGGTAGAGGTACCACTGTACTGTAAATGTGAACGTTTTGGAGAATTTTCTTCAGAAATGCAACCCATTAGCTTTTGGGTGGAAAAATGAGAACACTCTGTATTACAGGTGAAATGGGTCCAGCTGGTCAAGTCATTCCTCCAGGTAAGACATTATTAAACTGATTACATTGAAAATGAACTGCAACAAATAAATAAATACATAAATTCACCTAAGAAAGTATTTACTGTAAATAATTTTCACATCTTAATTTGTTTCTAGTTGGCTCCCAAACGGTAGCCCTCCCTGGACCACCAGGACCATCTGGACCTCCTGGTCCACCTGGAGTTCCTGGTTTATCTGGTTGGTGGTTTTAAATAATGACAGATAAATGGGAAATTGTGTAATTAGACTATGCTGTCGTCACTCTTACACCACTATGTTTTAATTTTTAAGGACCACCAGGAGGCCGAGGAGAGAAAGGTGAGAGAGGAGAAACTGTCAGTGCAACGTGAGCTGGCAGTAATTACTTGAACTTTTCCTTGGTTATCCAAAAATGAATATCCTAAATTATTAAAATCTTGCATTCTTATAATAAAGCTATAGTTTTATAGTTAAGCTTTGTGGTTCTTTTCAAACAGGTCAGTCTTCATCAGCTAGATTTACTGGCCCACCTGGACCTCCAGGGCCTCCAGGTCCTCAAGGACCTCCTGGTAGGTTTAGAGTTTACTGGTAGTTGAATGCCCCAAAAGTCACACAGTTAGGAGTTCAAACAAAAATTTTCACAGTTCATTCATCTATCCAATTTTCTCTGGAGTCTGTCCATACCGATTTCAGGCGAGATTGGTGGTACAGACTGAATAGGTCACCAGTCAAACGCAGTGTAACTCACATACACACTTGTGTACAATTCTTTCAAGATTTCCAAATAGCCCTACAGGCATGTTTTTGAGATATGAAAGGGAGGCAGTGTATCAGAAAACATGTGTGAAGGTCCGAGGTGCAATTAAAACACCAAACCTCAAAACTGCTTGTAAAAATAGTACATCCATCCATTATCTGCAGTGGTGAATGAAGTACTTACTTGTTTTATTAAGTAAAGGTACAGATACAGGTGCAAAAAAAAACCTCAAGTAAAAGTACAAGTTTCTAAGAAACAATTTAGTCAAGTAAAAGTAGAAAAGTACTTGCTTTAAAATTTACCTTACACGTAAAAGTATTCCCTCTTAATGCAAAAATGTAATATACGTACAAAGTGATCCCTCACTACTTCGCGCTTCAAACTTCGCGCCCTCAGTCCATCGCGGATTTTTTTTTTTTGATTAAAACAATAAGTAAATGAACACAGTATTTTATAAAGCTGTCCCAATCCAATCATGTAGTGATCACTATCCCTCCTGCCGCTTTTCTTCAGGCACTGGAGTTGCTTGTTAAAGTTAACGATGATTGACAGGCGTTAAGGTTTGATCCTCCCAGAGATGCTTGGAAGCCGAAACTTCAAAGTGCCGCATGTGGCAATCAGTGTTTAGCTTGTGAAACATTTGTTGTGGCAACTTATTGTGTGTAGGTGAGCAGCGTGAGCGATTTTAAGTGGACTCACTCAATGACACATTTCATAAAGACAAGGATTTTTCTACTTTATTATTGTTTAAAAATAATCGGTGGTACAATAACATGTTTAAAAATTATCATAATTATTACATTTGACGTGCTTAAAACCATTTACTTGTACATAAAAGATTTTTTTTTTTTTTTACGTGATATGTATATTATACTGCATGTATCCCTTTCCAATGCTAAATATGAATGATTTGATTGAACACACACACACACACACACCCCCACACACAAAATGTATATATATATATATATATATTTTTTTTTTTTTTTTTCGCTACTTCGCAGTTTTTTACTTAGCGCGGGGGGTTCTGGTCCCCACTAACCGCATAAAACATTTTTATAATATACATACAGTACATACATACATACATACATACATACATACAGTAAATCGATCTGAATCAATATTCAAAGAAAGAACCAGAAAATTCATTGATTGCTCAGTTTTTACTTAAAACTGTGCAGAATGGAAAAAACAAGCAATCAAATTGAATGCACTGCAAACAAAAGCTTAACAAGCTCAAAAACTCCAAAACTCAGGTGCATACCACCACCAAGTGTACAAGAGTGTGCAGCACACATCTGAAGGTGGCTGCTCTCACTATTGTTTTTTATTGGTCAATGTCTTGTTCACCTCCCTAATCTTGTGTGTACTTGTGTTGCTGCTTCTAGTGCTCGATTACGGGATAGCTGCACGGGGCTTATCAATTGCACCGGAGGCATGATAACGAAACTATCAATTCACAATGAGAAAACAAACAGAAGTAATGTGTAAAGCAGGCGTCAATTTGAAAAGTAGTGGAGTAAAACGTACAGATAAGTGCTGTAAAATGGAGTGAAGTAAAAGTAAAAAGTACCACTTCATATTTGTACTCAAGTAAAGATACAAAAAAAAAAAAAACATACTGAAGTAGAGTCACAAAGTACTTTTACTTACTTATGTTAGATTCTACCACTGATTATCTGTACCACTAAAATCAAACAAACTTTCAAATGTTAAATCAACCAAACATGCATGTTTTGGGGTAGTGGGAGGAAAGAGTATCCACTTAAAATCCTTACAGCCCAGACAACATGCAAATTGCACAGAGGAAGCCCAGGGCCAGAACTGGACCCTTGATCTCAAAACATTTGGCGGTTGTGTTCACCGATCACCACTGTGCTGCCCTTTCTCAGAAAATATGTTTCAAAAATTTGATCAAAACCTGGCGTACAAGCCATGAAGGTCAACCAGAATTTAATTTAAAACTTCAGCAAAACTCTTGGGCATCAATCCATGAACATCTTAAAGAAAAAATGGGTGGTGCCTGCTTTTTTTGTGACACCACTAAGGTGCAATTAATAGCAAAACTACTGTAATACTATTGACAGAGGTGGGTCGTGCAGACAAAAATTTGTCTCAAATAAGAGTAGCGTTACTTAAAAATAATATTACTCAAGTAGAAGTAGTCATCCAAAAAAAGTGTTTGTGAGTATTTAGTGAAAAGATTACTCAAGTAATGAGTAACATTGTGAGTAACTGCTTAGGATGTTATTTTTTTAACAATGGTATTTTTTTCCTCACCATAAAGTTATCTATATGAACTAGAGGTGTGACAAAATATCAAAATGGTGATACAGTATATCGTGATACTTTGTATTAAAATACCATTTTAAAAGGTGTCATTGTTTGAGAAAAAAAAAAAAAAAAGGAACCAACAAGTTGCTACCAAAATCTTCCATTAGAATACATTAGCTCACTGGCTGCCTTCGACAGCTCTAGATGTCCAATTCATTTTGATTGGATTGGATGTCCAGTGCCGTCAATGCCACTGAAACCATAGATTTCAACAGTCAGTTTATGTGGGCATTTACAGGTCGCATCCTGTTCTGAAAGGTTACTTTCTGTTGATTTTGAATCACTTCCAATTGATTTTGGGGACATTTTTTAGTCACTTCCTTTTCAGTATCACCAATCAACAGGAAGTGGCCTATAAGTGCCCCAGAATCGACAGGAAGTGGCCTATAAGTGCCCCAGAATCAACAGGAAGTGACCCGTAAATGCCCCGAAAAGGATGTGAACGAAAATCAACAGGAAATGACGTCAAATACCCCAAAATTAATTCGTTGCCTGACATTGGCAGCCCTGGATGGCAATAGACATCCAATCCATTTGAACTGGGAGGGTGGCAGTGAAAGAACATTCATTCATTCTCTGCCATCCTTCCCACTTTAAACGGATTTGACGGCTACTAGTGATAAACTCACAGCACAAGGATGAAAATAGCTTGTTTTTCTTTTTATTGTAGAAAATCATAGAATATTTTCCTGACCCATGTATCGATAACTGTCTTATCACCATATCGTGAAAACATCTTCGTGAGCCTTGTATCGCAAATCGTATCGTGAGGTAGAGGTTCCCACCCATAATATGAACTTTTATTATTATACTGTACTGTAACATATTACACAATCACATTAAGCCAAAAAATACAACAACAAATGAATTCAGGCGAGATTTTTTTTTTTTTTTTTAATTAATTAAGCATTATTCATCCCAAGAGCATGAGTGCCCTCTAGTGGCGAAAACATTTCCTATTATGAAACTAAAAAGATCTTTTCGCCAGTTTTCCCGTGGTCAATCGGTGCCAAATAAAACCTGGGAGAGAGGTTAAAATCTGTGCTTTCAAGTCATGTTGACGGCTGCGTTCTATGTCAAATACAGTACTTAAATTTTTACGGTGCTTTAAGGACACCACATGTTTGAACAGGCCATCGTGATTATAGAACTGCAAGCTTGAGTCTGATTGGGATCATGGAGTCATGTGATTATTGTTGCAGTGTCTCATTGGTGAAACTGGTTGAGCCACTGTTGGCGTCTCTGGCAAAAAGAAAAAGTAAAATTTAATATTTAGAATAAAGAGAAAAAAATCTAGTAGACTAGTAGCGGCGTAACAGTCGCGTTTCTTCATCACAAATCTACTCAATTAGAAGTAAAAAGTATGGCTTTGTAAAACTACTCTTAGAAGTACATTTTTCCTCAAAAAGTTACTCAAGTAAATGTAACACATTGAATGTAATGCGTTACTACCCACCTCTGACTTGATAACTGATAACTTATTGCAGTATATTGCACAGGTATTGATAATCAGTGTAATGTGTCACTCTGCCGGTATTCAATTATTATCAATCGTCAGGGTTAAACGCAGACTTTGGGTGCAATGTAATGTAGTAAATATGCCCTGTTGATGATTGTTCTATTTTTGTTCTCACCAAGGTGAGACAAGACAAGGTCATCCTGGGCGTAGAGGTCCGCCTGGAGAGCCAGGTATGGACAGATTGATAAATACACATAATGTACATTAACTTTACTTTTTGGTATTATTGACTTAAAAATGATTTACAGGAGTACCTGGACCCGCGGGGCCACAAGGAGAACCTGGCAACTTTGTACCTTCATCTGGTTGGTGAAGGATTTTTGAATTTGTTGAGAAAAGTGTTTACCTTGTTACAGATTCATTTATTTATTCCCCCACACAGAAACCTTTTTGACAGGACCACCAGGATATCCTGGAGTCCAGGGCCCGAAGGGTAAACTTTATTAGATTAAGCTATTTCCCCCCTTCTGCAGTATAGTTCAGTTCAAAGCTTGGAACCAATGAAACAGTAGTTGTATATGATCACTCTTCTCTTGTCGTCTACATTTTTAAAAGTTTGGCACCAAATCAAACTTAATTGTTTGAGGAAAATGAAGCGTGTTACAATGCCTATTCCTTGAGTCAGAAGGATGACAGTTCTTTGTGAATTCAGTGGCGTTCCTAGCCTACATGGTTCTCTGGGCGACAAAATGCTTTGGTATAAATGCCATTAAACCAGTTGAAAGTGCACAACAATAAATATATGCAAGAGAACATTAATTTAAAATGACAAACAATAAAAAAAATATTGTAGAAATAATATAGAAAATGTGAAAGAATCTACTTGTGACTAGTTGGCTCAGATGTGTTGAGCACTACAGGGGCTCCGGTTAGAGAGCACAGGAGATGAAATCAAATACATTTTTGGGCTCATGTGCAGGTGTTAATACATGCATGTACACACGTTTAGTATCTGGTGAATAACATACAGACATATAGTCAACATTCAGAGACCTCTTACAGTGTTTAGCTTATTAAAAAGGAATCTATCTTCAAACCACTCCATTCACCGATTACATGAATTATTTTGATATGATGCTAAGAGTCGTAGTTGATAAAAAACAAGCTAACGAAAAAAAAAAACGGACGCAAAAAAATCTAACACAACTATTCCTCCACCTAGCATTGTGAGGAATGTTCACGGTCTATGTGCAGCGCCTTTAAGTCCCTTTATAAAGGCACAGACGCACGAACCAATAAACGCAGAACTGGAAATAAAAGCAAGTCAATTAAGTAATTAATTGATAATAATTCATTTAAAGTCCAAACTATTAAATGACTTGACAGAAAGAATACATATACATTATACCACGAGGTCTGATGGTAAATAGAGAGTACTTACTATATATAGCGCATTTATCTACATTGTTACATTGCCCAAAACGCTTTACATTACATTAGCATACATTTACCCTTTCACGCACACATTCACACACCAATGGTGCTGCTGCCATGCAAGGCATTAGGGGCAAATTAGGGTTCAGTGCCTTGCCCAAGGGCACTTTGACAGTGGGCAGTTGTAGCCAGGAATCAAACCTCTGACCCTTCGGTCCCAGGACAACTCGAGCTACCACTGCGCCACAGCCGCCTCAAAAATAAAAAAATAAAAGATTCAAAGATTCCAAAGTTAACCCTAGGTGAGTGACAGTTAACATATTTCAATTACCCTCCCCACCTCCTCCTCCTTTTGGGGTTGCGTGCAGACAGTAACTGCAGTCTGCAGGGAGTGTCATAACAACACTAGGGGCGCCAATTACAATAGTAGACACTCGCGTGCAAGCACTCCTAGCAATTTGCCGTCCCGGGTTACCGCCCAACCCGACCTTGCCAGGAATCGCCATTGTGTGAATTTGATGAATGACTGTTGCACTGGAACAGGAGACTGATTTCTATGTAACATGTTTCTTATTATCATAATTAGGTGATCAAGGACTTCGAGGTTACCAAGGTATGAGTATGCAAATGCCTCTTATACATGAATGACAACTTTACTCCCAAAGTATGTTAAATTAATGCATCTTCTTTTCAACTTGACCTGCTACAGGAGAACCAGGTCAGCCAGGGTTGCCAGGAATACGAGGAGAACCAGGTATGAATGGTCAGTTTTCTAAATAGGCTACAGTTGTGCCCTGAGATACCAGTGACTCGACTGCATATACATTTGGAGGCTAAAATCAAATACAGGACCTGGTTTGTAAGTCGAAATGGTCGTATGTCAAGCGGAAATTCCCCAAAGAATACATTATAATTCTATTCATGCGTTCCGTAGCCCAAAAACCTATACCAAATCCTTAATAAATACTGCAGGTGCAATTACAAATAGCAAAACAAAAAAAATAAAAATACATATTGGCATAATAATAACAAAGTAACAAATCGGGTTCTAATGTGGCGGTTGTGTTTTGCAAGCTGAATTGTGACTGGCGAGAGAGTGGGAATGGTGTGGGAGAGTGGGAAGTTTTTACTTCCTCTTTTCATGTTCTGTTGTGGGCGTCGGCTACGGTGTTGCACAAGTTCTGAAATTAATGATTACAAACCTGACGAAGCTGGCAACTTCTTTGCCGATGTTACAATAATAGTACCGGTAGTAATAAGGCCAGTCGTCCTGGAGATAGTAGACATTTTCCGGCCGTATTGTTGAGCCAGTTCACTGAAGCGCAAAACACACTCATATTATTGGGTCTTCTCCTTCTTAATTTCAATGGTAAGCGTCAGCTTTTTTCTTTTCCCCCCACCTGCACTCACCTTTTTGGGACCCAAGCTGATATCTCGCGCAAGAAAATCCGTGCATCCGTCTTGCTGGAAAACAATGAAATTACGATGCTATCATTAAATCCCCATTGAAAACAAAAATTGACTGCATTTTGGGGAAGGTGGGTTCAAGGCTGGAACAGATTAAGGCGATTATATTGATTTTAATGAGGAAAATATTTGAGTTACGAATGTTATTAAAAAATGACTAAAACTCATTTTTCCGGGCACTTCTGTGCCATATTGTACTGGTATTTAATATTACAAACAGCAACAAAGTTAAAACATTCGTGCTGTTCCTACAGGTGATTCAGGATGCTGTGGAGTCTCCCTTGGTAAGATCACTGAAATTCAGATCTAAAAGCTAAAATAAGGACCAATGAGTTATTTTGTCATACCCAGTGGTGGGTAGAGTTGCCAAAGATTTTATTCAAGTAAGTGTAGCGTTACTCTTAGAAGTACATTTTTCTCCAAAAACTACTCAAGTAAATGTAACGGAGTAAATGTTTGGCATTGCTATCCACCTCGGGGTCATATCAATATCAACCACTTATAGCACCATGCCCTATTTCAATTTTCCTGGAAAGATCTCCAAGTTGATGGCCGTGCTGATAGAAAGGCTTGGCTGACATATTTCTTTACTTCCACAAATAAGATTTATTTAGCAAACGTTTCATGTGAGTAAAACGGCAAAAAATGGCGCCCATACTGAGCTCCCTGGGTGAGGCCACTTAGGCTCAATGTTTTTTAAGCAACCACTTCCGAAACAACACGGAAGCAGCCAATTCCCCAATTACATCATACTGTACCTGGAACATTTTTGTGCACTTTTAGCAAAATGTTTGCGTTGTTCTTCAAGAGGGCACATCAAGACGAGGACCGCCCGGGCCTCCCGGACCACCCGGTGCACCTGGAAGAGATTGGAGTGCATCATGTTCAAGTAACATGGCCCAGTACATTGCCGAGTACATTCAAAGTGAGATTTGGTTTAATCATTTCCAATGTCAATCTGTTACTACATTGCAATTAATTTAAATTGTTTTGACATACAGATGGGAACCTTAAGCAGTACCTCATAGGACCTCCGGGGCCTCCTGGACCTCCAGGTGCCACATTGGTGGATGATGTTGCAAACCGAGTCATCGCATATATGCAAAGTAGGGATGGTAAACTATAATATCATTATTTCTATATCATAATATTACCACATTTTATGCAATAAAAGGCTTTTATAGTTCAGTATTGGCCAATCATGGCATGACATTCCCTTTAGCGCAGCTCTATCTAGTGGATGCATAACGCAACCCCAACCACTACAACTGCTGCCCCTTAAATAATGCAGTGCACCTTTTATATGAAAACAGTTTTAAAATAAACTTTTGGCCTGTACTGTAAAATACTTTTACCTTTTATTTGTAAAGTAAATTTCAAACCAAGTACTATTGTACTATTACTTGTGTTAATTTTTTTTTTTTTTTTTTTTTAGAAACTTGTACTTTTTTGAAAAAAAATTTTTTGCACCTATATCTGTACTTTTACACATGTATATGTACTGTTACTTGAGTAGAAAAGGTGAGTACTTCATCCACCACTGTCAGCTTCTAAACTAAGGTTTGTTATTGGTTTGAGTAATGCACTCATTTTTAGGTCAAGATAATATCATAGATCAACAACTATGTCCATGTGATTTAGTGGTATATCCTATCTTCCAGGTCAGGGCAGAGGATTTGGTGGAACTCTTGTTTTGGGTGCTGAAAGTGGTTCCATTTCTGTCGATGACCTCATCACCCTTTTACAACGTAGGTCTTATTCAACCACACACAAGACAAGGTTTTTTTTTCAATTTTTTTCAACAACCCAGGAAAAATTAACCGTAATACACCCAATACAGCGCAATATGAGAGTGTCATTTTTTTTTTTTTAATTCTGTTTTGTCATTTGCAGGAGAGGATGTGAGAAGATATGTTGCTGGCCCTCCTGGTCCACCGGGGCCAGCTGGAGCACCAGGTCATGGAAGCTTTAGATTTTGCATGCAGGATGTGGCTGAACGTGTCCTCACTCTGATGAAAGGTACAATGAAGCAGCACTTAGAAAAAAATTAATAAATGAATGAATGAAAAATAAGGTACTGTATATGTTAAGTATGCATTCCTCCCACTAAGCTGGTATCAAATATGAAAATTAAAAATCATGGTGTACCAACCTTATTATGAATAACTGTTGGTCATTTATTTCATAAGACAGGGGTATGGTAGGTGTATCTGGACAAGAAAATGGGGTGTCAAGTGAGAAAAACATTTCATTCAGACATTAATTTAATCAATTAGTCTTTCTATTGTAACAAAGCCTTTTTTTTTTTTTTTAAATGTCCAAGCAGGGGAGTACCATACTGCTGTTGGGCCCCAGGGGCCACCTGGTGTGCCTGGTCCACCTGGACAACCTGGACCACCTGGACAACCTGGACCACCAGGAAATATAAACTACATGAGCTCAGATGTCCAAGAATACTTGCAAAGTAAGTTTTAGAACAGAATTATCATCACTTGCTTGAATACAATTATACCAAGTACTGTACTTAACCAACAATGTGATTCAACATTTCATTTTTAAAGGTATTGCTGGTAGAGGTCTTCCAGGTCCACCCGGCCCTCCTGGGCCCATGGGTCCACCTGGTCCAATCTCTGAAATTTCCTACAATGGCGGCACCAACAGTGAAACATTTAGACCAGATAGATGGGAATATGTCAGCAGTAAGTATAAGACATTTCTGTTATGTTAAAATGCTTTGTACAATATGATAGCATACTATCAATTATTTCTGAAGAACTTGCTTCAGTTTGAAATTCCACCCTTCCAATTTTTTTAGCACTTATCTATCATAAAAGTCAGAAAAGTTGCTTTAAACTATATATAATCATATCAGATTATATTGTTTCTGCATTTTTGACGAAACACCTAAAATGAACTGACGCTGTGGACTTTACTCCAGATCTCTAAAACACTACTGGCAAAATGAAAAATGAAGTTATACCCTGTTTGCAAATTTATTCCCACCCTTCCTTGTGACCAAAGACACTTGATCAAAACACACGTTTCTGTAAAAAAGGTGTTTTGTTTTGTTTTTCAGTCATCAATATTAGGGCATCCCTTGTTGATAGTCAATTAACCTCTGCTCATTCTCATCAACTTCCATCTCTCCTTCACCTCTTCCTGCACTCTGCTGCTCTACTTTGTCTGGACAGAAATGGGGATATATCACTGTAAGAGTTACGCAATTAATCAGTGTTTCTCAACTGGTAGGTTGTGACCTAATAGTGGTTTATGTTGCCTAGTTTGGTTATCTAGCTTACCTCTCTCATTCATCCTTGCTGATTTATCCTTGCTGCGAGCAAATTACTTTCTAATCACCATTTGCAAGAGTAATGAATGCTGTTTGAGTCAAATAGAAATAGAAAAAAGAATACATCTTGTTACATACTACAGTAGCAAATAAAATGCTTATAAAACAGCTGGAAATTATACATAAACATTGTTAGAGGTTATATCCCAAAGATAGGCAATTAACTTATAGATTGATTGTCTTTATTTTGTTTGTATATAGGTATGTGCCGATTACCAGTATCAAGGTAAACCGTAGTATGAAAACGTCAAGGTTTCAAAAATATGTTTGCGGAGGGTGGCTGCCGAGGAGGCAATACCTCCACTATGATTTTGCATTTATACAAAATTAAAGGTTAGTGAACACTGTCATTGAATTTTATTTAGAATATTTCAGTTATTTTTTATTTCTTTTTTTATTTTAACTTAACATTATTTATGTTCCAATTTGCTAAATGTTTTGAAAAATAAAAATCCTGTTCAATGGATAAGTTTTTTTTTTTTCAACCCACATATCTCAAAGTAACACATTTCAGAGCTGTAATTGCAACACTGTGATACCTGTAAGTGCCTAAATTAAGTTTAGTTAGATGTTCATGTTAATTGGGAATAATTTATTTGGTTCTAAAAGACATGCTTGTTATTTGCTTATTTGGTTTCGTGGGACGAGCTTGTGACATCAGGTCGTACGATATAAATGCTAAGCGAGAGCTGTTTTGGGGAGTCTATTGGCGTAGGCAGGAAGGAGGAAATATGATCCCAGACAATTTTTTGACCATTCTCTTTATCTCTACCTCTCTTTCTATCGATCTCTCAGTTGCTCTTTTGTTTATGTTTTGATGTCAAACTGTGGATTTACTTTTGTTGGATTAAAGTAACAAACTCAAGAGAGCGGCGTGAGGGTTTTTCTTTGCTGCTGTCCAGCGGGCTAGTGAGGAAGAAGGAAGGAACAGGATAGCGTCGGGCTACAGGGCTTCGTTGTGGATCCTACAATACCGTTAAACAGTGATATTTTTGCTTAAGGTTATCATACCGTCAGAATCTCATACCGGCACATGCCTAGTCGTATAAACAAATGGTAATTAATAGCATCAGTATTGATACAGTTCAAATACCACATGCTGTATCATATTAACATAACAATAAACAAAGATCTTGTACCTCTCACTCAAATCACATTAAATTGTCATTGTATTCATAGCCAGTTAACTAAAAGATGGAAGCTAATCTGCTACTTGAATTTGCGAACACATTAGTTTACCACAGTTAACTGCCTGATACATAAAGAGTAATGTTGAACAATTTAAATTCACAATTCACATGAATAAGCGACCAAACAAACATCAACAGAGATAAAAACAAACAAAATGGATGGGCAGTTATATGGCACGAACCTGAAAAGCAGGTGGGAAGATTTAATTTGCACCCTTGACTGCATGATTAGCACACGCACCTAATATTGATGCTGCATTCCTGTGTTGTTGGAGTAATCGAAAGAATGATCCTCTATTACAAGGTGTCTATAAAACGCGCCAAACAATCATTCAACTTGTGATGTGTCATTGGAGCATTAAAAAAAAAAGTTTTTTGAAGCAAAACCCAAAATAATATACTGTATATATGGCGGAAAAAACAGACAAGATTGAAAAAGCAGTTTCTGCTTTTGCACTCCTCTTTAAAAGAAACTCTTCTATTTTAAGCCAAAACAACTGTTGTGTTTAATAGAACAATATGTCTATATGCTGCCATAGCAGATTCATGGCGCATTAAGTCCCCAAACTATTTTTGATTTGTCCGTTTTACCCTGAAAACCCCCGTTTACAGACGTCGCGCAACTGCTTTTGTTTCAACCCAGCCATAAAACAAAGGTAATTAATTATATTTATTATTCAAAATGTCTGTCGTTTTTAGCTTAGAATCAGTTATTCATGTCTCATATTTCGTTTAAAACAAAACAAAAAAAAAACTTTAAAAAATTATTCACTCATATATTTTAAACTTTTAAACAAATTATGTCACAATGAAAAAAATGTCTGTAAAAAAGTCACAGATATGTCTATGGCTTAATTGTATTTTTTTTGTTACTGTCGCATTTTCTCCGATATGTTAGATGATGAATAATCGATCCAAAAAAAGACAAATAGAAAAAAAGCGTTTATAAGGGTAAATATACGAAAAAATAAAATCTCGACCACTCCATGATGTCTGCGATTTCTGCATCGCGACCCTTGTAATATTACCATGTTTTACCCATAAAATCCCCCCAAAATCCAGCTGTGGCCATTCACAGCTGTGTCTTGACACTCAGTGATACATGCGACATTGAGTTTTTGGTTCAAAACAAGGTAAGTACGTGATAATATCTCATTAAAGTCATGGCGTCTGTAATTCTGCTCTCGCGTGCTCTCACCTCCAGATAGGGTTTTGCTGTTTAAAAAACATAAAATAAATAAATTAATTAATTAATTAAAAAAAAAAAAAAGCCCTCCTGTTCAAAATTTCTCTTCCCCAAGAAAATTGAGATTTTAAGCTTTTCACTGGTGGACAGTTTTGAAATTTGGCCAAATTGGGGGTCTCAGAGCGGAACTTCGACTCACCTGAGTGTTTTCCGCCAGATATATTTACTGTATCTATTTATTTTACTGGCACATTCCCCAGTAAAATATGTCTGGCAACGCCCATATTCTTAACCATCTCTGAAAATGATGATATACCATCTGGTAAATTTCTTAAGGTGACAAGACAAGAGGAGGTATGTTTGGCATTCCTGGACCACCGGGCCCTCCAGGACCCCCTGGAGAGAAGGGAGATTCAGGTGTATCTGGTGGTGGGAACTGGAACGTGGATACTGGAGACTACTCCAATATGGCTGTCAGAGTGACTGATTATATCAAATGTAGGTGACAAATAACAACCCTGATAGAAGAGAAGCACTTAAACGTATGTTGTCGTCATCAACATCAATCCATATGCAGCCCATGGCCTGCTCCGGGATGCTATGAGGGATTCTGGTGGTGTTGGCCAAGGGCCTCCAGGACCTCCTGGTCCTCCAGGAACTCCTGGACACAGCCAGTGGTTTGGTAATGAAGATAATGTTGTGAATGTGGTGGAGTACCTTAAATGTGAGTAAACATGCTGCATTCCACGCAAAACTTTTTTTTCCCACGATTGCTAACACACGCTTTTCAATACAATAATGGCTTTCTCAATACTGCACACACAAAACTGAAAACTGCACACACAAAATGCTAGACCTGACACCCACTTTTGAAGGAAGACTTGCCATCCATTGTGTTTACTCATGTTTTCATTTGCTACACATAGTCGTATTTCCACCTAAGCTTTTGTTGCACACTTCCAAGCATTTTCAGCACATTGTAGTGCAAAACTGAAAACACTATAGTCAAATGGAACACACCATATGAATGACAATAAATCTGGAAAATAACATACTTCCCCTTTTAGAAAAATGACTCAGTATGGCCTAATATGTCACAAAACAAACTTTCAAACAGCACACAAATATGCAGCCATTCTTTTTGTACATGATTCAGGATTCATAATGATGAAGCATCACCATGCCTTTCTGTCAGGCCAGAAGGCCCCTTCCACATTACAGGCAATGTTCTCTGGAAGAACCACCTTAAGTGGCTTGTAAAGCTACATTACAGTTTTTCTCACACACAAAAATCTACTTTGGCATTTATCATTAGTTCAGCCCGAATTGTCACGACTTGACACCCCCTTAACTTCCCTAGACTCTGACTTTCATTGTTTACACTCTGTAGCTAGTTGCACATCACGTTGTTGTCTAAACACTACACACAATGTTTGGTTGTTGCACACACCTTTCATATAAAAGCTCAAAGCTTCAAAATATAACACACTGCTGTCAATTACACATTAACCTGTTGTGAAAACAGTACAAATAATGTTCTGTTGTTACACACACCTCTCATGTAACATGTCAGTGGCATCAACCTACAACACACAAGCATTCAAAACTGAACACATTCAAGTCTAGTGACCTATTCATTCGTAATCAGGACCAGACATGTGCCGATTACCGGTTTCAACGTATACCGCGGTATGAAAACGTCAAGGTTTCAAAACCACAATTTTCCGTCATGCCGTTCCTAAGGTGTTCGCTATTTTTTTGTCCCAAAATGCATAGAGAAATGCCTCGCTTGCAACTGCAAGGCTCAACCCTCCTTCACTGGTTGTTGCTCAGTGTCAGTGAGTCTACACAATTGTTGGAGGAGGTGAAGCTCCGGAACTTTTTCCCCCAGCGAAGAAAATGAAATCGCTGGTATGGGAATACTTCGGCTACAGAAAACTTACAGACGGCCGCTGCTTACAGAAGGAAGGCCAACCAACATGTCAAACATGTTTGTGGAGGGTGGCTGCCGAGGAGGCAATACCTCCAATATGATTTCGCAATTATGCAAAATTAAAGGTTAGTAAACACTGTAACGAACGTTTCCCACTAGCTACGAGAATTGACCCCAGTGTGTTTAGTGTGTCTAGCGGTGGTCTGACAAGTCTGTGCAAGTGTCATATGACATTTTGGAGGGAAAATGACAAGCATTACTCAATTTGGACATTTAGGGATGTATGTAGTTTCTAAGGGGTGTACTCACTTATGTGATACTCTGTATCTGCTTTGATCTTCTGTTTAATTTGTCTTCGGGTAATTGCATTGTTTTCACTGACCATGTTAACAATAGGTTCTCCTGGTCTGGTGTGAAAACACTTCTTTTGCCCACACTGTGATGTTGTCTTTCGGTCCTGCAAATTAGACCTACCGTGAGGACACTGTATTACTGTACATTGAAATGCAGTATTGTATTACAGTACACAGTATATGCAATACACAATATATATAGTACACAAATACATAGTACACAACTGTTGCATTGTTTTATGGTACACTAGACAAAGATTTACAGATTCTCCATCTGGAATGTTCTTATGAGGCACCAGCTGTATGTATATCGGCTGATATTGGGCTGGACCCTCAAGCCAGCCTCCCTCATGCTCAAACCATGGGTCAGCACATGGTTTATCACTGTGGCCAGAATCTCATAAGATAGTACTTCTCCTGCTTCCTACTTATATTCCTCCTTTCTGTTCTCCTTGTGTTCCTGCTCTGCTTTGTCCACCTCATGCTCCATTCCTTCTTCCTCCTCCTGCTCCTCTCCATTTTCTTACTTCTCCTCCTGCTCCAATCCGTCCTCCCCCTTCTCTTCTCACCCTTACACTTTTCTGATTGCTCTCTTCAAGGTTCTCTTTTGTTCACCAAACACAGAGGAGGAGGTGCAATGCACTTATATGCTGCAGTCCTGATTCCGATTTGCTCACCGGACTTAAATGTGTTGCATTTTAAACACCTGTGTGTTGTAGGTTGATACCACTGACATGTTACATGAGAAGTGTGTGTAACAACAGAACACTGTGTGTAGTGTTTTGACGACAGGTTATTGTGCAATTGACTGCAGTGTGTTGTAGGTTGAAGCTTTGAGCTTTTACATGAGAGGTGTGTGCAACAACTGAACATTGTGTGTAGTGTTTAGACAACAACGTGATATGCAATTGGCATCAGAGTGTAAAGAAGGAAAGTCAGAGTCTTGGGGAGAAAAGGGTGTGTGAAGTAGTGACAGTTCGTGATAAAAGAATGGTACGTGAAGTTATGGTTGTGCAAATTGTGCTAAAGTTAAGATTTTTGTGTGTTAGCAATCATGATAAAACTGTAAATGCAAAATTACAACGATGTTGAAGTTTTGAGCAAGAGGAGACTATTCACCATCTTTGCAGCATTATACTAAAAGGCACTGTGTTAACTCCTCAGCCCAAGGTCTGTTGTATGACTCCGGAAGGGATCAATATGGCCATGCTGGGCAAGGACTCAGAGGACCACCAGGACCCCCAGGACCTCCAGGGTCCACCCATTGGTATGGTTCTCAGGGAAATGCAACAGAGCTGGTGGAATACATAAGATGTAAGTAACTGCCTCACAAATAAGGACAAAAACATCTCTCACCGTGCACTACAACTAATACAACCAAAACACTGTGTACCATTCATCACATTTGCAGCCAATGGTGTGTTACATAACATCATCAGAGACTACACCAATCATGTATTCCAAGGACCACAAGGACCTCCTGGCCAAAGTCGAGGAATTGGCTCAGATGACAATTACACACACCTTGTGGAGTACCTCCAATGTAAGCAATCACATGCCAACCAAAGGTAAATAAGGTGTACCACGGTGACATTTTAGATGGTCATGATCTGTTTTTCCAGCACGTGGTCTGATTGGTGACAGAAAATGGGACAACTACGCTCGCACAGTTCAAGGGCCACCGGGTCTACCTGGGCCTCCAGGAGCCCCCGGTTACAGTCGATTGTTTGGCTCCCATGAAAATGTCACCGATATAGTGGAATTCATCAGAAGTAAAACACTGCTTTTCAACATAACACTGAGCATCATATTGTACCAAACAAGAAAAAAATGAAGGACCTGAACTTGGAAGCCAGCTGACTGTTGAACATTTCTTCTACAGCTCATGGTGCCATTGTCGGCGCAACAGGAAGACCAGGACAAAAGGGGGAAATAGGATTCCCAGGCTCAAAAGGAGACAGAGGTATGTATATATTTCCAAAATAATGTTTTGGTACTCTGATATTAGATACAATTAAGAATTCAGATCCTGATCCTGTGATTGACTAGTGTGTAATTCTTCACCTGGCGCCTAAAATAGCTGGTAAAGGTGCGAACTTCCCTGATTGAGGACAAGCACATTAAAAACCACCAAAGCCAGATGCTCCCCGCAGTGTTACACCGAAATATATTTATATGATAACTTCAGACAATTTCACTTCAAGGCTTCCTAAAGTTGTGTTTTAGTGTGCTTTTGTAAGCAGATCCATCACAAGCATTAAAAAAATGGGGGGAGATCCGGGCTCAGGTCCTGCGCAGCCTTGCTGCAGCCTCTGTTTTCTTCCCGGGTATCCTCCTTGGGCTCCGGTGCAGGTCGCTGGCCGGGCAGCGGTGGGTCGCCGGGGTGTCGCCCACTCGGGGTGGGGACCCTGTCCTGCCCCAGGTCTAGCGGGCTGTGGTGGTCCTGTGTCGGTTGGGGGGCTGTGGCGGTGACTGGTGGGCCGGATGGGCAGGCAGTCGTGGGGGGCGATGGTGCTTCCCCTCATCCCTTCCCTGAAGGCCAGTCAATTGGGGCACGGAGGGTCCAGGGGACCATCCTGGGTCCCGGAGGGATGATGGCGGCCACCTTGCTGGAGCTGCAGAACGAGGAACGGGCTGCGCTAGTTCACCCACCCCCACCCTGGATTGGTTGGGGCCGTGGCCCTGGGGTACCCCTCCGTGCTGCTTTTCCACTTGTCTGCAGGACTATCAAACGTCTGATTGGTGTACTAGAGAAACTATCGGTGCCAGGATTAGCGATCAGGCAGCATAGAATCGGATGTCAACATATCCACACTTACAAGGGATTCATACAATACCCACACCTCACATTGCAGATTTGTGTACGCACCACCCCACTGACTAGGATGGATAATGGCCTTGAACGTATAATTAGTTGGACTACACGGCATGTCGGCTACACTAGTATGCCTATTATCCAGATTAGTTGTAGACGGATAATGTAGGCGGGTAATATTATTCTCTGCTTAATATGGACTGCTGTCTTCGTACAACAATCGCATGCTTAGGAAGTAACATCGTGCCGTCGCCATTTTTAATGCGGCATGATGGCATCGTAAACAATGGAGGCGGATGATCACGACGTGGCATTCCTTCTCCTCTTTTCTTTTCCACTTTTTCTTGAATCTTCAAACTACGTCTCAATAATATGCTTCAATTCAGTGCCCATGTGTGGTCCTCCCATTGTGGATGAAGTGGAGATGAGCGTTTTTTACAGAGCTCGTCTCTCGCGTTGTGTCCGATCAGCCAGCTGCGGGACTTGCCCCTCCCAACTCAATGCCGACCGATCATGAGTATTTAAAAATATGTTGAGGAAAATTAAACCCCGAAAAGTGACGTGCATGGTACCCCCAGTCAAATAGGCGCGCGATCAGTTTTTTTCCATGACATTTCTACCTGTCAAAACTGTCGCCACTTGCAGGATCGCAACTGTTATGCACAAGCACTCCTGGTTGCGGCATCCAGGAATTATACGCAGCGCCACACCATATGGTTTTATTTATTAATTTCTAAGTGGTGAGGGTGCAACTGAGCATCGATTGTAACATCCCAAGTAATGATGTCGGGCTTTCGTTGTTTTCTAAAGATTTATTTCAATCACAACTCGGCGACTGTTCGTAACAGCCAAGCGTGCTCTCCCTTCACTCTCGCTCCTGCGTGATGCGTTCAATTGCGTTCACGAAAAAAACCGTGATCGCAAAATAATGACAGTGTAGAAGGTGTAGTAATTTCGAAATTTGCCGCCGGCGCGTAATGAGTTTCCGGTTCAGAGGTAAACCGCGCGGGCGAAGACGTAATACCCTGGAGAAAGTTATGTCTTTGTGTAGATGTAGCCTTCTGATCCTGGCCCCCCTCCTTTTCCTCATGGTCATCAGGCCCTCTACATGGTGTCTGTCGGAAATACAATTGCTAACGATAGCACTACTATATTCATAGTCATTGTAGGCATTGAATGTATTTCTTGTTCTTCTTTTCTCTCTCCTTTTCTAATTCCCTTTCTGTAGCTCTATAACCCATAAAGAGCTAAAAATAAATATACCAAACTCACCTGTTTTCCATTGACTTCCACTGTATACAGATATCAGCTGCTAAATAGTTTTCAGAGATGACCATAATGAGGGTCAACAATCCGTATATTTTGGTTTTACCTCATTGAAATGTTTTGTGTTGTCCATACAAATCAATGGTACACATAATTTTCTGTGGGATTCCCCTATTATGTTGTGGGAGACCACAATATCAAATCAAAGCCACAGGACAATGACAGGACAGTTGGAGACTGTTTAAGAAGCAGTGAAGTCAACTGATCAAAAACAGCCCCTAAGAATAACTTGTTAATTCTTCCTGAGAAACTTTCAGGAACTGTCTTCCTGGAAACGTCTCCACCGTGTGTATGCACACAATTATTTGAAAAGTTGCTAGTTCCAGGACAGAGTGAGAAAAAATGCTTGTCCTTCCTATAAGTCACTAGTCTTGACTTGCAACGGCTGTTATAAACCAGTCACTACCTAATTTAAATGTGAACCCTAATGATTGTGCTTGTATGGATGCAGGTGACCGGGGTCCTCCAGGGCAACAAGGACCAAAGGGAGAAATAGGTCAGTGGTCAGTTTGATTTTTGATAATTTGTGACACACCTCACATTTCCAGTTCTCTGTAGGCTCCTATTATGGCTTAGTTGGATTTGAACGGAGGTGGGTAGCGTTGCCAAAATATTTACTTAAGTAAGTGTGGCGTTACTTCAAAATAATATTACTCAAGTAAAATTAGTCATCCAAAATATATTATTATTAGTATTCGGTGAAAAGAATACACGTAATAAGTAACACTTTGAGTAACTGCTTATGATGATTTATTTTAAACAATGGTATTTTTTTTCTCAGCGCAGTTGTTAACTGTAAGAATTGTTATTATTATACTGTACTACAACCTATTAAATAACCACATTAAGCTAAAAAAAATTAAAAAAAAATAAAAGTAATTGAATTCCGGCGAGAGAAAAAAAATAGCGTTCGTCCAAAGAGCATGAGTGCCTTCTACTGGAGAAAATAGTTCCTAGTTTGAATAGTTCCATCATAGTTCCTATTCTGGTTATTATTCCGTGGTCAATCGGTGCCAAATAAAACCTGGGAGAGGGGTTAAAATCTGCACCGTGGAGTCATGTTGAGGGCTGCGCTCTATGTCAAATATTATTTCTTTTTTTACATTATAGATGCCACGTAATTGAACAGGCCGGTGTGATTATAGAATGGCAAGCTTGAGTCTGATTGGTATAATGGAGTCATGTGATTATTCTTGTGACATCTGATTAGTGAAAAATAAAAAAATACTAATACGGAGAATGAAGAGGAAAAATGTAACTGTTTTGTAGCCCAAAGTAGTGGAGTAAAAGTAGTGTTTCTACTTCACAAATCTACTCGAGTAAACGTACAAAGTATGGCGTGGTAAAACTACTCTGAGAAGTACAGTACATTTATCTAAAAAAATTACTCAAGTAAATGTAACGGAGCAAATGTAACACGTTACTACCCACCTCTGGATTTGAATATAGTGAACACTATAAACCAATGACAATGTACTACACATTTTACACACAACCTAAAAATGTTATTTACGGTAATTGTTGATCAATTAATTTTCAACTTCCTCCTTACTCCATCTTTGATTATCAATGTTGTAGCTCACATTGTCGGTTTTACTGTTGCTATCCATCCGACCAGCAAGCTGTTTTTCTTTTTCAAGGTGATTACTCCACATTTTCAAGGCGAGCAAAGAGGCGTGTTGGTGTCTGAGCCCCGACTGCACATGTTGATGAGGGTGCCCCAATATTCTGTTGCACATTGTCGGTTTTGCAACAGTATGCAATTAGATGAGGGTGCCCCAATTTTCTGTCGCACATTTTCGTTTTTGTAACAGTATGTACTGTATGCAATCTTTTTTTTTTATTGTTACAGTTTTGGCTTACATGTCAGGGATCATATTGAATATGAATTACAAAACAAAATTCCATTTTTACTGTTCAAGTTTAGCTTTACATCTACGAGATCAAATCAAACAAACTGCAGTAATTCCGACTTTTTATACTTTGTATTATGTGCAATTGAATGTAGGTTGAAACTACAGTGTATCACAAAAGTGAGTACACCCCTAGCATTTCATCTTTTCATGGGACCACACTGACAAAATGACACTTTGACACAATGAAGAGTAGTCTGTGTGCAGCTTATATAATAGGGTTAATTTATTTTCCCCTCAAAATAACTCAAAATATAGCCATTAATATGTAAACCCCTAGCAACAAAATTGAGTACACTCCTATGAAAAAACGTACATCCCTAAATGTCCAAATTGATTACTGCTTGTCATTTTCCCTCCAACATGTCATGTGACTCGTTACAGGAGTGCTATCGGCATTGCTGCAGAGACTGAAGAGGTGGGGGGGTCAGCCTGTTAGTGCTCAGACCATATGCCGCACTCTACATCAAATTGGTGTGCATGGCTGTCACCCCAGGAGAAAGCCTCTCCTGAAGACGGTACACAAGAAAGCTCGCAGTTTGCTGAAGACATGTCAAGAAAGCACATGGATTACTAGAACCATGTCCTATTGTCTGATGAGACAGGTGGGCTTTCTTGTGTACAGTCTTCAGAAGAGGCTTCCTCCTGGGGTGACAGCCATGCACACCAATTTGATATAGAGTGCGGTGTATGGTCTGAGCACTGGCAGGCCAACCCCCCACCTCTTCAATCTCTGCAGCAATGCTGACAGCACTCCTGTTACAAGTCACATAACATTTTGGAGGGAAAATGACAAGCAGTACTCAATTTGGACATGTACGTAGTTTCTATGCGGTGTACTCACTTTTGTTGCCAGGGGTTTAGATATTAATGGCTATATTTTGAGTTATTTTGAGGGGAAAATAAATTAACTCCATTATATGAGCTGCACACAGACTAATTTTCATTGTGTCAAAGTGTCATTTTGTCAGTGTTATCCCATGAAAAGATACAGTATACTTAAATATCTGCAGAAATGCGAGGGGTGTACTCACTTTTGTGATACACTGTAATTCAGCGCGCCGGCTACAAAGCTGGAGTTAATTTACCGGTTGTAATGCTGTGAGACTGACTTTTTAAAAAAAAAAATTTGTTTTTTTTTTTTTTAAGAAAGAACTATACTGTTGTACTTGTATTCATTCTCAAAGAGCAAACTCAGGAATAATTAAGCAATGCTGTAGTACAGACAAAATTTTATTTACAGGAAAAACAAATCTCCATGACACAGGGCCACCTGAAACTAAACGTTTAAAAATGCATTATTCTAATATGAATTATTGAAATTGAAATTCACAACGACATCATTTTACTTACTTGAGTCTTGATTTTATAATTACAGTTTTAAGTTGGTTTAGAAAACTCAGTAGCAGCAAAAAGAAGCAAACTTGGCAGCTTTTATTGAAGAGGAGTACTCCCGAGTTATGTTACTGTGTAAAAATGTGCACTAAACTTTTTGTTTTTGTGACATACAATTAAATACCTTCAATAACACTTCATAGAAAGATAGCAAGAAATGTGTTGATCAATCATGAAAGCCTAAACCAGTCAGGCCAACATTTTGCAAGACTTCATCAGAAATGAACACAGAAATATTTAACAAAACACAAATACAAACATGCAAAGACCTCAGCTTTTACTTCTTTTACTTAAGAAGCAATTTAGCAATCAGGATTTGTAAACCAACAAAAAAAGCTTCCAAGGTTTGAACAAATATTTCGTAGCCTTAAATAGCCTTTCCAAAGCATTACGATAATGAGTTAGTCTGTTGAGACATACGTTTATGAAATGCTTTATGTGGACGATCATTAGGAAAAGACAAATAACAGCGCTCATGGTTGAATGCTCTTGTAGTTGTACATGTACACATAATCATGATAATGATAAAATCATGCATCTTTGTCCTTGAATAATGATATTTTTTTACTCATCAATGAATAAAAATGCTGACTGCCTTTCTAGTCAATAAATGCTGATTCATTACTAAACACGTGGTGCTATCATTTATTGGACACTACACATCACATCAGTGTTTCTCTTTTACAAAAGTATGAGTCTATCTAGCTGAAGAATTATAATATTAACACCTCCCCCGCTTTATGAAAAATAAAAATGGCACCAGCCTTTTACTGAGTCTCAAAACGGTAGGGCTAAATGAAAGGGTAAATTTGTTGCGCTAGAAATTTCACTTGCAGTTTCTCAGATACAATGTGAAACAAACAAATTCTAATGGTATTTCCACAAAATTTACCTATGAGAAAATGTTGGAGTGGATATCAATTTTTAGTATTGCTTATTGCAAATGTCTAAAGTGGAAAAAACGGAGCAGCAAAACATACCATATGTTTACAACCTCTAATTCTGCAGGCACCGGACTGTTTTGGGAATACCATGAGAAGGTGAGCTAATAAAAGTTAAGAGGCTGCAATGCCTCTTAGGTGGTAGATGGGGAAATTAAATGGAAAAAATAGCTGCGCAGACAGAGGTATCCAAAGAGGGGAAAGCCTCTTACATCCTCCGCTGGTGGCCCAAGTTGAAGAAAGGCACAGGTTCGGTCGCATGATTTTATCTGTTGAGCGTTGACCTAGAACCCAGTGGATTGGACGCTGGGGATTGGGTAGAACTTGGAAATGCGACTTTGTGCTGAAGGGTTGAGGCACTCTGACTCTCCGCTCATCTTAAAAAACATTTCCTGTTCCTGCAACTTCCTGGCAAACTCTTCTTCTAGGGCCTGTGGATCACAAGTGGAAACAACATTTATTGCATGCTAAAAAATGTTTCATACAGTGCTAGGGAACATTCTAAAATGAAAAAAGACAATCTTTGATATTTGAGGGTAAGGCTTATTGACCAGAATACCCTCAGACTAGGCCAGTGCTTCTCATTTTCTGTTATGCCCGACACTCCCAGAAAGACGTAAATGTTTTGCACCCCCCCAACTCTCTGCCACCCCTGTAAATAGTCTCACTGCTATTTTTCGATAAAATTATTATATATATAATACATAAGTACACCTCTGCATAACATTGTGTCCTTTTTAGTATTTAAAAGTAATATAGATCAACTTACAATAAAGAGTAACTTTATTAGTGCCCAAACATGATATTTATATCAAGTTACAGGGTGCATATTTTAGACATTGGCAACTTGGGAGTTAGTTGGAGCCTCCTCAAAATTGGTAAGACTGTTAATGAGACATGTGAGATCTTAAGTTATCAAAAGGGTGAGTTTTAATTCATGGGGCTGACCTGGGTGGGGAGCCAAAGTAGGTCATTTTTTTGGCAACACGCCAAATTAAGTAAATGACTAAAGCCTGAGATATGCTTCTGCGTAGCAGTGATGGCATAGCGACGATGTAGACCAGGGGTTTGCAAACCATTCCACATCGGGCCGCAGTGGTTGCTGGATTTCTTTCCAACAAAACAAGACGACACATTTGCACCAATCTGGTGTCTCTAAAGTGTAATCATTTGATTGTAGTCAGGTGCTACTTGTTTTAGCAGAAACCTCATTGGTTAAATGGTCTGTGCTCGAGCAGTAGAAACAAAAACCAGGACCCACAGCGGCCCTTGAGGACAGGTTTGGGCACCCCTGATGTAGACCCTACGGCGTCAATGAGCATTCGATAGTTCTGCGGCAATGGAACGCGATGCTCTGTTATTCACCGCCAAGCCACTAGAGGGGTGTGGCGTTGTGTTTGTACTGTTTTGGGGGACTCTTGTTGACTTCCTCTACTTTTCTTCCGGTTACACAACATTGCCAACGGAGATGGGACGCTTGAATGTGGATCTTCAGCTCATCAACATTGAACAACAAATGTTGAGGCGCAGGCGACACAGAAGACTGTTGCGGAGGTGGTCTGTCTGACTGTTGATGCCGCACAGAGACTGGCAGTCACATTACGAATTCTAGCAAAGGGTGGAAGCAAGCAAGCTGCGTTGTCCAGCGCTTTGTCCGATTTCTTTGCTGTGTCCTACAACCTGCCAGTGGGAAGCCATAGCAGATTTACGGCTGCTATGGAAATTCCTAAACTGCGTCGGAAGCCTCGATGGTAAACACATGATCAAAAAAGCACCGAAGCGCTCTCAATCAGTGATGATGTATCAAGTGTGTGAACTGTCTGTTATTGAAAATGAAACAACAAAACTCCTTCGACACCAAACCTGTGCTTTATTCTTCATATAATTGAAATGTAAACTGTAAATAAGTCACAGACTCACAGCAAACATATGTACACAATAAATGATAAAGTGCACCAACCAAAAATACGAAATAAACTGATAAAAAGCTGGCAGTTTGTGGCCGACTGTGTCACCGCTTCGTGTGGCCATTTGCTTCCGAACACACACATACTTGTCTCGGAGGTTGTTCAATTTTTTTATGCAATCGTCGACCTCCAGCCCCATATTTTCAGCAATTTCCTTCCAAGAATTGCTTGCCACGAATTGCTTACTTGCGGACCTCTTCGATGATAGTCTCGTCAGCTTGGTCCATTTTTGCGTGTAGCACAACAATATTTGAAAATGTTTGGCGTTGATTTTGCGCTGAACCGGAAACAACAGTCTGAGCAGACCAATCACAGTCCATTTGCGTCATGTCAGCAGGCGTTGACGTGATGTCCAGTCAGGATTCTGTGGAGGTGCACGTCAGGCTATGGCGGAGGATTTTAAATCGAGTCTGTCTTAACAGCGTAGGTCTGCCGCAGAAGCATAACTCAGCCTTAACTCCCTGATAAAGGATTCAGTCTTTTTCATATCTGGCCTGTATGAGAGGTTTCAAGGGGGGGAAAAAAAATCAATTGATCTCAAACCAGCATCAGGGGAGCCTTAAGACATGTGTTCAGGTGCCTGATGAAATCTATTGAGGTTTTGTTGAAGTAGAGGGGTCCAAACAGGAAAGTGAAAATGACCATCACCATTTTGTCTCACCACAAATTTTGAACAGTCATAACTTGGCAGACATACTTCATATCTGCGCCAAACTTCCCGTGCTTGTTGAGAGTCGTATCCTGAAGGGTCCTGTTGGAGTCATTTGCATCAACCCTACCCAACTAGTGGCAAGAGAAAGTCACTCGTTTTACTTATACATGTCCAGTTCTTTTCAGGTTGGTCATTATAGTTACAAGACCTTTTGTAAAACTACATTTTAAGGCCTATGTCCACATGTGTCTGACTGTTGTTGTGACGACCCTTTGTTCGCCATTAAAAGGATGTAGATTTTTTTAGGGACTTAGGCAGCTTATAGAACCACGAAATTTGGCACACTTGGTCGAATTGGCCCAATTAGAAGACTCGTTTTGGTTTTGAATAACGGCGTGTGTGTACAGCTCAGTAGTGCCTCTTTTTTTGTCGGACTCGTTACAATAGGTGTTTTTCCACCTAGGTGTGTGAATGTAATATTTATCAACACAAAAAAAGAGGTGAGTTTCAAGCACATGTTCCGTTTCTCATTGTATGATGAGGGGGACGATCTGCCACCACCCTGAGCTGCGTGCCGTCCGAATTGCATAATGTACGAGCTGCGCCAAACTGCGAGCGCCCGTTCAGTCCTGCTTGCAGGTTTAGTGAACATTGTTTTGTTTGTAAAAGAAAAGACTTAAAGCGCATCAATTTGCCCGAATTAAAAAAAAAAAAAAAAAGTCACATACAAACTATAAACATACACTCAAGGTGCATTTTTTTGACCCTTTGATACAGAAAAATTAAATTTAATAAAATCAATAAATAATAATAAATTGATAAGCAACAACAACTCATGAGGACAATATGCCAATCAATTTGACCAAAACAACCAAAAATTAATGGAGCAAAAACAAGAGTGTCATTGGACAGAGGGATAGTTTTTATTTTTGTGGCAGGAAGTATTACCTCATTTGCTTTGGTGTGGGGTTATTTTGCATTGAGCAACTTGATATGCCAACTTATATGATGCTAAGAGATTTCACACAAACAGTTTTTCTCATATAGTCCGTTTCGTTTTGTAAATGTGAACACGCATCCAAACTCTATAGTTTTGAAAAAACAAACGAACTCTGGTCCACTCAGAAATCTTGTGTCTTGGTTTGCTTTAGGTGCACCCAACTTTACTTGTGAATTCATCGATATTGTTCAAAACATTATTTGAAAGCAATTTTTTCTTGATTTATGGAGACAATGACCAATCTTTAGATGTATGGGCTAAATAAGAACAAGTATGAGATTTACTTAAAATAAGTGGAATAATCTTGCACAGTAATCTGTTAACTATTCTTGAACACTCAGTACAAGATGGGAAAAATAATCTCATTAAGGCATCATAAATTTTTCATTGTGGCTATGAATGGTCTGGTTTCAGTGCCATTGACGGTGCTAGACATCCAACTCAATCCAAAGAAATTGGATGTCTAGCGCCATCAGTGGCAGCAAGTTACCAAATATAGACACTACTCTACAGGAAGATTTTGGTAACGACCTGTTGGTTCCTTTTACTTTGCAAAAAGTGACATCTTTTTAAAATGATATTTCGATTCTTTGTAGGAGCATATCGGTAACCTTTTTTTGGGCTACAAAGTACCACGATTATCACCTTTTCGATATACTGTCACATCTTTACTTTGTACCAGGCACTGTTGGTATTTTCATCGGGGGCCAACCACCTCTTAAATAAACCATCTTCCATCCATTTATTAAATTTGCACTTCTCCATCTCTGCATTTTCCCGCTCACCTCTATAAGTGCAAATTACCACGTTATGGCGTCATGGCGATAACACAATTTGCTGTTGTACGCTGAGGTCGCGGACACCATACCATATAACATACATTAATCCCAAACTCTTTTAGTGCATGTCTATGAAAAAAAAAAACAAATACACATCATTAGAAGTTTTAAGGCGGGCTACAGTGATTTCCCTGGTATTAAACGCATAGTCTAGAAATGTAATACCTACTGCCCTTTTCCATCAAATTTAAGACCTTGATTATCTGAAAATTGAATTTAAGACATTTTAAGACTATTTAAGGACCTGTGGGAGCCCTGTAAATTTGGGGCCCCATAATGTTGTATTTAAAGTCAAACAATCAGGGAGGATGTTTTACCTTCTTTCTGGGCCTTAGCTTCTCTCTCCATTCTTTCAGTTCCACACTATGTTCCTCGTCCAGCTCCTTCAATTTCTGTGTCTCATGTTCAATCAGCAGATGACACTTCTCATTCTGTGATGCACAAATAGGAGAAGTCATTTTTAATCAGTTTTCATGTTTGCTCTGTGGGAAAAAACACATTTACTGTATAATCTGCACCTGCAACTGCTGCAGCTCTCGAATGTTGGCGTCACACTGGAGCTGTAAGTCTCGCATCTGATTTTCATGTTTCTGATGCTGGTGAAGTCGCTCATTCTTCTGTCTCTTTTCTTCTTGAACTGCAAACTGAAAAAGAGACTTTTTTTCCACGAAAAATTCTGTGATAAATCAAAACAACTTCAAATCAAGTTATGGAAAAGTGCCTATATTGCACCTCTATATTTATTGTTGGAATAAAAACCATGCAAATACCAGATTTTTGGATCAACTGCAAATGCTAAGTGCCACACTTTCAGGACAGTAAATGAGGTATGTAATGAGTTTACAATTCATTATTTTCCAATCATTTGTTGTTCATTTAATTTTTAAACTATGAATGCAAATGGTCTGCTCACATAACAAATCCCAAGCATCTTAGTTTCGAGACATCCAATGGTCAATAAGCATAACTGCTGTGCTAAACTGTGACCAGCCCTTGTACAAAGGCAGAAAGCTTCAACATTCACTTTGAAGGCAACATGAATATTGGCCCAAAACTGATGTCGATATTCCATCCATCCATCCATTATCTTCCGCTTATTCCGGGGTCGGGTCGCGGGGGCAGCAGCTTCAGCAGGGAAGCCCAGACTTCCCTCTCTCCAGCCACTTCAGCCAGCTCCTCCGGCGGGATTCCAAGGCGTTCCCAGGCCAGCCGAGCGACATAGTCTCTCCAGCGTGTCCTGGGTCGACCTCAGGGCCTCCCGCCGGTGGGACATGCCCAGAACACCTCTCCAGGGAGGAGTCCAGGAGGCATTCGAACCAGATGCCCGAGCCACCTCAACTGGCTCCTCTCAACGCGGAGGAGTAGCGGCTCGACACCAAGCCCCTCCCGGATGACCGAGCTTCTCACCCTAAGGGAGAGCCCGGACACCCTGCGGAGGAAACTCATTTCGGCCGCTTGTATCCGGGATCTTGTTCTTTCGGTCACGACCCACAGCTCGTGACCATAGGTGAGGGTAGGAACGTAGATCGACCGAGATATTATCCGATATTATTTTGAAATGCTTATATCGGTCGATATTATCAGCTACCAGATACTATCAGAAAACTCTAATAAAGCATGTAAAAAAGGTTTTGGCATGTTTACATAAATTTAGTGCCTCGGACATTTAGTTTATTGCTTTTTAAGGTCTGAATTTTGACAAAGTCCATTAAATGACTTTTAATGCTTTTTAATGACCCGCATAAACACTGTGCACTACCATTTTCAATGTTGGATTAACACACAGTTAACTGTAAACCATTACCAGTGAACATACACTCCCACATGTGATATATTTTTATATTGGCTAAACTAAAAAGTGCAAATAGGACCAAAACTGAAAAAGCATCTCTTGAAAAGTGCAAAAAAATGACCTACCCGTGTTTCAATGAATTCAGCAAAAAAATGACCTACCCGTGTTTCAATGAATTCAGCCTAAGGCTAGAGCAAAATAAATATTTCCTGATTGGAAAACATAAAATAAATACACTTCAAAAAGTGTAAGTAATACTGCATTTGGTAGTTCCCATGCTGTACATTTCACATAACTTTCCTCGTAGTGATCAATGATAACTTCTTCGTTTGTTTTGGTTAGTCTTCTTTCGCCCGTAATGTTGCTTGTTGCTTTAGGCACATTACCTCTATCGCCCCTCGGATTAAACTCCGACATGGATTTTTTCCCCCCTCTATCGTATTCGCTGTCTGACTGCGTGCACTGAACCGTGAAGCCCATACTGTGACCGTACGGTATGAATCCAAATACTGTTACACTCTTATTCAGTACATATTGCTGTTACCTGTTTGATCTTCTCTCTTTCCTGCTCCGGTGTCATTCCTGCTCCAGTAATACGAAGACTTTTTTTGAACATGGCCATGCGAGTCTTGGCATCACTGCGCTGAATCTTTGGCAGTCTGGCTCGTTCCTGAGTTTGCTTGTTCTTCATCTCTTCAATCAGTCGCTGGTTGTACCGCTGCATTTGCTCCATTTCCTGCAGGGGAAGAAAGAATTGTAGCACGCAGAGAAAGTAACATTTTAATCTCGAATCATTAAAAATTTAGTGGAACATATAAATTTACATGAATGAGATCATGCAAAGCATGTGTTTATTGTTGTAGTTAGCACAGGTATGTACATGTGGAAACGTTCAACCGAGATCTTGGTTCTACATAGGACAAGGATCACGATTGCCAAGTGAACGGTCAGTCAAATTAGTTGCAGAGTAACTGCCAGTGATTGGTCATTGTACACCTGTTTTTCATGTTCACTGGCGTTTGTATATGCTGCTACAGTGGGGCAAATAAGTATTTAGTCAACCACTAATTGTGCAAGCTCTCCCACTTGAAAATATTAGAGAGGCCTGTAATTGTCAACATGGGTAAACCTCAACCATGAGAGAATGTGGAAAAAAAAAAAATCAAGAAAATCACATTGTTTGATTTTTAAAGAATTTATTTGCAAATCATGGTGGAAAATAAGTATTTGGTCAATACCAAAAGTTCGTCTCAATACTTTGTTATGTACCCTTTGTTGGCAATAACGGAGGCCAAACGTTTTCTCTAACTCTTCACAAGCTTTTCACACACTGTTGCTGGTATTTTGGCCCATTCCTCCATGCAGATCTCCTCTGGAGCAGTGATGTTTTGGGGCTGTTGTTGGGCAACACGGACTTTCAACTCCCTCCACAGATTTTCTATGGGGTTGAGATCTGGAGACTGGCTACGCCACTCCAGGACCTTGAAATGCTTTTTACGAAGCCACTCCTTTGTTGCCCTGGCTGTGTGTTTAGGATCATTGTCATGCTGACAGACCCAGCCAGGTCTCATCTTCAAAGCCCTTGCTGATGGAAGGAGATTTTCTCTCAAAATTTCAATACATGGCCCCATTCATTCTTTCCTTTACACAGATCAGTCGTCCTGGTCCCTTTGCAGAAAAACAGCCCCAAAGCATGATGTTTCCACCCCCATGCTTCACAGTGGGTATGGTGTTCTTCGGATGCAATTAAGTATTCTTTCTCCTCCAAACACGAGAACCTGCGTTTCTACCAAAATGTTCTATTTTGGTTTCATCTGACCATAACACATTCTCCCAGTCCTCTTCTGGATCATCCAAATGCTCTCAAACGAACTGCAGAAGGGCCTGGACATGTACTGGCTTCAGCAGGGGGACACGTCTGGCAGTGCGGGATTTGAGTCCCTGGTGGCGCATTGTGTTACTGATAGTAGCCTTTGTTACTGTGGTCCCAGCTCTCTGTAGGTCATTCACTAGGTCCCCCCGTGTGGTTCTGGGATTTTTGCTCACCGTTCTTGTTATCATTTTGACACCACGGGGTGAGATCTTGCATGGAGCCCCAGATCGAAGGAGATTATCAGTTGTATGTCTTCCATTTTCTAATAATTGCTCCCACGGTTGATTTCTTTACACCAAGCGTTTTACCTATTGCAGATTCAGTCTTCCCAGCCTGGTGCAGGTCTACAATTTTTGCAATTTGCCCCACTGTACTTAACCTTAAAAAAAGCTTTGAAATGTCGAAAATTTCCTTGATTCAAGAATAGATATTGTTCAAAACATTATTTGAAAGCAAATATTTCTTGATTTAGCATAGATGAAAAATTACCAACTTTTGGATTAATTGGCTTAAAAAGAGAAAATTGTAATATTTACTTAAGTAAATAGAATGATCTGACACAATCATCTGTTACCTAGTCTGTAGCACTCAAAACAAGATGGAGAAAATTATTTGACTAGATTTAAGAAAAATAATCTGATTAAGACATTATAAATTTGCAGTTCACCTTTTCATGCCTTTTCAGCAGCTGGTGTCTCTGCATGAAGTACTGGTCTTTAAGCTGCTGCTTGAACAGCTGGTGTTTCTCCTGCAGATGACGCTCTTCTAGCTCCCACATGGCTGCTTCCCTTGCTGTGTGGAGAGAGAGCGACAGAAGTGCAATGGTTGGATCAAAAAGTGCATAGAAGGGCCAGTGGGAATATAGTAGGAGAGGATTAACAAATTTTATAACATTCAGTGAAGAACCAATAGATGTTAATGCATCTATCGGGGATTGATTTCCTATTCAACAACCCTGAAAGATTTTTGATCATTCCAGTGGCTTGACTGGTACAATAATTGGAATATGCTCTAACTTCACTGTGATTTACACAGAATAAGTGCCAGATGCTATTAAAATGAATGGAATGAATGAAAGCTGTAGGGGATTGTTTGCAGCCACCTACAAGGTAATTTGAAGCTCGCACAGTCACACTTTTCCTTCTTATGGAAGGTCATGTAGTAATTCTAAACCTCTGTTCCAGTCCTGGATGACTTGGGCAAACAGGTTTTTCTCAGATGTGTTCTTTGTTTGGCTGATCACATACCTAAATCCCATGCGAGCTTAATATGCAATAACAAGCCGTTGTTCACTGATCGGAGAGGGAGGGGTGGCAGTTATAGCAGGAATGTGGTCAGAGGTCCAGTCTTCCTCCATAAAGAGAGGGATTACTGCTTATCTAACTTGAAGAAAATGTTACGCTGACTGCATGAAGCCAGTGTAGCGTAGGTGGGTATGCATGTTTGTGTGTGTGTGAGTGAAGTGTGGGGGGGTAGTAATTATGAGAGACTGAACAAAAACAATCACAAATTCTCATCTTTCAGCTAAATTACAGTACACAGTGGGCCTGTGAGCGGCTTTCTGAACCATGTTTGATTCCCGATTTTAAGCAGTTTTTAACGACAAATGTATTATATTCCAGTAATGTTTTCGTCAAAAATGACTACTATGAAAATATTTAATCAACGAACTGTTTTTTCATCACAACGACGAGACGATAATGAGCTGAAGACGTGTTTTAGGAGACTAAAACAAAAGATTAATGCCAGTTTGCATCTGACAAGACGAGAAAGAGACGAAAATGTGCAATAGTTTCTGTCACATATTCACAATGTGTGACATTTGGATGTGTCACTTACAGTGGGGAGAACAAGTATTTGATACAGTGCCAGTGGGTTTTCCCATTGCCAGTGTATCAAATACATGTTCTCCCCACTGTATGTGACTTGCTGTGCCCTCAACCCCGACTCACCAGTGTGTCCTATCTAGTCTCCAAGCTTGCATACACGGTAAGATTTGTTTTCTTATTTTGGCCAGAGAGAATATGCAATTTTGCTATAGCCTTTAAAAGTCTGTGCTGAGTTATCATCACACACTGAATGTAACTCGTAGCGTTAGCATAGCATTCGCGTTAGCATTACGCTAATTCTAACGCCGAGCTTCCTCTTAAACTCCCGGACAGCTTTATTTTTTACATACAGTTCGTGTCATTCAGGTGGGTATAATTATTTGAAAACAATGTGCTGTTTTCCTGCTGGGTGTGTATTATGACCAAGTTGGCTTTGTCCTTGTAGACGCTACAATATGTCTTGTCTGTCAATGTTGATTTGAAATAGTTGGAAACCTTTATTTATTTATTTTTGAAGTATTTTTTATTTTATTTTCCAGATGAAAACATTTTTAGTAAACATCGACTAAAGCTAGACAATGACAAACACATTTTGAGATGACCAAAATATGACTAAGACTAATAATTAAGACCAGACGAAAATTAAAAGGGCTGCCAAAAACACTGTATTCTTCATTTCTAGACAAATGACGTATACTTAGACAGCACACAAGCTTTTGTCTTTCCCTGAATGTTTGCATGTAGCAACTATGTATTTAAAAATAAAATAAATCACAATGTTCCTTTTTTAATTTGCTTCCAGCTCAAAAAACACAAAGTTATCATTACCTCTGAGAAGCTGCTGCTTGTGGTTCAGGCACTCTCTCTCGATGGTGGCCAGCTCATGTTTGTGCTGCTGGATAATTTTTTTAAGAGCACTGTCAAGATCCTGCTGCTGCTTCTGGAGAAACTCTTGCTCCTATGAATGTATAAAACAAATTCAGCAAACATTGTTCTTTAAGTTGCTATGCCTTCGAGTTTAAAATACAAATTACTCTAAAAAAAATATTAACATACTAACACAAACGTTTCAGTCATTTTGAGGTTATTAAAATCAACAATAGTCTTGTAAACCACTGTATTACGGCCTACATTATTTATAAACTACACATGACGGTACCATTCAATCTGAGAGCAATTTGACTTTAATAAAACGTTCTCTGATTCCAAGGGAAATCAGTAATCCACTTCAAATTGACAACTGAACTTCATGTATGCTGGGTGCTTTGTGAATGCACAAGGTAACAAGACACTAGCCAGAATTGAATGCATTCTCATTGTGAATGAGGATGCATTTATAATACACAGGTGAGTTTACTTACATCCTGTACAGGAGCGTTACACAGGGTACATGAGGACAACTGAAAGGACTGAATCATAACATAGGCCACGCCCTGCGGATCAAAGTATATTACTCTCCAACACATAAAACTGTGCACCCACAGGTTGCCAATTTTACCGACAGAGGAAATACATGCAAGAGGAAGGTTGGAGGGGGGAGACGTCAACAGTAGCCTATTATCAACATTATACAGTTCATGTAAAAGTTGAGGGGGCTAAAAGGTTGAACTTGAAAGCAAACAGTCCACCACAAATTGCACGCTCATTACCTCCTCTTGGGGTACTTGAAAGATATCCTCTTTATTACGGTTTATAATTGCATTTCTCACATGCTTTGCAGAGAGTCTCACTTCCTATTTGATCAGGAAGGAAATTTATGGGCAATAAATGGAAACAATAACACAATAGCATGTGTGAATCAAAAAGCACAAAAGATTCCAAGATGTTGTGTTTATGTTAAGTAAGTCTTATTTTAGATATTGATAAAAAAATATCAGTGATTTTCATTTTTCTTTTTACATTTGACAAAATCATTATGAATATATAATACGGCTTCTACGGTCAGATATGAGTAATATTTGCCAATTATACTAATCATTCCATCACCATTTATGCCTGTTAGTTGACTTTAAATAAAATCACGTTCATTTTTTTCAAGAACAAAAAAACAAATTAAACTTTTTTTTTTTTTTTTAACACAAAAATATCTATTAACTTCTTTGTCATCAGGGAGATGAGGGCATAGTATCTCTGGCTGTTATAGCCCTAAATGCAGCTTAAGATTCCAGTTATTGATGTATTTTGATCTGCAAAAAAAGCCATGGATTGTTGATCACCGATCAAGAAATGATCGATGGCAGAGGGATTGGGACATCTCTACTTTATACCCAATCAGGAAGGAGCAACTCAACACCAACCTGCTGGTGACCTTCTACAGGTCAGCCAATGAGAGCCTGCTGACCTATGCCGTGTCTGTGTGGCACTCAAACTGCACAGAATCAGACAGGAGAAGACTGCAGATGGTTATAGAAACTAAACAAAAGGTCATCGGCCGACCTCTTCCTCTCACCTCACCATCTACAACTCAGTGCCTAGAAAGGGCAATGGGCATCATAAAAGACTATACACACCCCAGCTTCCACCTCTTTTAAGTAATACGTTCGCAGACACCTGTCTCAGTCTGGGTACCGCATAATCTGGGTACAGTATATGCAATATTTGCAATTACATTATAGCATTTTTGCACTGTTACGTCAATATTAAGCACAAACTGTCATTTGCACTATCATGTCAAGATATCAAAATATTTCGTCAACAAACAGTTTTTTTCATGAAGATGACGAGATAACAATGTGTCTTGGGAGGATAAAACATAACGAGATGGATGCCAGATTTGGTCTGATGAGACAAGAACGATATGACAATTCACCATAGTTTCCGTCATAAGTTTAGAATGTGTGATATTTTCCAATTGTATGTGTAGTTAGCACGCATTGTAGCAGTGTTTGGTCATGTCACTGATGTGACGCGCTGCGCCCTGACACACAGGCTTACTCATCGCCTGTTGAGTAAGCGTGTGTCCACTACAGGCTCCTTTTGTGAAATACAGTGCCTTGCAAAAGTATTCGGCCCCCTTGAATCTTGCAACCTTTCGCCACATTTCAGGCTTAAAACATAAAGATATGAAATTTAATTTTTTTGTCAAGAATCAACAACAAGTGGGACACAATCGTGAAGTGGAACAACATTTATTGGATAATTTAAACTTTTTTAACAAATAAAAAACTGAAAAGTGGGGCTGCAATATTATTCGGCCCCTTTACTTTCAGTGCAGCAAACTCACTCCAAAAGTTCAGTGAGGATCTCTGAATGATCCAATGTTGTCCTAAATGACCGATGATGATAAATAGAATCCATCTGTGTGTAATCAAGTCTCCGTATAAATGCACCTGCTCTGTGATAGTCTCAGGGTTCTGTTTAAAGTGCAGAGAGCATTATGAAAACCAAGGAACACACCAGGCAGGTCCGAGATACTGTTGTGGCGAAGTTTAAAGCCGGATTTGGATACAAAAAGATTTCCCAAGCTTTAAACATCTCAAGGAGCCCTGTGCAAGCCATCATATTGAAATGGAAGGAGCATCAGACCACTGCAAATCTACCAAGACCCAGCCGTCCTTCCAAACTTTCTTCTCAAACAAGGAGAAAACTGATCAGAGATGCAGCCAAGAGGCCCATGATAACTCTGGATGAACTGCAGAGATCTACAGCTGAGGTGGGAGAGTCTGTCCATAGGACAACAATCAGTCGTACACTGCACAAATCTGGCCTTTATGGAAGAGTGGCAAGAAGAAAGCCATTTCTCAAAGATATCCATAAAAAGTCTTGTTTAAAGTTTGCCACAAGCCACCTGGGAGACACACCAAACATGTGGAAGAAGGTGCTCTGGTCAGATGAAACCAAAATTGAACTTTTTGGCCACAATGCAAAACGATATGTTTGGCGTAAAAGCAACACAGCTCATCACCCTGAACACATCATCCCCACTGTCAAACATGGTGGTGGCAGCATCATGGTTTGGGCCTGCTTTTCTTCAGCAGGGACAGGGAAGATGGTTCAAATTGACGGGAAGATGGATGCAGCCAAATACAGGAACATTCTGGAAGAAAACCTGTTGGTATCTGCACAAGACCTGAGACTGGGACGGAGATTTATCTTCCAACAGGACAATGATCCAAAACATAAAGCCAAATCTACAATGGAATGGTTCAAAAATAAACATATCCAGGTGTTAGAATGGCCAAGTCAAAGTCCAGACCTGAATCCAATCGAGAATCTGTGGAAAGAGCTGAAGACTGCTGTTCACAAACACTCTCCATCCAACCTCACTGAGCTCGAGCTGTTTTGCAAGGAAGAATGGGCAAGAATGTCAGTCTCTCGATGTGCAAAACTGATAGAAACATACCCCAAGCGACTTGCAGCTGTAATTGGAGCCAAAGGTGGCGCTACAAAGTATTAACGCAAGGGGGCCGAATAATATTGCACGCCCCTTTTCAGTTTTTTATTTGTTAAAAAAGTTTAAATTATCCAATAAATTTTGTTCCACTTCACGATTGTGTCCCACTTGTTGTTGATTCTTGACAAAAAAATTAAAATTTTATATCTTTATGTTTGAAGCCTGAAATGTGGCGAAAGGTTGCAAGGTTCTAGGGGGCCGAATACTTTTGCAAGGCACTGTACAAGTGTAAGGTACTGCTTGGTAAGTTTTGTTTTCTTATCTTGGCTAGATATGCCATGTTGCCTTAGCTTTTAAAGGTCTGTGCTGAGTGATCATCACACAAAAAATTTAACTTGTAGTGTTAGCATAGTGTTCGCACTAGCATTTAGCTAATATGTTGTCTTAAACGCTTGGAAACCTTTTTACATAGTTTGTGGTGTCCAGGTGAGTTTAATTAAATGAAAACAATGAACCGTTTTCCTGCTGCATGTGTATTATCATCATCACAAAGATGGTGATGTCCTTGTAGACTCTACAATTATGTGCTTGTCTGACAATGTTCATTCAAAATTGTTGGAAACCTTTTATTTATTTATTCATGGACTAAAACTTCTGAAGTTTACAGACTAGTTGTCGACTAAAACTATACGAAGACGAACACATTTTGAAATGACTAAAATATGACTAAAACTAATAAGTATTTTCGTCCAAAACACTAAGAATGAGACGAAAATTTAAAAGGGCTGCTAAAAACAACACTGGTTCTATGTGGTCCACATTACGGCGAAGCTTTAAATCTCGTTGCACTCTGAACATGACAATAAAGGCTTTCTATTCTATTCTATTCTATTCTATTCTATTCTATTTAAAATCCAAGTATAGTAGTGTTTCATTCATTTCATGTTCACATGTACTGTATCTCAAAACATTGATAGCTTAATTTGCCTTTTCCGTGAATGGAAATGAAATAAATCCGTTCCAAACCCTTCAAAACAACCTGCATACAGTGCTGCTCAAAAGTTTGTGAACCCCCTCAACATTTTGGAATTTTCTATTATTTCAACCTGATTTCCTAATCAATCAATTCAGTAGTTTTTTTTTGTTTTTTTAACAGTTGTGAGGTCGAGACTAAATTAAAAAGAGTTTTCATCAACTGATGTAGGTGCAAAATTGAACTGTTTGGTCACAACCAAAACCGCCATGTCTGGCGAAAAGTCAACACTGCATACCACCAAAAGAACCTTCTCCCAACAGTGAAGCATGGAGGTGGGAATGTCAAGATCTGGGCTTGCTTTTCATCCTCAGGACCTGGACAACTCCACATAGTCCAGGGAATCATGAATTCTGAGGAATATTGTCAAATCCTAGAACATAACCTGACGCCATCTGTTTTGAAGTTAAAGCTTGGCAGAAGGTGGATCATGCAACATGATAATGATCCAAAGCATTCCAGCAATACAACCAAGGAATGGCTGAAAAAGAAGAAGATTCGTGTTCTGGACTGGCCCAGTCAAAGTCCTGACCTAAATCCCATTGAAATGCTGTGGCGGGACCTGAAGCGAGCAGTTCATGCCAGACGCCCATCAAATCTCTCTCAACTGACTGTGTTCTGCAAGGAAGAATGGGCAAAAATCCCCCAAAGTAGATGTGAGAGGCTGATTAGTCACTACAGAAACCGTTTGGTTGAGGTAATCTCTGCAAAAGGAGGCGCAATATCCTATTAACTGAAGGGGTTCACATACTTTTGCACACATGATATCTGAGTTTTTCTTAAATCAACCACTTTTGTTAAATAAAGAATGACAATATAACTATTTCTTTTGTTTCAGTCCATTATTTGGAATGTCAGTATTGTGGACTTGGGTATAACTTAACATTTAATAAGGTTATTTTAGTTTTTTTTACAAAAAATCTGACCATCGCTGTGGGGTTCACAAACTTTCGAGCAGCACTGTATGTTTTTTTAAACAATTACTTTCGAAACTAATTCTGCATTCAACAGTAGTATACCCAATAAAAAACACAACACTGAAGAACAATTTGTTCTACTCATAAACACACCGGTACAACACAGTCTAATGGTGCATTACTGCCACCAATTGATAATGTACGTCCACTGAAAGGAAATCAATGTGAATAGATGGTTGCGGGATGCTTTGACATGTGCTGCCGCCATCTAACGGTAGGGCTCTCGAGCACACTTGCACAGGAAAAATTACTGAAGTAATCTCATGGAAAAACTCATAAATCAAGGCATTCATATCTCAAGGCATTACTTTATATACAGTGTTACAAATGTGTAGTTTGTTTGGTTTCTCTAGATTAACATTGTTAATTAGGTGAATAATTTTCAAAACGAGCAAAGATTTTGCATTCATATCTTAATGCCAATAGCCTGTGGTTCGGACATCTGCCACACAGTTCAAATTTGTGTAGGGTTTACATGCCCTTCCTGTTTTTTTTTTTTTCTTCAGGCATTGTTTGGCATCCACACACTTTCCCCCAAAACTGTACTCGGGGGGAAAAAAAGATTAAAGGGTGGATTCTTTATTATCTTGTGTCTTCCGTCACAGTTTAGTGTCATTTCCCAGTAACATTTTGACATTATGAATTTTGGTTAGGGTTTGGATAGTTGCACAGAAAAAGTGAAGCAAAGTAATGTAGACAGAACACTGACCTCCTTTTTCCGGTTTTTCAGCATGTTTTGGTATTTGGACAATTCTTTGTCTTGTTCAGATTTAATGCGTTTGGCCTCATCCCGCAGTCGGTTGGTGTGTTCCTGTTCCAACCTCTCGATAGTCTGCTTCTGCTGCCTTTCTAGATTTTCTACCTCCTGGTCATATTGACGCTTCTTACTCTGGAAGCACACAAGATTAGTGTGGACAAAGTCATATCATATGAATAAGAAATCATGCAAAATACAGTGGGTAATTGTTATTTTCTGCTAATGGCGGTGTGGTACCGGGTTTTTCTGTAAAAGTATCTCTTTATCTTGCTTTTTAATGATTACAGCATTTTGTAGTGTGATACAAATTGTTTGATTGTTCCAGACTGTCTGAATCTTTGGACGACGTGACGATAACCTCAAGCTCGGCAATTTTTCACCAAGAAATACCTAATGGATATTGCTCTGCTATCTTTCTTTTCTAAATTGGGCAATTGGTGATCCTGACCTGTACCTATCTTGGCTTCTGAGAGACACATAAACTATTTTTATCCATAATCAATACTAGGGGTGGGAACCTCTTGGTACCTCGCAATACGATATGATTCGGGATACAAAGCTCATGATAAAGATGATCTCATGATATGGAATACAACGATTATTGATACATTGGTCAGGAAATCATTCTAGGATATTAAAAAAAACAAAAAAACAAAGTAATAAACAGAAAAATAAGCTTCTGCTGTGAGTTGGAATGAATTTATAACTAGTAGACGTACAATCCATTTGAACTGGGAGGGTGGGACATTCGTTCATTCGCTGCCATCCCTCCCATTTTAAACAGAATGAACGTCTATGGCCGTCAGTGGCAGCCAATGCCAGGCAACGAGGTAATTTTGAGGCATTTCAGGTCATTATCTGTTGATTTTCAGTCACTTCCTGTGTATTTTGGGGCATTTTATGGGTCACTTCTGGTTGATTTTGGGTTACAAGAACAGGAAGTGACCTGGGAATCTCCCAAATCAATAGGCAGTGACTCAAACTCAAGTGGAAGTGACCTGTAAATGCATGAAAATGAACCGAAAGTGACCTGTAAATGCCCTGAAAATCGGAAAGAGTGACTGCTTTGGTTTTTTAATTGAAAAAAATGTACTGTTTTCCTGCTGAGTGTGTATTATCACCAAGTTGGCATTGTCCTTGTAGATGCTCCAATATGTGCTTCTCTGTCAATATTTATTTGAAATAGTTGGAAACCTTTATTTTTTGAGTAATTTTTAAAAAATTTTACAGACAAAAATATTTTTAGTAAACAACTACACGTTGACTAAAACAAGATGAATTTAGTCTTGACTTTTCGTCAATAAAAACTAGACAAAGACAAACATATTTTGAGATGACTAAAATATGACTAAGACTGATAAGTATTATTGTCCAAAGACTAAGACTAAGACGGACATTAAAAGGGCCGCCAAAAACAACACTGGTTAAAATGGATTGGACCACTACTAGTGATAAACTTATTTAAAGAGTCCTGCAATTTTTCTGAGAGCGGCACCCAGAAGACGACGTTTGGACACTCCTGTCCCAAATAGTAACTTACTGTAGTCTCCTGCTCAAAGCGGCGGTAAATTTGATCTTTCTGCTGGTGTAGCTTATTGCTGAGCTGCTGCTGAGCCCGCTGCTCTTCCTTCTGCAGCAAACGCAACTCCCTGAGTTCCTGGCGTCTGGTGAGGTGAAGAAACATGAGATAGAGCAATAGTTTCTCAGCAAGAAAAAACCCATTAACATTTATTGTCGTTTGGTTAAGTAGAAAGAATGTTCTTTTTTGCAACAAATGCTACTTAAACATTATGTAAATAATGGCTGATACAGTACCTCAAGAATCTCATTTCCTCATTCTTAGTGTCATTGTCAGTAATGATTTTTGACGTAGTGACACTAACTTCCACGCCGTCCACAATGAATTTGCGTGTCTTTTTCAATGTCTTCTTTTGACGCTTTGTCTCCTTGGGAATAAAACAAGATAATGTGTGGCTTTGTCTGCAAGCCTTTGACAAACTTTTGGTTATCCAAGAGTCTTGCAATGCTTATGTGAGTAATAGTGCTGTGTTATACCTGAATAGAAACAGATCCAGGCTCCTTTGTTTTGGACAGGAAACTTGAGATGGATAGATTCAGGTCCAAGCTGTTATTATCTGCAGTTGAGCTCCTACCAGAGTCTGAATTATCATCTTTAACCTTGTCTTGAAGAATCTTCTCATCTACGGTTTTCATCTCTACTGTAGACTTCTCTCCATCTTCATTCTCATTTGTTAACGTTACCTTAACATGCTTGTCTGAGTCCTCATGTGTGTTGGCCAAATCTTTTGGAATCTCTGTAGTGGGCTCTGGATTGGTTAGAGCCTCAGTGGCATCAACTTCCTTTTCATTTGCAGAGCTGCTTTCAAGCTTTTCCGTCTCCTTTGCAGGTTGGTTTGACACAGGCCTGCCTGGTTCTATCACCTTTGTTCCTTCCACTGTCACCTGCTGCTTTTCTCTAGTTTGCTCTGCGGCTTTAGGGTTAGTGGACTCTTCGGCAAAGCTAGTGACCAATATGTGGTTAGGTGCGGGGACCTCATTAGGTGTAGCAATGGGGAGATGTTGTTCACCCTTCTCAGGGACAGATTCCAAGAAGCTGGGCGACAGTGGAATTTTCTCATCCTCAGAGCTGGCAACACTGACATCAGAGGGAGCACGTTTATGGCCCTGTATCAGGGATAGATCAGAATGTTTTAACAAAAACAAAGTAAGTAGCAACTAGCACTCATTTTAGCATCAACTTACCCTAAAAAAAATCGGTTCTATATAGAGATGCTATTAGCAGATATTATGTAATCCTACATTCATTCAATTTCCCATTACAGTTACAGTTTTTGCGGTTAATGAGGGGGATCCCATTTACCGTAGTTGAATCACAAAAATCGAAAATTCTCGAAGTAGAGCTTATTTTTATTTAATTTTTTTGTACGTGTGTTCAATGTACACTGCTCAAAAATAAAGGGAACACTAAAGTAACGTAGTAGATCTAAATGAATGATTTTTTTTTTTTTTTTAAATTAGATACTTTATTCTTTCCATATATGAATGTGCTGACAACAAAATAACACAAAAATTATCAATGATAATCAAATGTATCAACCCATGGAGGTCTGGTTTTGGAGTAATGCTCAAAATTAAAGTGGAAAAACACACTACAGCCTTTTCCAACTTTGATGTAATGTCCTTTGAATGAGGCTCAGTAGTGTGTGTGGCCTCCGTGTGCCTGTATGACTTCCCTCCAACGCCTGAGCGTGCGCCTGATGAGGCAGCGGATGTTCTCCTCCCAAATCTGGACCAAGGCATAACTCAGCTCTTGGACAGTCTGAGGAGCAACCTGGCAGCCTGGAAGAGACTCCAGGAGAGCTGGACAGGGCCGTTAAAGGTCCTTAAATGCTCAACAGGATTGGTATCAGCTCCTTTGTTCAAGGAAGAACAGGATGAGCACAGCCAGAGCCCTACATAATGACCTCAAGCAGGCCACTGGTGTGAATGTTTCTGACCAAACAATCAGAAACGGGCTCCATGAGGATGGCCTAAAGACCAACGTCCTGTAGTGGGCCCCGTGCTCACTGCCCAGCACCGTTTAGCATTTACCATAGACCAACAGAATTTGCAACTACACCACTGGCCCTGTGCTCTTCACCGATTAGAGCAGTTTCAGTCTGAGCACATGTGACAAGACGTGAAAGGGTCTGGAGATGCCGTGAAGAACCTTGTGCTGCCTGCAACGTCATTCAGCATGACCAGTTTGGTGGTGGGTCAGTGATGGTCAGGGGAGGCATCTTCCTGGAAGGACGCACAGACCTCTACAGGTTAGATCGGGGCTCAACAACCCGCGGATCTAAAGCCGCACGCGGCTCTTTAGCGCTGCCCTAGTGGCTCCCTGGAGCTTTTTCAAAAATGTTTGAAAATGGAAAAAGGTGAGGGAAATATATATATATTTTTTAATATGGTTTCTGTAAGAGGCCAAACATGACAAAAACATTCATCTCATTCATTATATCATATTGTAGTTAAGATAAACGTGAGGCGGCATCGTGCAACAGAGTACTCACATGGTTCGTCGTTCTCTACTGGAGGCATCGCAGGCAAAATAAACATTTAATCATGAAGGCTCATGATGTATTTTCAGCCAACTTGGTCATTTTGATAGTAGGCTAACATAGCTAATATACATAAAGCCTGTACTGCCTTCATTATAAGGATTATATAAGGCTTTCCATTTTTTGCGGCTCCAGATATATTTGTTTTTTGGTGCAATATGCCTCTATCAACATTTTGGGTTGCCGATCCCTGGGTTAGATAATGGCACCCAGATTGCGATTACGTTTCGGGATTACCGTATTTTTCGGACTATAGGTCACACCTGAGTATAAGTTTCGCCAGCCCAAAAATGCACAATGAAGAGGAAAAAAACATATAAGTCGCACCGGAGTATAAGTCGCATTTTTGAGGGAATTACATGATAAAATCCAACACATAGAACAGAAATGTCATCTTGAAAGGCAATTTAAAATAAAAATACAATAGAGAGCAACATGCTGAATAAGTGTACAGTATGATAATGTTAAATGATGCATGACCAACGAAATGCAAACGTGGCCGGTTTGTTAGCGTAACATAGATATTAAGGGTTATTCAGATAACTATAGCATAAAGAACATGCTAACAAGTTTACCAAACCATCAGTGTCCCTCCAAAACGCCAAAATAACATGTGAATGATATCATAATGTGTTAATTATTTCATACATAAGTTGCTTCAGTGTATAAGTTGCACCCCCAGCCAAACTATGAAAAAAACTCTGACTTATTGTCCGAAAAATACGGTAAATCCTTGGACCTATTTATATAAATTAGCTGATTCAGTGGGTGGGACCTGGGTCCCTCCTGGTCCACAACAATGCCCAACCTCATGTGGCTAGAGTATGCAGGCAGTTCCTGGAGGAAGAAGGAATTGATAACATTGACTGGCCCCTACGTACACGTGACCTACACCCAATAGAACACAACTGGGACATTATTTGTAGGTCCATCCGGTGCCGCCAGGTTGCTCCTCAGACTGTCCAGGAGCTCAGTGATTCCCTTGTCCAGATCTGGGAGGAGATCCCACAGGCCACGCGCCATCGTCTCGCTAGGAGCGTGACCAGATGTTGTAGGGAGGTCATACAGGCACACAGAGGCCACACACACTACTTAGCCTCATTTTGACGTGTTTAAAGGGCGTTACATCAAATTTGGATCAGCCTGTAGTGTTTTTTTCCACTTTAATATTGCGTATAACTCAGAATTCAGACCTCTGTGGGTTGTTACATTTTTATTTTCTTTGGTAATTTTTGTGTGATTTTGTTGTCAGCACTTTCAACTATGGAATGAACAAAGCATTTAATAAAAATTAGGGCTCTCAAAATTATCGCGTTAACGCGCGGTAATTAATTTTTTAAATTAATCACGTTAAAATATTTGACGCAATTAACGCACATGTCCCGCTCAGACAGTATTCTGCCGTTTGGTAAATTTTACAGCAAGGCTTTTTGTGCTGCAGCACAACAGCGAACTCTTGTGGTCGCTTTGCGACATGGTTTATTGCTTTCTTGCCAGTTCATATGGCTGCACGACGTCTCGGGCTGAAGCCTACGTTGTAATGTTGTGCTTATATGATCCTTGGACAAGATTTGTCCGTAAGTATGGTTGTTGTAAAGAATGTACATATTATGTTAGTAAGCGAAATGTTCTATTTTTTGTATGAGACGCTTTTTGTTTATGTTTAGTGAACCTGTATAGCGTGCTAAGCTAACGTTGTTGCTAATGCAATGCTTGTGTACTTTTTTTTGGTAGTTTTATGACGGTCTAAAGAGGACAATGGTTTGAGGCTATTTTATTAATAAATCAGATGAAAAAGGAAGAAGTCTGATTATTAAGGCGTCTTTCACTAGCTGTCTAGCTTTGGAAAAAGTAGACGCTTCGGAGTGAGGACAGCATAGACAGATTTAAATGACAGTAGAGTGAAATGCCCACTACAGTCCTTATGTATGTTGAATGTACAGTGGGGAGAACAAGTATTTGATACACTGCCAATGGATTTTCCCATTGGTAGTGTATCAAATACTTGTTCTCCCCACTGTATATATCCATCTTGTTTCTTATCTTTCCATTCCAACAATTTATTTTACAGAATATATATAATTTACAGAAAAATATGGCATATTTTATAGATGGTTTGAATTGCGATTAATTGCGATTAATTACGATTAATTAATTTTTAAGCTGTAATTAACTCGATTAAAAATTTTAATCGTTTGACAGCCCTAATAAAAATATTTCATTCATTCAGATCTACAACGTGTTACTTTAGTGCTCCCTTCATTTTTTTTGAGGAGTGTATTTATTCAGATTTAACAGCATTGGAAAGACATACATACTGTATGAGACATGTTTTTCCCCTTTTTACCTTAAGTACAAAAAAAAAAAAGAAAAAAAAAACACATGTATGTAATTATTTTTAAGCATATATTAAATTTTTTAAATAAAATACTTTTTTTTTTTTTCCCAAATGCGATGGACTGAGGGCACGAAGTAGCGAGGGATCACTGTATACTCATTATTTTATCATATCATATATTATCAGTGGATAAATTCCGCTCATACAATGCTGTATATTTGTGTTGCACACAACAAAGAAACCCAGATCACAAACATTTAAGCAGGCAAGGAGAGTTGACATTGTAAAATGGTTGTGCAAAGATTGCTTCACCTCTTGGTGGTGATAGAATAGGGTGCCTTGTCCAAGAGCAACTCGAGATTTGCCCTGAAGCAGACTAATATTAATCCAACAGGGCGAGTCTCATGAAGCTCTGAAGATTTTAGGGATATAGTCATAAAAACTAGTAAATTGTTCACTTTTAGCTGAAGGATGATGATGTCTATTATGTGGCCCAGCCCACGATTTGTTACCAAAATAGTATTTTGCATGTTTTTTTGTTTTTTTTTTAAAAACGATTTTCGGGTCATAAAATCATTACTGTAACACATCCATGAAAAGCTTTGATGTTTTCACCTTAATATGCCATTATAAATATTCAATCAATTTAATTGAAAAAATATATATTAATTTGCTTAAAACGATATGATTTAGCAGATTATGATTAACTATAATGGTTTATTAATATTTAAGGAAAATCTTGTGTCCAAGCATGTAACCTTCATTACTGTTTCATTGTGTTCGCAGTCCTTTCATAATCACAGTATTTTTTTTTCCAAATATGTTATAATGACCCATGATGCATCACAAAAAATAGATAGACAAAAGATGGCAACAAGGTAAGATTGTTTGGCCTTTTTGAATATACAGTGGGATGAAAAAGTATCTGAACCTTTTGGAATTTCTCACATTTTTGCATAAAATCACCATCAAATGTGATCTTTGTCAAAATAACACAGATGAAAAAAACAGTGTCTGCAACAACTAAAACCATCCAAACATTTATATTCATTCTTTCATTAATGATTACAAGTTGAGGCAGCAAAACAGCCCCAAATCATGATGCTCCCTCCACCATGCTTCACGGTGGGGATGAGGTGTTGATGCTGGTAAGCAGTTCCATTTTTTTCTCCACACATGACATTGTGTGTTACTCCCAAACTATTCAGATTTGGTTTCATCAGTCCACAAAATCTTTTTTCAAAACTTCTGTGAAGTGTCCAAGTGCCTTTTTGTGAACATTAAACGAGCAACATTTTTTTTTTATACAGGAGTGGCTTCCTCTGTGGAGTCGTCCCATTAACACCATTCTTGCCCATAGTTTTATATATATACTGCATATATATGTATACAGTGCCCTCCATAATTATTGGATTTATAATAATTATGTGTTTTTTAGCTTTTAATACATATTTTTTTCTAAATGATATGGGACCTTAATGGAAAAAAAGAGAAAAATCCAACCTTCATACAACTGCATTTAATCAGTGGGGAAAAAAATCCCACATAAAGAAATAATTATTTGACATCAAATAATGTGTGTCACAATTATTAGCACCCCTGGTGTTAATACTTGTACAACGCCCTTTTGCCAACAAAACAGCACCTAATCTTCTATAATGTTTCACAAGATGGGAAAAGACAGCAAGAGGGATCTTCAGACATTCCTCTTTGCAAAATCTCTCTAAATCATCCAAAGACCTGGATCCCCTCCTCTGTACTCTCTTCTTCAGCTCACCCCAAGTTTTCAATGGGGTTGAGGTCTGAGGACTGAGATGGCCATGGGAGGACCTTGATTTTGTGTCTGGTGAACCATTTCTGTGTGGATTTGGCCTTATGTTTAGGGTCATTGTCTTGCTGAAAGACCCAGTGACGACCCATCTTCAGCTTTCGGGCAGAGGGAAACATATTTTGATTTAAAATGTCCAGGTATTTCAAAGCATTCATGATGCCATGCACCCTAACAAGGTTCCCGGGGCCTTTGGAAGCGAAACAGCCCCACAGCATCACTGACCCACCCCCATACTTCACAGTGGGTATGAGGTGCTGTCTACACGCCAACAAGCTGTTTGGAAGGCATGCACGGAGAAAACCTTTCCTCACTCACAATCATAAACGCAAAAGTCTGGAATTCGCCAAGCGGTATTGGGGCTTCAACTGGGACCGTGTGCTTTGGTCAGATGAGACCAAGGTTGAGCTTTTTGGCAACAAACACTGTAAGTGGGTCTGGCGTGCCACGAAAGATGCACATGCTGAAAAGCACCTCATACCCACTGTGAAGTATGGGGGGGGGGGGGGGGGGGTCACTGTAAATCTGAACATAATGAAAGTAATTCACTTAATGGTAGGGTCAATTCTATCCTTACAAAATATGTGAAGACAATATAAATGATCTCTATAACTGAACTCATTATTTAATGCAAATAAGGTTGCCTAAAAGTTGGTGGGGACAAATTAGGCATCCTGAAAAGTTCCTAGTGTTTGTGGCCCTAACGTCCCGATGCAAACCTACGCCATTGGTCTATTAACAGAAGGACTAGTATTGTTGGGTTAATGTAGTACATATTAGGGCCAAATAAAAGAAAAAAGAAGGACTAAGAGATGTAAGTAGTACTACTGCTACACGACCAAAAAAAGTCGTATTATTACGTAGCGTAATGTAGCTGTAATCAGCTACGCATTTTACATACATGTACCGTAGCTGAGAGCTACGACATTAGGCTCATGAAATATTTCAAATGATCTTTGTTATGGTTCTTCTTGAAAAACAAAATGTGAAAAAAAATTAATTTGTCATGATATGACGCAATTTTGCCGTGGCACGACATGGTGAGGCTGTCCGACTCCGATGCAGCCCACCACCGCAGCTTCAAAAAATCCTAGGGGAAACACTAAAGTTAATTTGTTCAAGGACTAGGCATGTGCCGGTATGAGATTTTGACGGTACGATAACCGTGAGCAAAAATACCGCGGTTTCACGGTATCACGGTATTGCAATTATAGCTCCAAAATGTGTTATTTTGAGATGTATGGGTTAAAAAAAAAAAAAAAACTTCTTTCCATTGAACAGGATTTTTTTTTTTAGAACATAGTTGCAAATTGGAATCTAAATGTATTGTTAAAATATATAAATTATCAATAAAAAAAAACAAATTTTAAATAAAATTAAAATATAACGTAGACTATACCCACAGCCACAGCTCAAGTTGCTCAAGTTTAGAGCAAGAACAAAATAATTTCTATAAAAAAAGGTAAAAACTCTTTTGAATAAAATTTTTAAAAATTTATACTGCATAATTTTTTTTGAGGATTGAAAAGCTCAAGTTTCGCCATTTTCAGCCACTGTGTCAACTCTAGTCTACATGATGTCATGCTTTTGTGTTAGAAAGAACAAAGAATTCAAAAGTTAATAAGTTAGTTAAAAATGTATAAGTTAGTTAAAATGTAAATATTGTTGTGGAAAGGTTTCATCTTAAAAAAAATAATAATAATAATATTTGGGAGTGAGACCTCTCCATGATCCAGCGAACGTGGATTTGTGCTTAGGGCAAGATCATCTTTCCTCAATTAATGATCTTTGATGCTATGCCTTTTTTTCCCCTTCATTCAAGAGAATCATGCTTGTTTTCTCACTCTGCGTCTCTAACACTCGACGTAGTTGCTCTCCCAGCTAAGCCTAGGCTAACATTCGTCTTTTATAAGCTTTTAGTTAGTTTGTATATCGAATTTCAAAGGAAAATATGTGTTTTGTTTTTGGCGAACTCATAGTGCTACTCTGTTTAGCTACTCACACATGGAAAAATACAATTGTACAACGTTTTAAATGTATTCATTCTGTATATTTTACTTACCACGATTTGAGAGCTCAATAAATTGAAGAAATTGTTTGGAGTATTTGTTTAGGGTTCGCTGGCTGTTTAGCCAATAATCACTTTCACACGCAGCAACAAACGGGAGGGGGTGAGCGCTGCCGCGCCACGCCACTTCTGGCTGGATTTTTGACACATGAAAAATGGCGAATACCTTACTACGGTCTGACGGAAAATTTTAGTGGTTTTGAAACCACGACGTTTTCCCACCACGGTAAACCGTGAAACTGGTAACCGGCACATGTCTATCAAGGACCTTGTTTGTACAAACCAGATTCGGTTGAAGTTGGGAAATTGTGTAAAATGTAAATAAAAACAAAATACAACGATTTGAAAATCCTTCTCAACCCATATTCAATTGAATACACTACAGAGACAACATATTTAATGTTCAAACAGAGAAACTTAATTGTTTTTTTTTTTTCCCAAACACGTCCAGTAGAAGTTGGGAAAGGTGGCAAAAAAAATACTGAAAAAGCTGAAAAAAGCTCATCAAACACCTATTTGGAACATCCCACATGTGATCAGGCTAATTGGGGACAGGTGGGTACCATAAAAGGAGCATCGCCAAACATGCTCAGTTATTAACAAGCAAGGATGGGGCGAGGTTCACCACTTTGTCCACAACTGCATGAGAAAATAGTTGAACAGTTTAAGATCAACATTTCTCAAAGAAAAATTGCAAGGAATTTAGGGATTTCAACATCTATGGTCCATAATATCATCAAAAGGTTCAGAGAATCTGGTGAAATCAATGCACGTAAGCGCCACGGCCGGAAACCAAGACTGAATGACAGTGACCTTCGATCCCTCAGACGGCACTGCCTTAAAAACTCACATGAGTGTGTAAAGGATATCACCAAATGGGCTCAGGAAAACTTCAGAAAACCACTGTCAGTAAACACAGTTCGTCAATACATTAGTAAGTGCGGGTTAAAACTACCATGCAAAGCAAAAGCCGTTTATGAACAACATCCAGAAACGCTGCTGGGTTCTCTGGGCCCGAGCTCATGTAAAATGGACTAATGCACAATGGAAAAGTGTTTTGTGGTCTGGTGAGTCCACTTTTTGAATCGTTTTTGGAAACACTGGACATCGTGTCCTCCAGACCAAAGAGGAAGCGGACCATCCGCACTGTTATCAACGCAAAGTTCAAAAGCCAGCATCTGTGATGGTATGGGGTGCATTAGTTCCCATGGCATGGGTGACTTACATTTCTGTGAAGGCAACATGAATGCTGAAAAGTACATACAGATTTTAGAGCAAAATATGCTTCAATTCAAGCGACTTCATGTCATGTCATGGACGCTGCTGCTTATTTCAGCAAGATAATGCCAAGCCAAATTCTGCACGTGTTACAACAGCGTGGCTTCGAAGTAAAAGAGTCCAGGTTCTCCCCTGGCCCGCTTGCAGTCCAGACCTGTCTCCCATTGAAAATGTGTGGCGCGTAAGGAAGCGTAAAATACGACGGAAAAGACCCCGGACTGTTGAACAACTGAAGCTGTTCATCAAGTAAGAATGGGAAAGAATTCCACATGAGAAGCTAAGAGAATTAGTCTCCTCTCTTTCAAAACGTTTATTGAGTTTTATTAAATGGACAGGTGATGTAACGAAGTGGTAAACATGTCCTTCCCCAACTTTTACTGCATGTGTTGCAGCCATGAAATTCTAAGTTAATTATTATTTGAAAAAAAAAAAAAAGTTTATGAGTTTCAGCCTTAAATATGTTGTCTTTGTAGTGTATTCAATTGAATATAGGTTGAAAAGGACTTTCAAATCATTGCAGCAGACACTAGGCGTGTTGTGTTTCACAAGTTGATGGAATCAATGATTAGAAACCTGACGAAGCTGGCGATTTCTTTGGCGATGTTACCACAATAAGAATTGTCACCTTAACTTATAAAGACTGGCGAACGGAGGAAGACCGCTGGCCGAGATCGACATTCTACGGCCCTATTGTCAACACAGTTCATGGATGCACACACCATGCGTATATTTTTTCTATCATTTACATCTTCATTTTAATGATAAGCGTCACCTATTCTTTTTTTCTCCACCAGCAATAACCTTTTTTGGATGCAGTGTTGATTTCTCTCACAAGACAGCCGTGCGTCCGTCTTCCGGCAAAACAAAGAAAATGCGGCGCTCTCAAAAATCGTCGTATTTAGAGCATGTCGTCCGATATAGAAACAAATGGAGAGTCAAATTTTACTTCGGATGTCGAAAAGATCGTGTGTGGAAGCAATCATATATTGAGGTACCACAGTAGTCGATTGCACAGAGATATTGGACTGTACCAGTGATTTCTGTAACTCTTCAGCAGACACTCTAGGGTTCTTTTTTTACCTCTTTGCGTATTCTGCACTGAACTCTTGGCGTCATCTTTGGTAGACAGCCACTCCTTGGGAAAGAAGCAACAGTGCCAAACTCTCGTCATTTGTAGACAACTTCTCTGACTGTCGACTGATGAACATCCAGACTTTTAGAGATGGTTTTGTATCCTTTCACAGTTTTATACAAATCAATAATCCTTGATTGCAGGTCTTTAGACAGCTCTTTTGACCGAGCCATGAGGCACATCAGAGAATGTTTCTCATCAAGACAATTCTTAACAGGTGTGTGTTTTATAGTGGGTAGGGTAGCTTTAAAACACTCATCAGTGATTGGGCACACACCTGACTTAAATTGTTTGGTAAAAATAGGTTTCAACTGCTCTTTAAGTCTCCTTAGGCAGAGGGTTCACTTACTTATTTTTCCACCTTCTGTTATTGTTTGCATGCTAGCCTCATTAAAATATGAAAACCTATACCGTAAATGTTTGGGTGGTCTTAGTTAAAGCAGACACAGTTTTTACATCTGTGTGATTTTGACAAAGATCAGATCATATTTGATGGTGATTTTATGCAGAAATGTGAGAAATTCCAAAATTCAGATACTTTTTCATACTACAGTAGTTAAGTTGTTATGTTACGTCTATATAGTATATTTACTTCCCAATCATAGGTAATCATTACCATAATGTGTAAAATTGCATGTTTTTAGATATTAATCAATTATATATTTTACTGTAAAAAAAAATAATAGGGAGCTCTAACGGTTGGTGAAAAAAAACCTACTGTGTCATCATAGCATTCTGCTATTTAAGGCTAGCTTTGGTAAATGTTCTTCATTACCACAATGCATAGCTCTCATGAGAATCTTCTTTATATTTTTGTCCGCAGTACGACTTAAAGTCGTCTTAAACGATGACTTTAAAGTCCCTAAAAATGTGATTCTGCACAGCAAAATGATTAGTATTGTATTTTTTTGTTTGTTTTTAAAAAACCCAAAGAATTGTTTGTGATGAAACAAATGTAAGAACAAAACACAACATCTTATTTGTATTGTGATTGTACAAATGTGTGGCATCCATCTTAATAAATCTGAAAAACTGATGCAAAAATGATTTCATTTTCAGGTTCACAAACCATATTAACTTCGGTTTCTTCTTCTTCCTCTTCTTCTTTGTGTTCTTCAATCTCCTCGGTCACCTCAGCCTTGGCTTCAGCTATTAGCTCTCTCAGAGGCTTGCTGCCAGTCACACTGGACACAAATGAATGCTGCATACAAAACCAGAAAAAATAAAATAAAAAATAACAGGTTCATTTATACTTAGATTTTATCTTTCAAAAAGCAAAAGCACGTTGGTAAGCATTTTCCCATGCCACTCTACAGTAGTTAGGTAGGTATTATTGTAGCCAGTGTATTTTATACACACGTTTTCTCATGTTTTCAAGTGCTTTTTTTCTCTTTTCTTTTTTTTTCAACATTTTAGATTTATTGACTATCTTGGCTACACAAGAGGGTTGAAACTACCCCAAAGTGAAATTCTCTACATTCCCATATAATCTGGAACCAAGCAAACAACTATTGTGGTCTGTTCGAACACAAAAGAAGTGTCTAACCACCACAAATAGCTGGACTGGACTGGATCTTAAGAGCAGATAAACAAATCATGTCACCTTGGACATACTGCTAATACTAGGGGTATCCCGATCGCATATTTTTGCACCCAAGTCTGAGTCACCTGATTTTGAGAATCTGTTGATACAAAGTCCAGATCAGATAACATTTTTTTTTTTTTTTTTTTTTTTAAACCAATGTTCCAAACATGTTACATTTCTGTACTGGTTACAGTACTTCCCCTTCAGCTTTTTCCGGGAGTGTTGCGGAAAACATTTATTTTTATTTTTGTTTCTTTTGGCAATGTCATTGTATTCCTGGATTATTTTGTTACCTTTTAGCCCTTAGAAAAAGGAGATAAAAAATAAAAACCCAATCAAAAATGGAAATAAATGCTCATTTTCACCTGTAAAAGTTGTGCTGCACTCCATCTGTTATCCACATTTTTATCCAAACAACGCTTTAGGAAATCATTGAATTCTGAGGACCTGAAAGGTTAAAGATAAAACAGTTAAACATTGTTGTATAAAAATTAATAGAACAATTGAAATCATCATTGGAATCATTCACACTAACATAAAATGGCATATCACCAAGATCCTAAACAGCGGGTGTCAAATTTTAACCTTATATTTATGGTCCAATTCGCAAATATGTTCTAAATAATAAAAAAAATCCTGTTCAATGGAAAAAAAGTTTTTCTTTTTTAACCCACACGTTTCAAAATAACACATTTTGGAGCTATAATTGCAATACCGTCATACCGTAAAACCGCGGTATTTTTGCTTAAGGTTATCGTACTGTCAAAATCTCATACCGGCACATGCCTACTGCCACTACGCAAAAAAATCCTGTTTTTTTTCAACAGTGGTAAATGAAATGAAATGAAAATTCCATAATTGTTTCTAAAATTGCATGTTTAAGGATTCAATTATTATGAATAAAATATTATTATTCTTTCAGTCTTGGTTTTATTGGATTGTCAAAAAGCTTTTTGGCTGAAATATCACAGGGAAACAGGAACAAAGATGAGTAATAGAGATGAATCAAAGTTGAAAGTTAAAAATAAACAAAATTAGTGAGACAGGAATAAAGATGACAAATAGAGACGAAACAGTGTTGCTAAACAAAACAAAATAATCTAAAAAATGGTCTGATTCTTAAAGACACTACAATAACTAAAAAAAAAAACGAACAGATACAACACCATCAGTTTTGGCACACTGTCGCCATGACAACAACCTGAGGTGTACACTGAATGGAGTGGCACAATGACACTTTATTTTGGGCTGAAATTCATTGAGTCATTCAATGTCAAATCTCACAAATCTCCAGAATCTTCCCAGGGACGTCTCTTGAATTTGCCTGATTTGTACAATGTTAGTGCTGAATGATGTTAAATGAAAGAATCCAATGTTTGGCCCTCCTTAAAGTTTGGATGCCGGGCCCACTTTTGGGATCTGGGAATTGCACACTCAATTTTAGAACATAATGGGATGCATCATTATGCAACAAAATCATCTTTTATTTTAATGTAGGTACAGACCTGTAAATTGCTATATCTTTGTATTCTGCACTGTTTATCAGAATCTGCACTCAAAAATAGGTATACTATCTTTAGAAAAGTGATTTTCTTGACATTTTGGGGTCTATATCATGGAACTATTTTATGTTGGTTGAATGTTGACTAACTTATCATATTTTGGAAATTTATGTATTTAGAGAGGTTCAAGGCACTCGGGCTAGAAAGCTCAAACTTATTATTATTTTTTGATCATTTGACATCATAAGGCACTAATATAATATAAATCACCCATTTCATGTTATGAAGTGAAGTTTGATTTAATCTTATGCACAGAAAACAAGGTCTTCGCTACAGAGGATTTTTTAGTCAACATTTCTGATTAAATTGATATGAGAATTTAACTGTGTGACTCACCAGCGTGATGGCTGCATCAGCGTAGGAGGGTCTGATTTGGCTATTTTCAGAAGGACTCTCATGGGGTTCATCTCATGATTGGGTGGCTCAATTTGTGCCAGCTCAATTAGAGTGACACCGAGTGACCAGATATCGGCTTTGTAGTCATATGGACGGTCCTTAGATGTCTCACACATGACTACTTCAGGGGCCATCCTGTAGCAAAATGAGTAATATGGACAAAGAATTGGTGGAAGAAAATATTGTGACCAAAAAAAAAAAAAAAAGTCAATGTTTGATGTACCATTACTTGGTTTTGACCTTGCACGAAAAGCATATGCCTGTAAGTGTTGTTATATTGTCTATGACAAGATATGTGGTGACTTGTGTTTGTGTATTAATATCCGTTCTTTTTAAGAGTTAAACAAGCAGTATAGCCCGGCGTTGCTGGGCATATTACTTGTACTGGGTTATTGGGGTCAAGATTTTTTAAATCGCCAGACAAGAAACCTCGAAATCAGGGCTTCACCATGAATTTTGGCCGCCACTGAAAAGTTGGGACACCTGAGCATGTCAATGTTGCTTCGCTCCTAAAAATTTGGGCCGCATGGATACACTTCTGGGTTCACCTGCCCCAACAGTAGAACTGTTGTTACCCGGGCATATAAGGCTTAAAAGATATTAATAGCACCACATTTCGAAGGTGCCAATTTAACGCAGCAGTATCAGACTTCCACTCAGCTGCGATACTTTTCTTTACAACTTTTCCTTCTTGCTTGTAGCGTGACCATACCTTCACCTACAAAAACACCACTTTTAAAAGTAGTCCTAATAACGGTTTATCGATTGTCAATATGTTGCTCTATTTGAGGCGCACCTGTGTGAAAATTTCCATGGTGACTGTCAGTGACCCCAACAACGAATCTGCCAATTTTCGTAAAAATCCGACATATGGTTTGGGAGCAAACGGAATTTATCGGTTTTGGGATTTTGTCGATGTTCTGCACTATTAAAAGCTCTGCAACCTTGGAACTTCTGAGAAAACACTATTGATGTCACTCTCTCTGATTGCGTCAAATTTGGTTAAAATCAGGCAATTCCATCTGCAACCCGATTTTTTCGATGACTGATTTTCGATTCTTATCGGTGGTACTTCGATACAAAACCTACCTACGAACACTCGCAGACGCTCATAGTGCAAATGTATATTTTCAAGAAAACTGGTCGAGCCATTTCAGAGTCGATGGGAAGGAACACACGCACGCACCCGCACCCACACCCACACCCACAGACAAAATTCCATTTATATATAAGATTAGATGAGGCAAATCGATGCAAATTTCTTTCGCGCTTGAATGGTGTCAACCAGATGTCCAGGAGAGCTAAACCGACGGGAGGTGAAAATCAGCCAGCTGCGGCAGGAGCTTAAACTGCTTGGGCAGCAGTTTAAGGTAGCAAGGGAGGAGTATAGGGCTGGGCTAGCAGAGCTCTGTAGCATGGTGAAGAAAAAACTCACCACCCTCCGCCGAGCAGAGTGGCATAGGAGGAGAGGTTGGGAGAGAGCCAGGAGATGGGCAGCCTTCATCTCAAATCCCTACGGTTTCACCAAGAAGATCCTCGGGCAGAAAAGAAGTGGCCATCTCTCCTGCACCGAAGACTAGGTTAACAACTACCTCAATGCCTCCTACAGTGACAGTGCAAGAGAGGAAGATCTTGGGCCATGCAGAACATTGATAACCCTGCCAGAACCCATCGTGGCATTTAACACCAAAGAGCCAACTTTGAAAGAAGTTGAGGAGGTTGTCAAGGCAGCCAGATCTAATTCAACACCATGCCCTAGTGGAGAGCCATATGTAGTTTAAAAGAGGTGCCCCAGACTCTTAAAGAGGTTATGGAGGATCCTCAGGGTCATCTGAAAAAGGGGGAAGGTTGCCCAGCAGTGGAGACACGCAGAGGGTGTATGGATTCCAAAGGAGGAGAGCTCAACAACTATTGAGCAATTCAGAATCATCTCACTCCTAAGCGTCGTGAACAAGACATTTTTCAGCATTGTTGCCCGGCGCATGACGGAGTTCCTCCTGAGGAATACATACATCGACACCTCTGTGCAGAAGGAAGGAGTTCCAATAGTCCCAGGATGCATCGAGCGTACAGGAGTGGTCACCCAGCTGATCCGGGAGGCACGGGAGGGCAAAGGAGAACTGGCAGTCCTTTGGCTTGACCTCGCCAACGCCTATGGGTCTATTCCACTGAAGCTGGTGGAAGACTCGCTCAATCGACACCACGTCCCAGACAAGATAAAGGACCTCATACTGGACTATTACAGCTGCTTCAGTTTGAGAGTCACTTCTGGACCTGTTGCGTCTGCATTTCATCGCCTTGAGAAGGGCATCATTACGGGATGTACCATTTCTGTGTTGTTTTCCTTGGCTATGAATATGCTGGTGAAGTCAGCAGAGGTGGAGTGTAGAGGACCACTAACCAACTCGGGTATGGCAACCCGGGTATGCATTAGAGCTTTCATGGACGATCTGACTGTAACTACAACATCAATCCCAGACTGTAGATGGATCCTCCAAGGCCTCGAGCATCTCATCAGCTGGGCCAGGATGAACTTCAAGCCAGCCAAGTCCAGGTCTCTGGTGGTGAGGAAGGGGAAGGTCTCAGACAAGTTTCACTTCTCTATAGGAGACACCTAGATTCCACCAGTGGGAGAGAAGCCAGTCAAGAGCCTGGGGAAGATCTACGACAGCACCTTAAAGGACACCACAGCACTCCATGCAACATCAGAGGAGTTGGGAGCCTGGCTGATAGCGGTGGATAAGTCAGGGCTACCAGGCAAGTTAAAAGCCTGGGTTTACCAACATGGCATCTTGCCTCGACTCCTCTGGCCACTGCTGGTCTACGATGTGCCAATGACCACCATCGAGTGCCTCGAGAGGAAGGTTAACCCTTTCTTGAGGAAGTGGCTGGGCCTTCCACGAAGCCTCAGCAGCATCGCACTGTACGGGAAGAACAACAAGTTGACTCTACCCTTCAGCAGTCTGAATGAGGAGTTTATGGTCACCCGAGCAAGAGAGGTGCTGCTGTACAAGGACTCAAGTGGCAGCAGAGTCTCTTCGGCTGGCATACAGGTGAGGACCGGCAGGAAGTGGTGCGCTCAAGAAACAGTCGGCCAGGCTGAGTCCCGCCTGCGGCACAGTGAGCTAGTGGGATCAGTTGCATGCGGACGAGCAGGACTTGGGAGTAACCAAAGACCTTCCTACAACAAGGCACAGGGGAAGGAAAGGCGCCCGCTTATCCAGAAAGAGGTTTGGGAAGGGGTGGAGGAAGAGCGCTGCTGTAGGACAGTAGAAATGCGGCAGCATGGGGCGTGGACTCGATGGGAAGAGGCAGCTAGCCGGAAGATTTCGTGGACAGAGCTATGGCGATCTGAGCCACAACAGATCAAGTTCCTCATCCAATCGGTCTACGACATCCTACCAAGCCCATCCAACCTCCACCGCTGGGGCCTGGCTGAGAACCCACTGTGCCCACTCTGCCAAAGGGCCAGATCGCTGGAGCACATCCTGAGTTGCTGCCCACTAGCACTGGGAGAGGGATGTTACCGCTGGCGTACACCCTGTGGAACTTATTTCAGCCGCTTAAATCTGGGATCTTGTTCTTTGGGTCACAATCCACAGCTTAAAGTTCTTTTCCTGCAGGTTTTCAAATGAGAAGCGGAATTCTGGCAACCGGAAGGAGAAGGACACTTAGTCAATATTTTGATCTAGTTGCAGTTCCATTTTTGGCTATCAATCCTATATTGTGCATCTTTAAGCTAGGCATGGTTAGAAAGATAAAAAATATTTTATATTTAAAAAAAAAAAAACTTCTTGTTATGTGTGCCCAAATCTACAGGTGGATGAGTGTTTAGCACATCTGCCTCACAATTCTGGAATCAAGCGTTCAATCCCGGCTCCGGCCTCCCTGTTTCTTGTTTGCATGTTCTCCCCGTACTTGTTTGGGGTTACTCTAAGTACTCTGGTTTCCTCCCACATCTCAAAAACGTGCGTGGTAGGCTGATGAGACACTCCAAATCCTCCATAGGTGTGATTGTGAGTGTGAATGGTTGTTTGTCCGTATGTGCCCTGCGATTGGCTGGCAACCAGTTCAGGGTGTATCCAGCTTCCTACTTTATATTTACAAATACACACTCACCAATAGGGTGTCCCAATGAAGGAGTCCCTCCTCTGCATTGTTTTGGTGTTTCTAGCCGATACACCAAAGTCAGCTGGAATACATGGACAGATCTTAGCCACAGAAAGTCAACATTCCTTATATTCTGTAACTGTAAAAAGTCCAAAGTGAATTACTACACTTTTCATCAACACCGACCCCCCCCCCCAAAAAACAAAAACAAAAAAAAAACAAAACAACAACCACACACACACTGACACACGCAGGTGTGAAAGCATACCTCCGGTGGTCAGCTGAAAAAAATACGGATCTCTCCCAGAGCAATATTGTACTGTTTGATAAATATATGGTGTTATAATAGTTGTGTCTAATCATGTTTTGCAAAAGTGTAGTGAACCTAGCCGCTAATGATAAGTAGCCTTGCTTGGCTGTCCCTCCACTTCACACCTCCGTATCTGTCGTCCTCCCGTTATGCACTCTTTCACTCTGTTGCTGACGTAATTGCAGCATGATTTCCTATTTGGGGTACTTGACAGTTGAGAGAGACCACAGCCACATTCTGAAAAATACATTCCATTACATACCTACATTGTTTTTAAAACAACGAAAGTGGCCTAGATCGCATTTAAAATTTTTCGATTCCATGTGACTTGTCCCATTCAGACCGCCAAGAAAGCGTCTCATTCGAGTTAGATAAAGGTAAAAAAAAAACATTGAAACTGGGTCACTTCAGCCTGTGTTCTGAACATAGCCATTTAGTATCGTAATATGTTACCTGGACACAAATATACCTTACATTGATAATGACAATAACACTGTCGCGCCTGTGCACGTCATCATACTGCAAAACCCAAATTGAGACGTCATCAACAATAGGCCAATAGGAGAGCAGAATCGCATTATGGATGCATGGTTGGAAATATTATGACCAATAGGGCAGCTGGATCTTAATGCGTGACATTTAAAAGCAGAAAGTACATACATATCTTTTACAGTATTGAATAGTAATTTTGTTTGCCTGGTACACCAGACTCAACGCTGTTCCAGCTATTGAGTCTGGCCACCATTCCCACGGATACAATTTCCAGCGCGGAGCAAGCCACAGCAAACAGACAGCGGAGTGGACCAATCAGCGACGGGCAGACGTGACGTTGTTAACTGACGACGGAAGGACGAGGGACTTGCGCGCAGAAGTAAACATACGAATAGAGCGGAGTTTATTCAACATGGCTAGCGCGAGACAGACTATTGTCAATGACTCGTGTCGCTGTGTTTTTGGTAATTTAAAACAGAATTTACCGCGGATTGGAACATGTTCTCGGTTATCCCGTTGACCATTTGTGTTGTAGAGACGACTTTCGGCGCGCAAGAGTGACGTTGCTCGTGAAGAACACGTCACGCAAATAAACGAATCTGATTTGTCGATTGATTTTGTACCTGCTCGAAAAGGCCGTTAATGGGATGGTTCCTAGACTATTTCTCTCAGTGTTTGAAAAATACAGGGAGAATAGTCTGGCAGAGCCAGGCAATAATTTTGTCTCCCATAATCTGAAATTTCTTTCTTAACAAGAGACAATATTTTCCCGTTTAAACATGTCGTAACTTGACAATAAGGTTTGTAGAGACATTCTTTAGTAGAAGTACCACTGCATTAACATGATTATCCGAAAGGAAATGGGCCAATTGTTTTTGCATAATGAGCAACAGAGCCACTATATCGAAAAGAGGCAGTTTAGATAGAATAAACAAGAAAACTAAACGACCACATTGCTTATTAAATTACAATAGTCTTTGTCAAATTTTATCATTGGATATTAATGTTAGTTGTTGGCTAATCTCGGCAGCCCTAAATTTAGCTTTCATTATTATTACATTTGTTTATTTGTGAAGTTCCATAAATGTGGAAACCATTTTCATTAGAAGAATAGTGACGTTTGCAATGACAACTAAAATGGCCCAAATAGACCTAAGAGAATCATGTGAAAATATAATCCTCAGAAATTATAAAACTAAGTTACGCAGTAGGATTTGTGTGAATGGTGGTGTCATTGGACATTTTTGTGCTATTTCTAGAAATTAAATCTTAATAGTCTGAGAAAAATACCTGAAGATTACTTGCTGTCAAGTGACCACAAAGTTCGGTCTACACTGTTGTACTACTGATTCATTATTTGTACCTTTGCATATTAAAATGCACAATACTAATGAATGATGCATTGTCGAAACAACAATCATTGAGAACATGAGAATCCAACAAGATTTTACCGATTCTCACCTAGTTTAACATCACCGTCCAGAGTGAGCAGGATGTTACCAGCCTTTAGGTCTCTGTGGATAATTTTAATGTCATGGAGGTAGACAAGGGCCTGCAGAGTCTGCCGGCACACCACTTTAATCTGTGGTTCTGTCAGGGGTCTTTCCAGTTCTGCAAGAGTATTGGTTATTTATGGAGATTTAATAAAGAATGGCTCTAAAGATGAATGCGTAACATATGATGGTAATTGCTCACCTAACATGACAGCATCTACAGCACCTCCTGCACAGAACTCAATCAGAATCTAAAAAAAAAAAAAAAAAAACAAGACAAACAAAAAACAGGTAATGTTGTAGTAAATAATTGATAGCTGATTATCATCGACACAAAAACCAAGGGGATGAAGACAATAAAACACACAACAAGGCAAGCCATTATAAAGCCAGTCATTATGTTGTAAATCCCTGAGTGATTTGAACGTGATAAACTAAGAATTCAGTTCAAATGTAAGGCACGGGATAATTCTCATATTAAGAGGCAAATTGCAACACATTTGGAGGATAAAAGCGCATGCATTTCATATCAAATGTAAAAACAAATTATTATTCATCTAAACTACTGTCTGAATAGAATTTTTGCATAAACTGTACCTACATGAACTAATGAAGGACTTTGAGCTCTTAAAAGTCATTTAGAATCTTTCAATAGGGCTGTTCCTATAAGAGGATTGGCCCAGTTGGGGCTACATTGTGGGAACAGTTTCACACAGCTACTAGCTAGACCGCTTATGATAGGCCTTAGGCCTTCTGCTGTAAATAGGATTACAGTTTCTATGGTCACAGGCCCTTCAGTCGTGGGAATGTGGTGAGATGGATATTTTCTATTGAGTTTAAACAAGGCTCTTTTTGCATGTTCCTAAATCAAAGCTTGTTATCGAGTATGGCATACATTTACATGAATTATTTACATGCTTCTTTAACTACTGAAAAAAGCAATCTACTTTCATAAGTACATTTAGGCAATAAAGTTGTAATGAAAGTTACTCCGTATTCAAACTCAATCATTATAGCACCTATTAGATAAAACTACTCTTCACTGAGGTTTAATGACATTCCAAAACTGAGGAGCTTTTTGAGACTGAGCCACTTATCGTGACAAAGCCTACACAAGTCATAAAATGACTAAAGCCTCAAAACAATCTTAGCCATTCAACATGCACACTACTGTCATGTTTTGTCGTGACAAGCAGTTACTCTCTTGTTGTACAATGGGTCATACAGAATAGCGGCATCATTCATGGGCTGGGACTATGGTTTCCTTCCGATCTTGTTTGTTTGACATATGCGAATGTACAAATCAAGCAAACATCCACGTTTCCGTTTAAGGATGAAGATATCCAAGGGTAACGCCAACAAAATAATGATAAAACAAGATATCATGTGAAAGAAGTTGCGTTGTCTGACAAAATATATATGTTTTTGGTGATTTTAAAATTGGTATCATAGATGTAAAACAAATTGAGGTGGATTTTTAAAAATTGTAACTAAGGGCTGTAATTAACGATTATTTTAAGAATTAAATTAAGAATCGATTAATCGGACGATTACCGTAATTTTCGTGCTATAAGGCACACCTGACAATAAGTTGCCACCCACTGAATTTGACACAAAACCGGCATTTGTTCATAGTGTCCACACTGTATCATGGAATATTTACACCAAAAGATATTAACCAGTAACACTTTGTTTGACAGTGGCGTCATATGTCATAGGACCAAATGAACCACCATGAAACTGAACCAATTGGCTGCTAAGGTTCATTGCTTCAAGAAAGCTTGATTTGGCCATCGCTGCTCCCTTGGAGGAGACGGTCTGCCACCTGCTGTAAACACGGTTCTCGTCCAACATGCCTCTTAGCATGCATTGCATCACTACAGATGTAAATAACAATCAAAATTCATGTTTTGTGCTAATTATTTCTTCAGTTACTGTTCCAGTTGTTACATTAATTGCTAGTTATGGTATTTGGTAACACTTTATTTGACAGTGGCGTCATCAGACTGTCATGAGACCATCATAATTATTACATGTCACTGCCATAACCATTAATGAATACTTATGAAAGATGTCATTTTATGTCATCCGGCAAATGATCTCACTTTTGAATGGATGTAAAAGATCCTAGCTGGACATAAATGGAGTGACATAATTTGCCAGATCACACTTAATGACATTTGTCATAAGCGTTCATTAATGCCCTTGATAGTGTCAAGTCATAATTATGACAGTCTTATAGCAGTCTTACGGCACCACTGTCAAATATAGTGTTACATATAAACCCAATAAATCAACAAATAAACAGCACTGGACTATAAGCCGCAGGATTCAGAATGAAGGAAAAAAGTAGCGGCTTATAGGCCAAAATTACGGTGATTAAACGATTAATTGGATAAATGTCAGTTCTTTCCAATTACCGGTACCTTCACAATTTAACTTGAAGTTGTTTTAGGCATGCTGTAAGCGAAGACAAAATGGATGACTATTTCCTTCAAAAATAATAATTTATTACAGATTCCTAACTTAACTTTCGTCTCCAACAGTACTGATTTAAATACAAAAAACTTGTTGAAATTCTTAACATAAAAATAATTTCTCAGTACACTAATCAGACAAAACCCCTGTTCATTCAAATAATAAAAAAAGTGCTGCTGATTGACATTTTTTTTTTCTTGTGGGCAAAGCGCTGATATAAATTGTGTCAATGACCATTTATTTTTGTTTAAAAAAACTAAACAACAAAATTGAATAAGGAGGATGCAGACTGTAATTAATTAGTTTTGTTTATCAAACAGTTGTTCATAAATACAATCCAAATCCAATTTCAAAGCACACTCTCTTGTATGACAATTTAGTTTGAATGGGAGTTTGAGTTGTGTTGTGTTGTGTTGACTCTAAGCTGTTATGTGAACAGGTTTATGTGTGTGGTTTCTTTATAAAAAGAAATGAGAAAACTTTACTACTAAACAATAAATCAAGTGCTAATATACTTCTCCAAAACACAATACAAACAGACATTTAGGACACTGATTAGCATAACTGCTGACTAGCTTAGCGCTCCGTGCTAAGTAGTAACGTCTCATCAACAAAGAATACAAAAAATACAATTGGCTTCATTTATTCACCTCTGATGGAGGCACACTGGATTTAACAACACAAAATCTAACTCTCGACTCTTTGTAATATTACTGATTCAACAACCCAATCAGTAAACTCTATTTCTCTCTCTTGCTCTAACCACTGGCGCGCGCAGCCTCACACTAACCACTGGCACGCGCAGCCTCACATTACGCATAAACAAGGGTGCAACAGGACTGCTCATAGCTGCCGGCAAAAATCGATGATCAAATTTGATGGCAACTAATTTATTAATCGATTTTGATTAGTGGTCGAAATGCAGACTGACTACTGTTTTGTTAAAGGGAACAATCCCTCAAAAAGAATCCAATAGCGATGATTTTCAAGTCATTTATTACACTCCTGTTGAGGTAAACTGTAACTTTCTTTCATTATTAGAGAGATAGCCACACTTTTGTCCTTGTGCTATCTCCGTGTGTGTGTGTAATATTTGCAAATATTATTTTATTAGATGACAATAACTATTTATTTATTCAGGGACACAATGTTAGGAATATTCCGTATGTGGTTTGGTTGTAAAGTAATACAAACCAGCACATATTCGCCTGAAGTCTTGATAATCAAAAAGGGAATATTTAGCAATTAACCTCCAAAGAACTGGTCAGAAAGAGAGGTCCAACAAACTCTAGGTGTAAACAGATTTAATGCATTTTTCTACATGCTGAAGTTTTCACACTATATTCCGCCACTTTTTTTCCCTTGAATTGAATCCTGTGGTTTTTAGTCCAGTGTGGATTATTCATAGATTTTTACAGGCTACTGAGCTGCATGTCTTTTGATGTAGTTTCTCATAGTAAAATGTAGACCCGTGTGGCTTATAGTCCAGTGTGGTGAATTTGATGAATGAACTAATAACATTTCCTGTCAAATGTGACGGGTATGGCTTATCGTCAAGTACGCCTTATCGTCCGAAAATCACGGTAATTATATTGAGGATCATCAGAAGGTGACAATGTAATATACAGTGATGTTAAAAATAGAATTCCAATATTGACAGCTTTGACAAACCTGCATGATGATTAACAGCTGAAAGCTATTTAATTTGTCAAATGAACTTTGGCCCTAGCACTTGATAAGCATACAGCAAGTATGACCACAACAGTATGCTCTGAATGCCTTTCCGATCTTGCAACATTCTGGTAGTACAAACTCTTGTATGGTATTTAAAAAAAAAACAAAAACAAAAAAAAAAAAAAAAAAAAACAGCTGCACTGTTTTACCACCTTTTGCAAAGCGGGAAATATTCGTTTTAGAATTACTTATTGGGTTTCACTTCTGAGGCACAGCATGCAACTACTTACCCAGAGTTTGCCCTCAAAATAGAAAGCGTCAAGCAGCTTGACAATATTTGGGTGATCACATGAAGCCAAGATGTCGATCTCTACCATGTAGTCCTCCAACTCTTCTTCAGTCTTTGTGTCAATAACTTTGGCAGCGGCAAGCACACCTGTCTGTTTATTTTGAGCCTGAAGGATAAAAATGGATGATTATGAAATAAAGTTTGAATTTGAGTAATAGCTGTTGTACTGTTCATCGTTAGACAATAATCTAGAAATTGATAGGATTTCATTTTATCTTTTAAATATTTTAGCACTTATATAATAGCTTACTGTAAATAAATTTAATTGGGATCTAATGTTGTAAATGAAAAAAAAAAAAAGCATTCTATGAGTAAATGTTTCAAACTCAGTGACGCACAAGGCCCACATCTAAAAAACGTAACAGCAAAAATCAAATGGTGCTTTCATTTCTTTAAATGCAATGCAATACAAGACCATTAGGGAAATCTTTGTTTAATAAACTATACTATCACAAATCGGGGTACAGAGATCCCTCGCCAGTTTGCGCTTTGAAATTTGTTTCAGTTATTTATGAATTATTTGTTTCTTCATCATCATCATTATCATTTTTTTCATCATCATCCCCATTAACCGCGAAAAACGAGGGATCATTGTACTTTATACAGCCATTGTGCCAAAATTACAATTTTGGTCGGTAATCAAACTAAAGAGAAAACTATAAGTGGTCTGTATGTTGACACCCTTCTAGTAGAGGAACGTGGCTTTATTTTATTTACAGGTAGTCCTCAGGTTACGAACGAGTTCCATTCCTACACTGGTGACGTAACTCGAATTTCCGCATAAATCAGAATTACCGGTAATCCCTTAACTACCCCAAAATCTCAAAATAACTAACTAAAAAGTCCAAACATCTTGTATTTTGTTTCATGATTGAGGATACACTGCCCTCTAGTGGCTGGACTGTTGCCTTGTATGACTGAGAAGCAAACTCAGACGTCTACATGGATATAGGATAGCTGTGCTCTGGTTTGGCCCACGTAAGGCTGTAAATTGTTTCAGCTAATATTGTTTATGTTATATATATGTTTGTGTATGCATTTGTAATTAAGTTTACAACTACAGTTGGTGTAGGTTCGTGTGAGCAACTTTCTATGGAAATTGTAAATACGTTAGCATCCGTAGCATTTAAGATAGCGGACTTTTGTTAGGCAATTTAGGTTAATTTAATCGACTAAATTTACATATTGATCAGACTACATGGACCTTTGAACAACAAATGATTTGTGTCTAGTGTTTGATTGTTAAAATGTGTGTCGTTCTGAACATAAGTGTACATTTGTGTTACTGTGTTTTTTTTTGTTCTTTGTTTTTTTGTGCTTTTAATTGCAGATATGCATTCCCATTCAACCACTTATAGTTGGAGCCTATCCCATCTGACTGTGGGGGACAGATGTTTGTGGATTGGGCTCCAGTCAATAAAAAGGTGGACATAGTACAGACCAAGAATCATCACATTCACGTACTCTCAATTACTGTACATTACAGGTGTGACATTAGTAGATAGTTTATATTTCAAAAGCCTATCAATATGCTCCCGCCAAAAATGTATATATCATTTTAAAAAGGTGTCAATGTTGGAAAAAAAGGCACCCAAACATGACCACTTCTCGGTTTTGGGGGCATTTACAAGTCAATACATGTTCATTTTAAGGCATTTACAGGCGACTTCCTGTTCATGTTGAGTCACTTCCTATTTATTTGGGGTCACTTACTTTTCAGTAACCCAAAATCTACAGGGAGCGACCCGTAAATGCCCCAAAATCAACAGCAAGTGTCCAAGAAATGCCCCAAAATCAACAGGAACTGATGGAAAATCAACAGGATATGACCTGAAATTTCCCAAAATGAACTCATTGGCTGCCAATGATGACCATCAGCATCCAACCCGCTTGAAGTGGGATGGATGGCAGCGAATTAACAAATATTCATTCACTGCCACCCTCCCAGTTCAAATAGATTGGACGTATACAATTCATTCACAGCTGTTTGTTAGTTGTATAGTAGAGTATTGTAGAATGATTTCCTGACCCATGTATCAAGAAATGTTGTATATCATGTATTATCATGAGATAATCATTATCATGACCCTTGTATCTTGAGCTACACAGAGGTTCCCACCCCACACTTACTGCGCATTCGTGCATGCATCATGCATGTATCACTTAAGTCAGTAATGTTTTTTAATTTCAATTTTACAGTAATTTTAAGCTCATCATATCATATTGTACTTTCTATTGGTCTGGGATGTAGCAAGCTGGAATCTTGTGACCAAGTCATTGTGCCATAACAATAGGAGTAGTGTCAAAATGACAAAACATATAGTAGGCCCACACCACAGAAACTATTAGGTAAAAATCTTGGCTAAGAAAGACTATTCCTGGTGAACTATTCAGACAAATTAGGTACATTTTGGTGATTTGAATTAAAAACAAAATTGTTGCACTGTAGGTGCACGTTTCTGGAATGAAATACTCTTTCATGAGTAACTAGTATTTATCTGGGTGTAAAGTATTTAATATGGATTAGGCCTGAACAATATATCGTTTCAACATTGCCATCGCGATGTGCTCGTGTACAATAGTCCCATCGCAGGACATACAATAGTTTTTTTTTTTTTTTTTTTAATGTTTGAACACGTAGACTTTTGTTTTGCTTCGTAAAAGCAGCAAGTGTGTAGAGACATGAACCCAGCAATCTTCATCATTTATAGTTTAGCCTGGATTCAACTATTAAATAAATATAGTTTGGTCATAGTGAGTCAACCATAGTCTTCCCAAACAGAGATATTCAAGTCTAGTGACAATTCTTCTACTTTTAATATCGGAATATACGTGTATACCACAATAGATCGCAAACCCCCCAAAACTCACAAAAAACAATGTCCTTTTTTCCAATATCGTTCAGCCCTAACATGGAATAGAGATAGACCGGTTATTGGTGCCGATATTTGAAAATTTGACGTATATCGGAATCGGCCTTTTTTTTCAAATCTGACCGACCGATATGAAAAAATCCATTTAAAACTGGATTATTTCAACTCTGATTGCAGCCGCGTCTCTCTCTCCTGCCTGCTGTCTTCTGCATCAGTTATTCACCTCGTCCTCTGATTTGTTAAATGGTAATGGTAAATTAAGTTACACTTGTATTGCAACTTTCCACTTTTTTAAGGCCCCCAAAGCGCTTAACACTATATTCTCATCTACCTACTGGTGACGTAGCACCAGCAGCAATGTGGGGTTAGCATCTTGCTCAATGATACTTAGAAGAGGTCATGAGGGCGGCAAATCGAACCCTCAACCTTTTTATTCAACAAGAGATGTTTCTGAGACTAGGAAATTCAGTCACTTCTGGAGCTATTATTTTCTATTTGTGCAGATGTGGCAAAAATTTTACTCAAGTAAGAGTAGCGTTACTTCAAAATAATATTACTCAAGTAAACATATGTACTCAAGTACAAGTAAAAAAATATCCAGTGAAAAGAATACTCAATTCATGAGTAACATTGTGAGTACCTGCTTATTATTTTTTTTAAACAATGGATTTTTTTTCTTTCTCAGCACAAACCTATCTATATGAAGTGTTGTTATAATGATACTGTACAATAACCTATTAAATAACCACATTAAGCCAAAGAAATAAAAAATAAATAAATAAATAAATAAATCATTGAATTCCGGCGAGAGAAAAACAAAGACAGAAATGAAGCATTATTCGTCCAAAGAGCATGAGTGCCCTCTAGTGGAGAAAATAGTTCCTAGTTTGAATAGTGAATAGTTCCTTCAGTTACTATTATGAAATTAAAAGGTTCATATCTCCGGTTGTCCGTGGTCAATCGGTACCAAATAAAAACTGGGAGAGATGTCAAAATCCACGCTTTCAAGTCATGTTGAGAGTAGGGCTGCAGCTATCGAACATTTTAGTAATCGAGTATTCGACTGAAAATTCTATCGATTAATCGAGTAAAGAGGTAAAGAGCAATTATAAACATACATGAGAAAACAAGACATTTAATCGAATATTGAACCATTTTCAGTCAATTAATCTTAATCTTTATTTTCGATGTACATCGTTGAAAACAGCCAACAATTGCATCTCAGATTTGACTAGAAAAAAAAAAAAAAAAAAGACTAATTCACTGCTTTCACTCCAAAAACTTCTAGATCTTATAAAAAATAAAGATTAAAAAAAAAAATCTTATTTCTTACCTAGTAATGTCATTATGTTTGATAAAACACATCACTTAAAAGTTAGGTGTTTTTCCCACGTGTTTCAATTGAATTTCCATTTGTCTCAAGCTATTTTTAAGTTCTAGTTAAGTTTTAAGTTAGTTTAAACTGTAAGTCCCGATAGGATTTTGAGTTTTTGCAGTGTTCAAAATAAATGTATGATACCTGCTGTATTGGAGGACATTAGGGACCAGTGCTACTTGGTGTTTTATCCAGCACTGACTACTGAGCTAAAATTGACAGTTAGCTTTATTATGTTTTTATTTCACACCCTCATCACTCTACAGCGCTATGTTTTTACAGATTAAATAAAGCCTGTATGTAAGAAAAGTGAGCCACGCATCGGCAGTAGTCATAATTAATAGAAATCTAATCCTCCGCAGGGCTAACGTTACGTGACAGTAACATTAATCTTATTTATTGGCGCTGAGAAGTCTAGTGCTTTAAGATGGCGACTGTTAATTAACGCTGCCGAGTCTGTCATTTAGCATCTAGTTCTATATACATGTGATATCTATGAGACGCTTCAGACGCTACCTGATACCAGCGTAGCATCATGCGGGCGTAGTTTTTAGCAACGTCAGCATAGTTTGTAGTTGCTGTTGGCTGCAGTCAGATATTATTGCTTCTTCCTCTACGCACGTGGAGTCAGCGCGTTGTCCCGCATCAAAAGTAGTCCGGGCAAAACATGATGCTTAGAGCTGGCAAAATTAAACAATTCCTCGAGGCGAATAAAATTACTTGGATCAGTTTTTAAACTTGAGTTACTCGAGTTGTTCGAGTATTCGTTTCAGCTCTAGTCAAGAGCGGTGCTCTATGTCAAATACTTCATTTTTTAACGGTGCTTTAAAGATGCCACGTGATTGAACAGGCTGGCGTGATCATAGAGCGGCAAGCTTGCGTCTAATTGGTGTAATGGAGTCATGCGATTATTGTTGCGACATCTCATTGGTGAAATTAGAGCTACCCTTGGCATCGCTGGCAAAAAAATAAATAAAAAATCTAATATGTAGTTTAAAGAGGAAAAATGTACCGGTAACGTGTAGCCCAAAGTAGCGGAGTAAGAGTAGCGATTTGTCTTCACAAATCGACTCAAGTAAAAAGTAGGGTTCAGTAAAACTACTCTTAGAAGTACATTTTCCTCAAAAAGTTAATTAAGTAAACGCAACGGAGTACATGTAACGCATTACTATTCACTACCCACCTTTGTATTTGTGTGATTCAATAAACATGCTTTAGGCATTTTAATGAAGTTTAGTGTTTGCATTATTCAACATTTTCACGCTAATTTTTGCACTTTTACTGCAAATGAATATCTGCTCCAAAAGTCGGTTATCGTCCCGTGTGACTATTTATAATCTGTATCGGTCCTGAAAAACCCATATCGGCCGATCGCTGATATGGACAGATGAAGTTTTTTAGTAATTCGATTCTTTCATAAAACCTTCTGACTTAGTCAATGTTTTATGTAAGACATACGTTTTGACAACAAGTGTACTCTCACAATTCGTCCTTTAGATTTTAGAAGCAATGATAGCACCCGATAATTATACATACTGTAGGCTATACAAGGTCAATAAAATCACAGACACAAACTCACAATTCTGAGGTTTACCCATATGTGTATTGAACAGTCATGCTGTCACAAGGTTCATATCTCGCTTAGTTTATGTATAGTGGGTGGGTCTCAGACAGTAAAAACGGTCTCAGCTGACACCTAGCCTTCTGGGTACAATTACAGAGTACGATAGGGCATTTAAAAGAACTCTTAGCAGTTTTGCATTCCTCACCTTGAACACTTTCCCAAAGGCTCCATCTCCCAATTCGCCGATGATGGTCCATACCTCCTCTGGGTTCTCATCTCTTCGGACATGCTCGTATTGTTTCTTCTTCTTCTCAGACCCCAGTTTAAATATTTTACGGATGTTAAAGAATGACATGTTGAAGCATAAGTACTTTTCGGTTATATCAATCTATTTCCTTGTAGTTACATATATAAAACAGAGAAGTGTGGAGTTTATATAAAAAGTCAGTTGCCGCAGCTTGATAATAGTCCAAACCTAGCTTAGCCTACGACTCTCGATTGACCAGTCCAGAGAATTCAGTGTTCTTTTGTACATTGTAGGTCACTCGTGTCATCCAAATGGTGTAAATTCTCCTGGATTCGCCCCGACATTAAAAAACAATCCATACGAACAGCACATTCAATTTTGTCCAAAGCAGTTCGAATGTCGTTTTTGTTCCTATTCAGTGCGACGACCCACTGGCCCCGCGGGGTTCCTTTCTCAACCAAATTAGAAGTACAACGAATGTCTTTCAAACAGTTCCAAGGAGTAAAATCCTTAAAAAGTTTCCACTAAGAGCCAAGTCATATCCAAGATAGCTCTTAATTCTCCACGCGTTGAAGCATTCATCCTTCCTCGGTATGTGTTTGGTAATCTAGCGGATTTAGTATCAATGCGCGTCCTCGCGTGCGCGCGACGTTGTTTCTTTCTTAGTTTATGTTCCTTCTGATAGTTGATGCACACGTTACCAGTCGTTTGCTGCACTCGTCTGCAAGAAGACCATCGAAATAGATCATTTGGGCGTAGATAATTGATTAAATTAAAGCAGCATCATTTTGGATAAAGTTGTGCGTACATGTGTTCCGCAATCCGCATGTGGCATTGTTTCGTTTCCTTTGTACTCTACTGTTGCGGAAACTACAAATCCCATGCACCATCACTTTAGGCAGGCGCGTAGTTTGAATATTATTTTCCATAACATTTACGAATTTGCTTAATAGCTCTAATACATATACACACATGCTTAACCCCCATTACCAAAATATCACAAAAATATATTATTTAAAATAATATCACGTGATCATTGTTATGGCACAAGAAGACGGAAAGCTACGCGTAGCTTGTAGTTAGCATGTTTTCTAGCTGCCGTCTCTGTTAAAGCGCGTGAAGATAAATAATGTGATTTGGGTGTCGAAATTAAAAATTGGCATTGGGCAGTCGGGTCCAATGGATACCATGGAAGAGCTTCCATCTATGCTGTGGGGATTGGATCCTATCTTTTCTGCGTTCGCCAGGCTACACATCAGTGACATTCACCACATGAAAGAATCCTGTCAAGTGCCAGGTAATCAGTCTGCATAGGTTCTGCCATTTAAGGAAACTTGATTTGGTCAAAAGTGAAGTAATGCAAACTGTTACTCAAACATTACATTGCTTCTTGTTTTCTGTGTTTGTTTTATAGATATTTATTTCTACAAATCGCATCCGATCTACAACGTTGATGTTCTTGGGACAGTCGTTTATAAGAAGGAAAGAGAGGACTTTTTCTGTTATGGAGGTTATTTTGCTCTCTCCCTTTGTTAACAGTTAAATAATGTACAGTGCAAGGGTTGGTGCCAACATTGGTAGGGACGATATAACAGCATAACCTTCATGTACAGTTTTTGCTGGGGACGGGACATTAATCAGACCAAACAGATTGGGTGAACTGAGGTCAGGGCTACATTTCTCACGAACAAGGGTTTAGGTTTGGTGTCAACATTGGCAGGGACGATATAAAAGCATAGCATGCATGTACACCTTTTGCTGGGGATGGGACAATAATAATAATAATCTGCCCGTAGTTAGCTGGGATAGGCTCCAGCACCTCCGCTACCCTCGTGAGGAAAAGCGGCATGGAAAATGAATGAATGAATAATAATGATAAAGACCAAACAGACTGGGTGAACAGGGGTCGGAGCTACATTTCTCACGCGTATGAACATAATGAATTGATGGGCTAACATGATCAATGCAAAATAAATCTGTATTGACTTATACTATCATATGTACTGCTTCAAGTGATACGACGTCCGATTCGAACCTTTGTTTTCAAAAACTACTAAAGAAACATTTCGAAAGCTTCCAGAATAAATGTCTGGATTTTATTATCAATTTTAGATTGCAATATTTGAACATAATTTAAATTATATTAAAATACACAATAAATACAAACTTGTTAATAATCTCTTAATTTACTAGGAATGCAAAAAATAAACATTTGTCTTAAGACCACTCAACATTGTTTGTCTAAATAAAGAAATGAAATATAACTGAAAAAACTTAATTGTCTGGGAATAACAAAATAAATAAAAATTGAGCCTTCCTTCAGTTAAAGGGGAACTGAAGAGCTTTTCAGATTTCGCTCTTAAGTGTTTTACTCAGTTGAATTGTATTAAATGCGTCATTCGCTCTCTCAAAAAGTCACATAAAAAAATAATAATAATAATTGACCGCGTAGTTTTTGAGTTATGGCCATAGCAACACCATAGCAACGAGGGACGCGCCGTCCTGCCGACCCCTACCTCGTGACGTAACTTCCAGGAAGCCTCGCCACCACTCTGAACACGGAAATATAGCACCACGCTATCCTCGCCATATATTGCAAACATTTTCTGGGTTTTACTCGCGGGATTCGTCATGCCATCTCTATGTGTAGCGATATGAATTACTCACAGGAAGACTCGAGACTCTAGGAGTAGTCAAAAAAAAAAACTTCTGCAAAGGTTTGGACCGTTTTTGTTAGCATGCATACAGGTCCCCAATCGGCTCATTGTTTTCATCATTTCAGCCACGACAGCTTTGAAAACCTACAACAATGCAACCTTGGTTTTCCAAAGACGTAAGTAGAACATTAATGGCATGCTTTTGTCCAAAAGCACAGCCAAACTCAGCAAAAAAAAAAAAAAAAAGAAAGCTCCTTTGGGCTGTTTTAAGAACACATAATGTAAATAAAATAAAAATGAAAATTGGGGAGAAGGGGCTAAACCTTGGTTCACTAAATTTCTCACAGTTTAATACTTTTACAGTAGAAACACATACAGGAGGACACTTCTCTATAAGCAGCTCCCTACTTGAGTTTTGCAGGTTAGAAAATTAACACAGTTTAATGTTAAGCAAACTCTGATGCAGGTTGTAGCAAAATTTCAGTAGCAAAATGTGTGGTGTGTTCCCCACCTCCACAACGTTGACGTCTTTTTACATTACTTTCAGTTGCTGCTGCTGGCTGAAGAAAAAAATCTTCTAATGTTCCTCCTCTTTGAAGGGGGCGGAGGAGGCGGCATGTTGTTGACATGTTGTATTTCCTTCAGGGCTGTGAGTGTGTGTGCGTGTTTGTGTGGGGATGTCAAGTCATCAGCCAATCAAACGTGCGTTTGAGGGCAAAAAAGGACTAGCACATTCAGCAAGTGATAAAGGTGTAAATGTAAGTCTGAACATAATGAAAATAACTCACTTCATAATAGTAGAGTCAATTCTATCCTAACAACATATGGGACGACTATCTAAATGACCTACAGTGCTGCTCAAAAGTTTGTGAACCCCCTCAACATTTTGGAATTTTCTATTATTTCAACCTGATTTCCTAATCAATCAATTCAGTAGTTTTTTTTTGTTTTTTTAACAGTTGTGTTGTCGAGACTAAATTAAAAAGAGTTTTCATCAACTGATGTAGGTGCAAAATTGAACTGTTTGGTCACAACCAAAACCGCCATGTCTGGCGAAAAGTCAACACTGCATACCACCAAAAGAACCTTCTCCCAACAGTGAAGCATGGAGGTGGGAATGTCAAGATCTGGGCTTGCTTTTCATCCTCAGGACCTGGACAACTCCACATAGTCCAGGGAATCATGAATTCTGAGGAATATTGTCAAATCCTAGAACATAACCTGACGCCATCTGTTTTGAAGTTAAAGCTTGGCAGAAGGTGGATCATGCAACATGATAATGATCCAAAGCATTCCAGCAATACAACCAAGGAATGGCTGAAAAAGAAGAAGATTCGTGTTCTGGACTGGCCCAGTCAAAGTCCTGACCTAAATCCCATTGAAATGCTGTGGCGGGACCAGAAGCGAGCAGTTCATGCCAGACGCCCATCAAACCTCTCTCAACTGACTGCGTTCTGCAAGGAAGAATGGGCAAAAATCCCCCAAAGTAGATGTGAGAGGCTGATTAGTCACTACAGAAACCGTTTGGTTGAGGTAATCTCTGCAAAAGGAGGCGCAATATCCTATTAACTGAAGGGGTTCACATACTTTTGCACACATGATATCTGAGTTTTTCTTAAATCAACCACTTTTGTTAAATAAAGAATGACAATATAACTATTTCTTTTGTTTCAGTCCATTATTTGGAATGTCAGTATTGTGGATTTGGGTATAACTTAACATTTAATAAGGTTATTTTAGTTTTTTTTACAAAAAATCTGACCATCGCTGTGGGGTTCACAAACTTTCGAGCAGCACTGTATTTAACTGAAGTCATTAGATAATGCAAATAAGGTTGCCTAAAAGTCGGTGGGGACAATTTAACAATCCTGAAAAGTTGGTAGTGTTCTGTCCCTACTATCCCTATACAAACCTACACCCTTGCTCACGAATATGAACCTAATTATTTGATAGGCTAAATAAAGCTAATATTAATGTGGCTTGGTTCAGGTTAGACTCCATTTGAGTCAAACATTTGTTTTCAAAAACTAGTAAAGACACATTTTGAAAACTTCCAGAAAAAAATGTCTGGATTTAATCAACAAATTTAAATTGCAATATTTGAACATATCTTAAATCATATTAACATACACAATAAATACAAACTTTTTAATGATCTTTAAACTATCCAAGAATGCAAAAAAATAAACATTTGTGTTAAAGCACTCAATATTGTCTAAATAAATAAATATATAACTGAAAAAACTTCTTAGTCATGGTAGAAGTCATGGTAGAACAAAAATAAATAACAATGAAGCCTTCCTTCAGATAATACAGTACTGCTTTTGTCCACAAGCATAGCCAAACTCAACAAAAAATGAAGACTTTACCTTGATTATGATTAATATGATTATCTGAAAAAATCTCAGCATAGGCTGCAAATAAAAAACATTTTAAATAAATAATGTAGAAAATAAATAAATACATTTTAAATAAATCCAAGTCAATCAAACGTGTGAATATGGACCACCACATTCACCAAGTGAAAAGGGATAAATGTAAGTCTGAACATCATGAAAATAATTCACTTCCTTTTCAATTCCTTACAATCCTTACAACCAGGGGTCGCGTTAACCGAATATTTTCCATCGTTGACCGTTTTTTTAAAACGATGACGGAAAAAACTGAAGTCCATCTGTCATTTTGACAGGTTGCAATTCACACCCCAGACCACAGGGTGGCGAGTGAGCATATTAATTAGCTATTGTCTCTCTTGATGTATGACGTCGTTGGCCTTACTCGGAAAAATGTCAAGGCAACTTATATATATTTTTTTAATTACTAAATTTATTAGGATAATGGAAGCTTCCACTTGGGGAAAATATATACATACAGTATATACATAATATAATATATACAGTACTGTGCAAAAGTTCTAGGCAGGTGTCCTGCCTAAAACTTTTGCACAGTACTGTATATAAATACATTCATTCATTCATTCATTTTCCATGCCGCTTACAAATCGTTATAATAATAATAATAACGTAACGAATCGGCTTCTAATGTGATAGTTGTGTTTTGCATGCTGTTCCTAAAATAAAAAAGCGTTCTTATTGTCACCTTAAAATATATAGACTGGCAAACGGAGGTCGGAGGAGACCGGCCAGATTGTCGAGCCAGTTCACTCACATGCACACAACGCTAATTTTTTTCTACCATTTCCTTCTTAATATTAATGGTAAGCGTCACCATGTTCCTTTTATCACCACCTGCACTAACCTTCTCGGGAACCAATCTGATTTCTCTCACAAGAAAATTTGCTGTTCGTCTGTTTTGCGGTAAAACAATGACATTGCGACCCTGCCATAAATTGTCGTATGTATGTGTCGAGACAAATGATGAGTCAAATTTTACGTCAGATGTCAAAAGGATCGTATGTCGATGTGATCGTATGAGGAGGTACCACTTATTTCCCAATAACTTCTGCTAGGCTTTGTACATGTTTCCAGCGATAACCTTTAACACAATAACACTGTATTTCTTTCTTTCTTTTTCTGTCCCCTTTATTTACAGTGGACGACGGAACTGGTGTTATAAACTGCCTGTGTTGGAAAAACGATCCGATAAAAGAGGGGGTGGATTGTGGTAAATGTGAGAGATAAAGTGGATGGATGCAAGAAAAGCAAGCATTCGTACACCCATTTTCCAAGAAAATTTAAAATTTGTACGCATGTCTACAAATGGATGGTCTAATTCAGTATTTCCTCCCCCATTTTTTTCTGGAATCAGGGAAAGCTATGAATCCCCTAGAAGTATATAAGAACTGTAACGTACAAAAGTCAATGTGCAAGCAACACCACAGTTAACATTAGCACACCTATTTGTGTCACTTTAAACTTTTGACTCACAATTTTTTCTAAGTATTCAATCAATACAACTGTACAATCTATCATTTTGTAAATCCAGCTTGGGGGAAACCAAGTGCTGGCTTTCAGGGAGGCTTTAATCTAGCTGCTGAGCTGAAAAAGATGAGACAGGCCCAAAAGAGCCACTGCCATTTAGAGATTGGGGATCTTCTACGAATCAGAGGACCAGTGAAGACTTCAAGGCAACAGAGAGAGATTACAGCCTCTACCTACTGTAAGTAAACATAGCTGTACTGTTTTTTCTAATCAGATGCTCATTATTTAAGACAATTCCAAAAGTAGTAAGGACATACAGTGTACATCTCGATCACAAAGAACATTAAAATACTAGGAATGTCCCAATCTGTTCAAGTCATCGGAAACCGTGCCGATCCCGCCATTTTTCAGAGGATCAGAATCGTGTGAAAAGCACCGGGTTTATAATTTCGAAAATATGTTTGTTTTTCTACTTCACGCTCTTGGGAATTAATTCAAGTGAGAGGCTGTTCTCGGCAGCGTGAACGTCTAAGCGTGAGTGAATTTGAGTGGACTCACTCAATGAAGCATTTAATACAACCATTACAAGCATTTTTCTTTGTTATTCTTGTTTAAATATAAATCACATTATCAAGGCGGCAAGGTGGGACAGTGGTTAGCACGTCCACCTTACAGTTCTGTGCACTTCAAGAAAAAAGTTAGGTGCAACCAATGCAAAAAGTAAGTGTGGAGCCTTGGCAATATACAGTATATCGCAATTTTGATTTATCCAATATCATTTAGGCCTAATTATATATATATATATATATAATTATTATATATGTATATATATATATATATATATATTATACTTTTTAAGGGCTAAAAAAAAACAAAATAATCCAGAAATACAATGGCATTGCTAAAAGATACAGGTAGTACTGTAAAAAGTACTGTACTGTAACATGATTGGAACTTTTGTTCGAATTTAAAAAAAAAAAAAAAAATGGTGTCGGATTGGTATCGGCAGATTCTCAAAAAAAAAAAAAAAATAAAGTTCGGGACATCCCTATAAAATACTGTATACGATAACATTTTTCTGCCAGTAAGATATATTCACATTATGCATAAAGATACTTCAATGCAGTTCACTCTAATTATGCGTGCATACTCAAATGAACTACCCATTAAAAAGTACATGTTATACAATAAATTGTTATAAAGTGTACATACAGTGCATCTAGGACACTTTTAAAAATTAAAAAAAAAAAATCAGATTTTTTTTTTCAGAAACAACCACATTTACATAAATTCTGAATAAAAGGATCCACGCAATCATCCTTCCTTATGTGTTTATTTGTGTGTTTTCCCAGATAAAGTAAATGATCCAGTGATGTCAGTCCAGATTGAATGGATGATTGAAGTTTTAAAGCTGTACAGAGAGTTCTATGACAAACCACTTGATTTGCAAACCTACATGACAAAGTAAGGTCGTGGCCCCAACGCACCTATAAATATACACAGCAACATGAAGTATATTCCATAAGCACTGATATGACGTTTTCAACTACCGGTATTTTTTTTCTGTTTGCTTTTTAGTGAGTCTCCCGTTAGTTCCCTTAGTAAAGCAACAAATATCCTCAAAGATTTCTTCGAGCAGGGGTCTGTGAGCAAGTTCAGGCCTTATGATGTTCAGGACCTCCTGCTACCTCTGATCACTAGTTGTACTGAAATAGCACCTGGACAGCAGGTATGCCACATTTATTGAATGTTGTTGGGAAAAAAAAAACATTGTTGAGTATTATGATCATATGCTACTGTTTTAGGAGCCTGTGGCGGGTCCATCTCCAAGCCAACAACTAAGTATGCTTCTTAAAGAGGCCCTGGAAGTTTTACAGAATGAGGGTATTGTGTACCGCAAGGTTAAATCCCAGGATGAAGTATATTTAGTAAGAAACAAAGTGATTTTGATTTAACCTGGGAGGAATCATAGGGACATTTTTGACAGAATTGTTCTTCACTAGGTGACTGCACAGGATAAAGATCTTCTAATGGCAGTTAAAGACATAATCAGGGAAGACTCAAAAAGAGCAATGTGTATGTGACGTCATTTTATGTCAATGCTTCCACCTCCTGCGGTTAGACTTGGACTGTTGTAATGACTGTTTCCTTGTCTCTTTAGATCGAGAGAAGGGTTGCCACATCCTCCACATCTTGTCTTCAGTCAGACAGCGCTACAGCTTGAACGTGAGCAAAACAGAGCTTGAGCTGGTTCTCAAATTACTGGAGTGCAACAGTGACATTGTTAGCACCAGAGATAACTATTTTACTATTTTTGGCTTGGATTAAGAGTTTTTACTGACTGTTTATTATTTATATAAAAATAAAATGAGCTATTTAAAAAATTGTTGTCATACTAACTGTCATACATATTAATGAATAGATATTGCTATTATTGCACAAAATAAGCAAGGAACTCGAGCTGCCATATACCTGTCTAAAACCAACATCTTCACGAGCTTTTCTTACACTGTTGCTGGTATTTTGACCCATTCCTTCATGCAGATCTCCTCTAGAGCAGTGATGTTTTGGGGCTGTCGTTTGGCAACACAGACTTTCAACTCCCTTCACAGATTTTCTATGGAGTTGAGATCTGGAGACTGGCTAGGCCACTCCAGGACCTTGAAATGCTTCTTACGAAGCCACTCCTTTGTTGCCCTAGCTGTTTGTCTGGGATCATTGTCATGCTGAAAGACCCAGCCACGTCTCATCTTCAATGCCCTTGCTGATGGAAGGAGATTTTCACTCAAAATCTCTCGATACATGGCCCCATTCATTCTTTCCAATACACAAATCAGTCGTCCTGGTCCCTATGCAGAAAAACAGCCCCAAAGCATGATCTTTCCATCCCCATGCTTCACAGTGGGTATGGTGCAATTCAGTATTCTTTTTCCTCCAAACACGAGAATCTGTGTTTCTACCAAAAAGTTCTTTTTTGGTTTCATCTGACCATAACCCATTCTCCCAGTCCTCTTCTGGATCATCCAAATGCTCTCTAGCGAACCGCAGACGGGCCTGGACGTGTACTTTCTTCAGTTGGAGGACACGTCTGGCAGTGCAGGATTTGAGTCCCTGGCGGCGCATTGTGTTACTGATAGTAGCCTTTGTTACTCTGGTCCCAGCTCTCTGTGGGTCATTCACTAGGTCCCCCCGTGTGGTTCTGGGATTTTTGTTCACCGTTCTTGTTATCATTTTGACACCACGGGGTGAGGAGGGAGTTTAAAGTCCGTGTTGCCCAACGACAGCCCAAAACATCACTGCTCTAGACGAGATTTGCATGGAGGAATGGGCCAAAATACCAGCAACAGTGTGTGAAAAGCTTGTGAAGAGTTACAGAAGAAGTTTGGCCTCTGTTATTGCCAACAAAGGATACATAACAAAGTGTTGAGATGAACTTTTGGTATTGACCAAATACTTATTTTCCACCATGATTTGCAAATAAATTCTTTAAAAATCAAACAATACTATTTTCTGTTTTGTTTTTCCACATTCAGTCTCTCATGGTTGAGGTATACCCATGTTGACAATTACAGGCTTCTCTAATATTTTCGAGAACTTGCACAATTAGTGGTTGACTAAATACTTATTTGCCAGACTGTATTACCTTATAAATAATAAAAAACAGTATTTTTTTTGCTGCTGAAATAGATTAACTGCATTAACAATAAATTCAAAGGGGTAAAATACAAATTTGATTTTTAACAAGACACGCGTGTCTAAATGAACAACTGTATATTTAGCTGTGCTGCTATAGCAACGTCTTGTAATTTTTAGCTTCAAATTAAATGCTAAATGCTTTTGCTGCAAACTTGCTTTTATGCACAGCAGAATTTATATAATTTATTTTACGGTAAAGTTTTCTTTTTTGTTTATCATTTTTTTAATAATACCAGGTAGCTATTAAAATTCTTTTTTTAATTTTTTATTCAAACAATCACCAACAAAAATACTAAACTGCATGGCATTTTAAGAAACACATAAAACACACATGATTTAAAAAAAAAAAAAAGCAGGCACATTGTACACACTGTACCACACGGGGCAGAAATAAGGCACTTCAATTGTGATATTTACAGTATAAAACAAAAAAAAGTGCATATACTAGTCCTTCTAAAAAAATTAGCATATTGTGATAAAGTTAATTATATTCTGTACTGTACACTTTCACATATTTTAGATTCATTCCACACAACTGAAGTAGTTCAAGCCTTTTATTGTTTTAATATTGGTGATTTTGGCAAAAAAGTAAAAAAAAAAAACCTCCCAATGTCAAAAAATTTGCACATTTCTTTTTTTTTTTTCATATTTATAGTTTTTTATTGAAAAGCCATTTGTTCTTTCAACATACCAGACGAAAAAACAAATTTTTTAACGTTTTCTTCTGCTTTTCCTTTTTTTTTTAATAAACAAAATTACAAAAAAAGGTGTTTGACTCTGTTAGGTGGACCTCTTTATACAAGGTATTAGACAAATTTAAATTTCACAAATCTGTAATTGATATAATCTCAGGAATATATAATAAACCATCTGCGGGAATAAAAATTAATGGGGACCTCACTGAGTCAATCGTATTACACAGGGGAAACAGACAAGGATGTAATCTTTCGGCACTTTGCGTTATTTATTGAACCGGTCAATGGATGAGGCAAAGAAAAGATATCAAAGGAATTATGATGGCTGGTGAAGAACAAAAACTTGCTTTATACGCTGATGATTTACTATTAACACTAACCCAACCTACACGAACATTACCAATAACAATAAAAGCACTAGAACAATGTGAAACCTTTTCTGGTTATAAAATAAATGTAAATAAAACACAGGTATTAACTCTGAACTATTACCCACCCCAACATATTAAAGAGGAATATAAATGGAATTGGGATGCAGAAATGGTGAAATATTTAGGTATTATATACTACATAGAGACTTCTCAAAGATGTACGAGGTTAATTATGGACCTTTGAATGCCAAATTAAAAGCAGATCTCCTAAGATGGAATGCTGTGCCATTTATGGACCTCAATTCCAGAATCGAATCAGTAAGAACGAATGTCCTTCCTCAACTGCTGTATTTATTTCAAAATTTGCATATTTCATCCGACCAATACAAAAAAGTGTTTTTCAATACAAAAAAGTCAACCTTCAATTAATCATATCAGCTATGCACTCAATACTTGGTCGGGAATCCTTTTGCAAAAATGACTGCAGCGTGGCATAGAGGCAATCAGCCTGCGGCACAGCTGAGGTGTTATGGAGGCCCAGGATGTTTCGATAACAGCCTTAAGCTCATCCACAGTGTTGGGTCTGGTGTCTCTCAACTTCTTCACAATATCCCACAGACACTCTATGGGGTTCAGGTCAGGAGAGTTGGCAGACCAATTGAGCACAGTAATGCCATGGTCAGTAAACCATTTACCTGTGGTTTTGGCACTGTGAGTAGATGCAACGTCATGCTGAGAAATGAAATCTCCATTAAGTTTTTTAGCAGATTGAATCATGAAGTGCTCCAAAATCTCCTGATAGCTAGCTGCATTTACCCTTCCCTTGATAAAACACAGTAGACCAAAACCAGCAGCTGACATGGCACCCCAGACCATCACTGACTGTAGGTACTTGACACTGGACTTCAGGCATTTTGGCATTTCCTTCTCCTCAGTCTTCCTCCAAACTCTAGCACCTTGATTTCTGAATGACATGTAAAATTTTCTTTCATCTGAAAAAAGTACTTTGGACCACTGAGCGACAGTCCAGTGCTGCTTCTTTGTAGCCAAGGTCAGGCGCTTCTGCCGCTGTTTCAGGTTCAAAAGTGGCTTGACCTGGGGAACGCGGCACCTGTTGCCCATTTCCAGGTTCCTGCAGGTCCCCCAAGGTCTGGAATCGGCCCTTCTCCAAAATCTTTCTCAGTGTGCGGTCACCTCTTCTTGGTTGTGCAGTGTTTCCTGCCACACTTTTTCCTTCCCACAGATTTTCCACTGAGGTGCCTTGATACTGCACTCTGGGAACAGCCTATTCGCTCAAAAATTTCTTTCTGTGTCTAAGCCTTTTGCTTGAGGGTGTCAATGATGGCCTTCTGGACAGCAGTCAGGTCGGCAGTCTTGCCCATGATTACGGTTTTGAGTAATGAACCAGACTGGGAGTTTTTAAAAGCCTTAGGAATCTTTTGCAGGGGTTTTGACTTCATTCTTTTATTCAGATGATTAGGTTAGTAGCTTCTTTAGAGTACCTTTTCATGATATGCTAATTTTTCGAGATAGGGATTTTTGTTTTTTCTGGACTTTTTTGGCCAAAATAATCAATTTTAAAACAATAAAAGCCTTGAACTACTTCAGTCGTGTTTAATGAGTCTAAAATATATGAAAGTCTAATGTTTATCATTACACTACAGAAAATAATGAACTTTATCACAATATGCTAATTTTTTGAGAAGGACTAGTATACAACACCAAGGGTCAATCAAAGACAACTCCCTGAGATATTGCAGTGTGCAAAAACTTCTTTTGTCGTTCGTATGCTTGAGAGTATTTATATATGAATTGAATTTTAAAAGAAATACCTGAAAATGTGAAACCCTCATTTTGTGTAAGTAAAAATTTCCAAATAGCAACATCAGATTAACGACAAAAGACAATACAGGTAGTTCACGGGTTACGAATGAACTGGCGACGTAACTCGAATTTCCGCGTAAATCGGAATGAACCCTTAAGTACACCTAATTACCACCTATCAAAAGACCTATCCAAAAACATGTATTATACCTCATATTAATAAAATAAAGTAAAAAATAAGATTAGTAAATATTACTTCCTCCTTGGTAACACTGATCTCATCTTAATTCTTCTTACAACTGACATTAATAATTGTAATTTTCGGACTATAAGGTGCACCTGACTATAAGCCGCCACCCGCCAAATTTGAAACAAAAACGGCATTTGTTCAGAGATAAGTCGCACCGGACTATAAGCCACAGATATCCTCACTGTATTATGGAATATTTACACCAAAAGATATTAACCGGTAACACTTTATTTGACAGGGGCGCTGAAAGTCACACATAGCAAGGGGTGCTGATGATCTCATTTTGTTTTTCCGATCCTAAAACAGCCGTTTCAGTCCAAATATGTCATGCTCGCGCCTTTTCACAATATAAGGTGTGCACAATTGCAATCCACACGCATGCTGGATAGTTTTCGTATTACTACTAGGCTACTACAAAGACAGTGTTCTATTTCATGTAATACATGTGTTGGAGGTTTTATATTGGAAATAAAAGCGCCCTTGTATAAAAGGTCCAATAAGCCTCGGTTTAGCACCCACTTTTCACAACACTCAAATAATTTGCAAGCGAATATCCAGCAGCGCTCTGCACAGCGGTAGCTGAACAGCAATCACAAAAAATAATATGGCTACAATGTAAACTATTTGAACTTCTCAATGTTCTAAATCTGCAGCTAACCTTTCCTCTCTGGGCAATATTATAACCTATCATAATCATCTTCATTTTGTATTGAATTTTTGGAAATGTAGCTGTTTTTGTACAGTAAAACAATGCTAATTCGTTTTTTGTGCCATATTAACGCCTCCTCTGTCAACAGTTGACTATTCCGTTGCAATAGCGCTTTATCCAAGGTGACCCGGTAGCAAACAATGTGTCAGGTGGTGACCATGCTATTACCAAAAATAAAAAACTTTTTCAAAAAAAAAAAATAAAAATAAAAAAAAAAAAAATATATATATATATATATATATATATATATATATATATATATATATATATATATATTATTAAATTTATTAGGATCATGGAAGCTTCCGCTTGGGGAAAATATATACATACAGTATATCCTGTATATACATAATATAATAAAAATATACAGTACTGTGCAAAAGTTTTAGGCAGGTGTCCTGCCTAAGACTTTTGCACAGTACTGTATGTATGGCGTTAGTGACAACATTTGACACTTCATGACATCTGTAATAAGCATTCATTAATGCCCATGACTGTCGTGTCACAGTCTGCTCAAAATCTCTCCAAAATGTAGTTGTCACAGGACAGAAGTAAATGAAATGTATAAGTGTCTCAGGTTCAGACTGAACGAAATTGCATTTATCATCAATGGCCATGAACTTTGTAATTATGCTATTGGAGGGATAGATGTTGTGAAGTACTTTGAATTGGAGTTCCTTTATGTTATTTGAAATGCAAAATTGAAAGGGGCATAACCAAGCTTTATGCCAATTAATCTTATCGAAAATTCCAAAAGGATTTCCCTCTAGGACAGGTGTGTCCAAAGTTTTTGCAAAGGGGGCCAGATTTGGTTTGGTAAAAATGTGGGGGGGCCGACCTTGGCTGACGTCCTTTGAGTAGAACAATATATTTAAGCAAAGTTTAGCAAGCTATTCTGTGTGTCACATCTGCTTTATTATTTTTTTCAATTAATTATCTCAACAATCTAGCAGCTAGCCTTTGTGGCATTCTGTTTCGACTCTTGGGCTCTTGAGAAATACTGCTGCTGCGAAATTAAACTAGTTTCAAGTTGCTTCAAGTTCTCACTGCGTTTTTTCCCTGTAATGTTGTCGTATATGTCAGCGTGTCTTGTTTGGTAATAGTGGCTCACATTAAACTCTTTAAAAACAGCAACTGTCTTTTTGCAAATGAGGCAGACACAGTTGTTGCGTATTTTAGTGAAGAAATAGTCCAATTTCCACCTATCGTTGAAGCTTCGGCCGTTGCAGTCAACTTTTTTTTGTTGATTGTCGCCATTTTAGAAAATTGGAAGTAAAGGTAAGTAAATGTTGCTTAGAGTGCTGCTGCCTTATAGTGGGTAAATGAGGAGCAGCATTCAGTGTGTAAGCTACTTCATATGATAGTAGCAGTACTCCTGACCAATTATATTAAGTCTGTGTGCGGTTATTGATTTTATGACAGAGGCTGGGGGGCCGGATGAAATTTGACCACGGGCCGCATTTGGCCCCCGGTCCGGACTTTGGATATGTCTGCTCTAAGAGAAATTTTGTTACAACCATGAAGACTATTTCTAATATGCTTGTTTGTACTTTTTTTTTTTTTTTCCCATCAAGGATAACAATTCTTCCAATTGGGAAAGATGGCATCTGAATCATATTTTTTCTTATGAAAGATGGCATTTCATTAACTCAGGTATACCTTGAGAAATAGCCACCACAGCAGAATTAAATTCCTTAAATTTTACAGGAAAATATTTTGCTTTAATAAAGTTTTCAAATGAATACACATTACCTCTTACTTTCAAACAAATCTGAAGTATAAATGATACTACTTTCAAGCCAACCTTCATTGTAAAGTGTTTCACACCGAATAGTAATACAGTATTTGTATTGATCCAAATGATTTCTTAATGTGGCGAAAATTTATGCACATGACACAATTTCCAGGCTAACAGAGCTTGCTAATAAAGTTTTGACAGTTTCACAGGCAAGGGTGTAGATTTGCATAGGGATGGTAGGGACATAACACTACCATCTTTTCAGGATGCTCAAATTGTCCCCACCAACTTTTAAGCAACTTTATTTGCGTTATAAAATGACTTCAGTTATACAGGAAATTTAGATTGTCTTCCCATATGTTGTAAGAATTGACCCTACCATTATCAAGTGAATTATTTTTTTCGTGTTCAGACTTACATTTACCCCTTTTCACTTGCTAAATGTGCCGGTCCATTTTTCCCCTTCAAACGCACGTTTGATTGGCTGATGACTTGCATTTATTAATATGTATGTATTATTTACAGTACCTTGCAAAAGTATTCGTCCCCCTTGAACCTTGCAACCTTTCGCCACATTTCAGGCTTCAAACATAAAGATATAAAATTTTAATTTTTTGTCAAGAATCAACAACAAGTGGGACACAATCGTGAAGTGGAACAAAATTTATTGGATAATTTAAACTTTTTTAACAAATAAAAAACTGAAAAGTGGGGCGTGCAATATTATTCGGCCCCCTTGCGTTAATACTTTGTAGCGCCACCTTTTGCTCCAATTACAGCTGCAAGTCGCTTGGGGTATGTTTCTATCAGTTTTGCACATCGAGAGACTGACATTCTTGCCCATTCTTCCTTGCAAAACAGCTCGAGCTCAGTGAGGTTGGATGGAGAGTGTTTGTGAACAGCAGTCTTCAGCTCTTTCCACAGATTCTCGATTGGATTCAGGTCTGGACTTTGACTTGGCCATTCTAACACCTGGATACGTTTATTTTTTAACCATTCCATTGTAGATTTGGCTTTATGTTTTGGATCATTGTCGTGTTGGAAGATAAATCTCCGTCCCAGTCTCAGGTCTTGTGCAGATACCAACAGGTTTTCTTCCAGAATGTTCCTGTATTTGGCTGCATCCATCTTCCCGTCAATTTTAACCATCTTCCCTGTCCCTGCTGAAGAAAAGCAGGCCCAAACCATGATGCTGCCACCACCATGTTTGACAGTGGGGATGGTGTGTTCAGGGTGATGAGCTGTGTTGCTTTTACGCCAAACATATCGTTTTGCATTGTGGCCAAAAAGTTCAATTTTGGTTTCATCTGACCAGAGCACCTTCTTCCACATGTTTGGTGTGTCTCCCAGGTGGCTTGTGGCAAACTTTAAATGAGACTTTTTATGGATATCTTTGAGAAATGGCTTTCTTCTTGCCACTCTTCCATAAAGGCCAGATTTGTGCAGTGTACGACTGATTGTTGTCCTATGGACAGACTCTCCCACCTCAGCTGTAGATCTCTGCAGTTCATACAGAGTGATCATGGGCCTCTTGGCTGCATCTCTGATCAGTTTTCTCCTTGTTTGAGAAGAAAGTTTGGAAGGACGGCCGGGTCTTGGTAGATTTGCAGTGGTCTGATGCTCCTTCCATTTCAATATGATGGCTTGCACAGTGCTCCTTGAGATGTTTAAAGCTTGGGAAATCTTTTTGTATCCAAATCCGGCTTTAAACTTCTCCACAACAGTATCTCGGACCTGCCTGGTGTGTTCCTTGGTTTTCATAATGCTCTCTGCACTTTAAACAGAACCCTGAGACTATCACAGAGCAGGTGCATTCATACGGAGACTTGATTACACACAGGTGGATTCTATTTATCATCATCGGTCATTTAGGACAACATTGGATCATTCAGAGATCCTCACTGAACTTCTGGAGTGAGTTTGCTGCACTGAAAGTAAAGGGGCCGAATAATATTGCACGCCCCACTTTTCAGTTTTTTATTTGTTAAAAAAGTTTGAATTGTCCAATAAATGTTGTTCCACTTCACAATTGTGTCCCACTTGTTGTTGATTCTTGACAAAAAAATTAAATTTCATATCTTTATGTTTGAAGCCTGAAATGTGGCGAAAGGTTGCAAGATTCAAGGGGGCCGAATACTTTTGCAAGGCACTGTATGTATGTATATATGTAGTGTTTTACCTGAAGGAAGGCTCCATTTTTATTTAGTTATGTTATACCCTGACTAAGAAGTTTTTTCAGATATATTAAATTAATTTATTCAGACAGACAATGTTGAGTGCTCTTAAGACAAATCTTTAAGAATTTTTTTTTACATTCAAGGATATATAAGAGATTACTGACAAGTTTCGATTTATTGTGTATGTTAATATAATTTAAGCTATGTTCAAATATTGCAATTTGATTTTCCCAATAAAATCCAGACATTTATTCTGAAAGTTTTTAAAATGTTTCTTTGGTAGTTTTTGAAAACAAAGGTTTGACTCTAATTAGTATTAATCTATACAAATTTATGTTTGCATTAAATCATTTAGCCTATCAATAAATTAGGTTCATATTTGTGAGCAATCTAGCCCTGACGCCTGTTCACCCAATCTGTTTTGTCTGATTAATGTCCCATCCCCAGCAAAAAGTGTACATGCATGCTATTATATCGTCCCTACCAATGAAGAGACCAAGCCTACCCCCTTGTTCACAGGTAATTTTACCACTGCAAATTAGCATTTTAATAGTAAATCGTCATTGGCTGTTCCATACATTTTTTAAGCCGTTTAATTTTGAAAGTGGAATTGAGTTGGAAAAAGTCCAAAATACATTAAAATCTAGTTGTATTGCAGACAGTGATGCTTGTATGACAACCCCTAATGTTTTTTCCCCATGTTTTTCAATTATTATAACAAGTTTTCGATTTTTTTTTTTAATAAAAAAAAATTAAACATACAAAACAGATACAAAACTGATACAAAGAAACACAAAAACATACATGAAAGAAAAATAAATAAATAAATGAGGCACTTTGTACATACTGTACTACTCGTGAGTCGTGGCAGAATTCTTTAAAGTGATCCTCTAACTTAAATACATGTAGGCTCTAATAAACCACAATTGTTCTCTAGTACTAAAATATGTTGTTAGAAACACATAAAATGTTAAATCAATGGCATTATTTTATAATATTTAGTCCATATTTTGACCGTTAGTTGGCGCCATGGTTTGCGGGCTCACAGTGATGACGTAATTGGGATCTTTCCAAATGTGTAGCGTGTTCAACAATTGCTTATTGCTGCCTAAACTCGCAAAGTAAAATGCCACAATGTGCTGCTTTTGGATGCAATTACCAGTCAAATGGAAACAAGGGGAGTGAAATGAGTGGTCAAGGTGGAATTATTATTTTTAGTGAATAAATGTTCATAAGTGGAAGCTTCTCCCCCTTTTTGGTCCCTGTATGCATGTATCCTACCCACCACGCGTTACAACTGGCGCCTGAACATTTTTCCAGGGGCACAACCAAGCTTTTCACCAGTTAACCACATCAAAAAGTGAATTCCAAAATGATTTTCCTCAGGATAATTTTTGTTATAAGTATGGAGAACATTTCTAATATGCTTTTTCGTACAGTACAGTACATTTTTTATCTGGAATATCAATTCCTGCAATTGTGAGCGACAGCATTTGAACCTTATTTTTCTGATGTGTAAGATAGCATTTTCAAATACACTTTGAGGAATTGCTTTCACAACAGAATTGTATTCTTTAAACATTAGGGGAAAACGATTTCTCTTCCATAAAGGTTTGATATGTATAAACAATACATTTAATATCCGATCCCTAATGTGTTGTATATAGCCATAAGCGGAGTTTCAGGGGGGCCAGCCCCCCCGGTGGCCTAAAAGTGTCATTGCATATAATTGACTTTCCTATTTATATAAAAGTTGTAAAGCAAGAAAACAAACAACAAAAATGAATGAAATGAACAAAAAAAACAATTTTACTATTTTTATAATGGGTCAAAATTATTTCTCGAACAGATCATGGGACTAGTACCTTAGACGGTCATTTGCTTTGCATATTATCCCCCTCGCCCCCCAAATAAAAAATAGGGGAGGGCAATTTTATTTTTCAAATGATTTTTTTCTTTGATTGAAAATATATATTAAAAATAATAATAATATAAAAATATATGTTTTTGTATGAAGCAACTTATTTTTTGATTGAATAATAAATAAAGACACAAATGTCCTAGCCAAAATGATGCCCAAACACAAAACAACATTACTTCAATCAAAAAAGTTGCTTCAGTTAAAAAAAATGACTTCAGTCCCCAAAAAATTCAAATAAAAATAGCTTTCAAATGCATTTTTTTTGTTTCAAATTTATTTTTGCATTCAAACACATATTTTTTATTGACGAGACTTTTTTTCATAGAAAATATATATTCTGATTGAAGCAACTTTTTTTTTTTGATCAAAGCAACCTTTTTTTTTTTTATCGAATAATGAAGACACAAATATACCTCCATATGGTTCCGCCCAGGGGATACAATTTTTGACTGAGGTAACTACATTGGCACGACACCGGCGGGCGTACCATATTCAATGGATGATGATCTTGGCGAAACGTATAGCTGTCCTGCCAGCAGCCTGATTTAGAATTCCCCTCAAGAACGATGGGAAACAAAATTAGGCTTATTTTCAACTTATTATTATAAACATTATTGTAAGTTAGTTTTATTGCTAACACTGTGTACTTCTTTAGGTACTCTAAAGAAGCTACTAACCTAATCATCTGAATCAACAAATTCACTCAAAACATCTGCGAAAGAATTCTGAGGCTTTTAAAAACTCCCAGCCTGGTTCATTACGCCAAACCGCTATCATGGGCAAGACTGTCGACCTGACTGCTGTCCAAAAGGCCATCATTTACACCCTCAAGCAAGAGGCTAAGACACAGAAAGAAATTTCTGAGCAGGAAACGCTGTACAACCAGAAGAGGTGACCGCACCCGGAGAAAGATTGTGGAGAAGGGCCGATTCCAGATATTGGGGGACCTGCAGAAACAGTGGACTGAGTCTGGAGTACAAACATCCAGAGCCACCGTGCACAGCCGTGTGCTGGAAATAGGCTTCAGGTGCCGCATTCCCCAGCTCAAGCCACTTATGAACCTGAAACAGTGGCAGAAGCGCCTGACCTGCGCTACAGAGAAGCAGCACAGGACTGTTGCTCAGTGGTCCAAAAGTACTTTTTTCAGATGAAAGCAAATTTTGCATGTCATTCGGAAATCAAGGTGCCAGAGTTTGAAGGAAGCCTGGGGTGAAGGAAATGCCAAAATACCTGAAGTCCAGTGTCAAGTTCCCAGTCAGTGATGGTCTGGGGTGCCATGTCAGCTGCTGGTTTTGGTCTACTGTGTTTTATCAAGGGCAGGGTCAATGCAGCGAGCTATCAGGAGATTTTGCAGCACTTCATGCTTCCATCTGCTGAAAAGCTTTATAGAGATGGATTTCATTTTCCAGCACGACCTGGCACCTGCTCACAGTGCCAAACCCACTGGTAAATGGTTTACTGACCATGGCATTACTGTGCTCAATTGGCCTGCCAACTCTCCTGACCTGAACCCCATAGAGAATCTGGGGGATATTTAGAAGAGGAAGTTGAGAGACACCACACCCAACACTGTGGAGGATCTTAATGTCGCGATCGAAGCATCCTGGGCCTCCGCAACACCTCAGCAGTGCCATAGGCTGATTGCCTCCATCCCACGCCACATTGAAGCAGTCATTTCTGCAAAAGGATTCCCGACCAAGTATTGAGTGCAAAGCTGATATAATTAATTGAAGGTTTACTTTTTTTTTTTTTTTTTATTAAAAAACACTTTTTTGTATTGGTCGGATAAATTATGCTATTTTTTCTGAGATAGGGATTTTGGTTTTTTCATGACTTTTCTTGCCAAAATCATCAATATTAAAACAATAAAAGGTTTGAACTACTTCAGTTGTGTGTAATGAATCTAAAATATATGAAAGTCTAATGTATATCAGTACATTACAGAAAATAATGAACTTTATAACAATATGCTATTTTTTTTAGAAGGACTTGCATAGCTATTTATTTATTACGTCAAACGCTCACATGTGCATGCATAGTGAAGTACACAGGGGGCAGCATTCACTCACTGGGTGCTTTGACGTAAGAATGCTCTCATCCGATTGGTCACCAGTCTAACATCTGTAGCCACACTCGCAGCTGCTCGTCTCCGGCCAGAAAGCAGCTCATGACTCAGTGCCTGCAGTGTTCACCCGAACCGATCCGACGCTGCCTTGGAAACAACTCAATGAATCGGTACCCGTGTTTGTAGATTTCCCTTGTCTTCTTCACTAATCTACCACTAAGCCTGGAAAAAAAAGTTATTTTAGACACGAGTCGGTTCTTGCATGACTACGCTGTCAGATGGTTTCTTTTCACGAGTATTTTGTTCCAAGAAGCCCCGTGGACGTTAACGTAGCACGTCCCACGCGCTCTCTAAAATCTTTGCGGCAACTGGAATACAAGAGGCGTCTGGCGCTGGATTGAACATTGAGCAGCTACCTTCAATCCAAGCAGACTGTCGTCCAGGTATGCAGAGTATCTCGTGGCCACGGAGACAGACACAAAGGGACTCTCTTCACTTCCTCCCGAATCTTAGGTGATTGCCGTGGCCATCCATTGTGGGCATCAGGCGAGTCGATATTCTCCTGGCGGCATATGTCTCTGAGAGTTGGCGCACAGCGTTGTTTTAAACGGACTGTTAATAAGTTTCCAATCGGTGCTTCGGTGGAGGCAGATAAAACTGCCAAACTGGCCGACAGCGAGCTGACGTCCTTCTCTGAGCTGTCTGGAAATCGGCGATGAATGCGGGGATTTATTCAGCGTGATTCGAGCTGCAGCAGCTGCCTGCCAGTCGCGTTTATGTATAGCCTTTGCAGGGTCAAGATGCAGGTTCGGACAGTGCTGGACGTCAAAGTGGTGGACGTGGAGAAAAGGCGCAGTCCGTCGAAACATTACGTGAGTTGCCTCGCTCATCTTTGTTTATGCCACTTAATGCCTACCTTCTGCAGCAGCATCCTAACTACTAGCCGTTTTTGTGCCTAAATGAATGTAGTCGCCTGTGAAAACCATAGACGAAAACCGTCCTCTCGCCAAACATAAGGGTCCTAGAGCTGTCATAACAATGTCCGATCAGATGGTAGCACATTGCAATGACATGCTAAGAATTAGAATAATGGTGCTAAAATAGCTTGAGTTATTTACACAATCATGCTCGCAGTCAATATTGATGCATTCGTCTGTCTGATTTTCATTTAGCTCATTTTGGAAGTGCTCGTCAAATGCTGAATTGCAAAGCAAACCTTTCCCTAACCACATTTTAAATTCAAGCCATTTTTTCCCTAATGGAGTTTATTCCCATCAAGGGCCTATATGGTAATTTGGGGGACCATGACGAACTCATTCGTGGAGCCCTCAACAAATTGCAAATATGTCAAATGTTTGTCTTCAACTTAAAAGTGTTAATTAAAAAAAAAAAAAATTATTGACCTAGATACAGTCCTTCTTGAGGTGGATTTTTTTCCCTTTTATTTTTGGTTATTGTTTCAACAACTTAAATACTCTGATTTTTGTAATGAGAAAAATCACTCACATCACTCTCCCCTCCATCTTTACTGGTACCTACTTGGCTGACACTGACCACGGTGCTATTTGCCTCTGGCAAGACTGTCTAGCTCTTGTTGTTGTCGGTTAGTCACATTTGTTGTCACCGTAAAAGGGTTGAAAGGTTCTTTGTAAGTTTGGATAAAAAGTTCTTACCTTCATCTTATTTGCTCCACTGGATAAGTCTGCTTTCTTCTCCTCACAAAACCCCAACAAGTATGTTTTCTTTTATCAGCACATGGACAGTGAGAAAATTGAATACATAGTCCAGGTAGTTGGGGGGCACTCAAAATGGTCGTTGTAGGTTAAGTGCATTGATGTGATTTTAAGAAGGTAAATTAAACCTAAAATGAAAATAACTGATTTAAAGGTGAACCAAACCAATTATGTCAGAACTGTTATGCATACTGGTACAGTGGTAACTCAACATACGGTCCTTTCGACATCCGACGTAAAATTTGAGTCATCATTTTTCTCGACATATAGTGGTATGAAAAAATATTTGAACCTTTTGAAATTTCTCACATTTCTGCATAAAATCTTCAAATGTAATCTGATCTTTGTCAAAATCACACAGATGAAAAAACAGTGTTTGCTTTAACTAAAACCACCCAAACATTTATAGGATTCATTTTTTAAAAATTAGAATAGGATGCAAACAATGACAGAAGGGGGGAAAAATAAGTAAGTGAACCATCACATTTAATATCTCGCTCTCCCTATGTTGGCAATAACTTCAACCAGATGCTTCCTGTAGCTGAAGATCAGTCTGGCACATCGATCAGGACTAATCTTGGCCCATTCTCTACAAAACTGCTGTAGTTCAGTTAGATTCCTTGGATCCCTGGCATGAATCGCTGTCTTTAGGTCATGCCACAGCTTTTAAATGGGGTTCAAGTCTGGACTTTGACTTGGCCATTCCAGAACGTGTATTTTGTTCTTCTAAAGCCATTCTGAAGTTGATTTACTTCTGTGTTTTGGATCATTGTCCTGTTGCAGCATCCATCCTCTTTTTTTGAGTCTGTCTGACACACGGCCTCAGGTTTTCCTGCAAAACATCCTGATAAAGTTTTGAATTCATTCTTCTATTAATGATTGCAAATTGTCCAGGCTCTGAGACAGTAAACAGCCCCAAATCATGATGCACCCTCCACCATGCTTCACGGTGGGGATGAGGTGTTGATGTTGGTGAGCTGTTCCATTTTTTCCTCCACAGATGACGTTGTGTGTTACTCTTAAACAATTCAACTTTGGTGTCATCATTCCACAAAATATTTTACTACTTATATTTTACTTGTATTTAATATTTTACTTGCTACTTTCCACCGTTGCCGACGTCACCAACAACAGAACATTGAAAGTGAAAGTAAAAACTCTAACACAACTCTCACACTTTAGTCAGTCTGTTCAGGAACAGCATGCAAAACACAACTGCCACATTAGAACCCGATTCGTTAGATTATTATCATTATATGTGTATTTATAGTTTATTTGTTTTGTTATGTGTAATTGCCATTTTTAACTGTACTTGCAGTATTTATTAAGGGTTCAGTGTAGGTTTTCGAGCTGTGGAACAAACTCATCGAATTATAATTTATTCTTATGGGAAAATCCCGCTTGACATACGACCGTTTCGATTTACAACCCACAGGCATGAAAATCTCTCACCTTTCGGCGAAATTCGCCGTTTTGAAGTAAAAAATGGCGACCTACGTGAATTGCATAGATCTGAGGAGAAATTCTTTTTGGGAGGAGGAGGGGGGGTCGGGAGGTTTTATTTAACTAGAAACTGCAATTTCGGGAGAAATTACACACCTTGGTCTTTCCTCTGTGGAGATACAGATCTTAGCCCCACTCAGGTCTATCAATAGAATGGACCATAATGCCAGTCAATGGCACTAAACAAAGTAAAAGCCATGAGAAAAGATTGGGAGAATTGGACGTCCATGTCCGTCAATGGCAGCACCCTCCATAAGCGTCAATGCAATCGGGGACATTTGGGGGACACGTCCTAATGATATGTAGTCATTTTTTGTTGATTTGGGGGGGAAAAAAAATTCCCATTGAAAATGAATGGGAAAAATTTTGGACGTCCATGGACGTCAATGGTATCAACTTACATAAGTGTCAATGGAATCCAAGTACATTGGCATCAATAGAATGAACAAACATGAAGAAATGCCATTGGAAATGAATGGGAAGTTTGGACGTCCATGAACGTCAATGGCATCACCCTCCATAAGCAGCAATGCAATCGGGGACATTTGGGGGACACGTCCTATTGATATCTAGTCATTTTCTGTTGATTTGGGGAAAAAAAAAAAATTCCCATTGAAAATGAATGGGAAAAATTTTGGACGTCCATGGACGTCAATGGTATCAACTTACATAAGCGTCAATAGAATCCAAGTACATTTGCATCAATAGAATGAAAAAACATAATTAAAAAGCATTAGAAATGAATGGGAAATTTGGACGTACATGGCCGTCAATGGCGGCGCCCTTCATAAGCGTCAATGGAATTGGACTAGTTTGGGGGACACGTCCTTTTGATATCAGGTCGTTTTTTTGTTGATTTGGGGGGAAAAAAAATTCCCATTGAAAATGAATGGGAAAAATTTTGGACGTCCATTGACGTCAATGGTATCAACTTACAATGGAATCCAAGTACATTGGCATCAATAGAATGAAAAAACATAATTAAAAATAAATGGGAAATTTGGACGTCCATGGACGTCAATGGCATCACCCTCCATAAGTGTAAATGGAATTGGGGAAGTTTGGGGGACACGTCCTATTGATATCTAGTCATTTTCTTTTGATTTTTGGAAAAAAAAAAAATTCCAATTGAAAATGACTTTGATGCGGGAGGTCGTAGGATCGAACCTCTGTCAATACCAAGTTAGCTTTTGTCAATGCCTGTATCACATACATGATAACTTTATATACATATCACACAACACTGCATTTAGCAGATGGATAGCTCAGTGTTAATATCGCTGACCTTGGTACGAGAGGATGGTGGTTCGATCCCCGGTCAGTTTCCTACTTTATGCGTATACCTCAGAGTGGATTGGACGTCGCCGACGTCAAAAGAGCGGATGACGCCAACGTCCATCGAGAGGACGGCGCCGACGATCAACGAACGGATGGTGACGACGTCCAACGAGCAAACGGCGGCGACGTCAAAAGTTAGCGCGAGAGGCTGACGTCACCGACGTCAAAAGAGCAGATGATGCCGACATCCCACGTGGGACAGTGACAACGTTCAACAAGCAAACGTCAAAAGTGCAGAATGCGATGTCCAAGACGTCAAAAGAGCAGATGACGCCGACGTCCCCGACGATCAACAAACGGATGGTGACGACGTCCAACGAGCAAACGGCGCCGACGTCAAAAGTTAGCGTGAGAGGCCGACGTCAAAAGAGCAGATGACGCCGACATCCCATGTGGGACAGTGACAACGTTCAACAAGCAAAAGTCAAAAGTGCAGAATACGATGTCCAACGAGCGGACGTCACCGACGTCCAAGACCTCAAAAGAGCAGATGACGCCGACGTCCATCGAGCGCACGGTGCCGACATCTCACGTGGAACAGTGACGACGTTCAACAAGCAAACGTCAAAAGTGCAGAATGCGCCGTCTAACGAGCGGACGTCACCGACGTCCAAAGTGCAGAATGCGCCGTCCAACGAGCGGACATCACCGACTTCCAAACTGCTGACGGCGCCGACGTCCAACGAGCGGACGTCACCGACGTCCAAAGTGCTGACGCTGCCGACGTCCAACGTGGGACAATGACGACGTTCAACAAGCAAACGTCAAAAGTGCAGAATGCGCCATCTTACGTCCAACGAGCGGATGGTGACGATGTCAAAAGAGTGGACGACGCCGACGTCCAAGACGTCAAAAGAGCAGATGACGCCGACGTCCATCGAGAGGACGGTGCCGACATCTCACGTGGAACAGTGACGACGTTCAACAAGCAAACGTCAAAAGTGCAGAATGCGCCGTCCAACGAGCGGACGTCACCGACGTCCAAAGTGCTGACGCTGCCGACGTCCATCGAGCGGACGGTGCCGACGTCCAACGTGGGACAATGACGACGTTCAACAAGCAAACGTCAAAAGTGCAGAATGCGCCGTCTTACGTCCAACGAGCGGATGGTGACGATGTCAAAAGAGTGGACGACGCCGACGTCCAAAGTTTGGCGACGTCCAACGAGCGGACGTCACCGACGTCCTAATTGCTGTCGCTGCCGACGTCCAAAGTGCTGACGCTGCCGACATCCAACATAAAGACGGCGCCGACTTCCAACGAGCGGACGGCGCCGACGTCCAATGAGCGGACGGTGATGACGTCCAACTAGCAAACGTCGCCGACGTCCAACATGCGGATGACGCCGACGTCCAGTCGACGAAGTCCAACGTGCGGATGACGCCGACGTCCCATAAATTCCCATTGAAAATGAATGGGAAAAATTTTGGACGTCCATGGACGTCAATGGTATCAACTTACATAGGCGTCAATGGAATCCAAGTACATTGGCATCAATAAAATGAAAAAACATAATTAAATGCCATTAGAAATGAATGGGAAATTTGGACGTCCATGGACGTCAATGGTATCAACTTAAATAAGCGTCAATGGATACCAAGTACATTGGCATCAATAGAATGAACAAACATGAAGAAATGCCATTGGAAATGAATGGGAAGTTTGGACGTCCGTGGACGTCAATGGCATCACCCTCCATAAGAGGCAATGCAATCGGGGACATTTGGGGGACACGTCCTATTGATATCTAGTCATTTTCTGTTGATTTGGGGAAAAAAAAAAAATTCCCATTGAAAATGAATGGGAAAAATTTTGGACGTCCATGGACGTCAATGGTATCAACTTACATAAGCGTCAATGGAATCCAAATACATTGGCATCAATAGAATGAACAAACATGAAGAAACGCCATTGGAAATTAATGGGAAGTTTGGACGTCCGTGGACGCCAATGGCATCACCCTCCATAAGCAGCAATGCAATCGGGGACATTTGGGGGACACGTCCTATTGATATCTAGTCATTTTCTGTTGATTTGGGGAAAAAAAAAATTTCCCATTGAAAATGAATGGGAAAAATTTTGGACGTCCATGGACGTCAATGGCAGCACCCTTCATAAGCGTCAATGGAGTTGGGGACGTTTGGGGTATACGTCCTATTGATATCTGGTCATTTTCTGTTGATTTGGAGAAATTTAGTTTTTTCCCCATTGAAAATGAATGGGAAAAATTTTGGACGTCCATGGAAGTCAATGGCGGCACCCTTCATAAGCGTCAATGGAATTGGGGAAGTTTGGGGGACACGTCCTATTGATATCTGGTCATTTTCTGTTGATTTGGGGAAATTTAGTTTTTTCCCCATTGAAAATGAATGGGAAAAATTTTGGACGTCCATGGCCGTCAATGGCATCGACATCCATATAGTCAATTGAATCCAAGTACATTGGCATCAGTAGATTCGACATGCATGGCCGTCAATGGCATCAATGCAATGTAAATTCCATTGGAAATCCCATTGGAAGTGAATGGGACTTTTCCCATTCGAAATGAATGGGATAGTTTTTGGCAAATTTCCGAGGAAGCGTAATTTTTTTCCAAATTCTGTATACAACTTTTATGCCCCTCACCGTCCCGGAATTTTTGATGCCCAAATTGTGTGATTTGGTCAAAAATTGTAGGACTAGATACATTTTGAAACTTTTTTTTTTTTCCGGAAAATTGCCGTTTACGGGCGAAGGGAAAATTTTTCGGGTCCGTTTGAAAAATTCGCATCGTTGCGCGAAAATTCCGGTCGTGCCGATATTTGAACGGTGCCGATCGGTCAAACGGTTCGGGCTGTGCAGCGTGCGTTTTTTTTTCATTCAAAATGAATAGGAAAGTTTTTGGCAAATTTCCGGGGAACCGTAAATTTTTGCCAAATTCTGTATACAACTTTTATGCCCCTCATCGTCCCGGAATTTTTGATACCCAAATTATGTGATTTGGTCAAAAATTGTAGGACTAGATACATTTTTTAACTTTTTTTTTTTTTCGGAAAATTGCCGTTTACGGGCGAACGGAAAATTTTTCGGGGGATTTTGAAAAAGTCCCTGCGTCGCGCGAAAAATCCGGTCGTGCCGATACTTCAACGGTGCCGATCGGTGGTATGGTTCGGGCTGCGCAGCGCGCCGAAAAAACGCGGAGAATAAGATGAAGATATAATAAATAATAATAATAATAAGGCGAATAAAGTTGCAGAATAACAATACCTTGTTCTTTCCATAGGAAAGACCAAGGTAATTATTATTATTGTAACGAATCGAGTTATAATGTGGCGAGGGTGTTAGCATGTGTTCCTGAATGCACCGCATGACGTAGAGGGGTGAGGGAGGTGCGGGAGAGCGAGGGACGTGCCTTCCGTGTTTACGTTTGTTCTGGCGGGGGAGATATGTGCGTTGGCTGCGGCAGATAGCAGTCGTGTTGTTCAATAAGTTTCCACAAATAAAGAATTTCAATCTGATAAAACGGTTGACTATTATCAACTTTACATTATTATTATCATCATGTGATTAACTTAGTACGTAAACTGAGCACTTAAGAAATCGGTTCTTTAAAAAATGTCACACTTGGACAGTCAGCAAATCCTTCTAGATGCTTCGCTGACGAGAACCAATCATCGGCCCAAGGTGCGTTCCATTATTCCAAACGTGCGCACTCCTTACTGTACATGGAGTGCTCGGAGAGCCTTTGGGTGGCATTGCATAGCTGCGAAAACAAAAAGCAGGCCTTATCCACACCGGGGCAGACCAGAGCGCAGCATACACATTTGCCTGTATTTGCCAGCAGATTAAATTTGGTGAGTAATGGTTTCAATCGTTTTCACATTTTGCGATATAAAAAAGTTACTGCCATTCGTTGCAGCTTGCGTTGAACACTGCCAGAGCTAGCCAAATCTCCCATGAAAAAAAATAGCTCCCGTTAAATTGGCGTCAAGCTTGTGCATTTAGCGGTAATATAAACGAAGAAACACTGTTGAGTCAAATTAAGCGGCATGCTCTCGGATGGAGGTGACGCCTCACATCGCTCCCGTCGTCCTCCGGAGACGCGTTATTTTCGGCTTGGATTTGAGCTGACGGCCGGTGTCGGCACAACACCGGCCCGACGAGTGGTGGGAATGAGTCCTGCTTCTTAAAGCTTTTCAGAAATACAGGGATCCCTCGTTTTTCGCGGTTAATGGGGACCAGAACCCGCCGCAATAAGTGAAAACCGCGAAGTAATCCCCCCCACCCCCCCACCCCCATTTTTTGGTGTGTGTTCAATGCATTTATTCAGATTTTACATTGGAAAAAAGATACATATATATGACATGTTTTTTCACCAAAGTATCATTTATAAATGGTTTTCAAGCACTTCAAAATGTAAGAATTATGATAAGTTTTAAACATGTTACTGTTATGTTTTATGTCATTGCTTTATTAATCATTAGGTGCTAGAGTTGTTAAGTATGGATAATAATGAAATAATAGTTTTAAGAAAACTGTGCTGTTGGTGGCTCAGTGACCATCTAATGTGTTTTTTTCTCAGATGAACAAGTTGAGGAAGGAAGTTTTGATGCAGAGGTTGAGGGAAGAAAATAGGCAGACTGACTGAGTCAAAGCCAGAAAGTGTTGATGACAGTTTTCATTTCTATTCACTGTAGGGCTGCAGCTATCGAATATTTTAGTAATCGAGTAATCGACTGAAAATTCTATCGATTAATCGAGTAATCGGATAAAACAAATATATTTTTAGGTGAAGAGCAATTATAGATATACATGAGAAAACAAGACATTTTATCATTTTCAGTCAATCAATGTCTTTATTTTTGATGTGTATTGTTGAAAACAGCCAACAATTGCATCTCAGATGTAACTAGAATAAAAAAAAAAAGACTAATTCACTATATATATATATATATATATATATATATATATATACACACACACCTAAAAATGCCTTTACGCTTGATAACACACATCGCTTAAAAGTTACGATTTTTTCCCACGTTTTTCAATTGAATTTTTATTTGTGTCAAGCCATTTTTAAGTTCTAGTAAAGTTTTAAGTTAGTCTAAACTGTAAGTCCTGATAGGATTTTGAATTTTTGCAGTGTTCAAAATAAATGTATGATACAGGCTGTATTGGAGCACATTAGGGACTAGTGCTACTTGGTGTTTTATCCAGCAATGACTACTGAGCTAAAATTGATAGTTAGCATTATTGAGTTTTTATTTGACACCCTCATCACTCCACAACGCTATGTTATGTTAAAGCCTGTATGTAAGACACGTTAGCCACGCATCGAAAGTGGTCTTAATTAATAGAAACCTAGCCCTCCGCAGGGCTAACGTTACGTGAGCTAGTAGTGACAGTAACGTTAATCTTATATATTAGCGCTTAGCGCTCTTTGTTAGCGCTTAGCGCTCTACTGCTTTAAGATGGCGGCTGTTTGCTAACGCTTCCCAGACGCGGCCTAGTCTGTCATTGTGCATCTAGTTCAACATACATGTGATCTCTATGAGACTCATCAGAGCTAACTGCAACTAACGTAGCATGTGCAGGCTAGTATTTTGCAACGTCGGAGTCGTTTGTAGCGGCTGTCTGCTGCAGTAAGTTTTTTTTTTTTTGCTTCTTCCTCTACGCACGTGACATCAGCGCGTTGTCCCGCATTAAAAGTAGTCCGAGCAAAACATGATGCTTAGAGCTGTCAAAATAAATGAATACTCGAGGTGAATAAAATTACTCGGATCAGTTTTTAAACTCGAGTTACTCGAGTTGCTCGAGTATTCGTTTCAGCTCTAATTCACTGTTGCCCCCTTCCAATTAAAGTATGTCACAGTCGCAGCCAATAATTATCTAAAGCTGGTTAAAATTGAAGTTATGTTGTTTTAAGGTGTATTAAATACTTGTTCATGTGCTCCTTTTGATCTACGAGCACCCGCCCCTCCACCGGTCTCTGCACGGCCCTGCTGAAACACAGTGTGGGTCGACAGAGCTCAATATTTTGTTGGGGTGTACAGTGTACTGGAACATATTTCCTCGACACCCTTCTCACCTTTTTAACCCCTGACCCATTTTCATGCCTGAACCCAGGTCCTGGAACAAATTAAATTCCTATGTATAGGTACCACTGTATTTCAAATGATATTTTCCCCTTAATGTACAAGTATTCATGCTTTAAAAAAAAAAAAAAAAAAAAAAGAGCGTTTGATCTTACTCATTTATGAAGACCATCGTGTTTGTATTTTCGTACTCTGGATTCTGGATGGTGACCGATCCCCAAGATTAAACCAGCCATGGTGCTAGTCTTCAAAACCAGAGTAAAGTGGTATCTCGACATACAATCGCTTCGACACACGATCTTTTCGACATCTGACGTAAAATTTGACTCGCCATTTATTTCTATACGAAACGCTCGAAATACAACGATTTATGACAGTGTTGTAATTTCATTGTTTTCCCGCAAGAAGGACGCAAGAAGAATTTTCTTGTGAGAAAAATCGACATGGGTTCCAAGAATGCTAAAGCAGGTGGTGCAAAAAGAAAAAAGTTGAGGCTAACCATTTAAATGAAGATGGAATGATGGAAAAATATGAGATTAGGGTGCTTGACAATACTCCTCCGACCTCCGTTTGCCAGTCTTTATAAGTTAAGGTAACAAATTTTATTGTGGTACCATGTCCAAGGAGATCGCCAGCTTCGTCAGGTTTTTAATCATTTATTTCAGAATTTGTGCAACACAACACACCAACTGCACTCTCTCTCACTCTGCCGTCAGTGTTCAGGTACACCGCGCAAAATACAACGCCACATTAGAACCAATTTGTTCCATTATTACAGCTAATATTATTATTATTATCATTATTATTATTACTAGTATTATATTCTGATTTTTATTCATCATGTATTTGTTTTCCTCTTTGTAATTGCTATTTGCAAATAGTAACAGCAGTATTTATTAAGGATTTAGTGTAGCTTTTCGGGCTGTGGAACGAATTAATGGAATTATAATGTATTCTCGTGGGAAAATCCTGCTCAACATACAACCATTTCGACTTACAAAGTCCTGGAACGAATGTACTTCGTATGTAGAGGTACCACTTTATAGATAAAAGCTGGATGTACAGTATTTACAGGGAATATTTTTGATGGTTTGCAAAAGAATAAGAAAATGAATATTAAACCACATATTAACGGCAGAGGTGGGTTAGATTAGCCAAAGATTTTACTGAAGAGTCGCGTTACTTCAAAATAAAATCACTCATGTAAAAGTAGTCATCCAAAAAAATCTACACAACTACAAGTAAAAAAAAAATATTTGCTGAAAAGAATACTCAAGTCATGAATACCTATGTGAGTAACCATTTACAATGTTTGATTTGATTTTTTTACACAAAAAAATAATTTAATTGATTTTATTACCACAATTATTTATATGAACTGTTATGCTTATACTTTGAAAAAGAAGACTATTACATAAACACTTAAAGCCAAAGAAATAAAAAAATAATCATTGAATTCCTTTGAGAGATGAAAAAAATACAGAAATGAAGCATCATTCGTCCAAAGAGCATGATTGCGCTCTAGTGGAGGAAACGTATTTCCTCTTATAAAACTAAAAGGATCATATCTCCGGTTTTCCATGGTTGGTCGGTGCCAAATAAAAACTGGTAAAGAGGATAAAATCTGTGCTTTCGAGTCATGTTGACAGCAACGCTCTATGTCAAATACTTAATTTTTTACTGTGCTTTAAAGACTCCATGTGATTGAACTGGACAGCGCGATCATAGAACATCAAGCTTGAGTTTGATTGGAATAATGCAGTCAACTGATCATTATTATGATGTCTAATTGGTGAAACAAAACAAAAAACAAACAAACGTAAAATCTAATAATGTATGTAGAATAAATAGGAAAAATGTAACGATTAATGTAGCCCAAACTAGCGGAGTAAGAGTAGTGTTTCTTCTCCCCAAATCTACTCAAGTAAAAGTAAAATGTATGACTAGTAAAACTACTCTTAGAAGTACTTTTCTCAAAAAGTTACTCAAATAAATGTAACGGAGTAAATGTAATGCGTTACCGCCCACCTCTGATTCACGGTGATAGACATGCTTTTCCCCCAGATTGGGTCCTGGGTTTTTCCTTGCCCTTTGGGCATTTAGATCAGACAATGTCATAAATTTTCTTTTTATATAGTTTACATGGAGATTTTGTACTTTTTACCTTTAAAACTTTGTCACTGACATTCAATTAGGATATTCACCTTAAGATCATCATAATCAAAGATGAACGATGTGTTACCATGGGTCCATATTCATATTATTTTATAATATGAATATGTCCATCATGAGGTCCATGTAACCGAATAGTGTTTTTTTTTTTTTTTTTTTTTTTTAAATATTCGCTGTTCTTGCGCTAATGTCGCATCTCAGCATTTAAACTCTGCTCAGCTGAACAAAGATGCTCAATAAATGCCTCTTACTCGCAAGGCTTGACTAATTGACATATTGATGTATATGTTTGTTTATTCGTGAATTGATTGGTCATTTCTGGAGCAGAATTTAGAGGAGGCATGCTTATTTTTTTTCTGTTGGTACCCCTACTGTCCAGCAGCATTTTTGAATAAACACATATAATCAACCACAAATAGAGTATTTCAAACTCTCCCGTTTCACAGTAAAATTAAGAGGCATTCATATATACCATTCTGAGTACTCAAGCATCTTAACAGGACAGAAAGAAGACGATAAGAAAGGAAGTTTGTGACCTCGGAGTTTATCAGAGGTTGGGGGTTTATGCCCCATTGAGCCTAATGCCCTTTGTTACCCTACATTAAGTTCCAGTTTTCTATATACAGTGCATCTGTTCATTTATTGGGTGCCATCTTGCTCTCCATGCAGCTTTCAAAGATCAAGGTGGTCACCGGGGGGGGGGGGGGAGCCCAGGAATTAGAATTAGTTCATGACTCCTGCTGGGAAAGGAGCGAGCTAGCTCCAGTCCTCTCTTGGGCTGCACAAGGACAGATAATTTTTTTGCCTTGTAATTCGGACAGTATTTTATACATTTCTGCACTACGTTTAAGGCGCATTTATAAACGCCACAGTCCTGCAAGGGACACCTGCATTTGCGCAGGCATAGTCTGTGCAAATGGAGCGTGTGACGTCATCGTCCGCGCGGGTCAGCTCTGAACCAGAAGCTGATAATTTTTCGGCGTTGTTCGATGTCTTCTCTGGAAATATTCAAGCGTAAATTTTACAAGCTCTTTCAGCTGTAAAAAGATGAGCAGGAAAGCTGTGTAACAGTCGCCTGAATTGTTTACAATGCCGTAATGCGTAACGGAACGCTCCGAGATGTCACTTCCTTCGTATTCGATTACTATACGGATAGCCTGGTGAACAAGGCGGTTTAGGTGCCGTTCAAGAAATTATGCACTCCTTTATCCAGTGTAGTGAAATTTCAGGACAAGAGGTACATTAGTGTAGCCGTATAGTCAAACTAGTTACACGTTTAAGGCCATTATCCATCCTTGTGTAGACGTAACCTAAGATCACAGTCTTCGGCCTTGGTATGTCATGCTGGGCATTGTTGTTAGTGGGTAGCCACCTGGCACAGCCCATTTCTTGGGTGAGCCCTTGTCGGCCTTTATTGTGCTACCACTTTCCGCCTAGGCTGGTCACCGACTGCTAGCTCAGGAGTTTAGCACGCGACTTCAGGAGTTTAGCACGCGACTTCTACCGGTGGTGGTACGTCTTTGCAACCCAACCGAGTTTGATCAGCCACTGATACAATGACACCGGTCAGCAATAAAACTGTTAGCCATTAATACTTTTGTTTATACCAGGGGTGACCACACCGGTCCTCAAGTGCCACTGTGGGTAAAGGTTTTTTCTTCTTTGGGCAAAGCTCGGGTTAGGGCGTCTTAGTCTGGGTGGGTGGCTGCAATGGAAGAGGTGCCTGGACTCCCTCCCCATCTGTACCTTGGTGGCCTCCTCTCGTTCTCTGCCCCGTCTTTGTCTCCTCTGTTGTGGGTTGTTGCTCTCCCAAGGTGGGGTTCGCTTCCATGCATCCCCTACTGGCTCTTGGGCCTTGCTTATGCACTCACCTTAGCCTATCACACTCCTATCTGACCTGTCTTCCCCTCTTCTTACACTGGGTAAGAGTACTCATATTGAGATGTATTCTATTACTCTTCCCTCTATTCTTTCTTTTTATCTGTCCCCCTGAAACCTTTTTCGGTCGAGCTGCAGTCTCAAAATAAACAAGACAATATAAACAACCACAATTGGAGTACACCAAACGTTGACCAAAGACGTTAGCCTTCAAAGATAATCAGATTCATCATTCTCTGTGTCAAAGCAGTTGAACAGGACAGGTAAAAAAAAACTTTATTTTATTTTTTTCCTAAAAAAACAAAAAACAAATCTTGCTTTGTCTAAGCGATCATGTTTTTTGATTGGGCCCTAGATAGTCTCAATTGTCTCGTTTTTAATTATCTTCACAAATAAACACATCACCTGCTATTCATGTGCTAAATTGTGAAGTTGACCTGCCTCTGCAAGTTAGACATTAACTGGTGAAATTAACTGACCTTTAGCAAAAGGACCACCCCCGCTTAATTACGGTTGCCAAGCTGACAAGCTTCGTCACTCCAACAGCGAAGCCATTGCAGACAGACGTACAGCAGAGTGTGTAAAGTCATTTATTTAGGAGCAATACCAGAAGAACTAACCTCCACATTTAGGCAAAAGGGTTTACAATAACCAGCGGAGGTTTATATTGAAAATATAGCGAGCTATTGAGGCAATAGCATACAGGTTCAACTGTTCAACACCTACAGCAACATTGCAGGTATACCAGAGTGTTTTATGCGATTTATTTTGGAGAAATACCCACAGTATCACAACATCTTCAAGATTGAGGCTAAAGGGTTCACAATATGCAGCGGAGGGTTATATTATAAATATTAAAAAATTGTAACACCTGTTCAACACTTTGGGTTGGAATGCTAAGGTGTCTGTTCACGAAATGTTACATAAAAAATAAAAACAAAATCAGTTCAATGTGCCTATATTAGAACACATGTTTTCGGGATGTCCCGATCCGGTCACGTAATCAAAAACCGGGCCGATTACACCATTTTTCAGAGGATCGTAATCTGATGAAAAGGATCTGGTTTTAATTCATAACAGTGGGGGCAAATAAGTATTTAGTCAACCACTAATTGTGCAAGTTCTCCCATTTGAAAATATTAGAGAGGCCTGTAATTGTCAACATGGGTAAACCTCAACCATGAGGGACAGAATGTGGAAGAAAACTCCCAGAAAATCCCATTGTTTTATTTTTAAAGAATTTATTTGCAAATCATGGTGGAAAATAAGTATTTGGTCAATACCAAAAGTTCATCTCAATACTTTGTTATGTACCCTTTGTTGGCAATAACGGATGCCAAAAGTTTTGTGTAAGTCTTCACAAGCTTTTCACACGCTTTTGCTGGTATTTTGGCCCATTCCTCCATGCATATCTCCTCTAGAGCAGTGTTATTTTGGGGCTGGCGTTGGGCAACACGGACTTTCAACTCCCTCCACAGATTTTCTGTGGGGTTGAGATGTGGAGACTGACTAGGCCACTCCAGTCCCTTGAAATGCTTCTTACGAAGCCACTCTTTTGTTGCCTTGGCTGTGTGTTTGAGATCATTGTCATGCTGAAAGACCCAGCCGCGTCTCATCTTCAATGCCCTTGCTGATGGAAGGAGATTTTCACTCAAAATCTCTCGATACATGGCCCCATTCATTCTTTCCTTTACACAGATCAGTCGTCCTGGTCCCTTTGCAGAAAAATAGCCCCAAAACATGATGTTTCCACCCCCATGCTTCACAGTGGGTATGGTATTCTTCGGATGCAATTCAGTATTCTTTCTCCTCCAAACACGAGAACCTGTGTTTTTACCAAACAGTTCTATTTTGTTTTCATCTGACCATAACACTTTCTCCCAGTCCTATTCTGGATCATCCAAATGCTCTCTAGCGAACCGCAGACGGGCCTGGACGTGTACTTTCTTCAGCAGGGGGGCACCTCTGGCAGTGCAGGATTTGAGTCCCTGGCGGCGCATTGTGTTACTGATAGTAGCCTTTGTTACTGTGGTCCCAGCTCTCTGTAGGTCATTCACTAGGTCCCCCCGTGTGGTTCTGGGATTTTTGCTCACCGTTCTTGTTATCGTTTTGACGCCACTGGGTGAGATCTTGTATGGAGCCCCAGATCGAGGGAGATTATCAGTGGTCATGTATGTCTTCCATTTTCTAATAATTGCTCCCACAGTTGATTTCTTTACACCAAGCATTTTACTTATTTCAGATTCAGTCTTCCCAGCCTGATGCAGGTCTACAATTTTGTCTCTGGTGTCCTTCGTCAGCTCTTTGGTCTTGGCCATAGTGGAGTTTGGAATGTGACTGACTGAAGTTTTGTACAGGTGTCTTTTATACCGATAATGAGTTAAAACAGGTGCCATTAATACAGTTAACGAGTGGGGCCTCGTTAGACCTCGTTAGAAGAAGTTAGACTTCTTTGACAACCTGAAATTTTGCTTGTTTGTAGGTGACCAAATACTTATTTTCCACTCTAATTTGGAAATAAATTCTTTAAAAATCAAACAATGTGATTTTCTGTTTTTTTTCCACATTCTGTCTCTCATGGTTGAGGTTTACCCATGTTAACAATTACAGGCCTCTCTAATCTTTTCTAGTAGGAGAACTTGCACAATTGGTGGTTGACTAAATACTTATTTGCCCCACTGTATTTATGTTTTTTTGCTTCCTGCTCGTACGGCGCCACAGCATCTCACCCTCCCTCCTGCTAAGCACTGTGGCCAAACTGTCCAGCTTGCGTTTGGTACTTAAAGTTAACGACTGACAGGTTTGTAACTTTGACCTTGCCAGAAAAACTTGGTAGCTTTACGATCAAAGGCACAAATGTGTCAGTTATTGGTAAACTTGCGTAAGTGTGCTGTGGCTACTCATTGTGTAAGTGAGAAGCTGTTCTCAGCAGCCTGAATGTCAAAGCGTAAGTGAATTCGATTGGACTCACTCAATGAAGCATTTAATAAAGGCAAGTATTTTTTTTTCTTCGTTATTCTTGTCAAAAAATAATTCACATTATGAAGGCTGCATGGTGGGACAGTAACATGTTTGGAACTTATGTAAAAAAAAAAATTTTCCGGTATCGGATCAGGACTCTGTATCGTCAGATTCTCAAAATTAGGTGACTCTGACTCTGGTACAAAAGTATGCGATTGGGACTTCCCCACTATGTATACTTAAAAAGAGGAACTGTCACTTAAATGTTGGCGCACTCATGGAAACGACAGTGAACGAAGACATTTTGTTAATGAAACAACTTTACTTATAGCGTTACAGCAATGACCTCCCAGTAAGATATAATATTTGATAACAATAACGACAAATTTGATAACCAGTTTTGTGAATGTTTTTGTCTCTACGTACACATTAGGCAAGACAGCTTGCTAGGTAGCCTCTGGCTTTACCTTAATCCTACCTTTTAAAAGAACGCGTCTGTATGCTTGCTTATTTTGGAGACATTTAGTTGGGAGTGACGTCCTGACTTCTTAATCCATTGGAATCTGGTTATTTTTAAGGCTTTGGAAATGGGAAGAACCATATTCATGCCAACATACTCATGGGGTAACTTGTTTCCGATTTACATATCCCTTTGCATCGCTTCACCATTTTGGATGTCCGCAAAACATTAATTTTTCTTGTTGTCTTCAGTTAGGTTTTATGGTTTAAAGGTCGTATGATATGTTCATGGTCATTTAGGAGGCAGAGTTTGCAAGAGGGTAAAAGTTATTTTTTTTTGTCGATTTCATCAAAAAATAATTTCGGCAATATTTGTTTCAGCAAAATAATAAACCAGTTAAAACTAGGGATGTCCTTCTTTGGCACGGCCAGACTGTTCTCCCTGTATTTTTAAAACACCGTGAGAACAGTCCGGGACCCAGCTCCTTATTGACCTTTCGAGGCGAAACGAAATCATCCGTGCAATCAGATTCGTTTATTTGCGTGATGTGTTCTTAACTAGCAACGTCACTCTTGCGCGTCGGAAGTCGTCTCCACAATAACACAGATGGCGAACGATAGAGCCGAGAATATGTTCCAATCCACGATAAATTAAGTTTTAAATGACCAAAAACACATCGAGTCGCGAAAACCAACAGTCTGTTTCGCGCTAGCCATGTTGAATAAACTTCTCTGTTCTCCTCATATGTTTCTTTTGATGTGCTACAGTTTCTTGTCGCTTTACCAATGTCACGTCTGCCCGTCGCTGATTGTTTCACTCCGCTGTCTGTTTGCTGTGGGTTGCTCCGCCCTGGAAATTTGATCCGCAGAATGGTCGCCAGACTCTGTCGCTGGAACAGCGGTGAGTCTTGAGTTCCAGGCAAGGGATGTCACGTTTGCATATTTTTGCAACAGAGTCCAAGTCACTCGATTCTGAGAATCTGCCGACACTTGGGGTGTAACGGTACACAAAAATCTCGGTTCGGTACGTACCTCGGTTTTGAGGTTAGTTTGGTTCATTTTCGGTACAGTAAGAAAACAAAATGCAAAATATAAATGTGCTCATTGTTTATTACACACTTTTGTGCTTTCAACAAAAGGAATAGTAGCCTATACAAAGCTAGAATTCTGCTCAAAAAGTAGCGGGTATTTGAAGATATTAATCCAACAACAATTTGCCTTTCAGACCCCGCATACTGGTCAGCTTTCTTTCTGAAAGAAGAAAAAAGAAGTCCTGTGCTAAAGAGAAAAGCAATCCCAATGACAAAGATTTTAACATGTATTTTACAAATGAAATGCCTCAATGATTTTTTTTTTCTTATGAACGGTTTTCAAAAGCTTTATTGGTGGATTTTCTGAAGTTAAAGCGCCACACAGAAATTAATACATTTAATTGTGGAAGCAGGATCTGGGTATTATTCTTATTATTTAATTACAGGTGTTTTAGCTAATTTCTATTTATTTTATTTAAATGGGCTATTATTTATTTTATTATGTGTTTGTATTTTACAAATGTGATATAGAATTCATATATTGTATATTTTATGTTGTATAACTTTAGTTCCTATGTGAATATTAGTTCCTACTTGTTTTGTTGTGGTAGGAGGGTTTTGTATTGAACACGGGGCCGTGTTGGTTATTATTATAGCAAAGAAGACAACTGTAAATGAACAAAGACAAGTCAGCTGTGCCCCGATCTACCACTCAAGAGATCTGATGGACTCAAAAAGTGGGTTACGATTGCATATTAGTTTAAAAATCGACCAGATCTACCGCATTTTTACACGAGTGACTTCCGGTCTGCTAGTTAGTAGTATTGACGCAGGAGGGCCGCATCTCGCGTCAAATAATAAACTTTGCACTGCGACTGGTGTGCACTGGCTGATCGAATTTAACGGCCGCGTTTCACTGCGTTATCGCGGCGACCACGTTGTCGTGCCGTTGACGTTTCTTACTGTCCTACCGTATTGGTCCTCATTATAGTAGAGAAGACGGAGTACACAAAGAAACTGTAACCCGATCGACTCACAGCCTCGAAAAGAAAGAGTTACATTATGTCAGAAACTCGTTCGGTACGCCTCCGTTCCGACCCGAGCACCAAGCACCGAAACGGTTCAATACGAATACATGTACCGTTACACCCTTAGCCGACACAGTCCCAATCCGCTCCTGATTTTTTATTTATTTATTTATTTTTTTAACAAAAGTTCCAAACATGTTACTTGACTCACTTTGCCGCCTTCATAATGTGAATTATTTTTAAACAAATTTGGCCGCACTGCTTAGCAAGAGGGAGGGCGAGAGGCTGTGGTGCTATACAAGCATGAAGCAGAAAAACATCAATATATTTTTTAAATAAAAAAAACAGTTCCTTCACACCCGATTCCGATCTTTCAATGTTTTAATTGAAGCTTCACTCTCATGTCTTACAGAGATGATGGGTTTGGTTTGTAAGAATGTGCGAGCCTACAATCGTGAAGTTTTTTTGTTTTTTTTCTTTTTTTCTTTTTACAGCACAGAATCTTTGGTTGTTTGACAGCATAACATATTTAGGAGGATAAAAGTATATGCATGTTAAGAGGATACTAAAGCAATGGATAAAAAAAATACCTTTGCGTGGTGGGACTGTCCCTCCCCTGTGTCCTTGAGGACTTTAAAGGGCCCGTTAAAGATAACAATTCTAATTGGGGCAGAGATAAAAGACACCTGTTCATATGTGCTCAGTTACATATGTGTCAGAGGTTAAATGAAACCAAACATGATCAAAACCAAAAATATTAGAATTAAAATAAAAGATCAATTTTGCAACCTTGAAAACAAATTTAATCATCTTCACCCAACCTGTCATCATGTCTACTTAATGGGTGTTGACGGACTCCACATAGTAACATAACACAAATAGCACATAATGTTCTAGAGATATCTTGTTATGTCAGTCTCATGAGTACCAAGTTAAAGTTGTTCTTTTCACATGTTTTTGTTATGCAAGTCCCAACTAAAATTTTTTTTATTTTATTTTTTTAAATGCTTATAGTGATGCAAGCAACTTTGAATATTACGTTGACTACCCTGTGAAATACGATAAAACAGTAATTCCCACTTCCTATGCAGTTATACTCACTAGGTGTCTAATTGCGCTGAAGGTGACATAAAACGGTAAACTGTATTGCTCCTGCCTCTTTTGAGTGCATGCCTACTCTTTGCAAGTGGCTTACGGCAACAGGAGATAGTAAACGCTGCGTAAATGCCTGTGGGACCAGGTATATTATATAACCAAGGGGTAGACAAAAAGGCAAATTAGCCACTGGCCCTTTTAAGTTCACTGGCCCGACTATCAAAACAACTGATCAGGGTTAATACGCCAGTTATTGATTCCAATTGTCACCCAAAAAAAAAAAAAAAAAAAAAAAACAATTTGCTTGAATAACATGAACATAACATAACATTTTTTAAAGCTAAATTTAATGAAAAGTGCAGCAAAACTGTGCAAAAACCATGACTCTAGTGCACAAAATTCCATAATCACATCCATAATCATTCATAATCGCTCTAGTATAGCCAACATTTTTTCTTGAGAGCTCCAAGGGGAGGCGGGCTCACGGGACAGCCGCGTGCCTGGGGGAAGTTTTCCTGTCTTCCCCTTACCGCCAGAAGTCTCACCTGGCTCGAATGTTGTGTCAACAATTTAGAAGTCAAAGTGATGACGAAGGCAATTATGGCTAACTCTTTTCAAGCTAGACCATCGTAATGACAATATTATTTTCTTTGTAGTCACACAGAGGAATTATCACTTGTTACTTACTGTATGTTCATACCATAGGTTTCATACTCGTTAACTTTTATCTAACTTACTTGTCTGCATATGTGGGCATTGATTTGCACACCTCACAGTAAACCTCTTTTCTTGTCTCATACAGCAATTCCAGCGGTCTCGCAACTGGGGCTGAAACTTTTTCTCCCTTTTCTTTTCATATTGTATTTCGCTTTCCCTCAACTCGGTGACGTTCTCTTTCTCAGTGTTGTTAATCTTACTTTAACAAAGTAATTAATTACAGTTAAAATTACTTCTCCCAAAAAGTAATTGAGTTAGTATCTCAGCTACCTAAATGTAATAGTAATTAGTTACTCTACTACTAATTGGTGTTACTTTTCTTTTTTTTTTTTTCATTCCAAAAAAAAAAAAACATTGGCCAAACTATGTAATGTTCAAAGGGTTTTTGGAACAATTGGCCCCAGCCCAATTCTTTACCCTAAACTGCGATAACTAGATAGTAATTTTTGCTATGTTTGGAAGTCATTTAATGTTGTGACTCAATCGTTAAAGTTGTTAAAATTGTTCCCGTTATAGCATAGTTCCATTCTGTCTACTTTGAACATGTGAAAGTTTTAAAAGTGTTTCATTATTTAAAGATAGATTCAAGTCAAGATTTTGCCGATTTAAGAGTATTTTAGATAAAAAGTTACTGAGGTTCGCTAGGAAGGTTCTGTACAACAGAGCTTTCCCGAAAAGTCTACAGCTTTAAGATGGCGGCTGTTTACTAACGCCTGCAAGTCTATCATTTCACATCTAGTTCTCTACACATGTGCTAAAGCCGCCGAGCCTGTCATTTCGCATCTAGTTATATACATGTATACACATGTGATATTTAGCGTAACATCATGTGGGCGTAGTTTGTAGGCTATCTGCTATTGTCAGGTATTAGTGGAGCCGCCTAGCATCGCGTTTGCAACTGCGTCACAACTCCCTTCCCTCCTCCCCACTCCCGCTCTGCTCTCTCCTTGACTTTTCTCGCGTCATTCAACCAACGTAGTAACGCATAGTAATGCACGCCTTTACATCCTCAGTAACAGTAACGGTGTTGCAAAGATGAGAACAGTAAATCATTAGATTACTCACTGCTGAAAAAAAATAGCGCCGTTAGCAACACTGTTATACTCTAACGCTGTTATAAACAACACTGCACTTTTTCTTGAGTGGTCTTTTTTCACCAGATGCTTGGCCAGGTACTGGGGGTTTCAGAAACATGTCGTCTTTTAGTGTAACGTTAAAGCAGAAATGTGAAGTAATTTCATAACATGCCAATTAGGGTCACAATTAAAGTAATTAAACATTGTCCAACAAATAAAGCATGAAAAAAATAATTTATATGTTGTATATTTGACAAAATAATCGCGTTTCCGAAGTTCGAGCCTGAAAGGGGACGAACCCGGAAGTGATACGTCACATCGGGCACAGCGATGGCAGCTCCATACAAAGCCCTTCAAACAATGATTCAAACAGCGATATAAGCGATAGATCGAGCGCAAGGGAGGAGATCCAAGTTTTTGAAGAGTTGGAGGAAGAAGAGGAGGTTGGAATTTTATGTTGGACCTAACATGTAGTATTAGCCAGACGCTAATCAGGATGCAAACAATGTGCCTAGACTACCTGACATGGAATGGATACAAGACCCATCGAGATTACAAGATTGGTAAGATATAGGCTGTTATTATTTTCATGATTTGAAGATGCAGGCATTTGCACATAATTTTATGTTTTTGTCTATCTGATGACATTGTTAAAAAAAAATAATAATCAGACTTCATGTTCATTTTGGCAGATCCGCCAGCTCTCGTGCATATAAAATAATAATATAAAAACTTTGGGGGGAAAGAAGGAGATGAGTCATTGATGGCTTTCTCCACTTTATTGTGGCAACAATAAGAAAAAAATAATAATAGCGGACTGCCGCCACATTCGACCGTGAAGTTTTGCTTCTCGCTGATCTCCTCCTCACCTACTACTACTCCAGCGTCTCTTAAACGGATCGTGCATAGTGTCTTGTTATGAGCTTTTTGTTTACAAATGTATCGAACACACGACGTGCTGACAACTTTGTTTCTTTATTAACGCATGGAGTTAACAGTACGAACACAGCTCTGGGCTCTCGGCAGGAAGTGGCGTCTAATGGCGTAAGGTTTTTTTTCACACAAGCGAACAGATTACAAAGCACCACTTCAGTGTTGTCCCGAGACTACATTTCCCATGATTCACTGCGTGACCTGCGCGCTCGCTGATTCGCTGCCAGACATTAAAACCAACATGCTTGTTGTTGTCACCTGTCAGCGGCTCTCGTACGTAAAACACAAACTAGAAGGCTATCAAGAGATCACCTTGAAAGAAACGCCGTACCGTACAAATGCAATGCAATGCTCGAAGCATGAAGGTGGAAATACATAATTCAAATACAAATAAATGTGCACAAACTCACCGGCGGTGTGTGTCTCTTACGGCAACGTGACCGTGAATTACTGCGACGCCGACCCGCTTATATGCACATCCACACCCCTTTCCCGATTGACAGTGGATTAACCCTTTCGGACAAGATCGTAGATGACGCACAATTTAAACACGCTTAACCTAGCGAACGCAACAACAACAACTATGATCGGGGATTGCCACGAGTTAACTTTCGGCTAATGTCGCTAGCTTATACTGTTCATTCCACAACAGTTGGCAGCTCTGCTTTGACAAAGTCATCAGTCATCTATCCAAAAATCACACTTACTTTTTGGCAAATCCTTGATCATAAGCAGACCGGTTAAGGAAGCAGGCATCTTCAAAGTGTTTGCAGCAGAGAACACTATTCGATGATGGTGTGAAATTCATTCGCTTCGTGCGAACGAAAGATTGGTCCATTTACGTGCCCTGCTATCCTTTGGCCACTCATACAACTTTTCGTTTGAGTGAGAACAAAACATCGCCACACACCGCCGTGACATCTTACCGAGAAGCAATGCAACAAACAATACTGTTCTATGGCGGACTTCCCTCGCACTTCCCGGTGTGACGTAATTTCCGAAGATTGCCGAAGAAAAGCATTTTCGTTGTCAAGGGCGTTGCTATGGGTTAAACAAAGAATCTGGAAGGGTTGCGTTAAAAAAAATAATGAAAATATGCATATAATTGTTTAGCCATTGATATTATTCAAAAACATGGTTGGCCAACCTTAGTTCACATTTCCGCTTTAAGTGGGTAATGAGATACTGGCAATCAACCAGTAGCAGTAATCAGGTTGTGCGTGTTCACGCGGGAGTGAGCGAACGAGATGTGTTTGCGAATGGCTGGATTGACTGTAAAGTTGTCTTTGACCCTGTAACCTTATCCATCCCAGAGCAAACGTAGCCCTAGTCAAAGTCCAGACTCCAGTCCAATTGAAATGCTGTGGTAAGACTTAAAAGGCCATTCATAGCAAAAGCAAGGCAAATTTATTTGTTTAGCACAGTTTAACACAGGGTAGGTCACATCAAAATCAGCAAGCCTGTTAAAAACAAAGCAAGAAATAGAATTAAAGACACAAATAAATGCTTAAAAACAAAAATATACTCGAAAAACCTACACTATGGTGTTGCTGAATTAAAATAATTCTGCATGGAGGAGTGGGCCAAAAGATCTCCCCTGGGATGTGGAAAAACTCATTGCTCGTTATAGAAAACACTTGAATTCAGTTGTTGCTGCCTGAAATAGTCCAACAAGTTTTTATATTTAGGGGCATTATTTTTGAACAGTATTTTTTCCCGTGAGCAAATAAAATCACCATTTAAAAACGGTATTTTATCTTTACATAGATCTAGCTAATAATTGTGTTTGTTTGAAGATCTTGAACAATAAAGTATGAACCAATGTTGTTCTATAAGAATTCAAGAAAGGGACAGATACTTTTTCATGGTGCTGTATGTGTTACACTTCTAGCATGGCGATCTGTGGCCTAGTTTCCCAGGCTACCGTGTCTCATGAGACAAGGCTATTCACTGTGCAAAAATAGAGAGGGAAGGAGGGAAAACCTGGCACAATCTGTGCTGTCCATTCAATCTCATTTGCAATGTTTGAGAAACCAGCTGGAAATGCTTATGCTCTGAGCAGAGGGGGCTTTGTCAGACAACCATTGTTGGTCCATATACTATGACATTGCAAATGTGCTTTCTCTCTCTGAATGTTATATGTGCAAGCTTTTATTTGCAGCGTTGAAGGTGATGAAATGAAAAGGTTTTGTCACTCCATTTTTAATCTGTTTTTGGTTTCCTTACAAGTCCCAGTCCCATTACATTTTCAAGAGTGCCATACAAAAGCTGTGCTTGGATAAGGGTTGTTATTTCACACTATAAACATCCCTTCAGAGGGCTGTTCCCCACTAAAATATTTATTGGTCTTTCAAAAAGTCAGCCATATCTCAGTAAAAAGGTTCCCTGTTTTCCGACTCTTACCTCAAGTAGGCATATGCAATGACAATTTCCCTGGTTGGCTGTGCTTGGTAGATTACTTTCTGGAATTTTGTTTTTGCTCAGGTGAGACAGAGAAGGAGGATTAACAGGCTTTCATGAGATTTTCTGTTCTAAGGTGCATTGTGTGGTTCGAGCAATGCTTTTGGAAGTTTTCTTTGGGTACTCCAACATTCTTCAGTCCAAAATATTTTATGTCCATTAGTCAGAATACTTTATCCATCCTGTATGTGGCCATTGGTAGCCAAATTGGAGAAGATTAAAGAAGACACCGTGTTAGGTACAAACACGTCTTTACTTCATGACTGACAGCAAAAGAATGCATTGGAAAAGAAAACTATCACACAAACATAAAATGCAATTGTCACTCCCGTTTCCACCTCCTGGGTGAGAGGCATCCCTGGTCTTAATGTCCACCACACAAGACACTATAAAGCGGCAGGAGTTGGGCAGTGTGTGACAAAGGAACCGGTTGTAAAAATCAAACTCCTGCAGCGCACTTTGTGACAAAATGCAGTGACTCAAAAAATCAATCATCGACCAACTAAACTGAGACTTTGCTGGATTAATGATTAGGCCATGCGCATCTACTTTGTAGTTTGCATGAAAACCTGGGCCAAGTGTGGCAGATGTTCTTCAGGTGAAGCACTGGCTACCAATATGTCATCAAGATTAAAGAACAAACACATGGGGTCAAGCCACACAAGGTTCCATGAGCTTTTGAAGCGTCTATTTTGATTCTAAATCGACCGCCACTGAATGTGGTGAATAACAGGTGAATTACAGGTGAACAACCAGTTCCTGTCACTTTTTTCTTGGCGAGCTCCATCACCCCTCCATTCCCTGCCGTAAAGGCTGTTACACACTAGCGGCAGCCCGGTGTGAAAGGGTGAGCGGCAATTCATTCATTGTTTATGTGGGAAGGGTATTCTCGGCGAAATTTAGCGGTAAGGGCCGTTTTGGACAGAGTGGCAAGTCTTGAGTGAATTTTTGCTGAGGGACAGGGCCCAAAATAGAAACTTGTTCTTTTTTCACAACATTACCACTCTGACATAAAAAATGTATCCAGTAGCTCAGGAGCAGGCGTACTAATACAGTGGTACCTATACATACGAAGTTAATTCGTTCCAGGACCTTGTTTGTAAGTCGAAATGGTCTTATGTCGAGCAGGATTTTTCCATAAGAATACATTATAATCCCATTAATTTGTTCCACAGCCTGAAAACCTACACTAAATCCTTAGTAATTCCTATTGCAAAAAGCAATTACACAGAGCAAAACAAATAAATAACGAATAAAAATTGGATGTATGTCGAGGTACCACTATATCTACTATCACGCTATTTTGGTGGACGGATACACACAAATCGGGGCGAAGAAAAGTTTATCTTTTTCTTTTCTTTTTTACTTTTCCCTTCTGGGGTCACCACAGCAAATCAGTTGTTTCCAGTTGTTTGAATACGTTTTTTTCACGTTTCGTGAGCTCTGGGACACTCGAAAAATAGCTCTCACACCCCTTTTTGCTAAGCCAAATGATATCTCGATGTGCGTTTGTGTGGAAATGTACTTCATGAATAACAAAAAAATAAACCGAATCACCTTCTAACCAAAACTAGTAACTCTTTTCACGACTCCTTGAAATAGGAAAAGTCGCTGTTTTTTGTGCAACAATGGGAAAAAAGATGCATTGGTGTTTGGGACAATAGTAAATAGGCTTGCTGGATTACACCCGCTTTTCACTTTTTGACAGCGTCTACGTCAGCCTACGTGGCTCCGCCCATTTTGTGCTTACCGCGGGCCGCTTTTCACACTGGGCCGCTGGTATTGTGAAACAGCCTTAAACCCGGCTGAAGAGTCATAACCACCGGTGTTCTGTCGATTTGCGCTCTCTCCTGGAAGTCATCTCCCCGATTTTGATAGTAGCTAAACGTTGAACAAATCTACCTCATGTTTTGACACGTCTATTTAGATATATCATAGATAAATAATAATAATAATTTTTAAAAAAAACATTTCAAGCGCCTTTCAAAACACTCAAGGGCACTGTACAAGAGAGGTTAAAAATGAACAAACACAAATTAAAAGAAGGAGAAAGGTCATACAAAATTAAGAAGTCAAGAAAAACAGAGCTAAGGATCAAGGTGGGCAAGAAAGATTGAACAGATGTGTTTTGAGTCTGATAGATACGTTGTGTGCTGTTGCTGTACGCGTGCTAACTACACATACTATAAGTTGACCTGTGGAACCTAGGCCGGTTATAACCGGTCAGAATTACAAGGCAGTATTATCAAGAGCCAAACATGTCTACAGTAATCAATTCCAAAAATGTCTCTTACTGCAATCAATCATCAAACATGCTATTATAGCAATTAATACTTTATTATGAGCCTTCATTGGTAAAAGCAAATATTTAATAACTATTTAATAATGATCAGCATCAATTTCTTTATGTTTTAGTCTCCCATGACACTTTTTCTTTGCTCATCGTCATGAAAATTTTTTTAGCTGACGAAATATTTTTATCGTCGATGTTGACGAAAACAACAATGCTTCTCATACAACGTTACCTTACGCTATTATCTTGCAACATCATCAATATTGTATTCTTGTCTTTGGTGCATAGGTAATTGCTTACAGAGGTTAGTAATCGAAAGGCGCTATAAAATGAATATACTTTAAAAATATTACTCGCAGCAAAACAACAGCAACGAAATTGAAGTCAAAATGGTAGATCAACTCGACAGACATTAGACCTGTGATACCCCTTGGGAGGTGTGGTTGCAATGCGCATGCCCAATAGAGCTTTGGATTTCAATTCGACAGGGAGTGCAAATTGACGGAACACCGGCTTGCTTGCAGATAAAGATGTCAACTTCTTCGACAGTTTCCCCCCCGCGAACTTCAGCATTCCTGTGTAACTAGGAAGTCTTAGGGGGACGCTTGCCTCCTTACTCAAATATACCTCTCTGAGCACACACGCTCACAGAATGTCGTTGGAGTGTAAAGTGGGTGAATATTTTATTTTTGATAACTTTGATAAATCGCGAAGCTTGGTGTCATTTTCAAGTGCTGTATCAGTCACCACACACGTAATATCTACGAGCTCCTGCATTAGACACTCCTCCTCCACTGACGCCCAATCAGGGCAAAGGGTATGCAAATTGGCTCTCGTCTCCTGCATAGTAATGAGAAGCTGAAATCTTCAGAGGAGCTATAAGAGAAGGACCAACTAAAATGGCTTGAAAAAAAGACATGATGGGCATTTTTAAGGCAAATTATCATGCCAATCTGGAAAAATGTCATTCAAGATTATAGAAATTGAGGTTAAAAAAAACAAAACAAGTGAAGTACATCGTTAAACAGTGAATATTGTGCTCCAACATGACTGATTGACTGAATATTTTTAAAGCACTGACGAAGCTTAAATAGCACATTATTCTGATAAAATTTCGTTGCTTGGGCAGGAAAGTTCTTTTTAAAAAGTGTCCTTTTGACTTTTTGAACATTATACAGGCAAACTCCCTGACAAGAAAACACATTTCTTCTAACCTTTATGTATTTAGTTGTGGGGGAAAAAACATGAATCTTAAATTGTACTAAATTCATTGATGCTTCTGTAGGTATAGGTTTTGTGTGGCTCTCTTTTATGTGCGACTTTAAATATAGCAGTTTAGGCGGGGTTCACTGCATTTAGTGGCGAGCCCACATTCTCTGCCTTACCACGTCCTCTGTCTGTTTTCTTTCTTCACTTGGAAACTGAATCCCTGGGACCTATTTTTCTTCAAAACTGTAAGTTTATGTCTAATATTTATGTTAAATGTCTATACTTTATGCTTCATAACATGCATTATGTTCAATGTCAAGTACACAATGACAAAGGAAGAAATTGGCTGCTAAAAAAAAAATCAAAGAATTTTACTTTTGCTTTCAAAATAATTCTAGCTGTTCTATACACTCGAACATGGGTGAGAGGTACAGAGAGGGCATGAATGGATTAAGACGGGAGAAAAAAAAAATACAATGTGCTTTTTTTCTGGGACAGTGCAGTCACTAAAGTTTTTTTTTTGCTAATTTGTTCTGTTTTTTTTTAATTTTTTTTATTTTAAACATTGCTTATGCAAAAAAAAATTTTTAAACCCCGGCATTTCCACACAACTGTATGTCAAGATCTCATTCAGCTGAGTAATTGGAGGTGTGAGACCCAATTTTTCGAGTCCCAACTTCCTGTGACTTGCAATTTGGTGGCAAAATCTGACAGAACACAAGGAAACTCTTATGGGGTTTCAGAACGGCACTTTTCAAACTTGAGCCTCCGGGGTTGTAGAACCAATGCCAAGGCAAAGGGCAATAATCAGAAAATAATGAAATGAAATAATTTCTTAAAAAAATGAAATAAAAAGATTGTAGACTACTGTACATGTGTATTTTTCGGCAGGTTTTTCTAATATTATTTTTCGATTTCGGCCAAGAAATTTGCGTTCAGTACATTTTTTTGTTTTTATGTTTCTGGTGCTGATTTGATGGGCCAAACGCTCGTTACTTTAGGTTTGTGCTCCGACAAGCATGCACTGCATGCACGAGTTGCAGTTATGCTTCAGGCTGGAGGTGGCAGTTTAGAGTAAAGAAGTAACAAACTCTGTATAATCTTTGGGTAGTACAAGTGAACAAGAACAGCGGCTTGTGAACTTCCAACTTGGTGACTTTTGAGGAAATATAATAATTATTTAACACCAATATTAGATCATATTTCAAAGAATTGATAGCAAAAGCCTCATGTCTGCAACATTCTTATTTTGACGAGCGGCAGGGGGAACTGGTTTATTGCTCTGTTAAAGGTTTCACAGTTACAGCCATTATTGTATTCCTCATTCCTGATTTCAGAATACAGTATATTCTTTTCCATACTCATCACACTTAAGTGCCTCATATGGCCCAATCAATTTCAACATCTCACGAAGACTACTCGTATAACTACTAAATGGAGCCGCTAAATGAGGCCTTTACAGTATTAGACGGGGGTTACAAACCCAGTGTATGACGTCTTCCACTTTAACCTACAACCTAACCTGATATGTTTTGTAGAAAATTAACAATAATTGCAAAAACAATGTGCAATAGCTGGTGTTGACAGTCTTCCCCACCCTCTTCGCTCCTCTTCTACTTTTCACTTCTTTGTCCCCCCTATCCACCTTGCTACTTTTGTTTCAAGAGTGTTTAGTCATTCTGCCCCTTGACTCTCAAACTCTCTACCCTCTGATCTTTGTAATGCAACCTTTCTCACTTTTCAAATCCAGACTCAATGTTCAAATTATGGCTGCAGTTATCGATTAAGTAATCGATTAGTCTCTCAATTAGTTAGTTCGAATAATTGGATTGGGAACATTTAATGTGTCGCAGAATCAATTTTAGCAGAGTAAAACAAAGGCTTGCCAAGATTGCACTTTCAAAAGAGCATTTAATGCTCTAAATAAAATTTCCGTTTTCAAACTATACAAAATTGGACTTTCATTTCACAACAGCAATAAATGCATTTAACAATAAATGAAAATATTTGAGCTTAAAAAAATAGAATAAAATAAATGGAGATTTAACTAAAACAAAACAACAATTGGCTAACTTCCATAGCAAAAGTCTGCTAGCTCTCTCTCTCGCTCTCTCTCTCTCTCTCTTTCTCTCTCTCTGTCTCTCTGTCTCTCTCTCAGAATCGGCACCTTTCAAACTTGAGCCTCCGGGGTTGTAGAGCCAAGGCAAACGGCAATAATCAGAAAATAATGAAATACAATCATTTCTTAAAAAAAATAAAATAAAAAGAGATTGTATACTACTGTACATGTGTATTTTTATCTCTCTCTCTCTCTCTGGAAGTCTACAGTATATGTATATATCATATTAGCTCAAACAAAAACAAACAACCTTATGTTGTTCTTAATGGGGAGCAGCTGAATCCAGCCATGTTAGATGACTTATGTCATATTCACTGTTGCCACTAAAGGGCAGCTTATCCACTCAAATCACTAACAGTGTAAAAAACAAAACAAACAAAAAAAACATTACAACACCACTCTAATTAAACAAATCGTTTCAAGTTTTTTTTCCCAATCCTATTACTCTAGTTAATCGATTAGTTGTTGCAGCACTGGTTTAAATTATGATATCCATCTTGATTCTCTGTTGTTTGGTGTTACGATTTCTTTCCTGCTATTTTGATCTACTCAGACTTTTCATCCTTTTTGTTTATTTTCATCCTTTGCATATTTGGTTGTAAAGTGTCCATGAGTGTTGTAAAAGCCGCTTTAAATACAATCTGTATTACTATTATTGTTACGAGACGTTCACATTTGGATATAATTTTGGGTTTCTTTGGGACTTAATGGATGAGTCATCGTTGCCCCTGGGGTAGTTTTGCTTGGCCAACCAATTCTGGAAAATTTCACTACTGTTTACAATTTTCCTTATGAGTAATAACTAACTGTGGTTAGCTCACATTCTATTTTGTGAATGGAATTTTAAACTTTTGTTATTTGTCGTAGATGTCAATCACTTTAGGTGGCTGTATCTCATCTGTTCTGTTACTGAAACAGAAGGATCACGGTCCTGCTGTGAACAAAAACCATAAAGCAGATCGTAGTTCTCTACTGTTGATGTGCACCTGAACATGGGTTTAGTAGCTAAGCTGCCTGTGGCAACAGTAGCAGGCCTTTTAAACGGTTAGCCTTGTTGTGGAATGTCTTTTGCCTTCCAGCTATTCCCATTCTTACAGTATAACAAAATCGGGGTCTTTCAATAAATGCTGTTCTTTTCAGCTCTGAAATTTATATATATACGTATGATGTTTAATTTGTTCCATCTCACTTTAATGTTACATTGGAATTACAAGGAAAATAGTGATGCTTGACCAGGGCCGGTTGTGGGCAGACATGTATGAGGGGGCAGTCAGGATTGTGTAGGGGGCATCATAACAAATACTGATATGGTACTCATCAAGAATATGTAGGGGCATTCCCCTGTCTCTCCTGCTTTCTGGCCAGTGAGCTGACAGAGCAATAACAATCCCGCTCATCTCTGTGGTCGAGGAGGTACTAGCGTGCCATCAGGAAAACTGAAAACAACATAAGCGTGTGGGAGAAACAGGGCCAGTTGTTGGCAGGCATGTATGTGGGACAGTCAGAAATGTGTAGGGGGCACTTTACATGTGCACATAATGCTCCAGCATCCCCCCCACTGTGCTTATTTTAACTGCGTTACAATACCTTATCTAGAAAAGTGGATTGCACTTAGTCGGGCCTCTACCTTCAGACCTGCCCAGTTTGGGTGTCCCATCTGAGGACGAAGCTCCTGGTGGTATAGCTCTTAAAGTCACTGAGGCACGCAACCCCCTGATCACAATAAGGTGACAATCACTCAAGGGGGGAAACTGAACAGTAAAATAAATAAAATCTCCTTTATCCAGAGTTTATAAACTAACAACATTACACATATTTTAACTGGGTGACCTAATTCTCAAAGAAATTGTAACCTGAGAACTAAAAGGTAGTCATATGAATAATAATGAAATAAATACTTCTCAAACTAATTTATAAAGCACAACAGATATATAACACAACATTTTATCTTCTTTTTTTTGTGGCTTTTTTTTTTATTAAATCAAAAATCTCCCTTTACTCCACCCACAACAACAGTCTCCTACTTCCCTTTGCAAAAACTCCCAAATTCATCCATGTCCAAGGTCTTATGGACTTCTCATGGGCCAAGATCATCATTTGTCTGCAGTCTGTCATGTAAAGTGGACATGGACTTATTTCTGTGTTTGTTGTGACTGAGAAAATGCAGCTGCTTCTTCAAAGTCTTCATGCTCTGTGGCCGCGCTGAAACCTGACACCACATTGTCTGGTGACGTCGAGGCTAATTTACATACTAACAGTGAATGGATGTCTACTGGGGGCTGTGCGTGCTTTACTGTGCGCGTGCGCTGGCCACAAAGCTAGAGAGGGCAAAGAGAGACGACAGAGAACTCATACAATACTGTATATCGTCTTCGTGTCCCCTTTTTGACGGCTTTTTTCCCCAGTGCTACAGATTAATTTGTTAACTTGTAATGTATTAATTTCGTGAGTATATTAACTTTTAATAATGATAACTTTTAAAATTTTGATTTGAGGGGGCAAGACATTTATTTAAGGGAGCACTGATCTTCTTGCCCCTGTGTCGAGCTGGCGTCGTGCTTGGCTGTTTTTTGATAAAGCACTTTAAAAGTAACAGAAAGTCTCATTCCTTGAAGGTTCACCAGAAAGGCATAAATAAAATGTACACACATCTAGCACAACATGAACATCATAGGAAGGAGCAACTGAGGGAAACCTAATATGATCAGACAATCTACACTGATGAAAGAAAGAGCAGGGAACTGATTGGAGCACAGAGAGAACATGGCCCGGTTGAAAAGGAAGGTCAATACTGATAAACTAAAAAAATAACAATAATGGTAAAAAAAAAAAGGTTGACCATGGAATGATGAAAGACATCATATTGATGTACAGTATAATCTAGTTTTTGAATCATTGAAACAACAATTTTAATGCTGTCCATCCCTTTCTGTTGCCAGGTATATCTCATCAATGTCACCTACTCTGACAATACCTCCCACGTCATCTACAGAAGATACAGCAAGTTCTTTGACCTACAGGTAATCCTCTATTACTCTCAACTCAACCACATACAAAAATTAATTTTAATTATCAACAGACCTAATTTAAGCACAATTTTACCATTTTGAAAATGTTTCCATGTCTGTACTAGGGGTGTGACAATATATTGAAAAGGTGATATACTGCGATACTTTGTAGCCCAAAGGGTTATCGGTATGCTCCCACCAGGAATCGATATATAGTTTTAAAAAGGTGGCACTGTTTAAAGAAAAAGGAACAATTCAGTCGCTACCGAAATCTTCCATTAGAATAGTGCCTACTTTAACTCACTGGTTGCCATTGACGACGCTAAACATCCAATTCATTTTGACCTGATTGGACGCTTAACGCCATCAATGGCACTGAAACCAGAGCTTTCACAGCCAGTCTTGTGGAGATTTACATGTCACTTCCTATTCATTTTACACATTTACGGGCTATTTCCGATTGATTTTGAGTCACTTCTTATTCATTTGGGGACATTCTAAAGTAACTTGCTTTTAAATAACCCAAAATCAACAGGTCACTATCTGTGAACTTGTGAATGTCCCAAAATCAAATGACCGAAAATCAACAGAAAATGATGTGAAATGTCCCAAAATTAACTCATTGCCTGGCATTGGCTGCCCCTAACGGCCATAGACTCCCAGTCCGTTTGGAGTGGGAGGGATGGCAGCGAATCAACAAATGTTCATTTGCTGCCACCCTCCGAGTCCAAACGGATTGGACGTGTACAAATGATAACTCATTCCAATTCACAGTAGAAGGATGAAAATAGCTTGTTTTTTTCCTTTTAGTCAGTAGTTTTTGTAGAATATCCTAGAATGATTTCCTCACCAATATAATTGCTGTATCGACACATCATGAGATCATCGTTTTTGTGAGAGGCTGTTCTCGGCAACGTGAGCTTCAAAGTGTGAGTGAATTTGAGAGGACTCACTCAATGAAGAATTTAATAAAGACAAGCATTTTTCTACGCTACATTGTTTGAAAATAATTCACATCATGAAGGTGGCACGGTGGCACAGGGGAAGCACGTCCACCTCTGGGATTCCGTGCTCGCGTGGGTTTTCTTCAGGTTCCTGCCGCATCCTAAAAAATACGTGTAAATTGTTCATTGGTATGAGTCTGTGCGTGAATGATTGTGTGACTATACTTGCCCTGCGACTGGCTGGCAACAAGTTCAGGGTGTACCCCGTCTTCTGATAGGCTCCAGCACCCCTGTGACCCTCGTGAGGATTAGCGGTTCAGAAGATGAATGAATGTTATTGAGAGTGATTAAAAATATGACGTTAAAGGTGATGCAATGGAAAAATGTGTGCGCGCCTAAATTTTGTGCTGATGCACCATAAGATAAATGTTTGACCCACCAGTGCAACCAATGCATAACGTAAGTGTGGAGCCTTGGCTAAATGTATCGCAATGTTATTTTTTTCGTTATATCATTCAAATATAGCTATTGAATTTATCTGGGTTTTGTGGATTTGGAGAGGGTGCCTCGTGGAGTCCTGTGGGGGGTGCTCCGGGGGTACGGGGTACCGAGCCCCTTGGTAAGGGCTGTTCGGTACCTGCTGTACGACCGGTGTCAGAGTTTGGTCCGCCTTGCTGGCAGTAAGTCGAATTCGATCCCTGTGAGGGATGGACTCCACCAAGGCTGCCCTTTGTCACGATTCTGTTCATAATTTTTATGGACAGAATTTCTAGGCGCAGCCGAAGCGCTAAGGGTGTCCGGTTTGGTGGCCTCAGCATCTCATCTCTGCTTTTTGCAGATGATGTGGTGCTGTTGGCTTCATCAAGCCGTGACCTCCAACTCTCACTGAATTGGTTTGCAGCCGAGTGTGAAGTGGTTGGGATGAAGGTTAGCACCTCCAAATCCGAGACCATGGTCCCCAGCAGGAAAAGGGTGGTGTGCCCTCTCCGGGTTGGGGATGAGATCCTGCCCCAAGTGGAGGAGTTCAAGTATCTTGGGGTCTTGTTCACGAGTGAGGGTTGGAGGGAGCGGGAGATCGACAGGCGGATCGGTTCAGCGTCTACAGTGATGCTGACTCTGAACCGGTCCGTAGTGGTGAAGAAGGAGCTGAGCTGAAAGGTGAAGCACTCGATTTACAAGTCGATCTACGTTCCTACCCTCACCTGTGGTCACGAGCTGTGGGTCGTGACCGAAGGAGCAAGATCCCGGATACAAGCGGCCGAAATGAGTTTCCTCTGCAGGGTGTCCGGGCTCTCCTTTAGAGATAGGGTGAGAAGCTCGGTCATCCGGGAGGGATGTTGAGCCGGTACTCCTCCGCGTTGAGAGGTTCGAATGCCTCCTGGAAGCCTCCCTGCAGAGGTGTTCCTGGCATGTCCCACCGGCAGGAGGCTCCGGGGACGACCCAGGACATGCTGGAGAGACCATGTCTCTCTGCTGGCCTGGGAACTCCTTAGATCGATCCCGCCGGAGGAGCTGGTTGAAGTGGCTGGGGAGAGAGAAGTCTGGGCTTCCCATCTAAAGCTGCTGCCTCCGTGACCCGACCCCGGATTAAGTGGCAGATGATGGATGGATGGATGGATGAAGTTATCTGGTGGAAATTCTTGTAGTTTTATTATTGCAATATATCACAACCCCCCCAAAAATCACAATGATAGTTTTTCCAATATCGTTCACGCCTACTCCGTACTATATTCTCACTGTGTTGCTTCAACTGCCACGTAAAGTGCCAGTTTGTCAAAATGTTTTTACGTCAACACATGTATCTTTCTGCCCCCTAAATCTGGATCAGTCCTTCCCTGTTTGAACTTTTTCTCGTTTTATCAAGGCATTACCCTCAAACATCTGATAGGTGACTGCCTTTTTGGCGTTCCAAGTGCACATTTAGGCTAATCAATGTTCTTTTTATTTGTTTCCATTGTCATTCCCTTGCATGCGATTCTCTAAATGAGAGGGACAGTTTCAACATTTCGTCAATGACGTTCATGCCTGAATTGTTTCATTTGGTTTGAATACCTTGAGCAAGATTTGGAGCACACTGACTTTGTGTCTTTCATACGGAGAGAAGAATGATTGTGTGCAGGCTTGTCTTCCACAGCCCAAATGCTAGCTAATACGGGAGGTCCCCGGGTCATGAAAGAGCCATACATTGGGGGCACATTTGAGTAGCTCCTGTGCGCCAGCCCAGCAGGAAATGATATTTCAATCAGTGGCAAAAACGTTTTTGCTGAAACGTCTCATTGATAACTTTGGAGGCAATACGACTCCTCTCTGCAAAAGAGTAGTCACAGTGTGGGCTGACATAAGCAGAACTAAAAAGTAGCAGAAAAGGTCATACCCCAAAGGCTTGTGGACAGTGATTTCAATTTTGCCTTGCTGCAATACGTTATTTAAGAAACGTTTTGTAATTCAAATAATTTATTTCTCATTTGTTCTTGAAGTTCTTTAGACTGTTGCACTATAAGCTTTTGTTTTTAATTAGGTTTTCTTGTCTCTGAGCCGTTGAAGAAATATTTAAGTGTGATAGATATGCAGCATAAACTGAAACCAGAAAGGGCAAAACCTTTTTTCCCCAGCAATATAGAGTGGTACCTACCTCTACATAGAAAATTCGTTCGAGGACCTGGTTGGTGTGTCTAAATCGTCATAAGTCGAGCGGGATTTTCCCATAAGAATACGTACATTGTAATTCGATTAATTCAATACATAGCCCAAAAACCTATGCCAAATTCGTAATAAATACTGCAGGTACAATTACAAATAGCAATTGCACATAGCAGAACAAATAACAAATAAATAAATACATATCAGAGTAATAATACATAGCCTATAAGTAGGGGGCCGTCCCACTCTCCGCTTCAGTCAGTCAAAGTTGGTCACAGTTATTCTCAAACACATGCAGCGATCCAACGCCAGATTTAGGTTGAGAAAGTACGAAAGCTGTACCGCATACAAACAGTAAGGATTGTCTCAGGAGCGATTTGTTCGATGATTCAACGTAATGATGATATTTTTTGTACCATGCATGCATTTTGAAATGTTGTGAAAAAGGGAGAAATTAACCGCTACGGCATTGGTGTCATAATTCGCAATATTTACATAAAATAAATGCGAAATGCCAGATTTTTTGCTTTTAACCAAGAATCAAGACTAATTTACGTCCATATCTATAAAGAATTCAGGGATTTACGCATTTATTCACAAGAATTTTCAACGTAAAAAGCTCTTTGTGGTGATAAGGCGGTGGTGATAAGACTACCAGCACATTCGACATATTTACGCAAAATAAATGCTAACTGCCTGTTTTTTTGCTCCTTACTAAGAATCGAAACTGTTTTATGTCCATATCTATAAAGAATTAAGGGATTTTAGCATTTATTCACAAGAATCCATCCATCCATCCATTATCTTCCGCTTATTCCGGGGTCGGGTCGCGGGGGCAGCAGCTTCAGCAGGGAAGCCCAAACTTCCCTCTCCCCAGCCACTTCAGCCAGCTCCTCCGGCGGGATTCCAAGACGTTCCCAGGCCAGCCGAGCGACATAGTCTCTCCAGCGTGTCCTGGGTCGACCCCGGGGCCTCCCGCCGGTGGGACATGCCCGGAACACCTCTCCAGGGAGGCGTCCAGGAGGCATCCGAACCAGATGCCCGAGCCACCTCAACTGGCTCCTCTCAACACGGAGGAGTAGCGGCTCGACACCAAGCCCCTCCCGGATGACCGAGCTTCTCACCCGATCTCTAAGGGAGAGCCCGGACACCCTGCGGAGGAAACTCATTTCGGCCGCTTGTATCCGGGATCTTGTTCTTTCGGTCACGACCCACAGCTCGTGACCATAGGTGAGGGTAGGAACGTAGATCGACCGGTAAATCGAGAGCTTCGCCTTTTGGCTCAGCTCCTTCTTCACCACAACGGACCGGTGCAGAGTCCGCATCACTGCAGACGCTGCACCGATCCGCCTGTCAATCTCCCGCTCCCTCCTACCCTCACTCGTGAACAAGACCCCAAGATACTTAAACTCCTCCACTTGGGGCAGGATCTCATCCCCGACCCGGAGAGGGCATGCCACCCTTTTCCGGTTGAGGACCATGGTCTCGGATTTGGAGGTGCTGATCTTCATCCCAACCGCTTCACACTCGGCTGCAAACCGCCCCAGTGAGAGTTGGAGGTCACGGCTTGATGAAGCCAACAGCACCACATCATCTGCAAAAAGCAGAGATGAGATGCTGAGGCCACCAAACCGGACCCCCTCAACGCTTCGGCTGCGCCTAGAAATTCTGTCCATAAAAATTATGAACAGAATCGGTGACAAAGGGCAGCCTTGGCGGAGTCCAATCCTCACAGGGAACGAATTCGACTTACTGCCGGCAATGCGGACCAGACTCTGACACTGGTCGTACAGGGACCGAACAGCCCTTACCAAGGGGCTCGGTACCCCGTACTCCCGGAGCACCCTCCACAGGACTCCCCTAGGCACACGGTCGAACGCCTTCTCCAAATCCACAAAACACATGTAGACTGGTTGAGCGAACTCCCATGCACCCTCGAGGACCCTGCCGAGGGTGTAGAGCTGGTCCACTGTTCCACGGCCGGGACGAAAACCACACTGCTCCTCCTGAATCCGAGATTCGACTTCCCGACGGACCCTCCTCTCCAGCACCCCTGAATAGACTTTACCGGGGAGGCTGGGGAGTGTGATCCCTCTATAATTGGAACACACCCTCCGGTCCCCCTTTTTAAAAAGGGGGACCACCACCCCGGTCTGCCAATCCAGAGGCACTGTCCCCGATGTCCACGTGATGTTGTAGAGGCGTGTCAGCCATGACAGCCCTACAACATCCAGAGCCTTTAGGAACTCTGGGCGGATCTCATCTACCCCCGGGGCCTTGCCACCGAGGAGCTTACCAACCACCTCAGTGACTTCAACCCCAGAGATTGAAGAGCCCACCTCAGAGTCCCCAGACTCTGCTTCCTCAAAGGAAGGCGTGTCGGTGGAATTGAGGAGGGCTTCGAAGTATTCTCCCCACCAACTCACGACGTCCCGAGTCGAGGTCAGCAGTACACCATCTTCACTATACACAGTGTTAATTGTGCACTGCTTTCCTCTCCTCAGACGCCGGATGGTGGACCAGAATTTCCTCGAAGCCGTCCGGAAGTCGTTTTCCATGGCCTCACCGAACTCCTCCCATGTCCGAGTTTTTGCCTCGGCGACCGCCGAAGCCGCAGTCCGCTTGGTCAGCCGGTACATGTCAGCTGCCTCCGGAGTCCCACAGGCCAAAAAGGCCCAGATAGGCTTCCTTCTTCAGCTTGACGGCATCCCTTACCCCAGGTGTCCACCAGCGGGTTCGGGGATTGCCGCCACGACAGGCACCAACCACCTTACGGCCACAGCTCCGATCGGCCGCCTCAACAATGGAGGTGCGGAACATGGTCCACTCGGACTCAATGTCCCCCACCTCCCCCGGGACAAGGGAGAAGTTCTGCCGGAGGTGGGTGTTGAAGCCCTTTCTGACAGGGGATTCTGCCAGACGTTCCCAGCAGACCCTCACAATACGTTTGGGCCTGCCAGGTCTGACCAGCATCTTCCCCCACCATCGGAGCCAACACACCACCAGGTGGTGATCAGTTGACAGCTCCGCCCCTCTCTTCACCCGAGTGTCCAAAACATGCGGCCGCAAGTCCGATGACACGATCACAAAGTCGATCATCGAACTGCGGCCTAGGGTGTCCTGGTGCCAAGTGCACATATGGACACCCTTATGTTTGAACATGGTGTTCGTTATGGACAATCCGTGACGAGCACAGAAGTCCAATAACAGAACACCGCTCGGGTTCTGATCGGGGGGGCCGTTCCTCCCAATCACGCCCCTCCAGGTCTCACTGTCATTGCCCACGTGAGCGTTGAAGTCCCCCAGCAGAACGAGGGAGTCCCCAGAGGGGGCACTCTCCAGCACACCCTCCAAGGACTCCAAAAAGGGTGGGTACTCTGAACTGCTGTTTGGTGCATAAGCACAAACAACAGTCAGGACCCGTCCCCCCACCCGAAGGCGGAGGGAGGCTACCCTCTCGTCTACTGGGGTAAACCCCAGCGTACAGGCACCAAGCCGGGGGGCAATAAGTATGCCCACACCTGCTCGGCGCCTCTCACCGTGGGCAACTCCAGAGTGGAAGAGGGTCCAACCCCTCTCGAGAGGACTGGTATCGGAACCCAAACTGTGTGTGGAGGAGAGTCCAACTATATCTAGTTGGAACTTCTCTGCCTCACACACCAGCTCGGGCTCCTTCCCCGCCAGAGAGGTGACATTCCATGTCCCAAGAGTTAGCTTCTGTAGCCGGGGGTCGGACCGCCAAGGCCCCCGCCTTTGGCTGCCGCCCAAATTGCTACGCACCCGACCCCTTTGGCCCTTCCCACAGGTGGTGAGCCCATGGGAAGGCGGACCCATGTTGCCTTTTCGGGCTGTGCCCGGCCGGACCCCATGGGAAAAGGCCCGGCCACCAGACGCTCGCCTTCGAGCCCCACCCCCAGGCCTGGCTCCAGAGGAGGGCCCCGGTAACCCGCGTCCGGGCAAGGGAAACTTGGATCCTGTAATTTTGTCCATCATAAGGGGTCTTTTGAGCCATTCTTTGTCTGACCCCTCACCTAGGACCTGTTTGCCATGGGTGACCCTGCCAGGGGCTTAAAGCCCCCAGACAACATAGCTCCTAGGATCATTGGGACACGCAAACCCCTCCACCACGATAAGGTGATGACTCAAGGAGGGATTTCACAAGAATTTTCAACGTAAAAAGCTCTTTGTCTGTGTTTCCACTCGGTCAGCTTTGATGGAGATAGGCCCCCTATTAATCGTCCCCGCTCCCCGTGTCCCGTCAATATATTATGAAGTCTATGAATAATAATTACATAATGAATTGGGTTCTAATGTGGTGCTTGTGTATTGCATGCTGCCCTGAACGCACTGTGTGACTGATGAGAGAGTGAGTGACGCTCGGCAGAGATTTTACTTTCTCTTTCCATGCTCTGTTGTTGTTGGCGTCGGTCACGGCGGACAGTGTCCGTGTTGTGTTGCACAAGTTCTGACATAAATGATTTAAAAACCTGACAAATCTGGCGACTTCCTTGCCAATGTTACAATAATAATAATAATAATAATTAGTGTCTACTATCTCAAGGACGACCTGTTCAGCCGGATTGTCAGGACAGTTCACTGACATGCACGCCACGCTCATATTTTTCTATTATTTCCATCTTAATTTAAATGCTAAGCCGAGATGTCAAAGCAAATGATGAGTCGTATCTTGATGCGATCTTATGCCAAGGTACCACTGTATAATTCAATTCAATTTTATTTGTATAGCCCTCAATCACAACAGAAGTCTCAAAGGGCTTTACAGAGGCAATATGATACACAATTAGAAATGAAGCAACAAAGATGAATAGATGCAGTTCAAGTCCTGGGTATCCCCTATCCTTAAGACCCTCCATGCCGGCAAGGAAAAACTCCAAAAACTCCAGAGTCAATAGGGAGAAAAATGAGAAACCTCGGGGAGTACCACAGTCAGGAGAGATCCACTCCCAGGACGGATAGACAGGAACCCCAGAACGGCTAATGGGAATTAGCAAGCGAAATTATAGTCCGTAAAAATGCAGTGGAGTGAAGGTGCAAGAAGAAGTCCCTCTAGTCAGATGAGACGGGTGTAGCAGCGAGGACGTCTATCCAGCCAGGGGTCCGGACAGTCAGGAGGCTGCAGCTGAAAAATAGCCCCTCCCCAGAGGGGAGGGGGGAAAGGGGACACCGGGTGACTAGCGATGAAGAGACTAGACAACTAGATATTAACATTGGAAAATAGAGATAAAGTAAGACAAGTGGTAGGTAGAGCAAGAAAAGGAGATAGAACTCAGCGGCTGTACTGCCCCCAGCATTATAGCTTCTAGTGCAGCTTAGACTAAACTGTGAGTCTACTCCGACTTCAACTAGCCTAACCATAAGCTTTGTCGAATAGGAACGTTTTTAATCTAATCTTAAATGTGCAGACTGTCTCGGCTTCTTTAATACTAGCTGGAAGCTGATTCCATAAAACAGGGGCTTGGTGGCTAAAGGCTCTAGCTCCGACAGTACTTTTATGAACCCTGGGAACTACCAGTAGACCGGCATTCTGAGATCGGAGTGTTCTGTTGGGGCGGTATGGAACCAGAGCATCGGTGAGATAAGGTGGCCCCAACCCATTAATGGTCTTAAATGTAAGAAGAAGTATTTTAAATTTAATTCTAAACTCGACTGGAAGCCAGTGAAGTGCCTGGAGCACAGGGGTGATGTGCTCTCTTCTATTGGTTCCTGTTAAAAGTCTTGCTGCTGCGTTTTGGACTAGCTGAAGACCTATTAGAGAGCTTTTAGGACAAGCTGCAAGTAGGGAGTTACAGTAATCCAATCTCGATGTAACGAACGCGTGAATTTTTCTGCATCGCTTTTAGATAAAATATTTCTAATTTTGGCGATGTTGCGCAGGTGAAAGAAAGCCGTTCTACAGGTTTGTTTAATGTGTGCTTTAAACGATAAGTCAGGGTCAAATAAAACTCCTAGGTTTTTAACTGTGGTGCTGGAGGCTACACTTACATTGTCCAGAGTGACTATCTGGGCAGCTAAAGATCTCTAACACTTTTCGGGCCTATTATAAGGACTTCTGTCTTTTCAGGGTTAAGCAGAAGATAGTTAGTGCTCATCCAGGTATTTATATCTCGGACGCAGGCGCTTAGTTTTTCTACTTGCCTGACCTGCTCAGGTTTAATTGATAAATACAGTTGTGTGTCGTCAGCGTAACAATGAAAGTTAATGCTATGTTTTCTGATGATATTACCTAGAGGAAGCATATACAGCGTAAACAAGATGGGCCCGAGGACAGATCCTTGCGGCACACCATAACTAACTCTAGAGTACGATGATGATTGTTGGTTTACATTGACAAACTGGTACCTATTAGATAAATATGATTTAAACCAGCAGAGGGCTGCTCCTCTAATGCCTATGTCGCATTCTAATCTCTGCAATAAGATATTATGGTCGATTGTGTCAAAGGCTGCGCTCAGGTCCAACAGAACCAGGATCGAGACTAATCCAACGTCAGCGGCAAGTAACAAGTCATTAGTTACTTTAACTAATGCGGTTTCAGTGCTATGATGAGCTCGAAAGCCAGACTGGAACTGTTCAAATAAACTATTGTCCTGTAGGTGCTGACAGAGCTGTTTAATTACCACTCTTTCAAGGACTTTGGAGAGAAATGGTAAGTTAGAAATAGGTCTATAATTGGCCAAAATTTCAGGATCAAGAGTAGGTTTTTTCAAGAGCGGTTTAATAACTGCATATTTAAAGGACTGCGGCACGTAGCTAGTAACTAATGAGGTATTTATTATATTTAATAATGTGGTCGCTCACAGATGTATTACAATTTCTCACAAACTGTTACTTTTTCGGTTGGTTAGAACGAATGTTTGTGTTCATGGTCGGAACGTGGCGATTTGGTGAATGCTAGATATCTTTGGCATCCTTGCATCTCAATGAGAGCCTTGAGTGTGTTCAAGGATAGTTTCTTACATTTCATCATACATTTCTTACATTGTGACTTCAAGGTTGACCTCCGAATCGAGGAGTATTCCAACTGCATATTGTATAAAGTCGCACAATGTTGGTCTTTAAGACTGACACAGTCAAGCTGCAGCATAATCAAAAACAATGCAATTGATGGACCTATTTCCATTGTGGTCAGATAGAAGTGTAGCCATGCACGGTAAATTTTTTAAAATTTTTTCATTAATTTCCCTCAAGATATGGTTACAAATACAATCTGCTGGTTTTGACTTGAACTGAAATCAAACATTTGGTGGAATAGGATCCAATTCTGTAGCAAATCTTTTCCAGTTAAAGCCTATCACCAGAGTCCATATGTCACACAATGCTCAAAAGCTTTGGATTGTGGTCGGCAAGTGAGGGGGGCTGAGGATAGACTTGCTGCACCTGTTGTCTTTTGGGAGTATTGAAACCTGGAAATGCCAGATGGGTTATAACACACACCAGCGTTGAATGATATCTCTTGAACAGAACTCATATTTTAGGATGACTCAAACCATTTAGAGCCTACAATAACAAATATGTTAGTTAGTTTGTTATGTGAGATCATAATAAATTCAACTAGCTTTGCATCTTCCAATCACGCCTGCCTAAAATTCTACTTGGGTTAAATACATACATAATTTTCTTGGTTCTTATTTTGAAATGCAGCCAAACATATTTTGTCAATGTGAGAACATATAACACAGCTGTCCACTTTAGTAGAATACCCCTGATTTAGAAGGGTGAAAGAAATAGCTTTCCTCCTTTCAACCTCATCAAAAATATACAGTTTGCTTTCCATAAACCCAATAATGTACTTCTAGTGTACTTCTAAATGTGTGCTTTTAATAGCCTCTATATTTTTGTCCTGGAAAATTAAAGCTTTCCCTTTAACAGTACAACGTTGGCCTGATTGAAGGGCTTGATAGTCTGAGGGGAAACATTGGTTTATCATTAACTGTATGCTGCGTCTGCTTTCAGCCAGAGAAATAACTTCCATATGCCATGGCCCTGCTTAGTTGTATGAGTTGTGACTGCGCTTCTTTTGAATCACTGAAAGTCACATGGGTGCCATGTTTGTCATACTGATCATGAGTTGTTCCAGAGTTTGAACAAATGTGTTTATTTCTATTCCACTCTGCCTTGCTACTGTTAAGCTCGGGGTAAACCTTAGCAGTCACATGACCACGTGCAGGAAGTCAAGGAATCAATCTGCTGCCCAAGGACTGTGCGGCATCCCTGAGTTAATGCCAACAGACTTTCACAGCTCCTTATATGGCTGCTCTATTCTTAGCGCATGTGCATGGGATGAACAAGGAGCTGCTGTTTGTCTCACTCTGAGAAGAGTCCGGCACTTGAGCTCAAATCTATCCGGGTAGTGACTTTAAATTACATGATCATTTGTACTGTAGTGTGAATTTAGATAGTTTCATCAAAAAGAAGTGTTGAAATAAGGACAGGTGTTTATTATTTTGATAAATGTGAGTGAAACGTTTTGATAATCAGGAACATATATGCATTCTATATGTACAGTGGTAGAAAATATCTGAACCTTTTGGAATTTCTCACATCTCTGCATAAAATCACCATCAAATGTCATCTGATCTTTGTCAAAATCACACAGATGAAAAAAACAGTGTCTGCTATAACTAAAACCACCCAACCATTTATAGGTCTTCATATTTCAATGAGGATATCATGCAAAATATAACAGAAGGGTGAAAATTGTTAACCCTCTGCCTAAGGACACTTAAAGAGCAATTGAAACACATTTTAACCAAACAATTTAAGCCAGTTGTGTGTCCAATCACTGATGAGTGGTTTAAAGCTGCCCTGCCCACTATAAAACACACACCTTGTAAGAATTGTCTTGATGGGAAGCATCGTCTGATGTGCATCATGGCTCTGTCAAAAGAGCTGTCTGAAGACCTGCGATCAACGATTTTTGATTTGCTAGAAAAGGATTCAAAACCATCTTGAAAAGTCTGGATGTTGATCAATCGACAGTCAGAGAAGTTGTCTACAAATGAAAGAGTTTGGCACTGTTGCTTCTCTCCTACTCACTCCACAGTAGATTTGGCAAAATATTTTGTCGACTGATGAAACCAAAGTTGAATTGTTTGGGAGTAACACACAACGTCATATGTGGAGGAAAAATAGAACAGCTCACGAACATCAACACCTCATCCCCACCATGAAGCATGGTGGAGGTATCATCATGATTTGGGGGTGTTTTGCAAACTCAGGGCCTGGAGTACTTTAAATCCCGAATGGAAGATTAAATTCAAAAGTTTATCAGGATGTTTTGCAGGAAAACCTGAGGCTGTCTGTCAGACAGTTGAAGCTAAAAAGAGGATGGATGCTGCAAAAACACTATGATCCAAAACAGAACTAAATCAACTTCAGAATGGTTTCAGAAGAACACAATACACGTTCTGGAGTGGCCAAGTCAAAGTCCAGACTTGAAACCCATTAACTCATTCGCTCCCAGAACCGTATAAATACGTTCTATTTCCAAATGCTTCAGTGTCCCGATTACGTATTTATACGTCTTTTGCGTTTTTTTTTATAAGAAGCATATATAGCTTCCGCTCTAATTGAGAAACAAAGAACAAGGCTCCAAACCAATTTTAAAGCAATAAAACTGGCCACTGGAGGGCAGTAGCGCATTTTGGATGACCAGGCAAGCCGATTCATCAGCAGTGAACGGCCGGCCAGCATTGTTAGAGCGCTGGCGGAGGAGCCCAGGCGGCGCTCCGACCGGACAAAACAACGAGAGGACGCCTGGGACGCCAGGCGCTGGACGATCGTGCAAAACGAGTGAAACCCCCCGTGGAGGGACTCGCCAAGCAGACCCCGCAGAAATGCAAAAATAATCCATCTTTGTGAGACAGACAACGATGAGGGAAAAGTTTACACGGCTGACATGGCGACAACGGCGTCATCTCGGCGACAAACCGTCATCTCTCAGTAGTCATGTGTGAATAAATTGCTACTTTGCTATCAAAAGCTCTATTTGGCTGGTTGTTAATGTTATTTTGTAAAAGGAAAACATTATTCAGATGTTTGGGATGTAACTAATGCAAAAAATAGCTTTGCTAAAGTCAAAGTTATGTTTGAAATGTATGCGTTTACAAAAAGCTAATTTTCTCAGTTTTTTCATCAGAAATGGGAAAATTGCTCAAACTAAGCTATTTTCTAATGCTGATTTCTAAAGAATGGAACAAGATACGAACTTACTTTTTTTTTCTGCTGAAAGAAGAGAGTCTAATCTTTCTTTTGGTGGGTTCAAAGTTTATATCGCAATAGAACAGAATTTTCTGTGGGCCTTGCAAAATCAGTCAAAATCCAGAAAAAACGGCCGGGAGCGAAGGGCCTTGCTCTGGTGAAAATGGCTGGGAGTGAAAGAGTTAAGATGCTGTGGCATGACCTAAAACAGCGTTAATGCCAGACATCCCAGGAATCTGACTGATATCCAGCAGTTTTGTAAAGAAGAATGGGCCAAGATTAGTCCTGATTGATGTGCCAGACTAATCTGCAGCTACAGGAAGCGTCTGGTTGAAGTTATTTCTGCCAAACGGGGGGCCACAAAATATTAAATGTGATGGATTCACTTACTTATTTCCCCCCTTCTGTCATTGTTTGCATACTATCCTCATTAAAATATGAAAACCTATAAATGTTTGGGCGGTTTTACTTAGCAGACACTGTTTTTTAATCTGTGTGATTTTGACAAATACCAGATCACATTTGATGGTGATTTTATGCAGAAATGTGAGAAATTCCAAAAGGTTCAGACACTTTTTCATTTCACTGTACAGTGATACCTTAATTATATCTGTTAATGGGGACCAGAAGCGACCACATAAAGTGAAAAACTGCCAAGTAGTGTCTCCCCCCCCATTTCAACATACTTTTTTGTGTGTTTATATAATATCAATAAATGTACCGTAATTCTCAGTCAATAAAGCACACCTGACTATAAGATGCCACTCACCAAATTTGACACAAAAACATTTGTTCACCGATAAACTGCACTGGACTCTAAGCCGCGGCTGTCCTCACTGTATAATAGGATATTTACACCAAAAGATATTAACCGCTAACACTTTATTTGACAGCGATATTATATGACTGTCATAAGACCGCGGTAATTTTGACATGACACTTTCATGAGATTAATGAATGTTTATGACCAGTGTTGGGAATAAAAAAAAAATAACGCCGTTATATAACGGCGTTATTTTTTTTCAATAACGGGGTAATAAACCTAATTATTTTTTCCGGCGTTACAACGCCGTTACTGTTACTGACGGTCAAAAGCGGTGCGTTACTTACTCTGAATAAATTGAAGAAACTACCAGCCGTAGCGAGTCTACTCTGCTCTGTTTATTTGTCATCTAAGACTTGGGGTGCGTTCAGGTTCAAGAATAGCGCACGTACTTCTTATGACTCCAGGCTGTTTGTCCCTGCTCATTCAACTAAACAATGCTTTCCAAAGCTTGCTAATGTTTCTGTGTTTGCTACACTTGAATGCTAGCCTCGTTCCCATCCCCCTGTCAGCCAGCAAGAATGCTGCTTCCATCTTGAGGACGGCAGACGCTTTGAGGGTGACGGGAGGAGTAAGGAGATGAGGCTACTTGAATGCACCAACTGGATAGATGCGATGGAAGTGATTGTGATAGGCTGAGGGTTAGAGTCATGTGTCATGGTAAGCCAATCAGAGCCGGTGTTTTCACACACAAACCGGAACAGTGCGTGCGGCAAACACACACACGCAAAACAGATGCAGAGGGATATGATGGCAGAGCATTCAGAGGAAAAATTGTCCTTTATGAGGTGCAGATATAAATACTATTTCAAGTTGGTCGAAATTAAAGGAAAGAACGTGCGTGTAAAGTGTAATTTATGTCCCGGGGCAAAACATTTGTCGACATAGCACCTAACAACTACACACGCTACCACAAAGCGAGTGGCGAAAAATCTTACTGCTTATTTTTGTTGCACCTCAAGTGTAGGATAAATCTGTTCCTGGTGAGGTGCAATAAATATTATAAGGTTCTATAACACAACTACCTGTCTGTTCATCTCTATTCAACTGACTTGAATACTGCTCAGAAAATTTCAAATTCTTTGACATACAACAACTTCTTTTTAAAGTAACGGAAATAGTTACTTTCCCAGTAACTAGTTACTTTGACCATATAGTAATTACAGTTACTCACTCAGTTACTTTTTGGAAGAAGTAGTGAGTAACTATAAGTAACTACTTTTTTAAAGTAACGTGCCCAACACTGCTTATGACAGATGTCATTTAGTGTCATCCAGCAAATGATCTTACTTTTGGATGGATGGATGGATGGATGGAAAAGATCCGAGCAGGACACAAATGGATTTAGTGACAAAATATGCCGGATTACATTAATGATTTCTGTTATAAGCATTCATTGATACCCATGGCAGTCTCATGTCATAATTCTGGCGGTCTTATGACAGTCTTATGACCCCACTGTCAAATAAATGACAAATGACCAAACACAAATAAGCCATAATGGACTATAAGCCGCAGGATTCAAAATAAGGGGAAAAAAAAGTAGTATTGTCCGAAAATTATTGCATATAAAACCCTATAAATGCATATGTTATCATTAGAACATAGTAGTTTCAATAGTTTAAAACATGTAAATAGAATATTAATAACATACATACATTCAATAATGTATACATAATGCGCACTGCACATTCATTCTCTCACTCTCTCACATATGATACGTGCGTGTTTTGTGTGTAATTGTACATACATACGTAGATGCAAATAAAATTTACATCATTATATTTTTAGACTTCTTTTTTATAATAATAATAAAAAAAAAATCTGCGATGCAGTGAGGGACCAAAAGTTGGGCCACGAAGTATCGAAAATATTTCGTCGACGAACAATTTTTTCATGACATTGATGTCACGATGACGAGCTAAAAACTTGGCTTGGGCGAGTAGAACATAATGAGACGGATGCAGTTTTCGGCTGACGAGACGAAAATTTCATATTGTATGTCAGTGTTTGGGTCATGTCACGCATGTGAGATGTGCTGCGCCTCTCCCTCCTCACCAGAGTTTAGGATGTGTCTCTAGCTAGGCTGCGCTCCTTCATGCTTGTCTGGAAACACAGGATTTGTTTTCTTACCTTGGCAAGAAAGAGTATGCAATGTTCCATTAGCCTTTAAAGGACTGTGCTGAGTGATCATCAGACGCTAAATGTAACTTTAGCGCTAGCGTAGCATTCGCATTAGTATAAGATTCAGAATGGCAAGCGTCCTCCTAAAACACTGGCCAGTCTGAAGCAGAGTAAGTCAGTGTAGAGCAGTGCTTCTCAATCATTTTCTGTTAGGCCCAACCCCCCCTTCCAGCAAGACGTAAATGTTTCACGCCCCCCAAACTCTCTGCCGCCACTGTAAATAGCACCATTTGTCTCTAAAATTATTATTATTATAAGTGCACCTCTGCATAAAATTGTGTCCTTTTTTTTTATAGCAAAGCAGTACTTCTCAAATAGTGGAGCCACCCCCCAGGGGAGCATAGAGCCATGCCTGGGGTGGCGCATGTTAACTAGGGGAAACATACTTTTTTGCCGTACTAGAATAAAGTGTACTTGCACACCAACTCAGTGGATGGCAGTGGTGCTCTCATTTTCAGAGTTTGCACAGTATTTTTTTAACCAAACAAGAGCACTGAGAGCACACAGCAAAGAGTACTGGAGCACTATATGACCAAGCATATGTAGCTTGTGGCTTTGACTTTTAATATAGTAGGAGACAAGGAAAGACCAGTCTGTTTACTGTGTCTAAAAATGTTTGCAGCGGGAAGCCAAATCAATTGAGATGTCACTTAAAGACATTAGTCCCCGATCACATTGATAAGCCGCTTGATTGTTTTTAAGCGAAAACGTGCCGAATATTGCCAACAAACGTCCCTCTTTTTCAGTGTTAAACCAGCGAGCGCTGTCAGCATGTTCAGTGCAAAATAACCCCACACCATGGCAATGGAGCTGATACTGCCTGCAGCAAAAATAAAAACTCTCCCTCTGTCCAGTGACACTGTCCTTTTTGTTTTTTCGGTTAAATTGTTTTGCATATTATACGCCAAGTTAATGTTGCTAATCAATTTGGATTTATTATTATTGACTGATTTTCTTAAATTTAGTTTTTTCAGTATGATATGGTAAACAATGTACCTTGAGTGTATTTTTAAAGTTTGAATGGGACTTTTTTTGTTGCAAACAAAACAATAATAAAAAAGTTATAATTAACAGAAATTAATAGAAAATAATTGAGAAGCACCGTATTAAAGGGAAAAAAGTAAAATTGAGTTTTTATTTTTGCTGCAGGCAGTGTCAGCTCCTTTGCTATGGTGTGGGGTTATAATTTTGCATTGAGCATGCTAACAGCGCTCGCTGATTTACTGATGTAACACTGACAAAGAGGGACGATTGTTGGCAATATTCGGCATGTTTTCGCTGAAAAACAATCAAGCAGCTTATTAATGTGATCGGGGTCTAATGTCTTTAAGTGACGTCTTAATTGATTTGGCTTCCAGCTGTCCGCTGCAAACATTTTTAGACACAGCAAACAGACTGGTCTTTCCTTTTCTCCTACTGTATTAAAAGTCAAAGACACAAGCTACATACGCTTCGTCATATATCCTCGTCTAGCTCCTCATATCTCCAGTGTTCTTTGCTGTGTGCTTTCACTGCTCTTGTTTGGTCCACAAATACTGCGTACACTCTGAAAATGAGAATGCCACTGTCACCCACTGAGTGGGTGTGAAAGTACACTTCATTCTAGTAAGTATGTTTCCCCGAGGACACATGTGCCACCCCCGGCAGGGCCCTGCACCTCCTGGGGGGGGGGCGCTATTTGAGAAGTACGGGTCTAGAGGATGTTAAACGCTCAGACGACTTTTTTTTTACATGCACTTCGTGGCTTCTAGGTAGGTTTAATAGAAAATAATGTACTGCGTTTCCTGCTGCGTGTTCATTATCATCACAAAGTCAGCGTTGTCCTTGTAGACGCTACAATATGTGCTCGTCTGTCGATGTTCATTCTAAATTGTTGGAAACCTTTTTTTTTTTTTGGGGGGGGGACGAAAAGTTTTGAATTTTACAGACAAAAGCATTCTGAGTAACTGTTGACTGAAACTAGCTGAAATTTGTATGTTTTGTTGACTAAAACTAGACGAAGACATTTTGAAATGACTAAAATTTGACGAAGACTAATCAGTATTTTTGTCCAAAAGACTAAGAAAAAAATTTAAATTGCTGCCAAAACCAACACTGACCACTGTACTATATGTAGGCCTAGTTATAATTATATGTTTTGAAACCACTTTATGTGTTTCTTTTGTTTAATGAATTCTCACACAGAGAATAGATTTCATCACTCTTTACAAAACAATCAACATAAAGCACAAGGAGCTCATTGTTATTCATGGTTATTAGTGTCAAGGCCAATTAAGAACTACTGTTGGTGTTTGATCATCCAAGCACATTAATTCAAATGATTGATAGATCAGCAGCAAATTCACACAGAACAATGGGATCGGGAAAAGAGTTACATAACAGTGCCAGTTAACTCACTTGTAGTATCTCAGATTAAAGAGAAAAAAAAAAAAAACACCTTACTCCTCTCGGTTTTGAACACCTGACTCTCATCATTTATCTCAGTGGCCCAGAGCTCTGCAGGATCCTCCAATCACATCGCTTCACAACTCTTCCTCACACTCTCAATGTGCTGGTTACCAAGGAGACAGTGAAGTTACGTTCTTAGAAGTAGAGCAGTGATTTGGCACGACTGTGTCTTTTTTTTTTTTTTTTTAATCAAAATTTTGGATTGATGATGAGGATAATAAATCACCATCTGTGCTAATGCTTCCGCTAATGAAACACGCATGCTGTGTTTGCTGCAAAGTAACATTTTTGTGGCCGTGCATGTTTAAAAGCCTGTCACGTCAAGTTCTGACCTGATCTAAATAGTACCACCTGTTCTTTTCCATGATGGCAATAATGCCTGCCAGGATGCAAGGATGCGTCTTCATGCCAGAAATCTGTCGACTGTGACAAATTGCTGTGTAGAGGGCAAACTTGAACTTGCTGGCCAAGATAGTTTAGAATAATTGTCTGAAGGTTTTAGGTTCGAAAGGAAAAAGGGAGGTCGTGTGCCATTAACGTACTAATAATTTGAATTCAGTGTTCGATTCAAAATTAATATGATATGAGCAATTGTAGGCCACAAGTATACCTATCAATCTTTAAAACGATTGAGAGTAGGAGTTGGAACCTTTGGGTACCCCACGATAAGGTACAATTTGCTCATGATTATCTCACAATATGGGGATATAAGTTATTTATACATGGGTCAGGAAATTTTCTGCAATATTTTACTATACGAGTAATAAACAGGGAAAGAAAACAACCTATTTTCATCATTCAGTTTACCACTACTAGATGTCCAATTCATTTGAACTGGGAGGGTGGCAGTGCATTTGGACAAATATGGCAGTCAATGGCAAACCTAGAGCGTAATTTTGGGGCATTCCAGGTCACTTGCTGTTGATTTTCAGTCACTTCCTGTTGATTTTTGGTTACTGAAGAGGAAGTGACCCGGGAGTCTACCCTAAATGAATAGACAGTAACTCAAACTCAACAGGAAAGGACCTGTAAATGTCCCAAAAATCGGCTGCAATTGGTCTGGTTTCGGATGATCTAAATGGATTAGGCATCTGGCGCCGTCAATGGCAGCCGTTGAGTTAATAGAGACACTATTCTCGTAGAAGATTTTGGTAGCAATTTGTTGGTCCTGTGTTTCAACAGTTACACCTTTTTGAAACGATATATCTTTCCATGGCTCCAGTTGCTAACGTCATGAATATTAATGAGCAAAGGTGACGTATTATGTGCGGTACGCTATTGAGAGTAACCAATATTTGACACACAAAATCCAACCCCCCGAGGGTTAGCAGAGAGAGCCAATAGCAATATATATTTTTAAATGTAATTCCTTGAGAGCCATACTTGGAATTTAAAAGTAAAAATACCTTTGCCTTTCATAGGCAAAACAGCAACACTTTCCTAATGTATTGTGTCACCGACAACATACCTTGCAATCACACTGAACTGGGATACATTGCTTACGTCCATTGACTCATCCAGCGAGAGAGAAAAACGGTGCCGCATTTATGTCTTTCACTGGCGTTGCTTCAATGTGACTTGACATGATGGTCCGATCGTGAACAGTTCTTGCCGATAGGAGCATGTCTGTTATGCGTTATATTATTTTGTCTTTATCCGAATAGACGTCAAAGCGTTCATGGGCAACATCCAACATAAATGTTTTGGTATACTCCCCATCTGTGAATGGGTTTCCGTTTCTTATAATTGCTAAACCGCCAGCAAAGCTAGCCGAAGTCCAGAAACCTTGTTGGATCCAAACACGGAGTTGTTGCTGACTGGCTTGCACTCTTGACAGTTGTTGACATGCTTTCTTCTTGCAGTCCCCCGCAGGGTATTTTGACGCAAACGTAGCATGGCGTGTGTATAGTGCCGCTTAATATTTGACCGTTTGATAGATGCAATTTTATCATTGCATATTAGAAACATTACCAAACCCGCTCCTTCTCCAAAGGCAATTTCCTCTGTCCATTACTGTCCATACGCCGTCTTTTTTCTTTTATCCATCTTTTCAAAAGGGTATCTAAAATTAGTTGGGTGATGACGTGGGTTATTCATTTACGAATCGCACGGCGAACAGGTGGGCAGACCCATGATTTGCACACGCCAAATCTGCCGCTATTTGCAACAGCAAAATACGGCAACTCCACATGAACACTGTCTGCCGATAGGAGCATGTCTGTTATGCGTTATATTATTTTGTCTTTATCCAAAAAGACGTCAAAGCGTTCATGGGCAACATCCAACATAAATGTTTTGGTATACTCCCCATCTGTGAATGGGTTTCCGTTTCTTATAATTGCTAAACCGCCAGCAAAGCTAGCCGAAGTCCAGAAACCTTGTTGGATCCAAACACGGAGTTGTTGCTGACTGGCTTGCACTCTTGACAGTTGTTGACATGCTTTCTTCTTGCAGTCCCCCGCAGGATATTTTGACGCAAACATAGCATGGCGTGTGTATAGTGCCGCTTAATATTTGACCGTTTGATAGATGCAATTTTATCATTGCATATTAGAAACATTACCGAACCCGCTCCTTCTCCAAAGGCAATTTCCTTTGTCCATTACTGTCCATACGCCGTCTTTTTTCTTTTATCCATCTTTTCAAAAGGGTATCTAAAATTAGTTGGGTGATGACGTGGGTTATTCATTTACGAATCGCACGGCGAACAGGTGGGCAGACCCATGATTTGCACACGCCAAATCTGCCGCTATTTGCAACAGCAAAATACGGCAACTCCACATGAACACTGTCTGCCTCACCTGCGTTGCCTATGCGGTTGGTAATTACATAAATAGATAGACACAAAAGCATGTATACTTGCCACTTTCCCACTTAAAGTACTACAAACCAGCTTTCTAGTCGCCGGTGATAGTCGCCAGTTCGCACTTGTACAAAAGAGTCTAACGAAACTTTTTTTTATGATTAAAGTTTTGTTGCCAGGTCAAAATAGCCATATCTGGCTCGCGAGCCATAGTTTCCTGACCCCTACTCCTTTGTTCATGATACCATGGAATAGATGTTAAACTACTGGCCACACGATGAGATGGAGATCTTGCATTCATCAAGGATTTGTTTCAGCATAGACTTTATAATGATATTGACGGGGCACGGGGCCGATTAATAGGTCAAAGCTGACCAAGTGGTATCACAAAGAGCTTTTTTTTGTTGAAAATTCTTGTGAATAAATGATTAAATTCCTGAATTCTTCATAGATATGGACGTAAAACAGTCTCGATTCTTGGTTAAAAGCAAAAAAAAAACAAAAAAACTGCAGTTAGGATTTATTTTACGTAACAATGTCGAAGTACGATGCTAGTCTGTTAGTCAATGTAGCGGCCGCCATATGTAAACAAAGCTTTTCCGTTGAAAAGTCTTGTGAATAAATGCTTAAATCCCTGAATTCTTTATAGATGTGGATGTAAAACAGTCTCGATTCGTGGTTAAAAGCAAAAAAAAGGTTAGCAATATTATTATTATTATTATTATTTTGCAGTTAGCATTTATTTTACGTAAATATGTCGAAGAATGGTGCTAGTCTGTTAGACAATGTGGCGGCAGCCTTACAACAAAGAGCTTTTTAAGTTGAAAATTCTTGTGAAAAAATGAAAAATATAACAATTACCTTGAATAATCGAACAAATCACACCTGAGACAATCCTTCCTGTTTGTATGCGGTACAGCTTTCGTACTTTTTCAACCTGGATCGCTGCATGTGTCGCTGTGACCGACTGCGAATAACTGAAGCGAATTGTGGGATGGCCCCCTACTTGAAGGCGTGGCACAGTGACGGTCGAATCTGGCCCGTTAATATCATTACGAAGTCTATGGTTCCAGTATAGCTTTTGCCATTACTAATCTCAGATGCAAAGTGCCTTTAATAAACTGCAACAGATTTAAACCACTTTAGCCATGTCAAGTGTGGCATCAGCTACAGATCAGCATTATATCAATGGGTAGAATTTGAGTATTCTACAGTATATACGTACATGCTGTATTTTTTTTTTTTTTTTTTTTTTTTTTTTTGTATTACTGTATTTTTTCGGACTATAAATCACAGTTTTTTTCATAGTTTGGCTGGGGGTGCGACTTATACTCTGGAGCGAGTTATATATGAAATTATTAACACATTATTATATCTTTTCACATGTTATTTTGGTGTTTTGGACTGACACTGATGGTTTGGTAAACTTGTTATCATGTTATCTGAATAACTCTTAATAGCTATGTTACGTTAACATCCCGGCCACGTTCGCATTTCGTTGTTCATGCATCATGTAACATTATCATATTGTACACTTATTCAACATGTTGTTCTCTATTGTATTTTTGTTTTAAATTGCCTTTCAAGATGACATACTGTATCTGTTCTATGTGTTGGATTTTATCATGTAAATTTCCCCCCAAAATGCGACTTATACTCTGGTGCGACTTATATATGTTTTCTTTCCTCTTCGTTGGGCATTTTATGCCTGGTGCGACTTATATTCCAAAAAATATGGTACTTATTATTTTCTCTTTGTTTCTCCTGTTATTTCTGTTACTGTTTCACTAGTCATGACTCTTGTTAAATGATTTATCTGGGGGTGAAAATGTGTAAACACACTAAAGGCCTTATCTGCACCCATTGACCTCTGTAGCATCTTTTTTCCCACGTCAATTGCCATTTTTTCCCTCCACATAACCTCCAACTTCAGTATTTGCACATGTCACATCATGTTGGTGTTGCAGAGCTTTGTCTCCCTTAGCCAGTGCTTACATGGAAGAATACAGACAAATAAAAACATGTTTGTTTCTTAAGTCAAACAAAATGTAATGCTCTTGTCAAGGTATTTTAATAATAAGGGAAAACTGACTGATTGCTAATATCCTTAAATGAATTATGTACGTTAAACAAGGGCTGATTAAGCCCTAAAAAATAATGGGTAAAAGTGCTTTTCTTTTATGTAGAAAAAAAAAAATGAAGAGCCATGGTTACATAATCACTGTTCATCATCACTTTGCTATGTTGAGTTATCAGCTTACTTCCTTAGACATATTTCAAAAAAATATTCCTCTCTTTTCAGTTATTTAATGTTCAGCAGGGTGGCACAGTTCTGAAATAGAAGGTTCAACATATGGAATTTCCATGTTTGCCAATTGCATGTGTTTCAGTTTCCTCCCACATCCCAAAAATTATGCATGGGAGGGCAGTTGAACAATCTAAATTTTCCCTTGGTTTGAATAGGAGTATGAAAAGCTGTTTGGTTTGTTTATGTGTGCCATGTCATTAGTTTGCAACTAGTTCAGGGTGTACCTGCCTCCTACTGGTTGTCAACTAGGATAGCTTCCAGCACCGCCACGACCCTTGTGAAGACAAGCAGTATGGTTAAAGATGTACTGTTTTATCCTACATGTAATAGCACAAAATTTGTCTGTCTGTTCAGCTTTTCTACATGCCAGGCTTTATTCTGAAAACGGTCATCAAACTTGCTTGAAAGATTTATGGTAGACAAAGTGCCACATGATAGTTGGCCTGCCGCGATAACAAATTATACTAGACGATATATTGTCTCATAAATGATTGCCGATATGCGACATTATTGGCAATTTGTAAAATCAAATTCAACCACTAATGTAGTAACAATACATCCTAATAAATCACCCATTCAAATGCAATGAATTGGTTAGAGCTGCAGCTATCGATTATTTTCGTAGTCGATTAATCTATCAACTAGTTAGTTCGAATAATCGAGTAATCTGATTAGGAACATTAGGAATACAATGTGTTGCAGAATAAATTTTAGGGGATGTAAAACAAAGGCTTGCTAAGATTGTACTTTGAAAAGAGCATTAAATGTGAATACAAAATAAAATTCCCGGAGTGTTTCTTCAAACTATACAGAATTGCAACCTCATTTAAAAATAAATTAAAATACCCAAGCTTAGCTTCAAACAGCATTAAAAAAAAAAATGAAAATCTAAGTACAACAAAAAAACAATTGGCTAACTTGCAGAGCAAACTTCAACTAGCTTAAATGCTATAAAATGCTAACACTGTTTTACATTGCGCTTAACAAATCTTTCAAGCATATATTCCCACAAAAAATATCTGAATATACCTATAAACTAAATTTCGAATGCATTAAAAAAAAAAAAAAAATTAGCTCAAAAACTTACCTTATGTTGGTTTTAACAGGGAGCAGCTGGATTCAGCCATGTTGAACGAGTTATTTCATCTTCACTGTTGCCACTAGAGGGCAGTGTATCCACAAAAATCAATAAAACTAAATGCAAACAATTAAGCAAAACAGACCATTACAACGCCACTTTAATTAAATGAATATTCGAAGTAGCAAAATTTGATTTGAAGCTTTTTTCTAACCAAATTACTCAAGTTAATCGATTAAACGTTGTAGCACTAGAATTGCTCTTCTGAAATGAAACACAAACTATCATCAAAATAATAAATATACTTAAAAAGCAATGCATAATGAGTCATTTGAAAGCTAGCTAAGTACAGAATATGAAATAGGTGAGAAACCCAATGCCATTTTTGTTCTCTGCCAATCAGAACCCATCAAAAAAGTATATTTGATCAAGAATTACTGTAAACCTGTCCTGCAAAGTGCGCATGTTTAGCAATTTGAAGCCAAATTATTCATTACCAATCATAATGGGTGTCATTTTAAAACTATTCTTAGTGTAGAATCCGAAGTATGTGAGGCTAACTCCAGAAATCATTTTTTACATGTTGACCATGATGTGCTTTTATTTTGTGTTCACCGGAAGTATATTTGCTGAGCCGCTAACCGTAAGCTTTACACTCACTTAAAAAAAAGAAAAAAGTGCACTTCATTTTTGTCACGCCTGCAAACAGTTTGCAAAGACATGTCAACAAAGCACATGGATTACTGGAACCATGTCCTAAGGTCTGATGAGACAGGCGAGCTTTCTTCAGAAGAGGCTTCCCCCTGGGGTGACAGCCATGCACATCAATTTGATGTAGAGTGGAGTGTATGGTCTGAGCACTAACAGCCTGACCCCCCACCTCTTTAATCTCTGCAGCAATGCTGACAGCACTCCTGTAACGAGTCACATGACATTTTGGAGGGAAAATGACAAGCAGCTCTCAATTTGGACGTTTAGGGATGTGCATTTTTTCATAGGGGTGTACTCACTTTTGTTGCCAGGGGTTTAGATATTAATGACTATATTTTGAGTTATTTTGAGGGGAAAATAAATAAACTCTATTATATAAGCTGCACACAGACTACCGTACTTTTCATTGTGTCAAAGTTTCATTTTGTCAGTGTTGTCCTATGAAAAGATATACTTAAATATCTGCAGAAATCCGAGGGGTGTACTCACTTTTGTAATACACTGTATAATATTCTATTCTATAATAATCTTCAAAGTAGCCACCCTTCGCTCTGATGACATTTTTGCACACTCTTGCCATTTTCTTGATGACATTCAAGAGAGAGTCACCTAAAATGATTTTTGACGTCACAGGTATGCTTTTTCAGGGTTAATTAGTGGGATCTTTTGCATTATCAATGGGTTTTGGACTTTCATTTGTGTTGCCTTGAATGAGGTGTGTCCAAACTTCTGGCCTGTACTGTATGTGCTGGTATTATATTCTGGCGGTATGACAACCTTAAGCCAAAATATCACCGTATTGCAATTGCAGCTCTAAAATGTGTTACTTTGACAATCTGGGTTTAAAAGAAAGGGGGGAAAAAATCTTTTTTCCACTGAACAGGATTTTTATTTTTCAAAAAATATGAGCAAATTTGAATATAAGTATAATGTTAACTTAAAATAAATTAAAAAAAAAAAAAAAAAAAAATTCTTAATAAAATTAAAATAAAAGCCGTCCTTTAGGGGAGCCTAAACCTGCAGCCACAGCTCAACATTATTACCGTCAGAACAAAAATAATTGAATCATTTTCCATAAAAAGCAAGTGTGTATGACTCGTATCATGGTTACATTATACACACACTCTTTCTCAACACACAGTTGTCAGAGAGAAAAAGAACATCATGTTTTGCCACCGCTAGACGCACTTAAGACGTTGGAGTTAACTCTTTAATAAACCTTTAATTTTGTAGTAATGCAAAGTGTTACATTTAAGTGTAGAAATGCAAAATCAGCCACCAAATTGGCAGCCACCCTCCGCTAACATGTCAGTTGGCCCTCCTCCTCTAAGCCACGGCCGTCTGTAACGTTTCTGTAGCCGAAGTATTCCCATACCGGCGATTTCATTTTCTTCGATGGGGGAAAAGGTTCCGGAGTTTCACCTCCTCCAGCCATCGTTTAGCACAGTTGACTCACTGACACTGAGCAACAATATTTTTGGGACGTAACAGCATCTTTAATACCTTAGGGGCGGTATGACCGAATTTTTTTTGCGGTTTTGAAACCTTGACGTTTTCATACCACGGCATATCTTAGAAACGGTAATCGGCACATGTCTAGAACTGAATATGCATTAGGGATGTCCCGATCCAGGTTTTTGCACTTCCGATCCAATACCGATATTGTTTTGCACTTCCGATCCGATACCGATGCTGGCCGATACCGATACCGACCTATCTGAGCATGTGTTAAAGTTATTTAGCCTCCTTACTTAGTTGTCAGACTCATGTTGAAAAAGGTTTTAGTACCCTTGATAACAACTATCCAGCTGGATTAGGTGAGTCTGAATAACACACAATGGTTGGTAACAAGAAACTGACCTGTTTATTCAGTGACAAACACAAAACATTATAAATAACAAACAGAAATGGCATAGTCAGTCAGTAAAACGTGCAAATAATATTGTAAACTGTCTTAAAAAAGCAAAACACACCAACAACCTCAGTGGAAAATCCCACAAATCCCCCAAGCTATTAGATGCTTTTAATGTTTCGTGCATTAGTTACAAAAATTGTATTAAAAAGCCTCTCAGGTTTAAATAAACGACTATTTCAGTATCAAGTTAACATTTTAAAACAGTAAATAAAATACTAAAGTCCCCATTCTGTATCAGCAGCTTTAAACTACATTCAATTCATTTCATTTTGCGAATCAACTGTTAAAGTTGTTAAAATTGCTCCCGTTATTCCATAATTTTCCTTCTGTCTACTTTCAACACGTGAAAGTTTTAAAACTGTTTTGAAGATAGATTCAAGTCAAGATTTTGCCGATTTAGGAGTATTTTAGATAAAAAGTTAATTATGTTCGCTTGGAAGGTTCACAACAGGCTACTAGGGAAGTCTCCTGCTTTAAGATGGCAGCCGTTTAGTTTTCCATACTTCAATGTTGCTAACGCAGTCGAGTCTGTCGTGTAGCATCTGGCTCTATTTACATATGATATCTATTATCTCCAGTAAAACGACGTTGACGTAGTTTGTTGCGGCTGTCAGCAGAAGTCGGGTATTCTTGTGTTTTTTATCCAGCGGCATGAGTTGAGCTAAAGCCGTGAGTTGAGCTTTGGCATTACCCGGGTCTAAGACCAGTTATGTTTACTTTGGTGTGTATTAGTTCCGCTTTACTTGACATATTTCAATAATCGGAATTTGGATGTTTGTGAATCGTTCTCGAATCGTCAGCGGCCGAATCGCGTGTTGGATGGTGCGTCTTTACTCACGTGAGATAATGGCTCGTCATCCAGAATGAATTCTTCGGCAATGACTCGTTATTCCCTGGGCTTTGGGACTGTCGGGTGCCAGTTTGTCACGCATAGCAAAAGTTTCTGCCAGTGTTAGTTGCGTAGGACCTTTCTTTTTGTCTTCGGTTTTCTTAACATACTCCTCATATTGTTTGCGGTGGTATTTCGCTAAATGCTTGATTAGGTTGGTTGCAATAAAACTTCTTACAGCTTTACCACTACGCTTGACTTTATTGTGGCATATGTTGCTCACTGCCTCTCCGTCTTTGTCGTCCTTTAAGGTGAAATGATCCCACACAGCTGGCATTTTTACCGATAAAGTCTCTCGGTAAATTGGGAGACGGTAATGTAAATGTAGTGTATTGAAGGTGTGCCGTAAAATGTGGACGGGACTTTAGGGAAACCGAAGCAAAAACTGGAATCGATTATGTAAATCGGTGCGCTGGAAAACACGGACCGGACTTTTAAAAAAAAAAAACTGGATCAGAAGTCTGGATCGGAATTTTTCCCATGTTCCGATCCGATGCGCATTTTTTTGCCCATATCGGCGTCCGACATCTCTAATATGCATGCACGCGATAATAAATCACAGCCAGGAAAATTACCGCCCTCATTTTTATTTACCGTGCGATTAATTGACTTATTGCATATCAAGGCAGTCTTGCATGATAGATTAAAATATGATTTCAATATGACACAAATCATGGTATCTATCATTACCAATAGTGTTTTTGATGTAATTTCCATTATCTTGATGCAAAAATATTTTTGGGGGCAGAACCAAATTTTCTCTCACTGTCCAAAAGAGCTATTTACCATAATGTATCTTTTGATTTCTTTTTTGTAGATGCAACTACTTGACAAGTTTCCAATTGAGGGCGGACAAAAAGATCCAAAGAAGAGGATTATCCCCTTTCTCCCAGGTAACAGCCTGCTCTCTGAACAGACTCCTATATCAATAATGTATGTGCAGTGCGTCAGTGTGAACTTAGCAGTGATGCTAGTGTGCTCTGCACGTGCAAGTACAAATTACTGCTGACATGATGACATCTCAACTGTGATTGTCGCCCTACTCGGAGTATTTCTTATTTTTATTTGTTGGAGAGTCGCTGATCAAACATCTAGTGACGCATTCACAGATCGATTAATGATATGGATGTGTTTGTGCGTGTGTCCATAAATCCTTCCATTGATCCAAGTTGTGCCACACATGCTTGTCTCCTGTGTTGTAAGTCACCGCCTGACATTCAGGCGCATGCCGACCCACAGGAGAGTGGCAGTGATCAATAGTGGTGTTTGTGGCTCTTTAGTGTCTATGGCAGAAATTTCAGTGTCTCTGCTTATCAAACTGATATATTGCGTTGAGTGCATCTCTGTATAGTGCAGTACTTAAAGGTTTATCACCTTGATTTCTTTAACACTTATGGTGTTAAAATTGTGTTTTAGTAAACACTCTGTTTAAAGCCTGCAGTCAAGAGTCAAGACTCATCCTAGCGTTTACTGAATTTTTTCCATCTCAAGCTCTTCTAATGTAAAGCGGACCTAAACACGTGATGTCAACATTTGTTTGTATTTAAATGGGAGTATTTCTTATTTGCTGCTTTTTATATAAATCTAATGAATGTTTATTCTAGGATTTAATATGGCATCTTCTGGTTTATGCAAGCAGACAGTTGTTTTTTTTCTATCTCGTGTTAGTGTAAATAAATGGAACTTAATTACATTTTTAATAACAAGAATTGGTCAGATCCATTTATAAGCTAATAGTGAACATGCAACTCTGCTGAATCGTAATGGATGTTCTCGCATCCTTCAAGTTAGTGTAACTAACAGACTGCAGCCTCCAGTCCAAATGATGAGCTGGCCACCACCACCATTCGTACGGTGTATTAGCGTAACACTTTCAGGGAACTTCAAAAGAAAAGCCTACCAAATAATACTTGAACAAATGTACTGTGATGCTATTTTCAAGGCAATATGCTACTGTTGCTATGAAGTCTATTCCAATGATGAATGTTTGTTTAATTCGTATTCCACAAATGCAGTGTTAATCGGAGTACCATGGTAAAAAAAAAAAAAAAAAAAGGAACATTTGTATTTTCCTTGACAAGTAATGTACAACCTCTTGAACTGAAGTCACAACAGCAAATACACTGCTGGCCAAAAGTATTGGCACCCCTGCAATTCTGTCAGATAATGCTCAATTTCTCCCAGAAAATGACTGCAATTACAAATGCTTTGGTAGTAGTATAGTCATTTATTTTGCTTGCAATGAAAAAACACAAAAGAGAATAGAAAAAAAAATCATGATCATTTTACACAAAACTCAAAAAATGGGCCGGACAAAAGTATTTGCACCCTTTGAAAAATCATGAGATGTTTCCCTAATTTGTGTAATTAACACCACCTGTTACTAACCTGTGGCATATAGCAGGTGGTGGTAATAACTAAATCACACTTGCAGCCAGTTAAAATGAATCAAAGTTGTCTCAACATCCGTCCTGTGCCCTTGTGCGTACCACATTGAGCATGGAGAAAAGTCAGAAGACGAAAGAACTGTCTGAGGACTTAAGAAGCAAAATTGTGAGGAAGCAAGGGCAATCTCAAGGCTACAAGTCCATCTCCAGAGACCTGAAAGTTCATGTGTCTACCATGCGCAGTGTCATCAATAAGGGTAAAGCCCATGGCACTGTGGCTAACCTCCCTAGATGTGGACGGAAAACACACATTGACGAGAGATTTCAACGAAAGACTGTGCGGGTGGTGGATAAAGAACCTCGACTAACATCCAAACAAGTTCAAGCTGTCCTGCAGTCCGAGGGTACAACAGTGTCAACCCGTACTATCTGTCAGCGTCTGAATGAAAACTCTATGGTAGGATACCCAGGAAGACCCCACTTCTGACCCAGAAACTAGGGTTGTTCCGATCATGTTTTTTTGCTCCTGAGCCAATCCCGATCGTTTTAGTTTGAGTTTCTGCCGATCCCGATATTTCCCGATCCGATTGCTTTTTTTTTGCTCCCTATTCAATTCCAATCATTCCCGATAATTTTTCCCGATCATATACATTTTGGCAATGCATTAAGAAAAAAATGAATAAAACTCGGACGAATATTTACATTCAACATTCAGTACATAAGTACTGTATTTGTTTATTATTACAATAAATCCTCAAGATGGCATTTACATTATTAACATTCTTTCTGTGAGAGGGATCCATGGATAGAAAGACTTGTGACTTTTTGTATTGTGACTAAATATTGCCATCTAGTGTATTTGTTTGAATTTTCAGTAAATGATACTGTGGCCATCCCAAATGCATGATGGGAAGTGCACCCATGACTGTGCGTCGTGCTAGCAATTGGTATATCTTCTCTGCGTTGGGAAATAACTTAAGGTGTTAAGTCAAAGATCAATTGTAACCTTGCTTCCCCACATTGCTTCCCATGATATTGCTATTCATAGGGAGAGGGATTGCAAGGCTTTATCAAAATAAAATATGGCTCCAAAGGCTGCCAAACTCCACCCTACTAATTTTGTGCTGCCTTATATCTCTCTATATAGGTAAAACGGCATCATTACAAATTGAGTGCGACAACGAGTGAGAGGGTAGTTCAGCGCATACATTAATATATATACCGTGACACATTTTTAAATAAATTTATTGCTGCCGTTATCGGGATAACCCTACTTTATGCCTAAACTAAAGACTCTAAATGAGTGTAACATATTATTTCTGTAACGTTAAATACAATTAGAAAATAATTTAATTAAAATATGTATATATTAAAAAAAGGCATAGCCAATATTTTTTGCCGAATCCGATACTTTGAAAATAACGTGATCGGACCCGATCGATCGGCCATCTCTACCAGAAACATAAAAAAGCCAGGCTGGAGTTTGCCAAAACTTACCTGAGAAAGCCAAAAACGTTTTGGAAAAATATTCTCTGGTCAGATGAGACAGAAGTAGACCTTTTTGGGAAAAGGCATCAAAATAGTTAACAGGAAAAAAAAAACAAAAAAAACCCGAAGCCTTCAAAGTAAAGAACAAGGTCCCCACAGTCAAACATGGCGGAGTTTCCCTGATGTTTTGGGGTTGCTTTGCTTACTTTGGCACCGGACTGCTTGACCGTGTGCTTGGCATTATGAAGTCTGAAAACGTATATGTAATGTATGGCCCAGTGTGAGAAAGCTGGGTGTCCTTCAGAGGTCATGGGTCTTCCAGCAGGACAATGACCCAAAACACACTTGAAAAAGCACTAGAAAATGGTTTGAGAGAAAGCACTGGAGACTTCTAAATTGGCCAGCAATGAGTCCAGACCTGAATCCCATTGAACACCTGTGGAGAGATCTGAAAATGACAGTTTGGAGAAGGCACCCTTCAAATCTCAGAGACCTGAAGTAGTTGGCCAAAGCAGAATGGTATAAAATTCCAGCAGAGCATTGTAAGAATCTCATTGATGGATACCGGAAGCGTTTGTTCGCAGTTATTTTGTCTACAGGTTGTGATACCAAGTATTAGGCTGAGGGTGCCAATACTTTTGTCCGTGTTGTCCGGAGTTTTATGTAAAATGATAATGATTAGAAAAAAAAAAAAAAAATCATTCTCTTTTGTGTTTTTTCATTGCAAGCAAAATACATGAAGCTATTACCAGCACTACCAAAGCATTTGTAATTGCAATCATTTTCTGGGAGAAACTGAGCATCATCTGACAGAACTCCAGGGGTGCCAATACTTTTGGCCAGCAGTGTAGGCATACAGAGGTATCATTGCGACCATAATCTGTTCCTTGACATGATTTTGATAAGTTCCATAGCCCAAACTGCGGTCATCATAAAACCTTTATTAACTGTACAGTCAATGTTTAATAACACATTCTATTCGTGTTGGTCAGACTATTGCTGTGCCAAACCTTACTGCCATCTCCTGGTGGGATGGAGTTTTACACGATCTTAGAAACACCATACTCTCAACCCAACCAAATTTAGCTTGACTTTTTTCATTCCTTTATAATTAAAATACTTAATGACTTCTTACCTACCATAAACATTTTCCCTTTGCTCCCATGCAGGCAAAATTCTCTTCCGGAGGAGTCATGTGCGAGACGTGGCCATGAAGCGACTGCGTTTCATTGACGACTACTGCAGGGTAAAGAAACCTTATTGTAAACATCCTTCAGTTCCCCATTTGACCCTGGGGAATATCTCTAGTCTTTTGGGGGTCAGAGGTTATGGTCTTGTTGTGCTTTCACATGCTTCAGACATGGGATATGTGATGTATATACTGGACTGTCTCAGAAAATTAGAATACACAATATTCTAATTTTTTGAGACAGTCCTGTGTATATATACAGGACTGTCTCAGGAAATTAAAATACACAATATTCTAATTTTTCTGACTGTCTCAGGAAATTAGAATATTGTGTATTCTAATTTCCTGAGACAGTCCTGTATATATACACAGGACTGTCTCAAAAAATTAGAATATTGTGTATTCTAATTTTCTGAGACAGTCCAGTATAATTATAGTGAGGAGTCTTTCAACACAAGTACTGTATTAAATTTCGAAGAAAATCTGATACTTTACATATCTTATACATTGGACATTGTGCTTGGCAAGTGGAGCACCATAATTCATCTAAGTAAAGCAACTGTACAAAGTGCATCTAAGTATTCAATTCCATTTTATTGCCTATATCCTAATTTAAACTCTATTAATGTGTACATTTCAAACTTGGGCCGGGAAGCAGATGCATTTTCTGGTATCCCGCATTTCTACCCACCTCATTTACATGAAAACATATGTTTAAATTATTATACCAATAAAGTACAATGCCCAATGTGACTTACATGTAAGTGAGTTTTGAACTTGGAATCAAACTTCTCCAAATTTAGAATCAGACTAATACACTGTGTATTTGAGCTTTGATGTACAAATACACTCTGTGATTAATTGGTAATTGTTTACCGGTAGTTAATATATATTTTAACTAGTCATGTGCTGGTTACCGGTTTGAAGGTATACCATGGTATGAAAACGTCAACGTTTCAAACCACTAATATTTTCTGTCATACCGTCCCTAAAATATTAGCTATTTTTTATGTCCCAAAAAGGCAGGGCTCATCCCTCCCCCTCAAGTTGTTCCTCAGTGTCAGTGAGTCAGCTGTGCTGCACGTTGGCTGGAGGACGTGAAACATCTTAACTTTTCCCCCCATCAAAGAAAACAAGAAAACCAAGTCACTCGAAAGGGAATACTTTGGGTACAAGAAAGTTACAGACAGCCGCGGCTTAGGGTGGGCCTACCAACATGTAAAACATGTTTGCGGGTGGCTGCCAGACAAGGCAAAATCTCCAGGATGATTTCGCATTTATACAAAATTAAAGGTTAGTAAATGTTGTCATGAAGGTTTCCCACTAGCTACGAAAGTTAACTCCAGCATGTGTACTGTGTCTAGCAGTGGTAAAACATACTGTAACGTAAGCTTGTTAATGAGGCAGATAACATGGCTAATTAGCATGCCAATTTAATTTTATTTCAAATATTTCAATTTTTTTTTTTTTTTTTTGTAAGTTTGTATGTTTATTTAACTCAACATTACACTTATATTTCAATTTGCTATTAAGTTATTTTGAAAAATGTAAGTCCTGTTCAATGAATTTTTGTAACTCAGAAATCTCAAAATAAAAAAATGTAAAGCTGTAGTTGCAATACTGCGATACCATGATATTTTTGCTTAAAGTGCCTGTGACAGCATAAAAAAATCTTAAAAAGCATTATTACGTAAATTACAATGGTATTTTGAGACGATTTGACTATATATAACAATTTGGCAAAGCACAGATGATGAGAAATTAGTCTGCCGTTTAGCCCCCCTGTCATTATAGCGTTCTAGTGACGTCGACAGGGTGACAATTTCATCTGATTTCGAATTCAGCCCCCTGAGGGGGAATTATTTAGAACAAGGAAAATGCGACAAAGAGAGGAGCAAAATGTCATTGTTTCAATCTCTCTTCTCCAATATTTTTACAAGATATTCTTTTTATCGAAGTATTTTTCCCCAATTGCTAAATAAATGGAATATGAAATGTTAAAAATGCATTTATTCAGTACGACATAACAATATTACTCCATAATGGTGAAAACTGTCGACTTCTTGCACCTCCTGAACGATATATTATGTCACTGGAATTAATCCGGCTTTTGTCATTTCCCTGACCCGGCTTTGGAGAGTGTAAACAAACCAGGAAGTGTGACAGCTAGCCGACGTGCCAACCTGAACCGAGCGGCATTTCCAAGTCATATTCGCGCCTTCCAAAGCAAAAAAATCACGCAAAACTACCCCAGAACATGTCACACAGCGGTGGGGTTGTCGATTATCTTCACCGATCGGCAACCCCAACAGCGACGAGCAAGTTACAGCTTGTCATTCCCCTGCTGCGGCCAGGAGTGCTCGTTGCCAGGGAGGCGGCTAGAGAATGACCTCCGGGCAAACCGGCCGACGTCGGAGGAGCGCGTAGATTCCCTAGCCCAACCCGAGGATAGTGGTCTATTGCCGGGCACATGAAAAGGTCAGAGTGGGCTGAAATTCGGGACGATATGGAGAACCGCGAGAGCAAAAGCTGAGTATAGCGCTCTCCCGGCGGGCACGCAAAAAGGACCGAGGGGGTTTGCGACAAGTTGCTGGTTGTCGGCCGAGTGGCCTTCTTGGAGGACAAGGAGCATTGTCAGCCACAAAATGCAAGCCATCTCCATTTTAACACGTGTGCCATGACCCCAGTATTTGACATAATACAAAACACGATGTTTACTCACTTCCCCGTAAGTTCAATTGTCACACAGTTGTTGGACTTGTTTTGGCCAATCTCCGCGGTGAACGGGAAGTTTTTGAAACCCAAAAAGGCTCACACACCTCTCCCTGGTGCAGCAACAAAACCCTGCAGCACATTTGGCTGGCGTGATGAGAAAAATAAACAAATTCATCTACAAAATCAGCTAAATCCGCAGTCCATCTGCATGCTATAAAGCAATGCTGGATTGTGAGACGCTGACCCGGATGACATCATATTCGCATTTTTCCTCAATCCAGGAAGTCACTCATTGTCATGGCGCGGATTTTAAAAAATTGAATACATAAATCGATCGCTTCCACACACATCCAAGCGGTCCATTTCATTCAGGAGCATTAAAATACCGCGTGAAATATGAAACATGATTTTTGCTGTCATAGGCAGTTTAAGGTTATCATACCGTCATAATCTCTGACCAGCACATGCCTAATTTTAACACATTTCCCCTCAAATTGATCAAAATAAAATAATTCCATTTACAATCATTGTATGAGATACATTAAGAATGTGAACATGTCTTATTCCACTGCTTATTCCTCATATCTATTCCTCATTTAGACCCGCTCCTCTTTAGTGCAGTTATATTGGCAGGATTTCTTGGGCATTTTTAGGGCAAAAGTGACAAGGACAGCACATTTTACCCCCTTGAATATCTTGATAAATGCAATATGTGATGATTGCTTGATTAATATATAGAAAAAGCAATCCTAAAGTCCAATGCTATAGTTTTCCTAAATTAAGCGAGCCTTACCCGTACCCAACTAACCTAAAGCAATGTTGTGTTTAAAGTTGCGATAGTGAGCCTGTTTTTCTCTACGTTTTCTTTCTGCACCCTGTTCACGAGGCAAACAACAGAGAGCAAGAGTAATTACCCACTGCTCTCAAAGCATCTGCTCTCTGGAGATTGTAGGGATGCTGAGTACATCCAGTCTTGGGTACACAGTGAGCTACTACCTCTTCAATCAAAACCACAATTCTCTATCAATAATATAGCGCGCTATGAATGCAATAAGAATGTTGCTCAGATTTGAACATCATTCGGCATACAATACAGTAAAATGTTGCTTACTATAGCTTTCGTGTGCAACACCACATGCATGTTCTAATTCTTCCTTTAAAGCGGCAGACAGTTAAATATTGACGTTTACTCCTAGTGGTGGGAACCTCTGGGTACCACCTCCTTGAAGTTGGCCCCTCATCAGATGCAAATTTATATCAAAATGATGTCAATCGTTTGAGATTCGTTTGTGTGCTGCTAATGTTTTTTTTTTTTTTTTTTAAAGATATTTACAATTATTTTGTCGTTCAATCTGAGGTCAAACAGCCCCCATTTGATTAAAAATGGTGTCTCTCGTTAATGCTTCGTTTGGACTGCAAAAATTTTCGTTTGTACTGCCATCGCTTTCTAGCTATTGAGATATTAATTTTGAGTGATGACGTCACTCGCAGCTTTTCCGTATCCAACTCCCACGGGTGACTGAGCGTACCAACTCTCTTAATAACAGAGAGTGTCCCAACAACTAGCGTAAACGTAGTACAAACAAATGGCACCCATTCGGGCCGATTTTGCAGTAAATGGGGGGGCTTGAGATATTAATTTCGTGTGATGACGTGACTCGCAGCCCCCCATTTACTGCAAAATGGACCCAAAGTTGTGCCATTCGTTTTTGCTCCGTTTGCGCTAGTTGTTGGGACATCCCTCTGTTATTGAGAGAGTTGGTATGCTCTGTCAGCCGTGACAGAGGGTGTGTGAATGACGTCATCACTTGAAATTAATAGTGTTCCCTCGCTACTTTGCGCTTCAAACTTTGCGCCCTCAGTCCATCGTGGATTTTTTTCGATTTAAAAAAAATATATATATAAAATATATAAATATATAAATATATATATATTAAAAAAAAAATATATATATATATATATATATATATATATATATATATATATATATATATATATATACAGTCTTTTATAGAGCTGTTATGATTCGATCAGGTAGTCTGTCATTCTTGCTCCTACCCCGCTTTTCTTGGTCAAGGCAGTGCACTGGGGTTGCTTATTAAAGTTAACGATGATTGACAGACGTTAAAGTTTGATCTTGCCAGAGGCGCTTGTAAGCCGAAACTTCAATGCCCCACATACGTCAATCATTGACTTGATAAACAGTTGCTGTGGCAACTCATTGTGTGTAAGTGAGCAGCATGAGCGGATTTGAGTGGACTCACTCATTGAAGCATTTTATAAAGACAAGCATTTTTCTCCTTTATTCTTGTTTAGAAATAATTCGGTGGGACAGTAAAATGTCATGATTATTAAATTTGAAGTGCTTACAAACCATTTATTAATCCTCCATGATTTCTAAGTGGGAGAACTTGCAAAATAGCACGGTGTTCAAATACTATACATATACATTTTTTATACTTTAGGGAAAAAAGTGAAAAAAAAAAGTCTTATATGTATCGCGTTTCATTGCTAAATGCGAATAAATACATTGAAGACACACAGACGCAGCGGGTTGTGGTCCCCATTAACTGCAAAAAACGTGATCACTGTATCTCAATATCTCAAAAACGATAGCAGCATGTCAGGATACGCGGGTAGTGTGGACCCAAATGCAGGGAAAGGGAGGCGAGACAGATGAATCATGCAAAAATGGTTTAATTAAATCACACAAAAAACAAAGTGCAAAACAAAGGCTGTTATGATCCAAAGAAAGTACAGAGGCAAACAAAACTGCTACTAACTAAAGACTGGGTATCAAAAATTTGCCTGCTTGGACACAAGGGCTTGGACGGTGAAAACTGTGGAGAACAAACGCTGACTAACACATGGGCATTGACAATGACGCAACAAGGGGTGAAAAGAAACTGGGAGCTTATATACACACAGAGACAAGGGGTAACGAGACAACGAGGAACAGATGGGTGACACAGAAGGATGCAGGCTGGCGGCTACACTAGGAGCAGGCACAACAGGCGAAATCAACGGCAATCACAGGAACACACTAGGAGGGAACCAATACAAAACCTAACACAGCATTTGAATTCTTACAGCACAAACCAAGCATAAACTATTAATACCATTTTAGCCATTTTTAATCAAAATGGGGGGCTGGTTGACCTCAGATTGACCTATAAAAAGAATAAAAATAAAATAAATAAAAAATAGCAGCACAGACACAATTTTTTACAACACAAACAAGCTCAAACGTAGCACAAACAATTGACATTATTTTCATATAAATTTGCGTCTGATGGGGGGCCAACGTTACGTAGGTCTGGGCATCTCCCCATACGATACGATTTGAGATAAAAGGCTCTCGATAATGATTATATCACAATACAAATACGATATTTATCGATGAATGGATCAGGAAATCAATTTACAATATTCTAACATACAACTATGAAAGTTTGATGTTTGATTGCCATTGACGGCGTCTAATTATTTTTGACTGGGAATGAATTGGATGTCTAGCGCCATGAGTTAACTTAGACGCTATTATAATGGGAAATTTTTATCTGATAACAAATTCTGCTAGCAACCGGTTAGTTCCTTCATAAAACAGTCACATCTTTTTAAAGCGATATTGATTCTTGGCGGGCGCATATTGATATCCTATGGGAATACAAAGTATTGTGATATATCACCACATCGCGATATTGTCACTTCCCTAGTTAAAACGATAAAATAGGATCACCTATAGCATTTTGGCTGGATAGTATATGAAATCACCATCACCAAATAAGATACATTGGTTAAACTAATTTCTTCTCTGTTAAGGCACTTGTGAGACTCCCCCGACAAATCTCCCAGAGTGAAGAGGTGCTCCACTTCTTTGAGACAAAAGCTGAGGACCTCAACCCCCCTGTGGAGTAAGTGTTGAGACACAAACATGCAAACTTAATGTTTTTATTGGATTAATTATATGGTGCTCGTCAGTGAGGTGTTTTTAGGAAAGGAAAATATTAAATGGAATAGATGCGGCACTGTTGTGCATCATATAGGGCTACAACCCTGTAGTGGTTCTCAGATTGCAATTTTAGTGTATAAGTGTCTCATAAAACATGTAACTTATTATATTTGAAAGGATTATGCATTATTAATCATTGACCCAAGCCTGTATGCATTCATATATACTCATATACATGCTCAGCATACCTATAAAGTCAGGTTATGGATTCACCCAGCATATTCCCTGTAGTCCATTACCATGTCATCTTTTACGCCATGGATTTCTTACAAGCTAATTTAATGATATGTGGGTGTGGGGGGGTGTGCGTGTGTGTGTGTTGATATGAAAGCGTAAGACATTTATAATAGCAGGAGAGGCCCTTTGGGTAGCTTTTAATTGGTCACTCTCTGCTTCCCAAACTGGTACGCCGTTAATGCTGTGTTCATTTATAAAATCATCCTGTATGCACTCCAGGCACTCTAGCCAAGTATTCTTGTTACATACCAGCTTGTGTCCTATTGGCATTTTTTTATTTTTAATATTATTTCTCTCCCCCTTTTCACGGATTATTAGAAATTGTCATATTCTCTTGGTTCACTGCTAAACCAAAATATTAGACTAGTGGAAGAAAAAACTCAAAAAAAAAAACAAAAAAAAAATAGGAAGACATTCTAGAAACCTTAAATGCTGTCAAAAGTAATACTTTTAAGTCTGGACCAGTGTTGTTTATGGAAGCCCTTTAAATTTTTGTTTTGGTCTTTTGGACAAAAATAATTGTTGGTCTTAGTCATGTTTTAGTAATTTCAAAATGTGTTCTTCTTCGTCTACTCTTAGTCGACAAAATCGCATACAAACTTTGCCCAGTTTTAGTCGACAGTTACATATGTTTTCGTCTGTAAAATTAAAAAGTTTTTGTCCAAAAATAAGGCTTCCAACAATTTTGAATGAAAATAGATGAGCTCATATTGTAGGGTCTGCAAGGACAACGCCGACTTCGTGACGATAATACAGTACACACTCAGCAGGAAATACAGAAACTGCAATTTCTGGAGACATTACAATGAGGCTTTGCTCTGGTAGATACAGATCTTAGCCCCGGCCAGGGTGATTTGGGGACATTTTGGGACAATATCAGGTCACTTCCTGTTGATGTGGGGACATTAGGGGGACACGTCCTATTGATATCAGGTCACTTCCTATTGTTTTAAGGACATTTTTGGACATGTCCTGGTGTTATCAAGTCACTTCCTGTTGATTTGGGGACATTTCCTGTTGATATCAGGTCACTTCCTGTTGATTTGGCGACATTTGGGGGACATGTTCTACTGTTATCAGGTCACTTCCTATTGATTTGGGGACATAAGTATTTTTGCCATTGAAAATGAATAAGACATTTGGACGTAAATCGACTTACATAAGCGTCAATGGAATCCAAGTAGATTGGCATCAAAAGAATCAACATATATGGGGTACATGGGCTACAATGCAATGTCAATGCCATTGGAAATGAATGGGAAATTTGCACGTACATGGCCGTCGATGGCATCGACTTACATATGCGTCAATGTAATCGAAGTACATTGGCATGAAAAGAATCGATTTAAATGGCTGTCAATGTCATTGATGTGCACGGTCCTCATTGGCATTTGTGTACATTGCAAAGTAAATGGCATTGGAAATGAATGGGAAATTTGGACTCAAAAAGTTGTCAATGGAATCCCTTTAGAAATGAATGGGACAGTTTTTGGCAAATTTTGGGGGAACCGTACGCTTTTTTTTTCCAAATTCTGTATACAACTTTTATGCCCCTCACCGTCCCCGAATTTTTTATGTTTTCATTTTTATCATGTTAATAATGGTGCTATTATGTATTTTAGAGTATTGGGACTGTTTTTAAAGAGTTGGGAACAATGCGAGCACAACAAGGTCCAACTGCCTTGCCTCTCGGTCAGAATGTGTTTACCGTAATGCTTAGATTACGCACATGCGCTAATTTAAAGATCTGCTTATTTGACCACGGGAGCACGAACGTCCGCTGACTTGACCGCAGCTTGCTTCTGCAACATAAGATTGTCTTTTAGCGTTAGCCAAGGGAAGAGTTTTAGCCAATCTGATTGGACTTTTTTAATCTTGTGAGCAGTGTCGCTGCTAACACTTGATTGGACTTTGGATCTTTGGACTAGATGCTGTCAGACCCAGAAAGCATCTCCTGCCACTTTTCTCTCTCCAATTTCCCCTCAAATCTCTTATATTTTACAGGAACAAAATGCAAATTAAGGGTAAAATCAGTACTCCCACTTGTGCTCCCATTTTTTTTTCTCTACTCGCAACAAATTCTTTTTAAGCTCAAATGCCAGCAAAACGCTCACGCTGTACAGCCATTGTACACATAAACTAATGTCTTTCAAGAATTTAAAAAGTGCTTTCCTAATATCCCTAACTGAGGGGAGAAGTCCCCTCACTCCATGTAAACACTTCAGAGACCATTATCACCCAATAAAAGGAAGAAAACATCATTTTTTATCCTTTGATCTATCACATATATATTTATATCTGCCGTCAAGATCGAGAACTGACGTTGTGTCGTGCATGCGCAGTAGAAATCCATCGAGATCTGGTAGCCCATCACGATCAGGTCGTGACAATGGCAAGCTATCTTCAACATAGACGTAGTTTGACTTTTGGCGCACGGGGGGCACAACATGTTGATCACCTCGAAACGCAGTGTCAGCAATAAAGGCTATAATTTTCGCCAAGATCATCATCTATTGAATATTACTCGTACGATGACTTATAACTGTTTTCCTGTAATTCAAGTCCTGTATGGAGTTTTTCCAGTTTAAAGAGATCCTCGATCTTAAAGACATGTAGTCTCTAATAAACCACAGTTGTTCTCTTTTACTAAAATATGTCGTTAGAAACACGTACAATGTTAAATCAATGGCGATATTTTATAATATTTAGTACATACTGTATTTTGACCGATAGTTGGCACCATGTTTTGCGGGCTCGGAGTGATGACGTTATTAGGATGTTTCCAATTGTGTACTGCTGCCTAAACTCGCTTTTGGATGCAATTTCCAGTCAAATGGAAACAAGGGGAGAGATGTGAGTGTCCACAGATTTCCTATTGACAAGTAGAGGAGAAAGGTTTGGGAAAATGCCTGTGGACTGACAAAACTTCCCAAAGACCCAAGGCTTTGTTCTCGCCGTTTTTTTCCTAACGCGTTTGAGGCTTTTAGTCAACGACAACTTATGAAAGAGCTCACCAGAGCGGCTGGATATAAGTGGAGACTAAAATCAAATGCTGTTCCAACTATTTTCCCTCACAAGAAGCCTCAACGCGCTCTGATAACGAGTGAAATGCGTGCAATAAAGCGCCAAAGACTAGAAAATGCTGGCCGCTCTCTTAGGCAGGCAAGCCGCTCCTGTTGCTACAGCAGTAGGCAAACCTTCTGACATACCGCTAGTCACAGAGGAAGCTAATAATTCACCTCTACTGTCAGTTCATCAGGCAGTAAGTGTGTGTGTTCAGTTTTCACCTAATATGAGTGATGCTTTCACTCAAACTGATCCAGACACATCCGATGCAGCCATACAGTGGCCAGCTGATGCGCGCCGAGCATTTAATATAGACCACCCTTAAGTAGCTAAATGTGAGTTGGATGTACAAGATATTGATCCAGATGACAAATTTAATGAGGACAGTCAACCACGACACGACTCGGATTCTGACTATCACACATGTGCATTCATAGTTTTATTACTTTAAGTGAGAGTTTATAATCTCAATAGTCATGAAAATAAAAATGCATGAATGACAAGGTGTGTTTTAACGTTTGGCCTATACTTATGTATGTAAAGCACACGACAGCTCTGGATGCTAACAATCTACATAATTATATTGGAATAAGTTTGATCTCGCAATAGCTCACCTTGAAGATCTGCTAACAAAAAGCGGAGTTCTCAATAGCATACGCTCTCTCGCGCCGTTGTCATTGAGAAGCACTTGCCGCAAGTACATCACCGGTTTTGCCCAACTCTTGTCTTATCAGGTATCTCCTGCTCTGCATTTTGCCTTTGTTGCTCGTCTTGTGAACGACCGACAGTGCTTTCCTGCTCTTCACTTTTCCGCTCTGGTTCAATTTAGAAGGGCAGAACCGACGACATGTTGGGGTAGCAAACGAGTGACGCGCTGAAAGTTCGGCAGCGGGCCCAGTGACGTCACCACACTGCGACGTCAACAACAACGGCGACCAATCAGTTAAAATAATTTTACATATTTTATGACAATAAAAACATTAAGAGGGGTTTTAATATCAAATTATTATAACTCATTCTAACATTTATCTTTTAAGAATTACTTGTCTTTAAGATTAAGGATCCCTTTAATAAATGTCAATGTCCAAAATATATAAATGTCGTTGTTTTCTGGCTTCAATTAATTGTTTAAGTCGACACAACTCATAACTCGTGTGGGCACGCGCTCTTGCGGCCAGGAAATAAAATTTTTCACGGGGGTAACTACATTGGCAAGACACCAGCGGTGGCTCTGTTGTACAATTAGCGTCTTAAGTAGCGCAAATTGAAACTCTGCTCACCATTTTGGCAGTGCTCTCTGATGTTTCAAGGTCCACATTTTCAGTCCTTGGGTCTTGCTCAGCATTAGTTGTCGCTTTTGAAAACTTAGGTTTGGAAAAAATTACGTATATCCATCTTGCCTCGTCGGTCCTCTGGTGGTTTTGGCTAAGCAAAGCAAATGACCATCTAAGGTGCTAGTCACATGATCTTTTCGAAAAATAATTTTCACCCATTACACAAATCTTTTTTTGTTCATTTACTTCATTTTTTGTTGTTTGTTTTAATGCTTTACAACTTTTATGGACAATATTTTACCGGAAAACTTTTTTATAGGACAGTCAATTACTTGAAATGACACTTTTTCGGCAACCGGGGGGCCCTGGACTCCCTGGGTCCCCCTTAACCCTCATGCTACACTGTCTACATTTTTTGTAAATTTTCGAATTTCTCACCTTTAAATCAAAGAAAAAGCATATTAAAAAAAACACCAGAGAGCTGCCATTTCCAGGGGGTGTCTAAAATGTCCTGAATTTCAAAATGCCACCTGCTGAGCTTTCTAAGGCATTGCAGCAATGAGATTTTACTTTTGATACTGAAACATAGCATTTTTACATTTTTTGTAGCATAGACACCCATTATAATTCCAATTTTTGAATGCATTGTAAACCTAATGTGCAAAAATGCATTTCCCGCGATTGCCACATCAATTGCTTTATTTACGCTTGTTCAGACGTATGCATGCCAAATTTTTGGGTTGAGAGCATTTACACCCCTTCACCGTTAGGTAACGCCAGAGGCTCGCAAATGATTTTGCCTTTTTGCAGCCAGCTCCAAAATTTTGCATCTGTGTTCAACAATTCCGGTCGGGACTTTAGTAGGGCTTGGTGGGGACCTCCAGAAATGACTGGCCGAGTTCTTTTTCAAAAAATAAAGTGTTTGTTTGAATTTTATACGTCTCCGCAATACGCATGCGTGTGAGCGTCTTTAGTTCAAACGGATGTTCTGCATAGAGATTGGCTCAGATTTCGAAAGTTACGTTTTGAGTTGCGTTTTTGAATCTCAACCAGGGGCGGACTGGTAATCTGTGGGTTCTGGAGGATCACAGAACGGCCGGTGCCCTGGACGGCCGGCGGCCGCCATTCATTATGCATCACTGTTTTTATCCCCCCTATCCTCTGATTATCTACAGTTCGCATCCAATCCGACAGGTGGCAGCAATGCGCCTGGTTTTTCACCGCCAATCTGATAGACTAGGAACGACGAAAGCACAGAGTAGCCTTCATTGGTTCCTTCCTTGTGGAAGCAAAATAGCGACGAGTGTTAATGCACAATATGGATGGTGGTGGCAAAAAAACTGAAAAGAGCAGGGTGGCGCGGAGAAGGTTAGAGAGAAAAAATTAAAGAAACTGGAGAGTGAAGCATTAAAATGTCATAAATCGACAAATATTTTCGCAAGCAGCAGTCTGGCTGCAACGGCCACGTCGGGTAACAACAGCTCAGCTCCCGGCGATGGTGAGAGGGAGCTGCAGCCGCTCTGACGTGCAGACGGTGCTGGGAGAGAGAAAAGAAGAGGGAGGGGGCAACGATAAACTGTTGGAAGTTCCCCAGACAAGCGCAGGGCAAGTAAATTGGGATGAAGAGGGTTACTTGCTCTGTAAACTGGCAATTGTTATCCATCAGGTAGCTACATTTTAAATCAAATAAATGACAATTAAAGGGTTAGTGCCAGCTAGTCGATGTACCCGTTTGCAATCGTGTCAAGTTACAGTATGCTAGTCCTACTATCCCTCTCCTAAGAAAAAATATTTTAGCCGTAAAACAATGTATGCACACGCAGCATAGCAATATTAATTCAGAAGAAATATAACAAAATATTAATAAAATGAATGGTTTTACTTTAAAGTTTAGGTAGTTAAATTGATGTTATATACATTATTAATCATTTATATATCGTTTTGTTTTCTGGTTAATACTTTCCAATGAAGTTTATGTATACAGGATTTGTCTTGAAATGTGTATTGTATTTTCATTGAAATTTATTATTTTTATGGCAAGATTAATTATGGCAGGGGTCTCCAAACCGGTCCTCAAGGGCCGCTGTGGGGCCTGGTTTTTGTTTTAACCGATCGAGTACCGACAGTTTAACCAATGAAGTTTCTGCTAAAACAAGCAGCACCTGACTGCAATCAACTGATTACACTTGTAAGACACCAGATTGGTGCAGAGGTTTTGTCTTGTTTTGTTGGAATGAAATCCTGCGCCCGCCGCAGCCCTATGTGGAATAGTTTGGAGACCACTGAATTATGGCATAAACAATTAAGTCATTTTATAGACAGAGATCTATAGAGATATATTATAATCAATTGGATACGTAAAACTTGCTTTGAAAAATAAATTCTTTCATTTGTTTATTCAGGTTGATCATAGAGCTAGTACAGAAAATGAATCCAACTCCAGTTCAGCCTTGCAGTACTTTGAGCGCCCGTAGTCAGACAGTCACAGTCTAGACACATTTTCTTCATTTTTCTCTCAAAGTGCACGAAATTGGTGCATTTTACAATAAAATGTAAAAAAAAAAAAAAAAAATTCTCCCGGGAGGGGCATGTTCCCGGACCCCCCTATGGGGTCTGTGTTTCCCTTCGTATAGCGATTCTTATGGGCTGGGCTGAGTCAAAGTCCAGGGCTGCTTTTTAGTCCCAGTCCGCCCCTGATCTCAACTATGATTGGTCCGCCTCGTGTTTGAATTTATTAGCCCGCGATTGGTCAAGCTCCGATTGATATAAAGAGGAGGTCCTCCTCTTATTACGCGGCGTCATCCTAGGGAGCGTCAGGATGACGGGAGTCATAATAGTCGGGTCGGATCCATCGGACAGCGCCGATCATACTTATGGAACTCGGAAAACAAAAAAGCGATATGGCATCCAACCAACGAAGTGGCTGGACAATACATTACGTCCCTGCGCGAATCCCCACGTTGTATGCAGTATGATGCTAGACGAGCAGTCGGGAGACGGCGTTTGCGTTATTTGTAAACCAGGAGATCGTCGCGAAAATAGTCGCATTGACCAACATCCAAGGGCTCCGATCGCTCAAGAACTGGTCTCCCCTCACGCCTCAAGAGCTGCGGGCGTATATCGGGCTGCTTGTCCTATCTGGAATGTACCGCTCCAGGCATGAAGCGACGAGCAGCTTGTGGTGCGTCAAGACCGGGCGTTCGACTTTCCCCGACCCAATGGCTCATCGGGGGTTCATGGAGATCAACCGAATGCTCCGGTTCGATGATAAGCTGCTTAGACCACAGCGGTACTATGCAAGCAAACTGTCGCCGATTTAAGATTTGTGGATCAGCTGGATTTTCCGGCTACATGAAATGTATAACGTGGGACGTAACGCGTCCGTGGACGAACACCTAATTGCCTTTAGAGGACGCTGCTGCTTCAAACAATATATGCCGTCAAAGCCCGCAAAGTATGGCATGAAGATTTGGGCCCTTTGTGACGCTCGAACCTCCTACGCATCAAAGCTGGAGGTCTACACCGGCAATCCTCCAGGGGACACGCGTCAACACAACGTGGGATTGCTTGTGGTGCTGGGACTCACTGACTGATTGCTTTATATAAATTCTGTTATAAATTCTTCATAGCTGTTGTGACTTTCCTTTTCAAGGTTATAGTGTATGGATAGCTCTGACTCCAGTGAACATTTTAAGTGGTTGAAAGTAAAAAAAATATTCATAAATGACTTCGTTATCACACCTCAAAACATTTACAATTATTGTAAAAATTGCGTGTTTACACAAAAATGGCCATCGCAAAAAATAGGCATGCATAAAAAAAAAATATATATATATTATAACTCATTGACCTTTTCAAGGCTCTAATTGTGTGATATGAAATGTTCCAATTCATGTTATATATATATATATATGTATGTATGTATGTATGTATGTATGTATGTATGTATGTATGGGGTATTATACACAAAAATGGCCATCGCAAAAAATAGGCATGCATAAAAAAATATATATATTATAACTCATTGACCTTTTCAAGGCTCTAATTGTGTGATATGAAATGTTCCAATTCATGTTTTATATATATATATATATATGTATGTATGTATGCAGCATAGTTTGTTTTGGTTATAGCACAGTACTGCTTTTATTGTCCATAGAGGGCAAAACATACAAATAAAAAAATAAAAACTATATATGTATGGATAGCTCTGAGGCCACAGAATCATTTTGTGTGGTTGAATGTAAAAAAATATTCAGAAATCACTTAGTTATCGCACCTCAAAACATTTACAATTATTGTAAACAACTGTATGTTTAGGGGTATTATACACAAAAACGGCCATTGCCAAAAATGGGCATGGATAAAAAAAAATCTGTTGTTATAACTCTTTAACCTTTTCAAGGCTCTAATTGTGTGATATGAAATTTTCCAATTCATGTTTTATATATATTTGTATGCAGCATAGTTTGTTTTGGTTACAGCACAGTACTGCTTTTGTTGTCCATAGAGGGCAAAAAATACAAATAAAAAAATAAAAACTATATATGTATGGATAGCTCTGATGCCACTGAAGCATTTTGAGGGGTTGAATGTAAAAAAATATTCAGAAATGACTTAGTTATCGCACCTCAAAACATTTACAAATATTGTAAACAATTGTATGTTTAAGGGTATTATACACAAAAACGGCCATTGCCAAAAATGGGCATGGATAAAAAAAATTCAGATATTATAACTCTTTGACCTTTTCAAGGCTCTAATAGTGTGATATGAAATTTTCCAATTCAGTTTTGTTTTATACATATATATCCAACATAGTTAGTTTTGGTCGTAGCACAGTACTCCTTTAATTGTCAATAGCGGGCAAAAAATACAAATAAAAAAATAAAAACTATATATGTATGGATAGCTCTGAAGTCACTGAATCATTTTGAGGGGTTGAATGTAAAAAAATATTCAGAAATGACTTAGTTATCGCACCTCAAAACATTTACAATTATTGTAAACAATTGTATGTTTAGGGGTATTATACACAAAAACGGCCATTGCCAAAAATAGGCATGGATAAAAAAAATTCTGTTATTATAACTCTTTGACCTTTTCAAGGCTCTAATAGTGTGATATGAAATTTTCCAATTCAGTTTTGTTTTATACATATATATCCAACATAGTTAGTTTTGGTCGTAGCACAGTACTCCTTTAATTGTCAATAGAGGGCAAAAAATACAAATAAAAAAATAAAAACTATATATGTATGGATAGCTCTGAAGCCACCGAATCATTTTGAGGGGTTGAATGTAAAAAAATATTCAGAAATGACTTAGTTATCGCACCTCAAAACATTTACAATTATTGTAAACAATTGTATGTTTAGGGGTATTATACACAAAAACGGCCATTGCCAAATATGGGCATGGGTAAAAAAAAATCTGTTGTTATAACTCACTGACCTTTTCAAGGCTCTAATTGTGTGATATGAAATTTTCCAATTCAATTTTGTTTTGTACATATATATCCAACATAGTTAATTTTGGTCGTAGCGCAGTGCTGCATTTATTGTCAATAGAGGGCAAAAAAGTACAAATTAAAAATAAAAACTATATGTGAATAGATAGCTCTGATGCCACTGAACATTTTGAGTGGTTGAAAGTAAAAAAATATTCAGAAATGACTTAGTTATCACACTTAAAATACGTCTACATTTTTTGTAAAAATTGTATGATGCGTTATATATTTTTTATGATCACACAAGGGTTAAACTCCGCGTATGAACTTTAATCAACACCTTGCTGTTCCTCATTATCCATGTTCTGTGTTTTGATTTTTGTTATTTATTGATTCATTTTGAATTTCCATTCCCTTTTTCTCTTTCATCTTGTTAATCATTTTCTCTGCCCCTTCTATAAATATAATTTCCCTCACTGCTCCTGAGGAGTGCTGTTTATGGTTGTCTAATTTGTTGCACAGGAAAATTGCATTTATCATATCAGGAGCATATCAGAACCTTCATATTTGAAGCATCAATAATGCGTGAATATGCACACCAATGTAATTTGTCAGACAAGACGCAATCTCGTGTCCTTTGGGAAGCTGGTGATTTTTATTCAAATAAAAAGGCTTTCTCAGGATTTGAGTGGTATCTGTACGACGGACATTTGAGGATTACTAAAGTAATCATGGCAATATATGTAAATTAACCTCGTGAGATATTATGAGAGGTTAATGTGCTTCGGGTCCTAAAGAATCAGTAATCTGTAAATTTATTCTCACCTTTAAAGTTGTTCAACTCCAGTTTAGGAATATGCTAGAAGAGTTTATCTAGCTACGTCAAGCTTTGTAATTGTTCATCATTTTTCAATCAGAAGATTTTTCTCCTATTTACTTTTAACACTTGTGTGACAACTGAAGATAGGCAATTGGACCCTAATGAGGATATTTTTCTTTAATATCTGGTAAAGTCATTGTGAAAACTGGATTTACTGTATCGGAAGTGCAAATATTCCGTGGAAGGAGGAAGATAATGGATGGCATAGTATTTAACTGGTTATTTTTTCCTTGTTTTTTCCGGTTTTCCCTGGCTAAAAGTGTTTCTAAACCTTACTGTAAACTAAGCACAATTTTGATTTGATTTACCATCATCTTGTGAAAACTTTGCATAAGGAACTGTGTATTGCGATTATTTCATTCGACAAATATTCAAATTTAGGTTGTGAGTTTCCCAGAAAAGAGGACTTAAAGAAGCAATCATTTTATACAGATGAAAAGTTTTTTGTCAACAGCACATACAATCATGCAATTTCAAATAGTTGTGTTGCCAAACTTGCAACTCATTGTCAAAAGAACTACAATGTGGACACCGCACATCAAGTTTGTTGATTTCTTCTACTTAGGAATGATCACTGCATTTCACACATGCCTCTAACTGATGCTGATATTTCAGAATTTTTGTCCACTACATTTTTTTAAATAAAGCGGCATGTTGATAATTAAAAAAAAAAAAAAAAAAAATGTCGGTGTTAATTACAAAACAGCTGAGTAGCATCAAATTTGTGAGATTTTTATTTAATGAAGTCAAACAGAAGACTGTGGAAACTAGTGTTGCACCAATGCCATTTTTTGGCCCCAATACTAATACCTGGCTGTGCAGTATGCTGAAACCACTTTGTTTGAAATTTATATATAAATAAAAAATTGTCGTCTCGCCCACCCGGGCAGTATGGTCTCTCCTTTCAAGCGCGGGTCGTCTACCAAAGGCAAGGGAGTAGGTTTGGTCTTAATATTGGTAGGGATGATATAACAGCAAAAGCTGCATGATTAATAAGACCAAACAGATTGGGTGAACGGGAGTCAGAGCTACATTTCTCGCCAATAAGAACCTAATTAATTGATAGATTAATGATTAATGCAAAACAAATCTGTATTGACTTGTACTAACTTTCACATTACACATTTTATAGTCTAACCTCTCAATCTGATAATTTATCTTAAATCTATTTTTTTTTTCGTCTTGTTTTGATGATTGAGTTTTAAAGGCTAGTTAAAAGTGTCAGATTCTTCCACTTACTTTTAGTAAATATTACCATTTGTTATTAGGCCCACACATCTAAAAGTCGGTCATTTTTCACCTAAATCAAGAAAAAAATTCTTTCAAATAATGTTTTGAACAATATTCTTGAATTAAGAACATTTCTGACAAGATTTTTTTAACATTAAATATAAAAACTTTGTTTCAAATAAGTGTGATTCTCAGCAATTTGTATTTCAAGAAATCTGAATAAAATTTACTTACACTGGCCGATAATTTTACTTATTTCTATCTAGTAGATTTACACTGAAAACAAGGGAATTTAGAGTTTTTTTCTTTTTTCTTCCATTACAGTTTTAAGAAGGTGGGGTTTTGCAGTGCATATGTATTGGTTCAGGTGATATACCATTTGATTGTACTCTTTGTTTCCAAAAACTACTGAAGACACGTTTTGAAAACTTCCAGAATAAATGTCTGGATTTTATTACCAAATTAAAATTCCATTATTTGAACTCAAATTATATTAACATACACAAGACATAAAAACTTGTTAATCACCCCTTAAGTATCCAGGAATGCAAAAAAAAAAAAAAAAAAAAAAAAAAAAATTCTTATTACCATTCAAAATTGTCTTTCAAAATAAATCAAACATGTTCATGGAATAACAGGAATAATAATAATAGCCTTCCTTCAGGATTAACTATTGTTTTTGTCCACAAGCACAGCCAAACTCAACAAAAAATGTCAGGCTGGTTGGCCATCACCAGTTTGTCTGTTGGGATCCGGAAGTCCCACAGGATATTGGCTCTGTTGTTCTCGACCACCTTTGGAGGTGTCGCCCACCTTGACTCTGGGGTCTCCAATCCATACTCAGCACAGATGTTCCTGTACACTATGCCTGCTACCTGGTTATGTCGTTCCATGTATGCCTTGCCTGCCAGCATCTTACACTCTGCTGTGATGTGCTGGACTGTCTCAGGGGCCTCTTTGCATAGCCTGCACCTGGGGACCTGTCTGGTGTGATAGACCCCGGCCTCTTTTGATCTTGTGTTTAGGGCCTGTTCTTGTGCTGCCATGATCAGTGCCTCCGTGCTGTCTTTCAGTCCGACCCTTTCCAGCCACTGGTATGTTTTCCCCATGTCAGCTACCCCCTCAATTTGTCGGTGGCACATACCATGCAGGGGCTTCTCCTTCCATGATAGCTCCTCAGGGTCTTCCTCCTTACTGGGCTTCTGTTGCCTCAGGCATTTACCGAGCAGGTCATCACCGGGGCAATTTTCATGATGTACTCTTGGAGGGATGTGGTTTCCTCCTGGCTAGTGGCTCTGATGCTCACTTGTCCTCGGCCTCCCTCTTTCCGCTTTGTGTAGAGCCTCAGGATGCTGGACTTAGGGTGAAACCCTCTGTGCATTGTAAGGAGCTTCCTTGTCTTGATGTCGGTAGCCTGCATCTCTTCCAGTGGCCAGGATCCGATGCTGGCAGGGTATCTGATTACTGGTAGGGCATAGCTGTTAATGGCCTGGATCGTATTCTTGCCATTCAGCTGACTCTTGAGGACCTGCCTCACCCTCTGTAAGTATTTGGTTGTGGCAGACTTCCTAGTTGCTTTCTCAGTGTTCCCATTTGCCTTAGGGATACCCGGGTATTTGTAGCTGTCCTGCACATCTGTTATGTTGCCTTCAGGTAGTTCAGCCCCTTTAGTTGAGATCACCTTCCCTCTTCTGGATATGATTCGCCCACATTTATCTAGTCCGAATGACATCCTGATGTCATTACTGTATATTCTCGTGAGGTGAATCATATACATGTATATATATATATATTACATATGGATTCAAAGTGAATCCATTAGAACTTTTTATTGCATACTTGGTATGGGTGACAATAGTTAAATAAATTTCTATATAGTAGAATCGTCTCAAAGTTTGACTTTAATTCAAATAATTATACTATTTAAGATTTTTTTTTATGGTGTCACAGGCGCTTTTAATGTGCACTGCCCCTATCAAATAAATAAGATAAATACCCTTTAAAAAGTGTTAGTAATAACTAGGGCTGTCAAAATTATCGCGTTAACGGGCGTTAATTATTTTTTTTTAAATTAATCACGTTAAAATATTTGATGCATTAACGCAATTAACGCAAATGCCCCGCTCAGACAGATTTAAATGAAAGTACAGTGAAACGCTCACTTGTTAATTGTGTTATATGGAGTTTTGCCGCCCTCTGCTGGCGCTTGAGTGCGACTGATTTTATAGGCTTCAGCACCCATGAGCATTGTGTAAGTAATTATTGACATCAACAATGGCAGGCTACTAGTTTATTTTTGGATTGAAAATTTTACAAATTTTATTAAAACGAAAACATTAAGAGGGGTTTTAATACAAAATTTCTATAACTTGTACTAACATTTTTCTTTTAAGTACTACAAGTCTTTCGATCCATGGATCGCTTTAACAGAATGTTAATAATGTTAATGCCATCTTGTTGATTTATTGTTATAATAAACAAATACAGTCCTTATGTACCGTATGTTGAATGTATATATCCATCTTGTGTCTTATCTTTCCATTCCAATAATAATTTACAGAAAAATATGGCATATTTTATAGATGGTTTGAATTGCGATTAATTGAGATTGATTTTTAAGCTGTAATTAACTCGATTAAAAATTTTAATCGTTTGACAGCCCTAGTAATTGCGCATTTGATAGTTCCCACTCTGTACATTTGCCATAACTTTCTTGGTAATGACCAGTGGTAACTTTACATTACAACTTTACCTCTACTGTCCGCTGGATTGAAGGAGGACTAATTAAGAATAAATACAATAAAAATGCATGTCAGAATATTTTTTTTTTCGTCAAACGTGTTTGCCGTCTGTCTGTGTGCACCGAACCGTGATGTCCGTACCATGACTGTATGATGCGAATACAAATACTGTTGCACTCTTACTCCATACTGATTTGAGGATATTAGATTTCAAATAGCAAAGATAAATGAAAAATACATTGCCAAAAAAAAAAAAAAAAAAAAGCTCAGGTCTCAGGAGGTTAACTAACTTAACTAAACTTTGGTTTATTGGTATGTAAATGACAGATTTTGTTGAAAGAATTGTCTCTATTAATCTCGACCTTTCTCTCTCTCTGTTATTTTCTCAGTCCCATTTTTTTCTGCTCTAATCCTCTTCTTACCAATATAACTCTTTGCCTCTGACATTTCTCCTGCCTTCATCTTCCTCGTCCTTCATCTGTCTATTGCTCTCCATCTGCTGTAAGTAGCAGAGAGGCGACAGACCGACTCAACCTTAATGGATAAGCTGTTTCATTCCCCCCTGCCGGGGGGATCAATAGCACTCACTTGAGGGAATGTAGAACAGCATATGAGGAGTGTCCAGCATGGCACTGATGGGGTTAAGCACTTAAAGTATGTGGTCAGCAGATCTTGAGGCCAGTGGGAGGTGTTGGCGAGTGTATGTTTGGATGTGTGTGAGCTCATGTGAGAGAATTTATTGACCCATCACGATCAGATCATGTGTGGATTTATGCCGTAATGGTTTAGTTTTGTTTGCTAACAACAAGGATATCTGAACTGTTCTCTGCCTTGATGGAGCAGCTGGAGCTTGCTTGTTATTTTTATGCTCTTTTCTCCAAAGTCAATCCTCTGTCTGTATTTGTCTACAATCTCAGCCTTGCTTAAGTCTCCACTCCATAGCTTTTTCATTTGAACTATTTCTCTACTTTAATCTGATTTTCAGGGATCTACTCACAATTGAAAATTTTGAATGTGAAATACATGTGACATGAAAAACTTGAAAATTTGTACATGCACATTTACAGTGTATCACAAAAGTGAGTACACTCCTTGCATTTCTGCAGATATTTAAGTATATCTTTTCATGGGCCAACACTGACAAAATGACACTTTGAAACAATGAAGTGTAGTTAATTTATTTTCCCCTCAAAATAACTCAAAATATAGCCATTAATATCTAAACCCCTGGCAACAAAAGTGAGTACACCCTTCTGAAAAAACGTACATCCCTAAATGTCCAAATTGAGGACTGCTTGTCATTTTCCCTCCAAAATGTCATGTGACTCGTTACAGGAATTCTGTCAGCATTGTTGCAGAGATTGAAGAGGTGGGGGGTCAGTCTGTTAGTGCTCAGACCATACGCCGTACCCTACATCAAACTGGTGTGCATGGCTGTCACCCCAGGAGGAAGCCTCTTCTGAAGAATGTACACAAGAAAGCCCACAAACAGTTTGCTCAAGACATGCCAACAAAGCACATGGATTACTGGAACTATGTCCTATGGTCTGATGAGACGGGCAGGCTTTCTTGTGTACCGTACAGCCATGCACACCAATTTGATGTAGAGTGTGGCGTATGGTCTGCGCACTAACAGGCTGACCCCCCACCTCTTCAATCTCTGCAGCAATGCTGACAGCACTCCTGTAACGAGTCACATGACACTTTGGAGGGAAAATGGCAAGCAGTACTCAATTGGACATTTAGGGATGTACGTAGTTTCTATGGAGTGTACTCACTTTTGTTGCCAGGGGTTTAGATATCAGTGGCTATATTTTGAGTTATTTTGAGGGGAAAATAAATTAACTCTATTATATAAGCTGCACAGAGACTACTTTTCATTGTGTCAAAGTGTCATTTTGTCAGTGTTGTCCCATGAAAAGATATACTTAAATATCTGCAGAAATGCGAGGGGTGTACTCACTTTTGTGATACACTGTATTTAACCAAAGGTGGGTAGAGTAGTAGGGAAAAATACTCAAGTAAGAGTAGCATTACTTCAAAATAAGTAAGAGTAAGAGTAATCATCCAAAAATGTACTCAAGTACAAGTAAAAAAGTATTTGGGGAAAAGCATATTTAAGTGATGAGTCACATTCTGAGTAACTGCTTATGATGTTTGATTTTTTTTTTTTTTTTAAACAATGGGAAAATAATATTTTTTTCTCAGGACAAAGTTATCCATATGAAATATTATTATGCTGTACTATAACCTATTACATAACCGCATTAAAGCAAAGAAATTCATTCATTCATTCATTTCGAATGAATCGGTTGCCCGCTAATCGCAAGGCACAAGGAGACGAACAAACATTTGCGCATACACTCAAACGTAGTGGCACTTTACAGTCTCCAAACAGCCTACCATGCATGTTTTTGAAATGTGGGAGGAAACCGGAGTACCCGTAGAGAACGGGCAGGCACGGGAGAACATGCAAATGCCACACGGGAAGGCCAGAGCCATGGTTTGAACCCTTGATCTCAGAATTGTGAGTCAGACATTCTAACCACTCTGCCACCGTGCCGCCAAACAAACAAAAAAAATTGAATTCTGGTAAGAGAAAAAAAAATCTGCAGAATTGAAGCATCATTCATCCAAAGAGCACGAGTGCCCTCAAATGGAGAAAATATTTCCTAGTTTCAATCGTTGAATAGTGAATCCCTGTTTTTCCCTCATAGTTCCTGTTATGTAATTAAAAGGATCATATCTTCGGTTTTCCGAGGTCAGTCGGTGCCAAATAAAAACTAGAAGAAAATTAAAACTAGGATAGAGGTTAAAATCCACGCTTTCAAGTCATGTTGAAGGTAGTGCTCCATGTTTAAGTACATTTTTGTCAAAAAGTTACTCAAATAAATTTAACTACGTAAATGTAACGTGTTTCTACCCACCTCTCTATTTAACCTCTTTGTTACAAAGCACCTAAAATGTTTCATGTCAAATGCAACCAATGGCGTACCGCAAGCAACACGTCACTTCCGCTTATTAATATTCATGACATTAGCTACTGTTGCTAAGTCGGGACAAGCCACCGTTTGTCCCTAATAAGAAATGAATGGAAATCGTGTACGAAGGAGATGTTTAATGAGCTAAACCTACCAAATCTCTCCGAAAATGATGTGCCTGGTGCCAAATTGACTGGCAAAGATGTGGAAGAATATAAAAATGTTCAGTTAAAGAGATGGCTTTAGTGTCGAAGGCTGAAAAAGATGAAAAAAACGAGCCGACCTCAGCATTGCTTTAGCTTTTTTATCGACGCTTTTTATTCTCCTGTTTCAACAAGCTATCCTTTACCATCAGCCCTGTCTTTCTTAAATATCCTCTGGTTGTCCTACGTCTCTTACCGTTCTTGGGGGTAATTTAGTTAGCTTTGTGTAGCGATCGCAAATGCTACTCAGTGACAGCCAACGAACACTTTTAATTTTTTCATTGATAACACATCTTAATCCTATAATTTATTTACACTTCCGCCTTACTAAAGTTTTTTTTTTTTTTCTTAAATATATATACTGTATATAACAGAAACGGTAACAGTGGCAGTCAGATACCATTGTAATTCTTTTCAGGTCATTCATAGTCAACGTTACGCCAAAAAAATAAGTTGAAAATATAAAAATGGCTTAGCTCTTTGTCCTCTGAAAGACCATGCCAACCCAACATAATGTTTACTGCATATGAAACGTGAATGGATTCGCCGAGCTGGTGTTAAAGTCCGCGCAAGTCGATTCGGTCTTCACATTTTTTCCTCCCGAGTTTTTGGTTTCCGGAAACGTATGAAGAAAATATCCTTCATGTGTCGTAATGTCTAGAGTCGTTTCTATAAGTTCCAAAAAAGCAATGCATGATCGGCATGTTCGTTTTTGAAACATTACCGGCGAAAAGTAGCACTAATTACATTGTGTCTATGCGAGGGCGGGTCTATAATGTCCCACTTCGGTTTTACTTCCGCTTTACGATGCGACATCACGGTCTAAAAATAGCCTGCGTGCGGTACGCCATTGGCCTAAAATGTCACCAAAATAGTGAACCGACGTAAACCAGTTTACAATCAAAGCAATTACAATTTTTCTAAGTATACACTTATTAAAAAAAAAAAAAAAAAAAAAAAAAACTGAACAACAAAACTCTCCAAACAGGTGAGAAGCAAAGTTGGTGAGAGGAAAAATTAAAATCTTCTATCTCCAGCGCACCATTAAATCCATCAAAATGGGCAAAGCAGGCAGAGGCAACACTGATAAAGCCAAAAAATCAAGCTTTTTTCCCCCTCTGAAACAATGCATTCATTCAGTGATATTATTAAAGGGGCCGTGCAAGTCTTTTCATGATGTCAACTAACTTGTTAACAGCAGTCATATGCCAGAACCACGCAGGAAGCTAAAATCATTCATCACTTGTCAAACAGTGTCTCTGCAGATGGCATCCTTTTGTCTTTGTTGAGTAGGAGCGACCCCTGCCATTGGAGAGATATACTGCAGTTTATAAGGAAGTGGCCCACACAGCAATCACAACTGAACTGAACTAAGATTGTGAACCATGATTTATTTGTTTTTACATCTTTGTTTTTATTCTTAAAAAATACCTCTAAAACAAAATTTATTATTTTTTTTTTTAGCTGCATGGGTTGTATATATATGTGTATTATATATGTATAGTATGTTCCTATTTAGAAGACAATAGACAATAGCCTTTATTGACATTGTACTGAGTACGACTAGATTTAAAACTTCGCCATGATGTCCACCACATAAAACAAAAGCAAAAGTACAATAAGGCTCATAAAAAAAACACAGGTTACAGTGTACAAATATTTGGAATAAAGTGAATAAGTGACTAGCAGCAAGTAGTGATGTAGACCTCCGTAAATTTGGCCCCCCTTCCAATGCAAATTTATATAAAAACGATGTCAATCGTTCATGCTTTGTTTATTCTGCTTTGTGCTGTAAAAAGTTCTATTTGTGTTGCTATCGATTTTTAGATATCAACTTTGAGCAAAAGCGTAGGTTTGGTCTCAACATTGGTAGGGACGATATAACAGCATAACCTGCATGTACACATTTTGCTGGGGACGGGACCTACTGTAATAAGACCAAAAAGATTGGGTGAAGGGTGCTCAGGGCAACATTTTTCAAGAATATGAACTTAATTCATTGATAGATTCATTAAATTTGGATTGACTAATACTTTCATGTGTATTGGTTCAGGTGATATACCGTTCGATCCAAACCTTCGTTTCAAAAACTACTGAAGAAACATTATGAAAACTTCCAGAATAAATGTCTCAAAACGCAACAAAAATAAAATCAAACGCTCCTCTGGGCTGCTTTCAGACCACATAAAAAAATACAATGGAAAATTGACTGACACACACAGACTTGAAACCTCGCTCTTTAAGTAGCTTCTTGCTCACATTTTTCTGGTTCTATAATTTCCAGCAGAGTTCACTACATTTCTCACAGTTTAATTAACCTTAACAGTCAAAAACACATACAGGAAGACACTTCTCTCAAAGCACCTTCCTACTCGAGTCATGCGAACTCTGTTGCAGGTCAGACTTTGAGTAGCGCAATTAGTGGTGTATTCCCCGCTTCCACAACATTGACGTCTTTTTACATTACTTACAGTGGCTGCTGCTGCTGTTGCTGGCCAATAAAAACATCTAATATGCCTCTTGTTCGAAGAGGACGAAGAAGGCAGCATAACATTTTTCTGTCGGGGCTGTGCTTAGTGTGTCATTCCAAGTCATCAGCCAACCAAATGTGCGTTTGAGGGGGGAAAAAATGGACCGGCACATTCAGCAAATGAAAAGGGGAAAATGTAAGGCTGAACATAATTCAAATATTTCACCTAATAATGGTAGGGTCAATTTTAACCTTACAACATATGAAAAGACTATCTGAATTACCTATTTAACTGAACTATTAATATAATGAAAATTGTTATGTCCCTATGCAAACCTACGCCCTTGATTTGGTGTGATGATGTCACGCAGCCCCCCATTTATTGAGAAATGGACCCGAAATGGTGCCATTCGTTTATGACATGTACGTGTTCATCTGTGCTGTCAAAGTTTTTGTATGCGCTGCTATCGTTTTTCTAGATATTGAGATCTAAATTTTCAGTGATTACGTCAATCGCAGCTCCTCTGTCCAACTGACGGAGCATAACAGCTCTCTCAATAACAGAGGGGTGTCCCAACCACAAACGTAGCCCAAATAAATGGCACCCTTCGGGTCTATTCAGCAGAAAATTGGGCGCTGCGACTCTCGTCATCGCTCAAAATAATATTTCAAGCCTCCCATCTACTGCAAACCGGACCCGAAGGGGTGCTGTTCATTTGGGCTACGTTTACGCTAGTTGTTGGGAAACCCGTCTTTTATTAAGAGAGTTAGTACGCTCTGTCAGCCGCAGAAGTTGAATACGGAAAAGCTGCGATTGACGTCATCACTCGAAATTAATATCTCAAGACATCCCCCTCACAGTTCTGAGATCAATGGTTCAATCCCGGGCTCCGGCCTTCCTGTGCAGGAGTTTGCATGCCGTGCCAGTGTGGGTTTTCTCCGGTTACGCCAGTTCCCTCCCACATAACAAAAACATGCATGGTAGGCTGATTGACCATTCTAAATTGTCCTTAGGTATGAGTGTGAGCATGAATGGTTGTTCGTCTCCTTGTGTCCTGCGATTGGCTGGCAACCAGTTCAGGGATTGGCTCAAGCACCCCCCGCCCCGTGACCCTCGTGAGGATAAGTGGCTTGGAAAATGATTGAATGTACAGTATATCTATAAAACGATAGCAGACAAACAAATTTAGACAAACGTAGCATAAACAAATGGCACTATTTCTGGTCCATTTTACAATAAATGGCGTGACGTCATCACTCGAAATTAATATATCTAAATATCTCAAAAACGATTTCATCACAAATGAACTTCACGCTTTAATTTTTAGTCAGTTTCAATCAAAATGGGGGGCTGGTTGACCTCTTTTTGACCTATAAAAGAATTGTGAATATCCTAAAAACGATTGCAGCACAAACAAAACTTTTTACAGCACAAACGATTGACATAATTTTTATATAAATTTCAGCTTGATGAGAGGCCAACTTCACGGAGGTGTGATTTAGTGGTAATATAACAGTCCAACAGTGCATATATGACAATTTGCATTCAAGGAGGCAGATGGCTGACCTGATATAATAGTGTAAATGACAGTTTGTGCATGGATATTGATGTAACAGTTCAAAAAATCCTTTGCACAAACCCTCCTTTCCTTTGAAATACGGTTAATTTTTGCATCTCTTTACATATTTCGTTGTATAGCCTTCAAGATGAGGCCATTCAACATTGTTGCCATGTTGACGATAATGAAACTGGGCTCTAATTTGCTTAATTTCATCACTGCATGAATGAACAAGCTACATTAAATAAACATTGATTGAGATGAGCAATATGTCAGGACTCACTATACAGATATTTGTCAAATTAGAGCTTGCAAACAAGGTACAGTGATTATGAAGGCCCGTAAATGGTGGAAGATCTTAATATATCTGAATGCAGATTCCTTATAAGCTGTTGAATTGGTTCTCCCACTAGTCTGTGTCTCTAAAGGTTTTCACTTTTATTTAAATGTATTCTTGTCTGGTCACATACTTAAGCCTTTTTCAACCTTTCCATTGCGGCCTCTCGTCCTATGAGAAATCTATTTCAAGTGAATGGTATTTTTGAATCTCCAAAGCCTTTTTTTGTCTTGCAGACTCCTTTGAAAAGTGACTCTCTTTTCATCTCATCTTTCCTATAATCTTGTGAATTTAGCTTATTCATGTGTATACAATTTGGGTCTTGTGAAGCTGGTAGGCTATCATATTTAATCGCCCTAAAAAGCATAATCTTTTCTCTAAAGACCACAATGTTGACAAATGGAACATTAATATGCACATACTGATTTTCAGCTTTGATAAAGACTGTGGCCACTGTCCCTAATGCTTGCGAACAGTTAAACATGAGTGATCATCATTCATCGTGCCCGCTCACTGCACTTCCCATGAATAACAATAAGGATTTGACCTTGGTTCATGCCTCAGGGAGAGTGATGCTGTAAGATTATCAGATTATTGCCCTGCTAAATTATGACCTTGTGTTATTGGTCATTTATTGAGTCTTGAAAGATTTCCTAAAACCAGTTGTCCGTGCTGATATATTTAGAACAGTCATAGTACAGAAAAAAATGACACTCATTTAATTGGAAATAGATTTACAAACTAGAAATGCAATTTCTAGATAATTTGCAATCGTAACTTTGCTTTGGCAGGAAAACCCCTTGGGGTCACTTCCTGTTGATTTGGGGGTGTCTCGGAGTCACTTCATGTTGATATCAGATGACCTTCTGTTGATTTCGGCTCACTTGGGTTGGAAATCAATAGGAGTGAATACAGTAGTATGAAAAAGTATCTGAACCTTTTGGAATTTCTCACATTTCTGCATAAAATCACCATCAAATGTGATCTGATCTTTGCCAAAATGACAGATGAAAAAACAGTGTCTAACTAAAATGTAACTTAAACCACCCAAAGATTTATAGGATTTCATATTTTAATGAGGATAGTATGCAAACAATGACAGAAGGGCGAAAATATGTAAGTGAACCATCACTTTTAATATTTTGAGACCCCCCCCCCCGCAGCTGCAGATCAAACTGGCACATCAGTCAGGACTAATCTTGGCCCATTCTTTTCTACAAAACTGCTGTAGATTTTGTCAAGTCTGAACTTTTACTTGGCCACTCCAGAACGTGCATTTTGTTCTTCTGAAACCATTCTGCAGTTGATTTACTACTGTGTTTTGGATCATTGTCTTGTTGCAGCATCCATACTCTTTATAGCTTTAACTGTCTGACAGACAGCCTCAGGTTTTCCTGCAAAACATCCCGATAATTTTTTAAATTCATTCTTCCATTAATAATTGCAAGTTGTCCAAGCCCTGAGTTAACAAAACAGCCCGAAATCATGATGCTCCCTCCACCATGCTTTAAGGTGGGGACGAGGTGTCCATGTTGGTGAACTGTTCCATTTGTCCTCCACACATGACGTTGTGTGTTACTCCCAAACAATTCAACTTCGGTTTCACCTGTCCACAAAATGTTTTGCCAAAACTTGTGTGGAGTGTCAAAGTGCCTTTCTGCAAACATTAAATGAGCAACAATCTCTTTTTAGACAGCAGTGGCTTCCTTTGTGGAGTCCTCCCATGAACACCCTTCTTGGCCATAGTTTTACATATATAGTTGATGTGTACATAGAGATATTGGACTGTGCCAGTGATTTCTAGAAGTCTTTAGCAGACACTTTAGGGTTCTTTTTTATTTTATTTTATTTTTTTTACCTCTCTGAGTATTCTGCGATGAACTCTTGGCGTCATCTTTGGTGGACGGCCACTCCTTTGGAGGGAAACAACATTGCTAAACTCTCTCCATTTGTAGGCAACTTCTCTGACTGTCGATTGATGAACATCCAGACTTTTAGAGATGGTTTTGTGTCCTTTCCCAGCTTTATACAAATCAACAATCCTTGATCGCAGGTCTCCAGACAGCTCTTTTGACAGCGCCATGATGCACATCTGAAAATGCTTCTCATCAAGACAATTCTTACCAGGTGTGTGTGTTTTATAGTGGGCAGGGCAGCTTTAAACCACTCATCAGTGATTGGGCACTCACCTGACTTAAATTATTTGGTAAAAATTGGTTTCAATTGCTCTTTATGTCTCCTTAGGCAGAGGGTTCACTTACTTATTTTTCCCCCTTCTGTCATTGTTTGCATGCGATCCTCATTAAAATATGAAAACCTATAAATGTATGAGTCGTTTTAGTTAAAGCAGACACAGTTTTTACATCTGTGTGATTTTGACGAACATCAAATTATCAATCAATAGCCTAATGCTAACGCAAATGCTATGATAATGCCACGAGTTACATCTATTGTGTGATGATCACTCAGCTCAGACCTTTAAAGGCTAAAGAATATTGCATTTTCTCTCTGGCCAAGATGAAAAAAACAAATCTTACCGTGTGTGCAAGATGACTCTGCACTGGTGAGTGAGGGAGGTGCAGCACGTCACATGAGTGACACAACCAGAAACTGCTATGATGTGGACTAACTACGCATAAAATTGTCACACATTGTAAACATGTGACGGAAACTATTGCACACTGTTGTCTCAATCTCGTCTCATCAGAAGAAAAGCGGCATTTGGCTCGTTATGTTTTAAACTCCCAAGACACGTTTTTAGCTCGTTATCGTCTTGTCATCATCATGAAAAAAGTCTTCGTTGAAGAAACCCCTTTGAAATAATACTTTTTTTTTTTTTTTTAATGGAATGTTATGGATGTTAGCTTTTGCATTACATGCAAAGCTACCTACTGTAAAATTCCATTTCAAACTTTTAATTTGGCAGTGAAACACACGAACGGTTATTCTTTTCAAGAATACTTCCTCTTACGCCACAAATGTCCAATGTGTCATGAGATGTATGGGGTGAGGCAAGGGGTCATGTCCTGATCCCTGTTTGCCCCACTTTTGTGACAATGAAGCATATTCTTGTTGCTAGCACAGAGGGATGGGAGGAGAAGTCACTAGAAAGGCTCATTTCTTCTGCCATGGGCAGATACATCAGAATTTACGCTGATTGATGTAAGGAAAGGGCAGTCCAGCAAGCCAGGGCTGGAATACAGTTGTCCAAAATTAAAACAGCTGGGGTAATTACTAGTGTTTTTTTTTTTTTCTTTATTGAATCTCAATGAATCATGATGAATTTACATTAATTCAACAATAATGCATTCCCCCCCCCCCCCCCCCCCCCCCACTTTATAACGTGAAACTTTCTGCCTAAAATATGTCTTTTTCTATCTTCACGCAAGTGATTGTCCTTGGGCCAACTGTGAGGAAGTAAATAAAACTGATCTATTATTAATATCCAAAGTTAACATGTTAACATTTACAGTAATTTTAATTATCCATGTTTTTATTTTCTAAAAGGGACCCATATACTAAATTACGAATGCATAAAAAAACATATTCCAACAAAAACTTGCCTTATGTTGGTCTTAACAGGGAGCAGCTAGAATCAGTCATGCCAAATGAGTTGTCATATCCCCTGTTACCACTAGAGGGCAGTGTATCTACCCAAATCAATCAAACTAAATAGTTTGGTTGATTTTATTTATTTTATTGATTGCAAACATTTTCAAAACACACCATTACAATGGTACTCTAATTAAACGAATCCTCAAAGCCACACAATTTGATTCGTAGCTTTTTTCTAATCAAATTATTCCAGTTAATCGATCAATCATTGCAGCACTAATTGTGATATACATACAGGATATCTACAGTCTGTCACAGGTAGTCAAAAAACAAGTAATTTATAGGCTCGATACACATCAATTTATTGTAACATTCTTAAATTTATTACAGTACCAAAAAGCATTAGATAACTGGTATTATTGTTCTCACAGTTGTTGTATTACAGATTAAATAATAATAATTACTCAAAGGGTTATTTCGGGTCAACAGCTGGCCACCCCAAGCATCCAAACCTTTGAATGTCTCATTTTTCACATCCAGAACAGAGTCCAAAAAAGGCTATTCATCAATCATATCAATAGTTTATCTATACACTATATTACAAAATATATAGTTTACAATTGTAATAGTCACATGCATACACAATTCCTGCTTTCGGGCACTTGCTCATGCTAATTTGTATTCCCAAAAATAATTTAAAAACACTTTATTTTGGCAATCATGCTTGAATTCTCTGTTTTTTGTATTCTGTCTATGCACTTTACGGGGTGTCTTCGAAGTGCTACACATCGATTTTGGATGTATTTAATCCATTTACGGAGTACAAAACAAGCTGATTAAAACGCTGTCATGTGGATTGTGGAACTGGTTTGAGACAGGATTTGTTTTTTTCTTCCTTCGCAGTAGCTGTGTGTCAATTTCACAAATGTCCACTGGAGTGAGAGGGCATGTCTTCATTTGATGTACTAAGATGAAAGTTTTGATAAGTCTTTGAGGTAGACTACAAAAAAGCAAATATCATTGGAACAAATGGGGAGTGACAATGGACAGATTGCAGGGGTCTTTGCTATAAATAGAGCCTCGCTTCCTCCATTCTCTTAACTCAATTATCATGCAGTCAGAGTCCAAAAGTTACCAATGACGGCGCAAGAGGCAGACAGCCTGAGCAAAGCAAAAGCCAGCCATTTAAAGTCTGTAGTTTATCCATGTGCTGTAATCCCATTAGCAGCCCTCAAGCAAGGCATTTTAAACTGATCGACCTTATTTCTAATGTAGGGAGAGGTGGAATGGAATTGGAATACATCATGGAATATAGGAAGAATCTAGTGGAGCCGATTTTGTGTCACATGACTAACTGTGCATGTTGCAAAGACTAGCAGGGTGGCTCAAGCCATTCCTCCCTCTCTTCGTCAGCCAGTCTTCTCCCTGAACACATGCAGCTGACTTCATGTGTTTGTATGCAAACTCAGAGAATGCATGCAAATTCAGAGACCAGTCTTTATTGTTTTATGGACATCAGAATCAACTGACAGCATGTATTGTTGTGGTCTTAGTGGCATCACCTGTCACTAACCATGTCACTTTTGTGTTGCTTTTCCTTCAGGGACTATGGCTCCAAGCGCAAGTCCGGTAAGTCACCTGCTTTTCTTCACAATTAGCTTTCATTTGCAACTTTACTGAGCTCTTTGTTGATCTGTTTCTTTAAGTATCTTCAAATTCAAAAGAATTTTAGTGAAATAAATGTCTTGATAAGCCTCCCTTTCTTGTCCATAATGCCGCTTAAGTTATTGTTTATCTTTTATTTCTATTCATGGGAATGTGAGATTTTGGGTATGTGTTTTTGTTTTTGGCTACTAGCTGTGTGTAAAAGCCCAGTGTGTCGACTGTATGATCAATCCAGATGAGTGATTTGAGGTATCAGTTATATTAATTATAAAATAATTAATTACAGTGATCCCTCACTACTTTGCGCTTCAAACTTCAGTCCATAGCGGATTTTTATCAATTACAAAAATAAAATAAATAAATAAATAAATACAGTATGTTAATGAAAGATGTTATGTTATCCACTACTGGCCAAAAGTATTGGCCCCCCTGCAATTCTTTCAGGTAATGCTAAATGTCTCCCAGAAAATGATTGCAAATGCGTTGGTAGTAATATCTTCAATTATTTTGCTTGCAATGAAAAAGCACAAAAGAGAATTGAAAAAAATTCAGTCATTGTCATTTTACACAAAACTCCAAAAATGGGCCGGACAAAAGTATTGGCTTCCTTTGAAAAAACATGTGATGCTTCTCTAATTTGTGTAATTAACAGCACCTGTCACTTACCTGTGGCATATAACAGGTGGTGGCAATAACTAAATCACACTAGCAGCCAGTTAAAATGGATTGAAGGTGACTCAGCCTCTGTTCTGTGTCTTTGTGTGTACCACATTGAGCATGGAGAAAAGAAAGAAGACCAAAGAACTGTCTGAGGACTTGAGAAGCAAAATTGTGAGGAAGCATGGGCAATCTCAAGGCTACATGTACATCTCCAAAGACCTGAATGTTCGCGTGTCTACTGTGCACTCTGTCATCAATAAGTGTAAAGCCCATGGTACTGTGGCTAACCTCCCTAGATGTGGACGAAAAAGACAAATTGACGAGAGATTTCAATGAAAGATTGTGCGGACGGTGGATAAAGAACTTCGACTAACATCCAAACAAGTTCTAGCTGTCCTGCAGTCTGAGGGTACAACAGTGTGAACCTGTACTATCCGTCGACGTCTGAATGAAAAGTGCACTATGGTAATATACCCAGGAAAACCCAACTTCTGACCCAGAGACATAAAATAGCTAGGCTGTATTTTCCCAAAACTTACCTGAGAAAGCCAAAAACGTTTTGGAAGAATGTTTTCTGGTCAGATGAGACAAGAGTAGAGCTTTATGGGAAAAGGCATCAACATAGAGTTTACAGGAAAAAGGAAAATGAGGCCTTCAAAGAAAACAACACTGTCCCCACAGTCAAACATGGCAGAGGTTCCCTGATGTTTTGGGGTTGCTTTGCTACCTCTGGCACTGGACTGCTCAACCGTTTGCATGGCATTATGAAGTCTTATGACTACCAGCAAATTTTGCAGCATAATGTAGGGCCCAGTGTAAGAAAGCTGAGTCTCCCTCAGAGGTCGTAGGTCTTCCAGCAGGACAATGACCCAAAACACACTTCAAAAAGCACTAGAAAATGTTTTGAGAGAAAGCACTTGAAACTTCTAAAGTAGCCAGCAATGAGTCCAGACCTGAATCCCACAGAACACCTGTGGAGAGATCTGAAAATGGCAGTTTGTAGAGAGCAGCCTTCAAATCTCAGAGACTTGGAGGAGTTGGCTAAAGAAGAATGGTCTAAAATTCCAGCAGAGCATTGTAAGAAACTCACTGATGTATACTGGAAGCGGTTTTTCGCAGTTCTTTTATCTAAAGTTTGTGCTACCAAGTTTTAGGCCAATACTTTTGTCCGGCCCATTTTTGGAGTTTTGTGTAAAATGATAATGATTTTTTTTTTTTTTCTTCAACCCTTTTGTATTTTTTCATTGCAAGCAAAATAAATGAAGATATTACTGCCAAAGCATTTGCAATTGCAATCATTTCCTGGGAGAAATTGAGCATCATCTGACAGAATTGCAGGGGTTGCCAGTACTTTTGGCCAGCAGTGTATGCATGTAAACACGTACAAATCATTGTTTTCTTTTATATATACACTGTATATCTCCTTTACATCATAATTATTACATTTGCAGTGCTTAAAAACCATTGGTTGATCTCTAATTGCAATGCATATCTGATATATCATTATACTATATGTGCGGTCCGCTTTCCTATGTTGCACTCGGACTTGTTTGACGTCACGCCAGCGCTACTTTCTGTTAGTTTCGAGCATTGCTTTCACGTTGAGAAGTGGGGGATGAACGCCAATTAACATTACAAGAGGGCAGTTATTAAGCAGCGTTCATTTTCACCATTGGACCACTGCCACTAATAGCTGCCGTTTTCCTTGTTGAATTGCTCAAGATTTGAACCATATTTCAGTTAGTATTATTGTGCAGCCATTAAGGTATGTTTTTGTAAGCAAATATGCCTTCTTAACTTGAAGTGGATGAAATCCTCTTAAAAATAGCTAACAGCTAGTGCTAGCCCTTATATAGCAGCTTTGTTGTAGCATACTGTGGCAATGAAGTCCTCCAAGTGCCAGTTGAAAACGGCTAATCGATGCTAGCATCACATTCTCTTTTTGTAGCAAATAGTGGATGCCCATCCATTTAAAATTGTTCTTTGGTAGCAGCATATAATATAAGATGGAGCCATATTCATTTATTAAATCCTGAGTTTTTTAGTAAGTCTGAAGAGCTTCTGGCAAGCTTTATCTGTGCTAGTGTAGCGGCTGAGTGCTATGTCATGGCAAAATTTGGAAAGCCATTCTTTTAAAATATGTTTAACTATCCATTAAAAAAAATAACAAGAAAATATTAAGCTCATTTGTAAAATAAATAAATAAATAAATCCATTAATCAGCCACTTCCTTATAAAAGCCGCAGGGGAGAAAAGGCCAGAAAAAAGTAGCGGCTTATAGTCCAAAAGTAATTATCTCATAGTGGCAAATATGGTGGGTTGTCCTGGTTGGAGTCAAAAAGTATAGCAGAGTCTTATTATGTGTTTTTCATCATGTGATGGGGGTAGATGAGGATGCATGTTGCATTCATCTACTGTATTTTCTGTACAGCTTAACTTTGTATATGGTCACAGAAGCTGGAGCCTATCTCTGCCGATGGAATGAGATTCAGGGGTACATTTAGAGATCTGTCTCCAGACATAATGTTCCCAGTGATTGGGTGTAGTTTGCTTTACCCTGGTTCAGATTCCAGTAATATCTGACTCTGAACAAGATAAGTGGAGCAGAATATTGTTCGCGGGATAGATGATCGCTTAGCCGAAGTATATGTGTGTTTGAGTTTGTCTGTTTCTTGAGTTCGTACGCGTCCTTGAAAAACTTCAAAAACATTCTTGCATTTCACTGTCAAAGTTTTCATTTTTAGTTTTAAAAAGGCTTGAATTTTATGTGAAGTCCTTGAAAAAGCTGGGAAGTGTAAGGCAAACACTATTTCTTAGCACTAGTTTAAAAATATGATTGAATAAATGAAAGAAAATGTCCCCTGTCGCATCGTCACTACCAGAGTACAGTGCTTATGTGTCTGTGTGTGAGTAGTTTGGAGGTAAATGGTATAGAAATAAAGTAGAGCTGTCAAACGATTAAAATCTTTAACCGAGTTAATCACAACTTAAAAATTAATTAATCGTAATTAATTGCAATTCAAACCATCTCTAAATTATGCCATATTTTTCTGTAAATTATTAAGTAAGTAAGACACAAGACTGATATATACATTCAACATACTGTACATAAGTACTGTATTTGTTTCTTATCACAATAAATCCACAAGATGGCATTAAAATTATTAACATTCTTTCTGTTAAAGGGATCCACGGATAGAAAGACTTGTAGTTCTTAAAAGATAAATGTTAGTACAATTTTTAGTAATTTTATATTAAACCCCCTCTTAATGTTTTCGTTTTAATAACATTTGTAAACTTTTCAATCAAAAAATAAACTAGTAGCTCACCATTGTTGACGTCGCCGAGCGGTGACGTCACATTAGCTCCCTGCCGTCCTTCCACAGTGTCTTTAAGTTTGTAAGGTAGTGATTGAAATACACCACAAGGTGTCAATGGGGAGTTTTAAATTACTTAGAAATCAAGTCAATGAGTGTGTTTTGTCCCTCGACTGACGCCGTAGTTCCCTGTTTACTGGGTCCATCCATTCTATTGTACTTCATGGTCGTTTGAGTGCTGGCTTCACAACGTACGAGACCTCTAAGAGTTTGTATGTTGTGACTAAGTATTGCCATCCTGTGTTTTTGTTGAGCTAAACGAAATGTTTGAATAGCGTTTGACCAAAGTCTGAAGAGTTTTATGTGTATTTTGCATAGCTGTTTTGATTGGGAAATCCAGTTCTCTTTGCATTGTTGTGAGAATAGGGCCTAATTAATACAGATTGGTGTGCTTTTCTTTTTGTGAACATATTTTTTTTTTTGAGAGATAGCAATATTATTTTTGTTGTGCTTTCACTAAATGATTCTTATGTTCGTTGTGAAGGAGTTGCCGAAGCTTATGCCAATAAATGGCGCGGTCCAATGAACCCCTGTGTCCACTCGCCTTTCTCTGCCTCTTTGCTCTCAATGTGCAAAAAAAGGCGTCATTGTAATCTGTTTGAGGCAATGCATGAGCGGGTTATTCCGTGCATGCATTAAATGTGTCAAATATTTTAACGTGATTAATTAAAAAAAAAAAAATACCACCCGATGAATACAGAGGTTTTTTTGGCAGCCATTTTAATTTTTGTCTTGGTCTCTAATCATCCTTACTACTACTATTAGTCATATTTTAGTCATTTTAAAATGTGTTTGTCTTTGTCTAGTTTTAGTCCATGTTTACTCGAAATGTTTTCGTCTGTAAAAGTTTTAGTCCAAAAATAAATAAAGGTTTTCAAAAATTTTGAATGAACATTGACATACAAGCAAATATTGTAGCGTCTAGAAGGACAACGCCAACTTGGTGATAATACATACTCAGCAGGAAAACAGTACATTGTTTTCCAATTAATTATACCCACCTGGATGCCACAAACTGTATAAAGAAAAAAAAAAAAAAGAAAAACTTTGAGACTTTAAGAGGACACTCACAGTTATCATTAGTCTAATATAGATGTGATTGCTATGCTAATGCTACGAGTTACATTTAATGTGTGATGATGACTCAGCACAGACCTTTAAATACTAAAGCAACATTGCATTTTTTGTCTTGCCAAGATAAGAAAACAAATCTTACCATGTGTGTTTTAAAACAAGCAAGCCTGGAAAGGACACTAGTGAGTTGGGGGGCTGGGGGTGCAGCACGTCCTATGAGTGACACAACATGTGACGGAAACTGTTGCGCGTTTTTCTTATCAGACGAAAACTGACATTCGTCTTATTATGTTTTAATCTCCCACGACGCGTTTTTAACTTATCGTCTCGTCATCGTTGATGGAAACAACACTTAATGCATACATGTGCATTGACTGTGGTTTAGAACAATACTTTTATCACACGACAAGTCTCTCTTTTTTTCTCATTTTTTATTTCGCGACCTCCACACCCCCTACTGCCAGTTGCTGTTTAACCCAGCTGGGAGCCATTTTGCTCAGCTAGGTCACCACTAGGACTCGGCCTACTCACCTGGCTCTCGATCGATTCCCCTTATTTCTACTAGCTTTGCTAGTATAAATTGGCGAGAATAGAATAATTTTGTTGTTTCTGTTGTGAACTACAGTCCCACACAAACTACATGGAGATATCATTTAGCTTAGCAATTTGAGTTGTGAGAGCCATTTTTCAAGTGTCCGAAATTTCAAGAATGCACATTTATTTTTGTTTCCTTGTCTGTCCACCGAACAGAATGCTATCACTACGCCGGCACCTCTGCAATAGGACGCATGCAGAATTTGCTACTAAACGCTCACTGCCGCCAGGAAAGCACCCTCTCTTAAAGCGTGAGGTTTCAGAAACAGCATCTTTCAAACTAAATTTCTACAGCCTCCGGGGTCATAGAACATTATAGAAGACGTTTGCGTACTTGAGAATGCACCATATTTAATTTGTTTCATCGTAAAATATAGAATAACAAAATACATTGGGTAACGTTTAAAAGATACTGGAAAAATGGCCTTTAATATCTTTAAAAAGTGCTTGAATTTGGCAGCGAAAAAGTTGTACGAACCTTGCGTTTTGCTATCAATGCTTATGAGCATTTCACAGATGTTTGTGTACTTGTGAGAATGCACCGTATTTCATTTCTGCCTCATCGTAAAAAAAAATAAAAGAATATATATTCAAATTTTGATTAATTCAATCAGAAATGTACATGGTGAACCAAAAGAAAAAAGTAAGCACCTAATACAAAAAACATAGACTTTTGTATTGTGTGAAACATACCAAAATTGTTGATCACGGTTGAAGAGAGAGCACCCACACTATGCCACTCTCCAACACTGAATTGTTTGTCTGCCATAGCTAGAGGCATACACACAGACTCTGTCATATGTTATTGCCCCTGGCTTGGTGCATACACCTTAATGACATTTGTCACTGGGAACATTTACAGAAAGTCAGGGTCAGCATACATTGATTTTCACAATTATTGCTCCTGCAGCTAAGCAATGTCTTGACACTGGATTAGATTCTGCCTGTTGTATGAATTTTACATTTTTTTTTGACATGCGACTAATCAATTCAGGTTATCATCCTTTTTTTCTGAGTTTATTGATTCCTTTGACAAGGTGAAAAGCTGGGATTTAGATATTTGTGATATGGGTAGAGCTCAAAGCAGAAAGTTAAGGTTCTAGGTTTCATCTTAGTTTCATCCTACATCAAATAACCCCACACAAATACAATCACGTTGTATAATACACAGGGGCTTAATTTATAAAACTATGATATTTTCTTTGATCACAAAGGTGGCATGGAGGGTGACTGGTTAGCATGACGCCTCACAGTTTTGAGATCACGGGTTCAATCCCAGGCTCTGGGATTCCTGTATGGGGTTTGCATGTTCATGCTTGGGTTTTATCCAGGTATTTCAGTTTCACCCCCCATTCTAAAACCATGCATACTAGGTTTATTGAACGCTGTGAGTGTGAAAGTTTGTATGTGTGTAAGTGCCCTTTAATTGGCTAACAACCAATTGCAGTTGTACCCCGCCCATAGTTAGCTGGGATCGGCTCTGGCACTGCCGCGACCCTTATTAGGATAAGCTGTATGGAAAATGACTAAATGAATTTGATTCCAAAGGCAGACTGGTGGATGACTGATGAGCACACCGCCTTGCAGTCAACAGTTAACTCGACTTAACAGTTGTTCTAGAAATGGGCCTGCTGCTAGACTCTGTGTGCATAGTGTACTGTTTATACCAGTGTTGTTTTTGGCAACCCTTTGGATTTTTGTCTTTTATTTTTGAATCAAAATACTTTCAAAATGTGTTCATCTTCGTCTAGTTTTACTCAATGAAATCTCAAACAGATTTAGTCTAGTTTTACTCGACAGTTACTGTTTTCGTCTGTAAATTTCAAAAGTATTTGTTAAAAAGCAAAGGTTTCTGACATTTTCGAAATACATACACAAGCACATATTGTGATGTGTGCAAGCACAAAGTGAACTTCGTGATGATAGTACAGACTCAGCAGGAAAAGTAGTACCGTATTTTCGTGACCACACCGTAGTAAAAGGCTGATTTTCGGGGTTTATTTTTGTTTTCAACACACACAAGGTGCAACGCATTATTGGGTGTATGCAGAAAGTACGCTAGCATGCGCGCTATATATACTGTATACATTTTTTGAAGCAGCAGGAGCAAAACTTAGTTCAATTGTACTTTATTAAAAATTTAACAAAATACATCAATCTTAATCAATCGACAAATCCATCAAAGTCCTCATCCGAATTCAACAGCTGGCCTAGGTCTCAATCAAACACGGCAGCTCAACTTTTCTTGAGGCAGCGCCTTAAAAAAATCTCCACAGGTGGCAGTTTCTATTTTATTCCGCGTAGGTGATAGCCTTGAGTTTGAACTGGGCTTCTTCAGCGTCTCTTTGCAACAAATGCCATTTTTTAGGGTCCTTAGCCAAACTAACAACGAATGTTGTTTAGCCTCAAGCACACACTCCAAAATTACAGCTACTTGGGGCACCCCCATTATCACACACAAACTTCTCCCTTTAAGGTTCTCATGCAACTCTCACTTATATTAGGCGCACCATCAATTTTAAAGAATTTTTTTTTACTTTTAGGTGCGCCTTTTGTTCATGAAAATATGGTATTATTTTCAATTAAACCCACCTAGAAGCCACAAACTATTTAAAGAAAAGAAAGTTGGAAGTCGAAGCATTTAAGAGGTTGCTCGCCTTTCTAAAGTTGATGACAGTGCTAACGTGAATGATATAATAATGCGATGCGTTACATTTAGTGTGTGATGATCACTCAGCACAGACCTTTTAAGGCTAAAGCAACATTGCATATTCTCTCTTCGCGAGATAAAAAAAACAAACAAAAGTTACCATATGTTTCCAAACAAGCAAAATGGTGTGCAGCCTAGCTTGAAACACATCCGAAACTCCGGTGAACAGAGTGAGGGAGAGGCACAGCACATCTCACATGAGTGACACGGCCCAAACGCTGCGAGGATGCCAGCTGATGTACTCCATGTAAAATATGAAAATGTCACGCATTGTCAACAAATGACCAGCGTTGAAAGTGGGCCGGAACGGGGTAGAAATGTGCTTTTTTTTCCCCAAAAATTAACGACAACTGTCAAAACCCCATGTTAAAAAAAAAAAAAAAATGTCAATGTTTGCATAATCTTCAAAATATATTCCATTTATTGTGCATAAAGTAAGTCATTTTTACTTATTTTTGTTAATGTATGCTACTCATGTCTTTATTCTTAAAAAAAGTAAATGTTTACATTTTCTTTAGTTTTGATGTATATCCTATTCTTAAGTAGTTAAATTTAGGTTTTGCATTTAGATGCGAAGAAATGGGGGGTAAATAGAAATCAGCAGTTGGAGATTGGCGCAACTGGTGTTTTTGTTTATTGTTATTTTGCAAATCATTGAAAAAAAAATACAATTTTGAATGAAAATACGTTGTTTAGGAATGCCTTGTGACAGTATGTGTAATGCAGTAGCTTAATGCATGTGTAAAACCAGTTTCTGTGTGTGTGCTATAGGTATAACTATGCCAAAAGCAGTTTTCTTTGCATTTCAGGGGTTTTAGAAGGTCTTTCACTCCTTCAAATGAAATAAAGTACAGTGGTATGAAAAAGTATCTGAACCTTTTGGAATTTCTCACGTTTCTGCATAAAATCACCATCGATTGTGATTTGCTCTTTGTCAAAATCAAAAAACTGTGTCTGCTTTAACTAAAACCGCCCAAACATTTATAGGTTTTCATATTTTAATGAGGACAGTATGCAAACAACGACAGAAAGGGGGCAAATAAGTAAGTGAACCATTAAATGTATTATTTTGTGCCCCCGCCCCCTTTTTTTTGGCAGCAATAACTTCAACTAGACGCTTCCTGTAGCTGCACATCAGTCTGGCACACCGATCGGGACTAATCTTGGCCATTCTTCTCTACAAAACTGCTGTAGTTCAGTCAGATTCCTGGGGTGTCTGGCATGAATCGCTGTCTGTAGATCATGCCACAGCATCTCAATGGGGTTCAAGTTTGGACTTTGACTTGGCCACTTCAGAACGTGTATTTTGTTCTTCTGAAACCATTCTGAAGGTGATTTAATTCTGTGTTTTGGATCATTGTCTTGTAGCAGCATCCATCCTCTTTTTAGCTTCAACTGTCTGACAGATGGCCTCAGGTTTTCATGCAAAACATCCTGATAAACTTTTGAATTCATTCTTTAATTAATGATTGCAAGTTGTCCAGGCCCTGAGATAGCAAAACAGCCCCAAATCATGATCCTCTCTCCACCATGCTTCACAGTGGGAATGAGGTGGTCATGTTGGTGAGCTGTTCCATTTTTCCTCCACACAGGACGCTGCGTGTTACTCCCAAATTTTAGTTTCATCTATCCACAAAATATTTTGCCAAATCTTCTGTGGAGTGTCCAAGTGCCTTTTTGCGAACATTAAACAAGAAACAATGTTTTATCTTAGACAACAGTGGTTTCTTAAGTCTTTAGCAGACACTCTAGGTTTTACCTTTTACCTCTCTGAGTATTCTGCGCTGAACTCTTGGCGTCATCTTTGGTGGACAGCCACTCCTTGGGAGAGAAGCAACAGTGCCAAACTTTCTCCATTCGAAGACAACTTCTTTGACTGTCGATTGATGAACATCCAGACTTTTAGGGATGGTTTTGTATCCTTTCCTAGCTTTATACAAATCAACAATCCTTGATTGCAGGTCTTCAGACAGCTCTTTTGACCGAGCCATGATGCACATCAGACAATGCTTCTCATCAAGACAATTCTTACCAGGTGTGTGTTTCATAGTAGGCAGGGCAGCTTCAAACCACTCATCAGTGGTTGGGCAAACACCTGACTAAAATTGTTTGGTAAAAATTGGTTTCAATTGCTCTTTAAGTTTCTTTAGGCAGAGGGTTCACTTACTTATTTTCCCCCTTTTGTCGTCGTTTGTATGCTATCCTCATTAAAATATGAAAACCTATTAATGTTTGGATGGTTTAGTTAAAGCAGGCACTGTTTTTACATCTGTGTGATTTTGACAAAGATCAGATCACATTTTATGGTGATTATATGCAGAAATGTGGGAAATTCCAAAAGGCTCAGACCCTTTTTCATACCACTATATGTTGTATTTTCATCTCATTGTCGCCTCGTCAGACGAAATCTGGCATTTGTCTCGATATGGTCTCGTCTCTCGGGCCATGTTTTTAGCTGGTCATCATCACGTCATCATGAAAAAATTATTTGTCGATGAAATATTTTCGTTATCGTCATTGTTGAGGAAAACAACACTGGTGTATATTCTCTACTTTGGCCTTGGATGTACTTGGTTATTAAAAACAGCGGTTGTAAGAACCTATCCCATTTTTTGTTAAATATAATAGGTATGAATGAGTTGTGCTTTATCTCTCTGTGGCCATCTTTCTGTCAGAACGAATAATCTTTGTCTGCTTTTTTTCCGTTCTCTTTTACATCTGCAGTATGGATGTACGGCATTACCGACAGCCCGAGGAAAGAGGCGTCAGGTAGCTTTGTGTGTCTTTGTCAAATCAGTACGTTTGCATGGCACAAGATAACATGCAATGCCTATATTATTACAGAAACATATAATTCTAGTCAGCCTGTCTGAAATTACCATTTTAGTTTATTCATGCAAAATTGATCTAATCTCATCTAATTTTTTTTCCTTCGGTCTGGTTGCATGAAATTAGAACAGGCTTCCTCTGCATATTAACCAGTCTCTACTGCAGTATGTGCTATTATATTGAATATACAAGGAATAAAGAGAACAGAAGGCCAAGGCCATGATGAAAGGATACATTTCTAACTCAAGAGTCAGGACTAGTATTTTAATGGACTGTGCATGAATGCCAGAAAATCAAGGTGAACTATTTAGCGACCACTTTTTTTTTTCCCAACAGAAATGGGCCCACTTAAAACCCTTTAAAAGTTGGAATGCTTCTTCATAAAATAATTTTAACTCACACATTGGATACTTTTTTTTTTTTTTTTGTGGAAATATGAGGTACCTCCAATAATATAAGCATGTGAACGTACTGACCGTTGAACGCATGCTTACCTGTATTTATGTGAGTGTGCCATGTTGGCTGCATCCCAGTTTTTTTTTTTTTTTTTTATAAGCCTTCTCTACATCTGATTTACATGCACTGTCATCAGCCTCTCCTTTCCCCCATCTGGTCAAATTAAAACTGCCTGTGAACGGAGTTTTCCCAGAAAATACATTTGTCTACAACAAGAGTGGGCAGGGTGCAGCTAGAGTAGGAATTTGAATTGTCATCTATCTTGTATTTTAATTGAGCATTTTGATATATACAGTGGTATGAAAAAGTATCTGAACCTTTTGGAATTGATCACATTTCCTCATAAAATAACCATCAAATGTGATCCGATCTTTGTCAAAATCACACAGATGGACAAACAGTGTCTGCTTTAACTAAAACCACCCAAAAATGGAGAGTTTTCATATTTTAATGAGGACCGTATGCAAACAATGACAGTTGGGGGAAAAATAAGTAAGTGAACCATCACATTTAATATAGTTCTCCCCGCCCCCTCACCCTTTTGGCAGCAATAATATCAACCAGACGCTTCCTGTAGCTGCAGATCAGTGTGGCACATCGATCAGGACTAATCTTGGCCTATTCTTCTCAACAAAACTGCTGTAGTTCAGTCAGATTCCTGGGATGTCTGGCATGAATCGCTGTCTTTAGGTCATGTCACAGCATCTCAATGGGGTTCAAGTCTGGACTTTGACTTGACCACTCAAGAATGTGTATTTTGTTCATCTGACACCATTCTGAAGTTGATTTACTTTTGTTTTTTGGATCATTTTCTTGTTGCAGCATCTATCCTCTTTTTAGCTTAAACTTTCTGACGGACGGCCTCAGGTTTTCCTGCAAAACATCCTGATAAACCTTTGAATTCATTCTTCCATTAATGATTGCAAGTTGTCCAGGCCCTTAGGTAGCAAAACAGCCCCAAATCATGATGCTCCCTCCATCATGCTTCACTATGGGGATGAGGTGTTTATGTTGGTGAACTGTTCCATTTTTCCTCCACACATGATGTTGTGTGTATATTTCACCAACATTTCTGCGGTGTCCAAGTACCTTTTTGCGAACATTAAATGAGCAACAATGTTTTTTTTAGACAGCAGTGGCTTCCTCCGTGGAGTCCTCCCATGAACACCATTCCTGGCCATTATTTTACATATAATCGATGTGTGCACAGAGATATTGGATTGTGCCAGTTAAGTCTTTAGCAGACATTCTCGGGTTGGTGTCATCTTTGGTGAATGGCCACTCCTTGGGAGAGAAGCAACAGTGACAAACTCTCTCCATTTGTAGACAACTTCTCGGACTGTCGATTGATGAACATCCAGACTTTTAGAGATGGTTTTGTATCCTTTCCCAGCTTTATTCAAATCAACAATCCTTGATCGCAGGTCTTCAGACAGCTCTTTTGACCTAGCCATGATGCACATCAGGCAATGCTACTCATCAAGACAATTCTTACCCAGTGTGTGATTTATAGTGGGCAGGGCAGCTTTAAACCACTCAACAGTGATTGGGCACACACCTGACTTAAAATATTTGGTAAAAAATGTGTTTCAATTGCTCTTTAAGTCTCCTTAGACAGAGGGTTCACTTACTTATTTTTTCCCCCTGTCGTTGTTTGCATGCTATCCTCATTAAAATATGAAAACCTATTAATGTTTGGGTGGTTTTAGTTAAAGCAGACACTGTATCTGTATCTGTGTGATTTTGACAAATCAGATCACATTTCATGGGGATTCTATGCAGAAATGTGAGCCATTCCAAAAGGTTCAGATACTTTTTCATACCACTGTTAGGTCTTAATAATCTGTTAACCATATGGAAATGCAGTATATTGTTACAATAATTTAATCTTTATTGTAACTATTCAGTTTTAGGGAAAAAGTGTCAGCGCCCCACTAAGGCGGGCTACTTCCTTGAAATACTGGCTTTTATTTACATTTTTCTTCCTCTATTACATATAATAAATATGAAATTATGACTTTACGAATTATTAAAAATGATTCTTTTCGCTGGGATGCAATTGATAATGCAGTCCTGCAGGGGGCGCTAATGTAACCTTAGGGAACATACCTCTTTGCCATACTAGAATAAATTGTAATTTCACATCCACTCAGTGGGTGTCAGTGGCGCTCTCATTTTCAGAGTCTGTGCAGTATTTTGTAACCAAACAAGAGTGCGCAGCAAAAAGAAGATATGAAAGCGAAGACAAGAAATACAGTATGTCGAGGCATATGTAGTGTTTAGCTTCAGTTTTAATACAGTGGGAGACAAGGAAAGACCAGTATGTTTACTGTGTCTAAAAATTTGGAAGCGAACCACTGGAACCCAAATCAATTTAGACATGACCCCAATCACATTGATAAGCCGCTTGATTTTTTTTTCCCCAGTGAAAACGTGCCGAATATTAACAAGAATCGTCCCGCTTTGTGATTGTTACGTCAACAAACTAGCGACCACTAATAGCATTATAAAATGTGGCATACCAAGTTGCACAGTGCAAAATAACCTACAGCATAGCAAAGGAGCTGACGCTGCCTGCACCAAAAATAAACTGTCCCTCTGTCCAATGATCATGTCATTTTTTTTCTATTAATGTTTTTTCGGTCAAATTTTTTGGCATTTTGTACTCTGAGTAAATGTTACTATTCAATTTAGATGTATTATTATTTATTGATTTGATTAAATTTTATATTTCAGTATCAAATGGTCAAAAAATGTACTTTTACAGTTTGGATGTAACTTTTGTATGTAATTTTTTAAATAATTCAGGCAAATTAATGCGCTTGAAGTCTTTTCTGGTACAAACAAAACAATGTTGATATACTAGTTGTACTTTATTGTCAGTTATCTCTTTTTCCTTTAATGTTAACAAGGACAAAATTATTATGCAGAGGTGTACTTCTAATAATTTTATAGACAAATGATACTATTTACAGTGGCGGCAGAGAGTTGGGGGGGTGGGCGTGGCGAACTGTTTAGGTCTTCCTAAGGGGGGGTAGTACCAGAAAATATTTGAGAAGCATTGCTTTAATGCATGTAAACATAGTTTTATTTCTTCCATTTTCCTGTAGCACTTGTCCTCATACTTCGGGTGAACTGGAGCAATTCTGAACTGACTTTGTTCCAGAGGCAGTGACTGGTTGTTGACCAATCGCAAATTATATACAGTATAGACAAACAAATATCTCCTATCACATTGATGCCAATGAACAACTTACAGTCTCATTCATGTTCTTGGAATGTGGGAAAATGCTAGTGTGAGTTAGAATTGTATGTCTTGTCTTGGGCTTTTTTTTTTTTTTCCCCCTCTATTTGTAAACGGCGCACTTGCACTCAAAATATGCCGCTACATAATTTTCATGAAAGTCCAAGACTTGCTTAACCTGTTTGAGAATTATTATTGCAGTGATCATTATTACAGTTTTAAAACTATTCCACCAGCTGACATGAAGCTAAAGGATGAGGTTCCTATGAACAATCATTGGTAGAGATGGGTACTGCACATTAGAGCTGCAGTATGGTGCTTAAGTTGCCAATGATTATCATGTGCTCATTTAATATGGCTCCCTGGTGACAATGCTCCGGTTAAGCATGGATTGCCGCATGTTGTTCCACACAGTGATATCTCCATGGGAGATGTGTGTGTGGCATCTTTAAAGGGGATTAGAGGCTCTGCTGTGATTGGCAGCGAATAGCATGTTTTGTGCATGATTCACCCCCACAGCAGAGGAAATCACCCTCCTTCATATGTTTCAAAATGAAATTAACAACACATATCATTGTGCTGTGCAGAGCAAGACTTTGTTAGTCTCGTTTTGCGCTGGAAGTCAAAATAGGGCCCTTGTGTAATGATGATCAGTTTAAGTTTTTACACTTGTGTATTTCACAACATGTTGATGCACCCATCCACTTTTTAGACGATGCCCTACTCCCCTGCAAGTAAGCCCATGAAAAACCTAAATATTGCATTTTTACCAACCTACTACTTGATAGTGGTTGAAAAGCAACAGCTGCAATGACTATAACTAAGCCTGTCACAATGTGCAATAAGTCAAATAATCTCACGGTAAATTAAAAAGATGGCGGTCATTTTACCGGCAGCAATTTATCGGCGTGTGCGTGCGTGCATACATTTGTGCGTGCGTGTTGATTGCATATGAGACTCCAGTTCCTATCACAGATATTTACTGGTCATCAACACACCATAGAATTAAAGTTCAGATATGCAAAATAAGAAAACAATTCTGTATTAAATATTGTAAAACGTTAGCATTGCAACTTTTAGGCTAATGGAAAAAAGACAATGTACCAACCACTATTGTCGCCTATAAGCATTAGCAGTCTTCTCCAAAACGCAAAATTGTGGTTAAAAGGTGACACTTCAAACAAGAAAACTTGGTGGTTTACAGCATTTGCAAACTCTTTAACTGATACCACATACATAACGAAAAGAGATGTGCACTTTTTTTTTTTCCGGAGTGCAAAGCTTACAGCTAGCGGCTTAGCTAACATACTTCTGGTGAACATTTCAAAATGATAGCAGGTCATGTTCAACATATAAATATTTCTGGAGTTAATCTCACATACTTCAGATTCTACTCTAAGAATAGCTTTAAAATGACACAGATTATGTAAAATCTGATTGGCAATTAATAAATTGGCCTCAAATTTGCAAACGTGCACTTTGCAGGACAAGATGACAGTCATTTTGGATCACATAAACCCTTTTGATGGGCTATAATTGGCAGAAAACAAAACATGCCTTTGGGTTTCTCACTTATTTAATATTCTGCAATTAGCTGTGTGTCACGATTCGCGGACGAGGTGGACCCAAATGCAGGGAAACGGGGAGGTGAGGCAAGGTGGTGATCAACTCAAAACTGTTTTAGTAATCGGAACAAAAACACAAGATTCAATCAAAAGTCCAGGGGACCCAAAACAGCAAGGCAAACGAAACTCAGGGTACTACCTAAAGCCCGGATATCAAAACTTGAACAGGAACGAGGCCTTGGACAGAAAAATATACACTGGGATTGACATGGAATCGACAATGACACAACAAGAACAGACAGCACATGGGGAACTTAAATACAGACATTGGGTAACGAGACAATGAGGCACAGGTAGTTGACACAAGAGGCAGCAGATTGGTCAACAGGTGATATTAGTGGGTAATTACAATGACCAGGCACACTTGGGCAAAATCTTAACAAAACTCAAACCATGACATTGTGTGTGTGTGTTTTTTTTTTTTTTTTTTTTAATATATATTATTTGTAATATATACTGTGGCCAAAAGTATGGGCACCCCTGCAATTCTGTCAGATAATGCTCAATTTCTCCCAGAAAATGATTGCAATTACGAATGCTTCGGTAGTAATATCTTCATTTATTTTGCTTGCAATCAAAAAACACAAAAGAAAATGGAAAAATATATATATATATTATCATTTTACGCAAAACTCCAAATATGGGCTGGACAAAAGTATTGGCACCCTCAGCCTAATACTTGGTAGCACAACCTTTAAACAAAATAACTACGAAGAACCGCTTCCGGTATCCATCAATGAGTTTCTTACAATGCTCTGTTGGAATTTTAGACCATTCTTCTTTGGCCAACTGGTCCAGGTCTCTGAGATTTGAAGGGTGCCTTCTCCAAACTGCCATTTTCAGATCTCTCCACAGATGTTCTATGGGATTCAGGTCTGGACTCATTGCTGGCCACTTTAGAAGTCTCCAGTGCTTTCTCTCAAACCATTTTCTAGTGCTTTTTGAAGTGTGATTTGGGTCATTGTCCTACTGGAAAACCCATGAACTCTGACGGAGACCCAGCTTTCTCACACTGTGCCCTACATTATGCTGCAAAATTTGTTGGTAGTCTTCAGACTTCATAATGTCATGCGCACCGTCAAGCAGTCCAGTGCCAGATGCAGCATAGCAACTCCAAGACATCAGGGAACCTTTGCCATGTTTAACTGTGGGGACCGTGTTCTTTTCTTTGAAGGCCTTGTTTTTTCTTTCCTGTAAACTCTATGTTGATGCCCTTTCCAAAAAAAAGCTCTACTTTCGTCTCATCTGACCAGAGAACATGCTTACTCAGGTAAGTTTTGGCAAACTCCAGCCTGGGCTTTTTTATGTCTCTGGGTCAGATGTGGGGTCTTCCTGGGTATCCTACCAAAGAGTACCTTTTCATTCAGGCGCCGACGGATAGATTGATGACACTGCGCACGGTAGACACAGGAACATTCAGGTCTTTGGAGATGGACTTGTAACCTTGAGATTGACCATGCTTCCTCACAATTTTGCTTCTCAAGTCCTCAGACAGTTCTTTGGTCTTCTTTCTTTTCTCCATGCTCAATGTGGTACACACAAGGACACAAGACAGAGGTTGAGTCAACTTTAATCCATTTCAACTGGCTGCAAGTGTGATTTAGTTATTGCCATCATGCGCCATGTGCCACAGGTAAGTAACAGATGTTGTTAATTACACAGATTACAGAAGCATCACATGCTTTTCCAAAGGGTGGCAATACTTTTGTCTGGCCCATTTTTGGAGTTTTGTGTAAAATTATTATGATTTAATTTTTTTTCCCCATTCTCTTTTGTGTTTATTCATCGCAATCAAAACAAATGAAGATATTACTATACTACCAAAGCATTTGTAATTGTAATAATTTTCTGGGAGAAATTGAGCATTATCTGACAGAATTGCAGGGGTGCCAATACTTTTGGCCAGCAGTGTATGTACCTATCTATGCTGCATCCGTTGCACCCCGTGGAGCATAAACACACCTCGTTCGCTCGCTCCCGCATGAACACACGCAAAACCGAGGGACATTTTTTAGAGGACGAGTTTCTCAGAGGAAGATTTAGCAGTTGGTTTTGATGGAAGAAGTGCTTCTTAACAAAAAAGATTGCCAGCCACTTTTACGCTATTCATCACACAGTGTTTCAGTCCGTTCTGAAGTTATGTCTGAAAAGATTGCTTCGTTGCACGTAAAATGCAAACTAAAAGCAGTTTTCAAGGTTTTCGTTTCACATACCTTTTAACCATTTTCCATGCTCGCATAATCAAGGCATTATTGACAGGCCAGTCATTCCTCTTACTGAAAAAAAATCAAGGACATTTCAAGGTATGCACTACGTTATCAAAGACATTTTTTGACAGGACTTTTTAGATTAATTTGTTGCTCGCCAAAAAGTCCAATTGGCCACAGTTTTGTTTATTACCTTGACATGTATCCTTCGCACTATACACAGACACACAGCCCTCAATAATTTTTTTTTTTTCCAATTCCACCGATCAGCTTCTCTGCATCTTACCGGGTTGCCTGAGGAATATGTGAAACAGCCCTGCACGAGTTGCATGGTTTCAGTTTGTGAATGAATGTGATCTTTTGCACACATTTAAACACGAACATGGCTTTTTCATTATAACCCTCATCACGTCAACAGACCTCCAAAAACTATTGTTGCTCTCTATGTAGATTTCTGAAAATTCCCCAAATCACTCAAATTCTTAATGACACTTTCATTTGCTCTTGTGCTTTACAATTTACTGGATATACAGTGGTACCTTTACTTACAAAATTACTGTATTTTTCGGACTATAAGTCTGTTTTTTTCATAGTTTGGCTGGGGGTGCGACGTATACTCTGGAGCGACTTATATGTGAAATTATTAACACATTATTATATAATTTCACATGTTATTTTGGAGTGACACTGTTGGTTTGGTAAACTTGTTAGCATGTTCTTTATGCTATAGTTATCTGAATAACTCTTAATAGCTATGTTACGTTAACATACTGGCCATGTTCGCATTTCGTTGTTCATGCATCATATAACATTATCATTCTGTACACTTATTCAGCATGTTGTTCTCTATTGTATTTTTATTTTGAATTGGCTTTCAGGATGACATATCTATGTGTTGGATTTTATCAAGTAAATTTCACCCAAAATTGCGACTTATACTCCGGTGCGACTTATATATGTTTTTTTCCTCTTCATTGGGCATTTTATGGCTGGTGCGACTTACACTCAGGTGCGACTTATAGTCCGAAAAGTACGGTAATTGGTTTTGGATGTAGTTTCTTGAAATTTCTGTAAGTAGAGACGCGTTTTCCATGTAAATGCTCTAATCCATTCCAAGCCCCCCCAATTTCAGACATAAATCTTTTATAACGCATTTTTATGCCTCAAAACATGTAACACATACATGTTACAATTAGATTATTGCAATATAAACATAAAATCAGAGTTGTGCATCATGTAAAAAACCAAGAATAGAGTAAAGAATAAAAGTTAAGTCACTTGTGTAAAGCTGTCGGAACATGAGGGTCGAATGAAGAGGACGCTGACATATACACACATACAGGCGTGCCCGTTCAGACTGCCTTTTTCCATTGAGCCTGTAAATGTAGTACCAGAGGTAGGTAGAGTAGCCAAAAAAATTACTCAAGTAAGAGTAGCTTTACTTCAAAATAATATTACTCAAGTAAAAGTAGTCATCCAAAAAATGTACTCAAGGACAAGTTAAAAAGTATCGAGTTAAAAGAATACTTAAGTAATGAGTAACATTTTGAGTAACTACGTATTTTTGTTTGTTTTTTTATCTCAGCACACTTAACTTATCTTTATGAACTGTTCTTATAATGATACTGTACAATTACCCATTACATAACCACATTAAGCCTAGGAAAAAATCATTAAAGAGAGAAAAAAAAAGTAATGAAGCATTAATCGTCCAAAGAGCATGAGTGCCCTGCCCTCTAGTGGAGAAAATAGTTCCTAGTTTGAGTAGTGAATACTGTAGTTCTTTCATAGTTACTATTATGAAATTAAAAGGATCATATCTCTGTTTTTCCGTGGTCAATCAGTACCAAATAAAAACTAAGAGTTTTAAATTTGCGATTTTAATTCATGTTGAGGGCAGCGCTCTATGTCAAATACTTCATTTGTTACGGTGCTATAAAGACGCAGGCATGAAAATCTCTCACCTTTCGGCGAAATTCGCCGTTTTGAAGTCAAAAAGGGCGACCTACGTGAATTGCGTCGATCCGATGAGAAATTCTTTTTGGGAGGGGGTGGGGGGGTCGGGAGGTTTTATTTAATTATTATTATTATTATCATCATGTGATTAACTTAGTACGTAAACTGAGCACTTAAGAACACAGTCAGCAAATCCTTCTAGATGCTTCGCTGACGAGAACCAATCATCGGCCCAAGCTGCGTTCCATTATTCCAAACGCGCGCACTCCTTACTGTACATGGAGTGCTGGGAGAGCCTTTGGTTGCATTGCAAAGCTGCGAAATCAAAAAGCAGTCCTTATGCACACCGGGGCAGACCAGAGCGCAACATACACACTTGCCTGTATTTGCCAGCAGATTGAATTTGGTGAGTAATGGTTTCAATCGTTTTCACATTTTGCGATATAAAAAAGTTACTGCCATTTGTTGCAGCTTGCGTTGAACACTGCCAGAGCTAGCCAAATCTTCCATGAAAAAAAAAATAGCTCCCGTTAAATTGGCGTCAAGCTTGTGTATTTAGCGGTAATATAAACGAAGAAACACACTGTTGAGTCAAATTAAGCGGCATGCTCTCGGATGGAGTGGGCGCCTCACATCGCTCCCGTCGTCCGCCGGAGACGCTTTATTTTCGGCTTGGATTTGAGCTGACGGCCGGTGTCGACACAACACCGGCCCGACGAGTGGTGGGAATGAGTCCTGCTTCTGAAAGCTTTTCAGAAATACAGGCATCCCTCGTTTTTCGCGGTTAATGGGGACCGGAACCCGCCGCAATAAGTGAAAACCGCAAAGTAGCGTCCCCCCCATTTATTTGTGCATGTTCAATGCATTTATTCAGATTTTACATTGGAAAAAAGATACATAGATATAAGACATGTTTTTTCACTTTTTTTCACCAAAGTATCATTTATAAATGGTTTTCAAGGACTTCAAAATGTAAGAATTATGATAAGTTTTAAACATGTTACTGCCCCACCGAATTATTTTTAAACAATAATAAAGTAGTAAGAAAATGCTTGACTTTATTAAATGCTACATAGTGAGTCTACTCAAACCCTCTCAGGCTTTGGTAAACGGTGATTGACACATGTGCAAAGTTTTTCTTTTTATATATATTTTTTTGTTTGAAGCAACTTATTTGATTGAATAATAAAGACACAAATGTCCTAGCCAAAATGTGGCCCAAATGCAAAACAACATTACTTCAATGGAAAAATTTGTTTCAATCAAGAAAAATAGTTTTCAAATGCTTTTTTTGTCTCAAATTTATTTTTGCAATCAAAAACTTTCTTATTGAAGTGACTTTTTGGGGATTAAAAGTATATACTGTATTTTGATTGAAGCAACTTTGTTTTTGATAGAAGTAACTTTGTTTTTTTATTGAATAATAAAAACACAAATCTACCTCCATCGTTATTGAGAGAGAAAGAAATTAAGAAAGCTTTAAAACTAAAAGCCACCGGGGAGTCTGTTTTTTTGTTTTTTTAAATATTTATATTTCATTACATAGACATGCGTTGTAGGGAAGGGAGATTGAGGGATAAAAAAAGGAGTTGGATGAGGCTGCTAAAGGCAGTGGATACCTCATCAGCTGGGTGAATAGCAAACCTGGTAAGAACAAGTTTGCAAGGATAGTCGGGTATTAAATACAATTATAAACACAAGTACAATGTTATTTTTCTATAAGATTTTTATGTCATTGCTTTATTAATCATTAGGTGCTAGAGTTGTTAAGTATGGATAATAATGAAATAATAGTTTTCAGAAAACTGTGCTGTTGGTGGCTCAGTGACCATCTGATGTGGTTTGTTCTCAGATGAACAAGTTGAGGAAGGAAGTTTTGATGCAGAGGTTGAAGGAAGAAAAGAGGCTGACTGACTGAGTCACAGCCAGAAAGTGTTGATGAAAGTTTTGATTTCTATTCACTGTTGCCCCCTCCCAATTAAAGTATGTCACAGTCGCAGCCAATTATTATCTAAAGCTGGTTAAAATTGAAGTTATGTTGATTTAAGGTGTATTAAATACTTGTTCATGTGCCCCTTTTGATCTACGAGCACCCGCCCCTCCACCGGTCTCTGCATGGCCCTGCTGAAACACAGTGTGGGTCGACAGAGCTCAATATTTTGTTGGGGTGTACAGTGTACTGGAACAAATTTCCTCCACACCCTTCTCACCTTTTTAACCCCTGACCCATTTTCATGCCTGAAGACGTGATTGAACAGGCTTTCATGATCACAGAACGGCAGGCTTGCGTCTGATTGGTGTAAAGGGGTCATGTGATTATTGTTGCGACGTCTCATTGGTGAAATTAGTAGCGCTACTCTTAGCAATAGCATCGCAAGCTAAAAAATAATAATAAATCTAATATGTAGAATAAAGAAGAAAAATGTAACGGTTCTTGTGTAGCCCAAAGTAGCGGAGTAAGAGTAGCATTTTTTTCTTCACAAATCTACTCAAGTTAAAGTTAAAAAAAAAGTATGGCTTAGTAAAACTCTAAATAGTAAATGTAACAGAGTACATGTAACCCCTAACGCGTTACTACCCACCTCTGCATAGTCCGACACACGCTAAGTAAACTGAGCCACATGCGCAAAAGCATCAAAACAAAGGACTACACATGCTGGCTCTACATCATTCTAGGGTGATCACATTTTGATTTCCAAAAAGAGGACACAAAAAAGCCATAAATAATCCCCGTTTAGTCTTATATTCAAAGTTATATGGATTGCGAGAACAGACACATATGGGCAGTTTGCCCCGACTCTCTGCCATGTAAGCAATCTTCAATATTTCTCATTTGAAGACCAGAAAGAAAACCGAGCATTCTCAGGTTTATCCCATTTATTTTTTTTACAACTGTTGTCAAGCCCGCGTCTTCCCTAAAAGCCAGACGCTAACACAAATGCAGAGCTCCTTCGCTGCCGTAGCGTCCTCTCGCTCTCACTCTTTGCTGACGTGAATTCCGATTTGGGAGACTTGAAAGTTCAGCCCGCAGCCACATTCTGGAAAAATGTGATCCAGATCGGATTTTAACCACATATGAAAGTGACCAATATCGTACTTGAAATGGTCCACCTTTTTGCGACTTGTCCCGTTCAGACCGTCAAGTTAATGCCTCACTCAAGTGAGAAAGACACAAAAAAAAAATCTGATTTTTGCATTAAGATCTGCCGTGTGAACCTAGCCTTAGCCAATTGGATGTCAGGAATGCTAGGCAATAGCCAAATTGCAGATCAGCTATATATGTTACGTTCAGTAAACTTTGGAAGTTGCGAGTACCCGCTGTTCTGTATTTTTGCCTGAAATTTATTTCGTAAGAAGAGGCAATATTTTTCCATTGAGGTGTGTCTTAACCTGAAAATTCTGTATGTAGAGACGTTCGTAAGTAGAGGTACCACTCTACTAAAAATGAAATGGATAAATATCAGAGAGAAGGAAGAAAATTGTAAAACTGAAAAATTTCCTATTGTTTTGTTTCACATATATCTGGACCCAGCCTCTTTCCGTGTCCCTCTCCTGCAATCCCCTCACATGTTTCTATTTAAGGCCAGCATTGCTGACTTCTATGATTGGTGTGTTTGCCCCCCCCTCCCTGTCCAGGGACAAGTTCCCGACAGCAGAAGAGGGGAGGCTTTCCTCTCAACCACATTGTTGTTGTTCTATTCTCTACCCAACTTTCCTCTCAATTTTTTTTTGCGTCTTTGTTTTCAATTTTATTTTTATTATATTTATTTTAGTGTAGTCTTAAATTCAATTAGATTGTAGGTGCAAGATGCAACTTCGACTATAAACCCTGCTGGGTTTGCTCTTGTTTTGATCCCTTTTGAGTCACGTCAGTGCTTCGCAGTTACCCCGGGGTAACGTCAGCCATATGGCTAAAGGTTTGGAACGATGCAGTCCAATCGACAGCTCATGTTTCGCCTGGCCAGGGAGAAAACATGGTGATAAGACTGCAGGGGCTGGCTGATGGCAACAACCTGGGTGTATAGAGGCAGGAGTACAGCTGGAAGGAGTGGATGTTCGCGGAGTATCAAAGCAGGAAGTTGGTTGACAGCGTGTTTCTTCCATTCAGGGATTGACAGTTTGGAGCCTATGATACTGGAGCAGTATGTGGCTGTGGCTAACTACGAGAGACAGGAGAACTCTGAGATTAGCCTCAAGGCTGGTGAGACTGTGGACGTGATTGAGAAAAGCGAAAGTGGTGAGTACTCTGTACTTTACGTAATATGTTCAACTATATTTGTGTCTAATGTCACATGTTTGGAGTGGTTGCTTATAAATCTATACTATATTTTTTTCTTAATGTACAATACTCTGCACCAACCAACCTGCTATGATGTTTTGGCAGTTCTCAATATAGAATGTGCCTTATATTATTTAGCATATCTCATTTCCAACTACCGTATTGGCCCGAATATAGGACGGTGTTTTTTGCATTGAAATAAGACTGAAAAAGTGGGGGTTGTCTTATATTCGCGTCTAGACGTTATACCCATTCACGACGCTAGATGGTGCCAGATATCACTGAAGCGATGTTCTGTCATGACAGATCTCAGCTACTCTCAAGTTTAACCAGTTAGCATTATTTTATTGCAATGTTTTTCCTTATTCAGATTTGTTTCAAGACTATAGTTACAGTTAGACTTCACTTTGATGGTTAAAGCAGTTATTGCAATTTTGTTGTTTTATCACAATAGATTGGTTTATTTACATTTCAAAAACCACAAGCCATTCATTTACGAATGTGATTGCACTTTAGTTTACATATTTTAATGTTCAGATAATAAGATTTGAATGAGGCAAAATAACATGCTTTTTCTCTCAAATATATTGTTTTAATCATTTGTTTCAGATGTACTGTAATTATTTTCTGTATAAAAATTAATTTGGTTTTCAAAAAGTCTTTTCAAACTTGAGTCTTGAAAAAGAGGGGGTTGTCTTATAATCAGGGCCGTCTTATATTCTTGGCCAATACGGTAATATCGATATTGAATAACCAAATAAGCCTAAAACTTTGACAACACAGTAGTTTTTACATAACAAAGAAAGGGCCAGTGGAAGACAAGATTTTCCTATGTCTTTCATTCACATGAAAAGATGTCTATTCTTTTCAAGTATCGTATTTTTTGCACTATAAGGTGCATCAGGATATAAGGCACACCTTCAATTAATTGCTTATTTTAAAACTGTTTACATATAGAGAGTGCACTGCATTATAAGGCACAGTAGTATTAGTAGTTTTGGGGTTGCATTATGCATTCACTAGATGAAGCTGTGTTAAAGGGAAAGTCATGCCATAATTAACTAATATTGATCCATATATAAGGCGCATCAGATTATAAGGCGCACTATCGGCTTTTGAGAAAATTGAAGGCTTTTAGGTTTGCCTTATGGTGCAGAAAATACAATAATCCTCATTTTAAGATATGTACTAGTTCTTGTCCAAACTACATTTCTTAATGGTACATACTGTATGTGGTGATCTGTCCATGCGTTCACTGGCATTCATGTTTTTCTGATATTTTTTTAATTATAAGACGTTGCAGCTTGTGTTATTTGTTTTCCCTCGTAGTGTTGTGTATCTCAGATAGTAGTCCTAGTCGATCGCAACGCTATTGTGGTTAGATTGCGGGATAAAAAATAAATAAATAAATAAACACGTAGCAAATTATGTTGTATGTGCACTATATGTGTTAATGCAACATGTATCAACCTAAATTGTAAAATCCAGATCATTTTTACTTGGTCATTTCATTAGTAGTTCACAACATACAGTACAATTCATGCTGAGCTTTCTAGGCGAGAGCCCCAAACCCCCCGCCATCCCCAGCCTAGAGCCTTAAAAAGTAGACAACTTGGAGCAAAAAATAGTGAGCACCCATTTCTTTCCAATGATTATAATGCAAAATATTTTCAAATAACTCCAGCTGTTTTATTTTCCTGCCAAGAATGCACCACCTCTATCACGCTGGCACACAAAAGAAATGCTCTAAGAGGAAGCAGGGCTATGTGAGTTCCAGTATGTGGTTGATTTATTAACTTGATTTGATTTTCAGTCATAGGATTAAAAGAGACATTCCAATAGATTAAAATCAAATTACTAACTTTAGCAAAAATATAAGAGATAAAATGTGGTCCAGTGTGTGTCTGCATCAAGTTGTCATTGTGACAGAGACAGAATATTACAGTAGAGATTGTCCTAAAGATCTTCAGGTTAGGGATACAGCTATCGACTATTTAGGTAATCGATTAATATATCAATTAATTTGTTCGAATAATCGGATAATGAACATTTCATGCGTTGCAGAATAAATATTATGATATGTAAAAGAAACAAGTGTTCATGCTTGCAATTATATTTATTTTGCCTTGCTAATATTACTTTTAAAAGAGCACTAAATGTGAATACAAAATAAAATTCCTGAGCCTATCTTCAAACTGCAAAATTGCACTTTCATTTCACAAGCGCAATGAATACAATTAAAAATAAAATACCTTAGCCTAGTCTCAAACGACTTAAAAATAAATAAATGAGGATCTAAGTACAACAAAAGAACAGTTGGTTAGCTTGTATAGCACAAGTCCGCTAGTTTAAATGCTTTAAAATGCTTTTTTTTTTTTTTTTTTTTTTTTTGTGCAATGCTCTTAACAAATCATGCATATTCCCATAAAAACTGCCAAATATACTTCTACACTAAATAGTGAATGCATAAACAAACATATAAGCGCAAACAAAAACATGTTGGTCTTAACAGCGAGCTGCTGAATTCAGCTATGTTACATGAGTTATGGCATATTCACTGTTGCCACTAGAGGGCAGTGCCATCCATCCATCATCTACCGCTTTATCCGGGGTCGGGTCGCGGGGGCAGCAGCTTCAGCAGGAAAGCCCAGACTTCCCACTTCCCAGCCACTTCAACAAGCTCCTCTGGTGAGATCCAAAGGCATTCCCAGGCCAGCCGAGAGACATGGTCTCTCCAGTGTGTCCTGGGGCATCCCCAGGGCCTTCCGCTGGTGGGACATGCCTGGAACACCTCTCCAGGGAGGTGTCCAGGAGGCATCCGAACCAGATGCCCGAGCCACCTCAACTGGCTTCTCTCAATGTGGAGGAGTAGTGGCTCAACACAGAGTCCCTCCCGGAAGACCGAGCTTATCACCCTATCTCTAAGGGAGAGCCTGGACACCCTGCGGAGGAAACTCATTTCGGCCTCTTGTATCCGCAATCTTGTTCTTTCGATCACGACCCACAGCTCGTGATCATAGGTGAGGGTTGGAACATAGATCGACTGGTAAATCGAGAGCTTCGCCTTTTTGCTCAGCTCCTTCTTCACCACTACAGACCGGTGCAGAGTCCGCATCACTGCAGATGCTGCACCGATCCGCCTGTCGATCTCTCATTCCCTCCTACCATCACTCGTGAACAAAACCCCGAAATACTTGAACTCCTCCACCTGGGGCAGGATCTCATCCCCAACCCGGAGAGGGCACGCCACCCTTTTCTGACTGAGGACCATGGTCTCGGATTTGGAGATGCTGATCTTCATCCCAACCACTTCACACTCGGCTGCGAACCGCTCCAGTGAGAGTTGGAGGTCACGGCTTGATGAAGCCAACGGTACCACATCATCTGCAAAAAGCAGAGATGCAATACTGAGGCCACCAAACCCAACACCCTCAACACTTCGGCTGCGCCTAGAAATTCATTCCATAAAAGTTATGAACAGAATCGGTGACAAAGGGCAACCTTCACAGAGTCCAACCCTCACTGGCAACGAATCCGACTTACTGCCGGTAGGGGTGTGCCATCTTAGGCACCCCACGATTCGATTCAATTACGATTCAGGGTGCTACGATTTGATTATTGAACAATGATCACAGTATTAACGATGATCACGGTTATCATGATTATCACGATTACTGATGGATCGTACAGTACTGATTAATAAAGAAGCCAAACAAATTTATGTCCATTATTTATTTAAAATATTTTTATGATTCAACAGGAACGATGGATACATGCCCATAAAAACAAAAAGCTGCCCTTAAGCTGTTTATTTATTTATTTATTTTTTACAAGAAAGCGCAAAAACATTAACCATTTTATAAGGAGTACTTATTTCTCTCAACAATACAATAAAATTTACACTGGTGGAATGAATTCCACATTTTCTGGACACAAACAAAGTGTCTTCAGAAGTAAGACTTCTTTTAACCAATATACTTTGTTTTCACAGTGTTACCTCCCTTGTGTAACTCTTGGAGTGACAGGTGGAACTCACAACTGCTCTTGATCACTTTTACCTTGTGGCGTTTATTGCCGAGCACATAAAAAGGTCTGGCAGCCTCCAACATCGCCACACACACACTCATTACAGCGCGCGCAATTTTTTCTTTCCCTGCCCGACAACGCGCACACACACCTGTCGGCTCCAAGGCAGCACTTGCAACAACAGATTTCTGTACTATTTTGCACGTTTGTAGTGTTACCGCTGTACTTGACCATGTTTTTACACGTTCTACATATGAAATACACGTTAGCTAATTAGCTTAGCGCTCTGAGCTAACTAGTAACATCTCAAAAACAACAACAATAAAGGCTAAACAGCACAAGAGGGTTCGTGTACTCACCTCTTATAGACACACACAGGTCTTTGCAACACACGCAGGACATTTTTCAATTGAAATGCTTTAAAACTACTGCTGGACATCTGAAAGACAAGGGGCAACAAATTATCTCTCTTCCCCTCTCGCTCTAAAAAATAACTTGCGCATAAAAGCACGACCACCGGGTCGCGCTTCTGTTCCTGACTGTCTAATACACAAATTTATTTTCCAGTCTTTTAAAAAGGAGTAAATCTCCCATTACCCATGAGCATCCATCATAACGTGCATGCGTCCGTTAATTTTGTCCGGGCGGCAGACGTGTCTTGAATATCATTCCGCTAAGAGTGGCTATCATAAAGTTATCAGGGAAAATCATCGTTTTTGAACCTTTATGAATCGCTATCGAATTGTCACGTGTCGAATCGCGATGCATGTACTAATCGATTTTTTGGACCTTCTCTAACTGCCAGCAATGCGGACCAAACAATAACACCGGTCGTACAGGGACTGAACGGCCCTTACCAAGGGGCTCGCTACGACGTACTATCGAATCACCCCACACAAGGACATGGTTGAACGCCTTCTCCAAATCCACAAAACACAAGTAGACCGCTTGGGCGAACTCCCATGCACCCTCGAGGACCCTGCCGAGGGTGTAGAGCTGGTCCACTGTTCCATGGCCGGGACGAAAACCACACTACTCCTCCTGAATCCGAGATTCGACTTCCTGACTTCCTCTCCAGCACCCCTGAATAGTCTTTACCAGGGAGGCTGAGGGTGTGATCCCTCTATAATTTGAACACACCCTCCGGTCCCCCTTCTTAAAAAGGGGGACCACCACCCCGGTCTGCCAATCCAGAGGCACTATCCCCAATGTCCACACGATGTTGTAGAGGCAAGTCAGCCATGACAGCCCCACAACATCCAGAGCCTTTAGGAACTCCGGGCGGATCTCATCAACCCCCGGGGCCTTGCCACCGAGGAGCTTTTTAAAGAGGGCAGTGTATCCACCCAAATCAATAAAACTAAATACAACACGTTCAAAACAAACCATTACAATGTCGCTCTAATTAAACGAATCCTTGTTGCAGCTAATTTTTATTCTAAGCTTTTTTCTAATCAAATTACTCAAGTTAATCGATTAATCATGCAGCACTACTTCAAATCATTTTAATATTACAATTAGTTCAATGACACAGATCAGGTTACAAGTGAAAGTGTAGGAGGACACTGTATGATACCTGTTTCAGGCCCTATCTGGTTACAGGTCAGTAGGTTAACACTCTTTTTTCTGTACTCGCTTATCTGTTCAGTTCTCTCACACCATGATCACCATTTTTTAGCTACGATTTTTGATGATAAACAAAATCATACCGTGTTTACCTTTTTACGGGGAAGAGAGTTGTTTTTTTTATTCCTTCATAAGAAGCTCCACTTTTTACCACATTTGTCTGTTCGTCTTTTGTAGTTTTTTTTTTTTTTCTTTTGCTGGGACTTGGCCCCACCTCAAAGAGCTGTTTCGATCACAGTAGACAATATATAAGAAGTAATGCCTAAATGCACATATTGCAGTGACTTTATATTCCATGACAAATAGGATATAGAATGCTTTCTAACTGAAATATATCAAATATCTCTCCACTTTTTCATTTAGGATCTATGATCGTGAGCCTTTTTATCTTTAAGTAAAGTCTGAATAACACGTAACCAGTCTACAATGTTTTGGTCTCATTTAATGACTCGCACAAAAGGATGGAATTTGACAGAGCACAGCAGCTGCACAAGGAAATTGCTGCAGTAATGTGGCTTTGTTGGAGAAGTTAATGTATTCTCAAGAATGACTTCAAGGATGTAGGCATCATATTTCTCAGTCTTCTGTAGTTTCTTTTATTCCAGGTTTTTAAATGTGAAGCTGTCCTTACTCATAAGGTATTTAGCTAATGAATTTTCACGTGCAAATTCTTGTTCCTTTGTCTTGGGATTTTGGTCCACACGTCATGTACTTCCAGTTTTCATAGATGCAAAGATTAAGAGCCACATTTCAAATCCCAAAAGAGCATTGGACTTGCACAATATGTCGTTTGAACATCACCTTCGCTATACTGTATATTATATCTATAAATATACATTTATATATATTTATATATATATTCATACATATATATTGCGTGCGCAATAGTCTGATCGCAGAACGTGCGATTGTTTTTTAATTTTGAACAAGTAAACTTTTGTTTTGCTTCATAAAAATAGGAAGTATTCAGAGACCTGGCCTCCTAGATCACTTTTATATACAGGTAGTCCCCAGGTTACGACGTACCCAATTTAAGTGATTTTGACTTTACGACGCTGTAGTCTCGTTTATTTTGTTTTCAGTCGTTTGTTTTGTATTCATTTATTTTTTAAATACCGTAATGTTCGCACTATAATGCGCACCTGACCAAATTTGACACGAAAATGGCGCTTGTTCATGGATAAGCCGTACACTGGACTAAAACCCGCAGCTGTCCTCACTGTATTATGGGATATTTACTCCAAAAGATATCAACCGGTAACACTTTATCTGACAGCAGCCTTATAGGACTGTCATTAGACCAAATGAACCACCCTAAAGCTTTCAACCAATTGGCTGCAAAGCTTCGTTGCTTCAAGAAGCTTCAATTTGGCCATCACTGTTCTCTCGGGGGAGATGGTCAATCTTCACTGCCACCTGCTCTCAAAACTGTTGTCGTCCAACATGCTTCCTAGTATGCATTGCAGTGCTACAAATGTAAATAACAAATCAAAATTCATTTTCTGTGCTAATTATTTCTTCAGTTACTTTTGTAGTTGTTTTATTAATTGCTAGTTATGGAATTTGGTAACACCTTATTTGACAGTGGCACCATAAGACTGTCATAAGACCATCATAATTATGACGTGACACTGCCTTGAGCATTAATTAATGCTCATAGCAGATGTCATTTTGTGTCATCCGGTAAATTATTTCCCTTTTGAATGGATGTAAAAGATCCGAGCTGGACATGAATGGAGTTAGTGACATAATATGCCGGATGACACTTAATGACATCTGTCAAAAGCATTTATTAATGTCCATGATAATATCATGTTATAATTATGACAATCTTATGGTAGTCTTATGACGCTGCTGTCAAATAAATTGTTACATATTAACCCAAATAAATCAACAAATAAGCCGCACTGGACTATAAGCCACAGGATTCAAAACGAGTGAAAAAAGTAGCAGCTTCTTGTCTGAAAATTACGCTAATGTTAACTTTTGCTTTGTAATGCATGCTTTTATTTTGGGATAGGAAGCATAGAGCATGTAATATTTCCACACGCGACTAAGAGCGCATGTACCGGTACACAGGAAGAGGAATGTATTTGCGCACACGAAGAAGAGTGCATGCCCACACACGAGAAAGAACGCATGCACACGCATGAAGAAGTCACGCAGCCGAGTGAAAGAGAGAGGGGAAAGAAAGCATGCGCACACATTTCTTGCTTGTGAAGCATCCATAGAGGCAACACCTGTACAGTATATAACACCTTTTGTACTGTTTATTGTAGAGCTGTCCCGACTAGTCGACATAGTCGACGTCATCGATGACGTAAATCCGTCGACGAGCACAACATCCCGTCGACGGTTAATGAAGGGTTAAAAAAAATATATGCGCGGAAAGTTCAGAATGTCGGATGCTCTGTATGCAAGCGGGGAAAGCGCCACAAAGCCAAAAAAGCGCACCAGAGTGTCCAAAACATTGACTTATTTCAAATAAATAAAGGAGGGTACACTCTTGTGTCCTGTCTCTTCACTGCCAAGCTTGGCTGCACGTCGGCCGTGAATAAACACCTCAAGCGCCGTCACCGTTTGTAAAAATTTTTTTTTTCATTTTTTGTACACCAGAGGGTGCTGTCGCTTTACTAAATAATAATGTTTCATTGACAATGGGCCCTATAAGTGCTATTAGTATTTCCAACTGAAAGGTTTATTTCATGTTATGGTTTATTTTATGGTATAGAAAAGTATATAACGTTAAAAGGTCATAAATATATACAGTATATACAGTGATTGCACTCAAGGAAGAGATTGTCAATGATAATAAATTAAGGTAAAGGCAATTCATATAGGCAATTCATTGATATATAAATAAGGTTTAAAAGGAAAAAGTGAAAAGTTTTCGTTAATTTCTAATTGTGTTGTTTTATTTGTGTGCACCATAGCTCTTACAGTGTGATTACATCAAGGATGGAATAAAAGTTGTAAACCATCAGTTTAAGAGACCATCTTTTCAATCGGGATGCTACACTAGTTAATTCTATCAGCATTTGAAGTCATTGTTTATTTGTGATTTATTATTGTTATTTACGTGTTTATTTGTACTTTAGTAAATAATTTAAGTGTTCCAATATGTTTTTTGTAAATTGATAAGCGTCAACAAAAATTTCATTGCTAAATTAGTAAACAAAAACAAAAAAATTTTTTTTAAATTATTAGATTAGTCGACTAATCGTAAAAATAGTCGGCTGACTAATCGGGAGAAAATTAGTCGTTTGGGACAGCCCTAGTTTATTGTGCGTTCTCAATTGTGGTCGACTACTTGGGACGAATTTAGGTGATTTTTTTTTTTTTTTTTTTTTGATGATGTGCGGACACTAACTGATACATGTTAATCGTTTGTGCGGATTATAACTAGCTGCTGATACAGCAATAGCAAATGCAAATTTGAATTGCTATTATTGAAGATGAATCTGATTTTTTTTTTTTTTTTTTTTTTTTTTTTTAAGTTTCATTCTGCAAGTGTTGATGTCATGAGCAGCTGAATAAAGTCCACAAACCACACGGACATCTGACATAGTCATTTCGGAGCTTAGCTCGCTGTGTCTAGCTAGGACTTAGCTCCAATGTCTTGGCGAGGACGGTACAATGACGTATGATACATGTTTTTGGATAGTTATTTTGAGATTTCGTGGGTGTTTAGGGGTATTTAATGGGTTAATTCAGGCTTATGGGGAAATTTGGGTTACGTCGCCAGGGTATGAATGGAACGCGTTCGTAACCCGGGGACTACCTGTACATCAGTCTTCATAATTGAAAGATAAACCCCTTTAGCCTATATTATATGATGACAATGTGGTCATGGTGAGTCAACCAAAGTCTTCCCAAACAAAGCTGTTAAGTCATCTGGTGAAAATTCTTCAAGTTTTAGTATTGCAATAACCCCCAAAAAGTCGCAATGTTTTTTCAAAGTTTTTTCCAGTATCATTCAGCCCTAGTGAGGATCTGCCTCGAGGCATTATAAGTCACTACTGTGCTCAGAGTTGCTCAAGAATTGGCTCCTTGATTTTCTTGGAATGTCATGTCGACGATGAGTTGACGGCAATGTCAAAACAAACACTTAAAGGAGCTTGCATAACTTGTGCCTTCCTCTTTCAGACTGTACAGTCGTGTCCTCAAATGTCTTAGCTTACTTCAGCAGTTTTGCACACATGCTGACATTCTTGCTGTTAATGAAATCAACTTAATAGCAGGAGTAACTTCTTAGCAAATAACTCTAGGATAGTGGTTCTTAACCTTGCTAAAAGTACAGAGCCAGGTTTCACATGTGCATTCAACCATTTGGAATTTAATAATAAAGCTTATTCGAAACCGATATAGCTTAGCTAGCACGCTAATATCTAAATGAATTCCTGTTCAAATTTCTTCAAATTTCAAATTAACTTTAATTTTGCCTTTTGCTGTTGATTTTGACTTTGGGAAATGAAATTAAAGTCATTTCAATTCACACTGTTCCTTTTTTTTGTTTTCATGTACAGTGTATCACAAAAGTGAGTACACCCCTCGCATTTCTGCAGATACAGTATTTAAGTATATCTTTTCATGGGACAACACTGGCAAAATTACATTTTGACACAATGAAAAGTGCAAAAGAAAGCCTGTCAGTCTCATCAGACCATAGGACATGGTTCCAGTAATCCATGTGCTTTGTTGACATGTCTTCAGCAAAGTGTTTGCGGGCTTTCTTGTGTACCGTCTTCAGAAGAGGCTTCCTCCTGGGGTGACAGCCATGCTCACCTATTTGATGTAGAGTGTGGCGTATGGTCTCAGCACTAACAGGCTGACCCCCCACCTCTTCAATCTCTGCAGCAATGCTGTCAGCACTCCTGTAACGAGTCACATGACATTTTGGAGGGAAAATGACAAACGGTATTCAATTTGGACATTTAGGGATGTACTTTTTTTCAAAGGGATGTACTCACTTTTGTTGCCAGGGGTTTAGATATTAATGGCTATATTTTGAGGGGAAAATAAATTAACTATTATATAAGCTGCACACAGACTACTCTTCGTTGTGTCAAAGTGTCATTTTGTCAGTATGGTCCATGAAAAGATAAAATGTGAGGGGTGTACTCACTTTTGTGATACACTGTACATTCTCATTTTATTGTCCAATCCTTGTATCACAAACTATTGTTATAGCATAAAATGGCACTACATTTTGTTGTTGTTGTTTTTTTAATCTGCGCAGTCCACTCTGAGTGTTGGTCGGTTATACTTCCTCGTACCAAATGAGAGTCAACCTTCCACTGAGCAAACCAGCTCTCCTCCAATTAGATAGAAGACTAGCAATTGAAAGAAATGGAATAATGCTTGTATATTGGGGTTAAACCAGTCCAAAACCTAGTCTAAAATGACACTTTGCCTTTAGTCCTATAAAGTCGGACTTTAATATTGTTTTTGTCTGTAACAGAAAAGACTTAAAGCGCATCAATTTGCCTGAATTAATTAAAAAAAAAAAAAACATACACTCAAGGCACATTTTTTGACTATTTGATACTGAAAAATAGAATTAAATAAATTAAATAAAATTAAAAAATAACATTCAAATTGATTAGCATTATTAACTCAGAGCGCAATATGCAAAAATTTATAATAATCAAAAAAAAAAAAAAAAAAAAAAAGAGTCACTGGACTGAGGGACAACTTTTATTTTTCAGCACTTGCGGCACATTTTCGTTGAAAAACAATGAAGCGGCTTATCAATGTGATTGAGGTCTAATGTCTCTAAGTGACATCTTCATTGATTTCACTTAATGCCGTCCACTGCCAACATTTTTTGGACACAATAGACATACCGCTCTTTCCTTGTCTCCCACTGTATTAAAAGTGAAGCCAAAAGCTACATACTACTATGTCGTATTTCCTCGTCTTAGCTTTCAGGAGACTTAATATATACTGCTCTTTGCTGTGTGCTCTTGTTTAATGCAAAAAATACTGCGCACACTCTGAAAATGAGAGCGCCACTGCCACCCACTGAGTGGATGTGCAATTACACGTTATTCTAGTACGGCAAATAATGTATGTTCTGCCAGGTCACATTCTGGATTATAAAAGCACACCTGATAATAAAATGCATCCACCTAATTTGAAAAGAAAGCAATGTTTGTACATTTATAGTAAAGGCCGCACTTGACAATAGCCCTAACTGTATATCTTTACTCTCAATATAGTTGTTTCTTTCCAAGGCCTAACTTTCAATAAACATCATTCTGCTTCATGCTGTGTCCCCATCAGGCTACAGCAGATCTGCTTCTCATAAATTTACTTGCTATGAATTAATCCACAAAGCAAATGTTGAGTCATACAAAAAAGAGCTCTGGTTACATATAGAAACAACAATGTGTAATCTATGCATAATTTATCTCTTTATTTTTCTGTTCCTTTATCCCTTTCAAGGTTGGTGGTTTGTGAGCACATCAGAGGAGCAAGGCTGGGTACCTGCCACATACCTCGACTCTCAAAGTGGAACCAGAGACGATTTGGATTTAGGCACCTCTAGGACAGGGGAAGGTATGGGTTGAGAAACCGACACAACACTTTGGTCTAAAAAAACGCCGACTGCCTGCATTGTGAGACATTGTAATCCAATTTAAAATTTTATGTAGAAACATAATGTTAATATGCCACAACTCCAGTTGCACAATGGGATCCTTTCAAACTAGAGCAGCTGCATCATACTGAAATGGAATACCACCGAAATGTTTGCACGGTTTTGGCGCCGTAGCAAAAGCTTTTCGATAACAACTCTTGCAAGAGCCTCATATTTTGTGTGGCTTTTTTCCCCTCAGTGTTCATTCTGACTGTTGGAATTAATGCCGAGCGATATGGGGTAAAACGAAAATTAATCACGTTATGAGCCATTTTATATTACGATAATGGTATACCACAATGTAGTATATTTTTAAATATTCAGTAGTTTTAGCTTAGGGCGACTAGGGGACCACCCTTGGCCCTTGGTAGTGGTCAGTTTCCCTGTTACGAATGACATCGTGGGGCGGATGCTTTGCCGTTGTTTCACTCTGACATGGCTGGGCTCATGATACACTTGTTTAGCGCTTTCCACCTTTCAAGGCGCTCAAGGCGCTTTACACTACATCGCCATCTACTTACTGGTGACGCATCACCAGGAGTAGAGTTCAGTATCTTGCTCAAGGATACATCAGCGAGTTCATCAGGGCAGAGAATCAAACCCACAACCTCTGGGTTGGGGGACAACTACTCTACCAATGATCCCCAGAGCTCATGTCTGGCTCTCCTTTGGTGTCCGTGCAGCAGTTTCCTTATCTGTTTGATTAATTTGCTTGTAGTATGTTAGAGATCAGAAGATTACAAATCTTCTGAAGACGGTACACAAGAAAGCCCGCAAACAGTTTGGTGAAGACATGTCAACAAAGCACATGGATTACTGGAACCATATCTTATGGTCTGATAAGACGGGCGGGCTTTCTTTTGTACAGTCTTCAGAAGAGGCTTCCTCCTGAGATGACAGCCATGCACACCAATTTGATGTAGATTGTGGTGTATGGTCTGAGCACTAACAGGCTGACCCCCCCCCCCCCCCCCCCACCACCACCACCTCTTCAATCTCTGCAGCAATGCTGACAGAACTCCTGTAATTAGTCATATGACATTTTGGACGGAAAATAACAAGCAGTACTCAATTTAGACATTTAGGGATGTACGTATTTTCTAAAGGGTGTACTCACTTTTGTTGCCAGGGGTTTAGATATTAATGGCTATATTTTGAGTTATTTTGAGGGAAAAATAAATTATTATATAAGCTGCACACAGACTACTTTTCATTGTGTCAAAGTGTCATTTTGTCACTGTTGTCCCATGAAAAGTTATACATAAATATCTGCAGAAATGGGAGGGGTGTACTCACTCTTGTGATGCACTGTTTATAAATGCAGTAACATAGAATCACTACAAGAAATCGTTAAAGGTATTTGCCAGAAAACCAATGTCATTCCATATTTGTAACATGTTGAAAAAGTGCTACTTATTGAGCCTTGAGAATTTTTTTAAAAAACGGCTTGTCTAATTTACAAGGTGTTAGATGGACTTGCCCCACCTCCCATTTCGGACTTAAAAAGAAAAAAAAAAGGGGGTGGGGGCTCACAGTGGCCTCCTCTCGAGGGGACTGGTCCCAATCAGAAAAATAGCCTTCAGTCACAATTCTCTCTGTGTAAAGGGCAGTAAAATCTAGAACAGTTTACCCCTCGCCATCAGGGAGTGTCTCACAATACGGACCTTCAAAACTCAACACTCAAGCAGTAGTTGAAATTAAACCAGTCCTGCAATCACTGACTTTTAAGTTTTAAGTAGTAATATATTGTACTGTACTATTTTATTGTAATCTATTGCTCTTTTTTGTCATTTTGTGTCTTTGTGTTACCTACCTAGGGACTGTGGATGCAAATGAGCATTTTTTGCTACAATCTGGCATATTTACATCTTTTAGATGTTCATTAAAGTGCACTGTCCCTATTAAATAAATACCATATTGGCCCGAATATAGGACGGCCCTGATTATAAGACGACCCACTCTTTTTCAAGACTCAAGTTTGAAAAAAGACTTTTTGAACACCAAATTATTTTTTATACAGAAAATAATTACAGTACATCTGAAACAAATGATTGTATTTGATACACTGCCAATGGGAAAACTCATTAGCAGTGTATCAAATACTTGTTCTCCCCACTGAATATATATATATATATATATATATATATATATATATTTGAGAGAAAAAGCATGTTATTTTGCCTCATTCTAATCTTAATATCTGATCATTTAAATATGTAAACTAAAGTGCAATCACATTAGTAAATGAACCATTCTATTGTGATAAAACAACAAAATTGCAATAACTGCATTAACCATCAAAGTGAGGTCTAACTGTAACTTTAGTCTTGAAACAAATCTAAATAAGGAAAAACATTGCAATAAAATAATGCAAACTGGTTAAACTTGAGAGTAGCTGTGATCTGTCATGACAGAACATCACTCCTCAAGTTCAGCATTCGCTTCAATGATATCTGGCGCCATCTAGCGTCGTGAATGGGTATAATGTCTAGACCCCGAATATAAGACGACTCCCACTTTTTCAGTCTTATTTCAGTGCAAAAACACCGTCTTATATTCAGGCCAACATGGTAAATAAAATAAATAAAAGAAATTGGAGAGAAACTTTCAGCCCCTGTGGTAAAGACCACTGGAATTGGCTTGGCTATGATGAGACAAAAAAAAAAAAAAACAAGGTTTACTGTGAGGGGTAGAGATCAATGCCCACATATGCAGACAAGTAAGTTAGAGAAAAGTCAACGAGTATTACACCTGTAGTATGAACATGACGTGTTAATTAATCCGCGTGACTACAGAGAAAATAATATCATCATAACGACGGTCTAGCTTGAAAATCGCTAGCCATAATTGCCATCTCTTTGAATTATAATATTTGCCACGACAACCGAGCTGGGCGTAGACTTCCAGAGGACAATAAGGGGAAGACAGGAAGGCTTTGCCCAGGCAAGGGGCTCTCCCACGGGCCCGCTTCCGCCTGGAGCTCTAAAGAAAAAATGTTGGCCATACTTGAGTAATTTGGATGTGATTATGGAATTATAATAGGATTATTTGGACTCGATTAAAGTTTTAGCACCGTTTTGCTGCACTTTTCATTAAATTTAGATTTAAAAAAATTGTATTCATGTTATTCAAGCAAATTATCTTTTTGGGGATTATTTGGATCAATAACTGACACATTGACCTGGGCCAGTGGTTTTGATAGTGAGGCCAGTAAACTTCAAAACCCGGCGCCGTTGGCTAATTTCCCTTGTTGTCTACCCCTGTAATGCTTGTGCACCTACTTTTTGCTTTAAAATTAATGACACACCAATGATACCGCCATGCGGCAAAATTTTGGCATACATTGTATTGGCGCCGTCAAGCAAGCACTAATCAGAATCTGAATCATCTTATTACCCAGGTATGTCAGATACACACATGGAAAATGTCTCCGCTATGTGCGGTTGCTAAAGTAATAGCAAACAAGCAACGATAGCATTTTGTGTAGGCTGGATCAGAAGTCCTTGAAGAGGGAAATTTGCAACATTACTTACATTGCATAACCATATTTCATGGGGAATCTTTGCCTACTTAATAATTTATGGATAAAAAAAAAAAAATCCACCGCACATTTCTGTTGATAACCTCATATTTGTTTGGCTCATTATTAATTAATTTGCTTTTGAAACAAATCACTTGACTTCATCCTAAACCTATATAGATTATTTATTTGCCTTCCTACTAACAACACATTTCTATTTGTTTCCCCTCTTATCCTCCCTTTGGTTGCTCATCATCACCATCAGTGACTAAAAGACGAAAGGCACATCTGAAGAGGTTGGATCGGCGATGGACACTCGGGGGTATTGTCAACCGCCAACAGAGCAGAGGTGAATTTATAGACACAGTTGAGCCTTCTCATGCTAATGCTTCACTTTGATGTCTAGACTTTTTAAAATCCATGGAATTTATTACAATCATTACTAGGACGTCCCTCAACTTGCCTGTGTGTGTTTGTATGTATAAAACATTGGTATACCAGGGACATTTTTTCCGTGAGAGATCATTTTCAAATGACAACTCAAAGTAATCAGGAGTGAAAGTTAGGTGCAAATTGTGAGTGCAAGGTAATGATCCAAAAATATTAACGATTCTCAATTATGGAGACACACTTTTTTGTTGGGATCTACTGAGGTAAATGTTAAAGTCAGGTAGCACTCCCCAGCTCGGAAACCTTGGTAACGTTTTTATAAAAAATAAGACTACCATTTTCAGTGTTGGATTACACACAGTAAACCATTACAAGTGAAAATACACCCCCACATTAGATATATTTTTATCATGGCTAAAAGAAATAGAAAGTGCAAAAAGTTCCAAAAATGAAAAAGCATCCCTTGAAATGTGTTTTTTTTTTTCAATTACTTCAGCCAAGTGCTAGAGCAAAATTAACATTTCCTGATTTGAAAATATAAAATAATTACACTTCAGAAAGTGTTAGTAATACTATGTGTACATTTGATAATTCCCACTCCGTACAGTCAGCATAACTTTGCTAGTGATCAATAATAACGTCTTCGTCTGGTGTGGTTTTTCTTCTTTTCCCCGAAGTTCAGTTGAGAACCAACTCCAACATGGATTTTTAAATCTTTTTTTTAATCGATTTTTTGTTGTTGTTTTTTTTCGCCATCTGATTGCATGCACCCAATTGCGACGGTATGGGATGATTACCAATACCGTTACACTCTTAATAGTCAGTCTTTGGGCTTTTAGGCAAATCAATAGTAATATACATACATAACTCTTCTAAACAAATAACAAATGTAAATGGTGTAAATGGTGTTGTACTTACAGTGCCTTGCAAAAGTATTCGGCCCCCTTGACCTTGCAACCTTTCGCCACATTTCAGGCTTCAAACATAAAGATATAAAATTTTAATTTTTTGTCAAGAATCAACAACAAGTGGGACACAATCGTGAAGTGGAACAAAATTTATTGGATAATTTTAACTTTTTTAACAAATAAAAAACTGAAAAGTGGGGCGTGCAATATTATTCGGCCCCCTTGCATTAATACTTTGTAGCGCCACCTTTTGCTCCAATTACAGCTGCAAGTCGCTTGGGGTATGTTTCTATCAGTTTTGCACATCGAGAGGCTGACATTCTTGCCCATTCTTCCTTGCAAAACAGCTCGAGCTCAGTGAGGTTGGATGGAGAGTGTTTGTGAACAGCAGTCTTCAGCTCTTTCCACAGATTCTCGATTGGATTCAGGTCTGGACTTTGACTTGGCCATTCTAACACCTGGATACGTTTATTTTTTAACCATTCCATTGTAGATTTGGCTTTATGTTTTGGATCATTGTCCTGTTGGAAGATAAATCTCCGTCCCAGTCTCAGGTCTTGTGCAGATACCAGCAGGTTTTCTTCCAGAATGTTCCTGTATTTGGCTGCATCCATCTTCCCGTCAATTTTAACCATCTTCCCTGTCCCTGCTGAAGAAAAGCAGGCCCAAACCATGATGCTGCCACCACCATGTTTGACAGTGGGGATGGTGTGTTCAGGGTGATGAGCTGTGTTGCTTTTACGCCAAACATATCGTTTTGCATTGTGGCCAAAAAGTTCGATTTTGGTTTCATCTGACCAGAGCACCTTCTTCCACATGTTTGGTGTGTCTCCCAAGTGGCTTGTGGCAAACTTTAAACGAGACTTTTTATGGATATCTTTGAGAAATGGCTTTCTTCTTGCCACTCTTCCATAAAGGCCAGATTTGTGCAGTGTACGACTGATTGTTGTCCTATGAACAGACTCTCCCACCTCAGCTGTAGATCTCTACAGTTCATCCAGAGTGATCATGGGCCTCTTGGCTGCATCTCTGATCAGTTTTCTCCTTGTTTGAGAAAAAAGTTTGGAAGGACGGCTGGGTCTTGGTAGATTTGCAGTGGTCTGATGCTCCTTCCATTTCAATACGATGGCTTGCACAGTGCTCCTTGAGATGTTTAAAGCTTGGGAAATCTTTTTGTATCCAAATCCGGCTTTAAACTTCTCCACAACAGTATCTCGGACCTGCCTGGTGTGTTCCTTGGTTTTCATAATGCTCTCTGCACTTTAAACAGAACCCTGAGACTGTCACAGAGCAGGTGCATTTATACGGAGACTTGATTACACACAGGTGGATTCTGTTTATCATCATCGGTCATTTAGGACAACATTGGATCATTCAGAGATCCTCACTGAACTTCTGGAGTGAGTTTGCTGCACTGAAAGTAAAGGGGCCGAATAATATTGCACGCCCCACTTTTCAGTTTTTTATTTGTTAAAAAAGTTTAAATTATCCAATAAATGTGGTTCCACTTCACAATTGTGTCCCACTTGTTGTTGATTCTTGACAAAAAAATTAAATTTCATATCTTTATGTTTGAAGCCTGAAATGTGGCGAAAGGTTGCAAGATTCAAGGGGGCGGAATACTTTTGCAAGGCACTGTATATAGCGCTTTTCCACCTTTCAAGGCGCTCAAAGCGCTTTGCACTACAAAGTTAAGGAGAACTATCAGTATTTACTGCTCACCCCTTCCAGTAAACCTGCTGTATACTGGTAGTCCCCGGTTTACAAACGTGTTCCATTCCCATGCTAGCTATGTAACCCAAAATCGGAATTAACCCTTCAAGTACACCTAAATACCACCTAAATCTCAAAATAACTAGCCAAAAACATGTACAGTGGTACCTCGACATACGATCGCTTTGACACACGACCTTTTCGACATCCAACGTAAAATTTGACTCGCCATTTGTTTCTACATCCGACGACATGCTCGAAATACGACGACATGACAGCACCGCAGACGGACGCACGGCTGATTTTCTTGTGAGAGAAATCGACACAGGTTTCAAAAGGTTTGGTGGTGAGACAAGGAAAAAGGTGACGCTTACCAATGAAATGAAGATGCGGATTATAGAAAAATATGAGCGTGTGGTGCGCATCCGTGAACTGACTCAATAATACATCTCACCATTCGCCAGTGTTTATAAGTTAAGTTGACAATTATTATTGTGGTTCCATCGCCAAAGAAATCACCAGCTTCGTCAGGTTTTATCATTTATTTTAAAACCTATCCAACACAAAACGCCTGCTGTCGGTCGCAGTTCACGGTGTACTCAAGCGAAAGTAAACTCAACCACACCGCTCCTTTTTCTGTAACGTCAGTAACGCGGTGAGTTCAGGTACAGAAAAAAATGTCCGCCACATTAGAACCCAATTTGTTACATTATTACAAGAATTATTATTATTATATTATTATTCAGATTTTTATTTATAATTTATGTGTTCTGCAATGTGTAATTGCCATTTGTAATAGTACCAGCAGTATTTATGAAGGATTTAGTGTAGGTTTTAGGAATGTGGAACGAATTGGAATTATAATGTATTCTTATTGGAAAATCCTGCTTGACATACGACAATTTCGATTTACAAACAAGGTCCTGGAACGAATTAACGTCATGTGTAGAGGTACCACAATGCTGAGAGGTGTTACTGTTAAGCCCCTTTCAGTCATACACTGACATCCCGGTTAAATTCTGGGATTTAAACAGGTTGCCCTTATGTCTGAAAGCAATTTCCTGGGTTGACTGACACGGAGATGACACGGACATTAATCGGGTCGCGTGCTAGCATAATGTGTTGGATTTAACCAGGACGCGACTTGTATGAAAGCAGCCGGTTAACTCCCGGGTCACAACGCAAAGGCCGATTACGTGAACATCATTTCCTCTTTCCTCACAGTAAGACGAAGATCGTATCAACATGGCAAACTGGAAAGATAGCAAAATTAAATTGAAAACATAACAAAATTAAATTGCTACTGGATCTTTGAACCGAGGTAGAAACTGTCCATCGTCCATGTTTAGATACGTGCGGTTTGTTATGTTGCCGATGCCGACCAAAAGTGACATAATGTCCCGGTTATAAAATCCCGTCCCCGCCCTCCCTGCACAGACAGTGCTGAGTCGCCAACAGGGGACAAGTCTGAAATTGTCCAACCCGAGCAATTCCCGGTACATCTCCCCTTGTCTGAAAGCCATGACACGGCTCGGGTAAATCATTACACATAAATTTAGCAGGATATCAGTCTCAAAAAAAAAAAAAAATAATGACCACAGACAAAATGGTGGACGAGACTCCGGCGTCGTAAAGTCGAAATCACGTCGGGCCAGAGACAAATTATGAAAAGTCCAAATTGTTATGTAAGGAAACAGTCACGGGTAAGTCCATAAGATGAAAATATTTACTTAGCACGTCAATTCATAATTTGTATCCCTCAATGTTCTCTTGTTGAAACTGTGAATGGGCAGCTTAATTAATAATACCCTGACTGTTTTTATTTTTTTCTAAATTAGAACAGCACAAATAATGTAGTGCCTGTATTGTAATTCCATTGTTATGTCCTTTTGCTCTCTAAATGGAGGCGCCAGTGTGATAAAGCATTACAGAGTTCGTGATAAGACATGGGTGAAAGTGGCTTTTGTGGTTGTTTTAATCAGTAGTCTTCACAAAGAAAAGGGAGGACAAGTCACTCAAGATTTATGTGCTGCAAGCAATTTGTTAATGGATATAAACAGTTGTGTTGTACAAAACCATCTCCTATTTATATAATAATACAATACAGAAATAACTTTGCTACAAGGAACAGAAATACAGACTTTCACCTTCAAGGAGGCCACTGAAATGTTCTATGTCGTCTTTGTTAAACATCCAGAACAAAGTGATTTGATCTCTCATCACTACTGATGTTTAAGTGATGTTGTTCTTTATATTAGTAATAAGATTCCAAGGTGTAATAAGATACGCTCTCCCTCTTTTTGGCAAGCAGCTATGCATTATCACTATGAGCCATTACTGACAGCAGGTCCCTAAACAGATTTATGGATTTGCTATAAGCACCCATTCAGCTTGCTGTGGCGGACCAACACACAAACACGTACATGGTTTGCATTTGGTTAGAGATGTACCGAAAGCAAAATTGGCCTTGGCTGAAGCGGAAAACCAAATATTGGAAACATCTAGCCAAAAACCGAAAGGCCGAAAAAACCCACATATAATTTATTTTTTATTTCATGAAAAATATATATATATTTTTTTTGTTTCATTATTTTCCGATTAATGGCCTCTGCCTTGACATTGGTTCTACAACCCCAGAGGCTCGAGATTTTGGTTTGAAAGGTGCCGATTCTGAAACCCCATGTACAGAGGCGGATCCACGGCTTGCCACCCCTGTTGCACCCTTAGTCTGCACCAATGGGGGGGATTGGGGAGAGCTTCGGTTCGATCAATTTGACCTTTACTGCCATCAATTAAGTGGGAGTGTCAATGACGATCCTTACAATAATAATTATGAAAAGATTTTATGGGACTGTTTCTCTATCAGTTTTTAAATGTAACTTGTTTCTTTTGGAGTGTCTACATAGATTTGTCAGTATGATTTAATATGTATAAGTGTTGTTTTTTGCAGCCCTTTTAATTTTCGTCTTAGTTTTAGTCTTTTGGGCGAAAATGCTTATTCGTCTTAGTCATATTTTGGTTATTTCAAAATGTGTTCGTTTTCATCTAGTTTTAGTCAACGAAAACTCAGACAAATTTGGTCTTGTTTTAGTCGACAATTCTCCAAAATTTTTAATCTATAAACAGAAAATGTTTTAGTCCATGAATAAATGAATAAATTAGGGCTGTCAAAATTATCGCGTTAACGCGCGGTAATTAATTTTTTTAATTAATCACGTTAAAATATTTGACGCAATTAACGCACATGTCCCGCTCAGACAGTATTCTGCCTTTTGGTAAGTTTTACAGCAAGGTTTTTTGTGCTGTCTAACAGCGAACTCTTGTGGTCGGTTTGCGACATGGTTTATTGCTTTCTTGCCAGTTCAGTATGGCTGCACGACATCTCGGGCTGACGCCTACGTTGTGTTGTGCTTATATGATCCTTGGACAAGATTTGTCCGTAAGTATGGTTGTTGTAAAGAATGTACATGTTATGTTTGTAAGCGAAATGTTATATTTTTTGTATGAGACTCTTTTTGTTTATGTTTAGTGAACCTGTATAGCGTGCTAAGCTAACTTTGTTGCTAATGCAATGCTTATGTACTTTTTTTTGTAGTTTCACTACGGTCTAAAGAGGACAGTGGTTTGAGGCCATTTTATTAATAGATGAAAAAGGAAGAAGTCCGATTATTAAGGCGTCGTTCACTAGCTGTCTAGCTTTGGTAAAAGTAGACGCTTCGGAGTGAGGACAGCATAGACAGATTTAAATGACAGTAGAGTGAAATGCCCACTACAGTCCTTATGTACAGTATGTTGAATGTATATATCTATCTTGTGTCTTATCTTGATGGTTTGAATTGCGATTGATTGCGATTAATTATGATTAATTAATTTTTAAGCTGTAATTAACTCGATTAAAAATTTTAATCGTTTGACAGCCCTAGGATAAATAAATAAATGCATGAATCAATCAATGAATAAAAGGTTTCCAACAATTTCAAATGAACTTGGACAGATGAGCACATAATTGTAGAGTCTACAAGGACACTCAGCAGGAAAACGGCACATTACTGTATTTACAAGTAATTAAACTCACTTGGCCGCCATGAACTGTAAGTAAAAGGTTTTCCAAGAGTTTAAGACACTCTCCAAGTCACCGAGCTAAATGCTAACGCGAACGCTATGCTAAAGCTACAAGTTAGTTTAGTGTGTGATGATAACTCAGCACAGACCATTAAAGGCTAAAGCAACATGGCATCGCCAAGATAAGAAAACAAAACTTACCAAGCAGCACCTGACACATATTTCAAGAAAAGAGCCTGGAAAGCCTGTGGGTGTGGCAGGCGCAGCACGTCTCATTCTTGACACATCCAAACACTGCTAAGATACATGCTAACTACACATAAGATAAAAAAATATCACACATTGTGAACTAACGACAGAAACTATGGTGAATTTCATCTTGTCTCGTCAGATGAAAACTGGCATCCATCTCGTTATGTGTTAGTCTCCTAATATACATTTTTAGCTCGTAATCGTGACGTCATCGTCATGAAAAAACTGTTTGTATACTAAATATTTTTGTTATAGTCGTATACACATCTGCGATATAATGACACAACAGGTGTAACAATGGCGTACTGCACGCAGGCTATTTTTAGACCGTGACGTCGCATCGTAAAGCGGAAGTAAAGCCGAAGTGGGACATTATAGACCCGCCCTCGCATAGACCCAACGTAAAAAGTGCTACTTTTCTCCGGTAATCTTTCAAAAACGAACATGCCGATCACGCATAGTTTTTTTGGAACTTGTAGAAACGACTCTAGACATTACGACACATGAAGATGTTTTCTTCATACGTTTCCGGAAACCAAAAACTCGAGAGAAAAAAATGTGAAGACCGAATAAACTTGCGCGGACTTTAACACCAGCTCGGTGAATCCAGTCACGTTTCATATGCAGTGAACATTATGTTGGGTTGGCATGGTGTTTCAGAGGACAAAGAGGTAAGCCATTTTTATATTTTTAACTTATTTTTTTAGCGAAACGTTGTGCCGTACTGCTTCTGTCTGACAATTAATGACCTGAAAAGAATTACAATGGTATCTGACTGCCACTGTTACCGTTTCTGTTATATATATATATATATATATATATATAACAACATTAGTAAGGAGGAAGTGTAAATGAATCATAGGATTAGGATGTGTTATCATGAAAAAATTAAAAGTGTTCGTTGGCTGTCACTGAGTAGCATTTGCGGTCGCTACACAAAGCTAACTAAATAACCCCCAAGAACGGTAAGAGACGACGATATATAAGAAAGACAGGGCTGATGGTAAAGGATAGCTTGTTGAAACAGGAGAATGTCATTGTCAGTCGCGTCGATAAAAAAGCTCAAGCTATGCTTAGGTCGGCTCGTTTTTTTCTGTCTTTTTCAGCGTTCGACACTAAAGCCATCTCTTTAACTGAACATTTTTATTTTCTTCCACATCTTTGCCAGTGAATTTGGCACCAGGCACATCATTTTCGGAGAGAATTGGTAGATTTAGCTCTGTAAACATCTCCTTCGTACACAATTTCCATTCATTTACTATTAGGGACAAACGGTGGTTTGTCCTTACTTAGCAACAGTAGCTGATGTCATGAATATTAATGAGCGGAAGTGACGTGTTGCTTGCGGTACGCCATTAGTCGATGTGGATCAATATATCAATTAGTTGAGTACAATTGAATCTAATTCAATCAAAATGCAAAGTGATTTAATGATGTTAAATGTGAGATATATTAAAGAGATAATGTATTATACCATCGTGAAATATTTGCCACCCCTCAAAAAGTTCCTGCCCCCCTCTCGCCATCTCATAAATATTTTTCTAGATCCGCCCCTGCCAATGGGAGGGTGCGTTTTCTGCGGCAGTGAGCACTGGCGTCGTGAGCGGCAGCATATAGGGGTGAAAAGTGATATTGATTTTAAGGGCCCATTCCCTGATGGGGCCCACATAGAAAATTAATACATTAGGTAATCATTTGCAAATTGAAAAATTAATCATTATAATTTTAATATGAATAAAACGAAGGGTTTCTTTTTCTTTTGTTTTTGGCAAAGCCTATTCCATAATGAAATACTGTAATTGTTTGCTAGTTCGTGTTTGCTCCACTTTTAGCTGACATTTAATCAGTACAGCAGGCAAACCCTTAGCAAGCTCTTCATACTAAAACAGTTGTATACTGTATACTGTAATGTTTACTCTAGTATAGTTAAGTTAAAACAAAACATTTATTCTAAGTCATTCATTAAGGTATTTGCTTTGAGAATATTTCTCATAAAAATATATTTAGATTGTAAAAGATGGCCTTCAGTACATTTCTTATAGATGATATCAGTCAATTCATTATTGCTCTATACGCTGTATGTTTACATAAATATATTTTCTTCTTAAATGCAGAAAATGCATTAGTGTGTAAAGATTCACCAGAATGCAGGAAATTACGTAGTCGATACTCTAAATGTGTGTGTGTGTCCCGGCACTGTTGGTGGGGTCCCAAGTGATATCTTTTCATGGGGCCCAAAATCCCTGGCAGCGTGGTTGTCGTTATAGCATTCTGTTCGGTGGATGTAGACACGTCACGGCCGATGAACCTTATATAAATGCGCTTTCTTAGAAGTTTGGGACACTAGAAAAATGGGTCTCACTCCTGCAATTGCTATAAACTAAATAAGATCTCAATGTACATTTGTGTGGAACTGTCATTTAAAACAACAACAAAAAACTATTCAGTTCTCACCAAAACTAGAAAAACACTTTACAAGGCTATTACTATCCCTCCTACTCCTTATATTATGACACAGTGTTTTCGTGTGCAACAAGTGGAATCGATCAAGAGCCAGGCAGTGGGCCGAGTTCTAGCGGTGACGAAGCCAAGCGAAGTAGCTCCCGGCCAGATTAAACGGCGACTATCGGTGTGGAAGTCACAGGAAAAAAAGTGACAAAAAGAGGACGTTGTCATGCCATAAAACATATTGTAGTATACCACAGTAAATACTATTTGTCTACTGTTCACTTGATTAAACAACTCCAAACTACTCATGCACGTGTTCAAATACACAGTACTCAATGTGACGCGGAACATCAATGGAAAGCATCTTCAGAACAAGCGTATAGCAGCGATGAAGCAAATTTATTTTATTTTCCTTCATTTTATCATTCATATATTTCTTTGTTACTTCAAAAAACTTCCAAACCATAGACATGGTAGCTCTAAGCCAGCAGCAGCCAGCGTGTTGCTTCTCGCCGTGTTTTGATTACAGCATCACAAGAGGACTACGGTTCTTCACACTTTTCGGTGGTAAACCTTCGGTCTTTTGACCGAAAATGCAATTTTAGCTATATCCAGCCAAAGTTTTCAGCGCTGAATTTTGGTCACATTTCTATTTTTGTCCATAAATGGTCAGAAGGTTGCCGCATTTCCTGCGGGCATGTAAAAGAAATTTAAGTAGCTGCAACTCAAGGTCCAGAACATTCCTCCTACAATCTCCTTCCCTACCTCATCCAGTCAATCCACTGAACAGATTCTGATGTGTTCTGTATGCTTTTCCCGAAGCTTTCGGTCTGTTAAACCATATCCACTGCACTCGTACTCCTACAAATCAACAGATTGTAGTTTAGGTAGTACTGCTTCAGTCGTGTTATGAATGACTTTGAGAAACATCACCTTCAGGCAGCGAAAGGCCTCTGGTGTGGTCAAAGAAAGCCATGTCACTGTTTGCCATATTAATGGTAAGAATACTGGCATCATCCTACTGTTGTGAAATTTTGTCATTAGGCCAGAGGTTTGTGCGGTTTACTTGTGCACAGATAGCCCTTTGTCTCAGCAACTCATCAGGCATGTCGTCACATACAAGGGACGTATTGTTGTTTTGTTGATGGGTACTTTCCTTCAAAATTAGCTTGTTAGCGGACACACATGCAGTGATTGTGATATCTTGATCCACAGGTGAAAGATACTTGAATTTCCACTCCTACTGCTTCAAACATCAAAGACGATGTAGGAATGGACTTGATGTGTTGTGTTGATTGCATTGTTTTGTTTGTACAGTCAAGTCACACGATAGCCCTTAATCACAAGTTCGTGACATGAAGACTTCACAGGCCAATAAAAATGAAGACATCCCCTTATCTAAACCCCACAGAGGATGTATGAGGAACCTTGATTTATCATCAGTCGACACTGATGGGAGACTACGAAGGCTGAAATATTTGTTGTCAATTTATTTTACAATCCCATGCATGAAGTTAATTTTTCACTGTAAGATGTTTGTCCATTAATATGGTCTGTGTACAAGTCCTTCATTTGCTTTTTTTTCAGCAAAGTGCTCCTTATGGCCTCCAAATCCACCATAGCCATCCCCATAGCCATGACACTTTCTTTCCAATCACACACCAAACCCTTTACCTGGATTGCCCACTTCCACCTATGCACCATCAATCACCTCCGCCCCTCCCTTGCCCCACCATTCTGCTGCCATCCTGGTTCAGTCTTGTCACTTCCCACCTAGACTACTCCAACTCTGTCCTCCTTTGCCTCCCTCAAAAGACCCTCCATAAACTCCAACAAGTCCAGAAATTTAGCCGCTCGCATCATAACCCGTACCCCTTCATCCACCACATAGCTCCTGGCCTCCGCCAGCTCCATTGGCTCCCGGTCCACTTTCGCATCCAGTTCAAAGTTCTAATCCTTACATTCCAGGCCATACATAACTTCGCCCCACCATACCTGTCTGGACTTCTCAATGCTACAACTCCCTCCACCTCCATGCTCCTGTCTGTCCCCCCTGTTCGCCTCAGCACCCTGGGGAACAGAGCATTCAGCCGCTCGGCTCCCCGAATTCACAACATCCCGACCTCAGGAACACAGACACGCCGCCTTTTAAATCCTGACTCAAAACTCACCTGTTCAGACTGGCCTACCCACAATAATCCCTATTTCATTGTGCTTTCTCCTTACTTATTTTTATCTATTAGTATATTTATTGTTTTTACATCTCTTTAGTATTGTAAATCTGCCTTAAACATTCTATACCTTATTATTTTTACGGTTTTTCAATCTTAAATTTGTTTAAATGTTTTTTAAAATGATTGTACCGGAAAGGCGCCTTCAAATAAAATGTATTATTATTATTATTATTATTATTAAGTAGCAAGTTCACTTGCCCCACTATCACAACCACTGGCCCACGTCAACGTGTCAGTTATTAATCCCAATAATCACGAAAAAGAATAATTTGCTTGAATAACATGAATCAAATGTATTTTTTTGCAGTACTAGATTTAATAAAAAGGGCAGCAAAACGGTGCCAAAACATGAATCTAGTGGAAATAATCCTATTCCAATTCCATAATTATATACAATGTAAAATTTACAAACAAGAGGTATAGCCAACCTCATGCAGCCAGTGAAGTGCTATCATCCCGCACAGATTTTGAGTCCATTGGTGACATGACCAGGAAATTTTTGCACTAAAATGATGTTTATAATTTTTATTATTTTTGTGTAAAGTCGGTACTTAACAAACTAGCGTGTGACGTCAGCATTTGCCCGTTTTTACAGCGTGCACCAACCCGGAACACTAATAACCCAACCAGAAATATCAATAAACCCAAATCGACTACACTCACCACTTACACATATTTGAATGTTTCCTGGAAACAAACACACACAGAAAAAACTTTTTTTTTTTCTTGGGAGCTCCAGGCCCACGTTGCAGGCCCACGGGAGAGTCCCTTCCCTGGGTGAAGCTTCCGTGTCTTCCCCTTACTGCCTTCTGGAAGTCTCCCAGTCTCTCGTTTGTCGTGGCGACAATTTAGAAGTCAAAGAGATGACTAGAGCAATTATGGCTAATGATTTTTAAGCCACACCGTCGTAATGACAATATTATTTTCTCCATAGTCACGTGGCTGCATTATCATATTATTTTCATACCAAAGGTTTCATACTTTACATTACACATTAACTTTTCTCAAACTTGTCTACTTATGTGGGTATTGATCTGCACACCTTACAGTAAACCTCGTTTTTTTGTCTCATTGTAGCCGAGCCAATTCCAGCGGTCTCGCTACTGGGGCTGAAACTTTCGCCACCTTTTCTTATTGAATTTGGCTTTCCCTCAACTCCTCTGGTGGCTTTCTCTTCCTTGAGTGTTTTTTTTTTCCTGGTGCTTGGCCAGGTTCTGGTGGTTTCAGAAACATGTTGTCTTGTAGAATAATGTTAGGTGGGTACTGAGATACTGACAATCAATCAGCAGCATTAATCGGTTTGTGTGCGTTCACTTGGGAGCAAGCGAGGGAACGAGGTGTGTTTACACCCCATGGAGAGCAACGGCTGCTGCATAGACAGAAAGATTGTCTTTGATCGGGATTGCGTAGCGTCATCAAAACACAGAACCACTGGGAGTTAATTTTAAAGATTTTTTTTTTTTTTTTAATCGCCACATTATTTTTACTGGCCCCACTGGGCCAGTGGTAGGAGCTTTATGGTGGCCCTGACAGTTTTAAAAATACGTCTGGGCCACTTAGATATTTTCAATCCCTGATGTTTCATCATGACTAACATAGCAGAAGCAAGCACGCAGCTTTATTTGCCGCTTTTACACCAGAGTACAGTACATTGACATTGTTTATGAAAAGACCTGTTAATCTAAGCAGCTCCATACACTTCATAATATATTGACATGACACGGGGCACAGGGCCGATCCGTATGGGGCCTATTTTAAAAAACTTCCAAATGCAAATATTTTCAAAACCAAAGCTGCTACCGACCTAAAACCAAAATTGCCACCTACCTAAGGCATGTGAGTCTCCATGAGCAGCGGCATCAAAAGATTCAAAGTTGTTCCCTTATGAAATCCCAATTAATTTTTTTTTCTATATAACAAAACTTGTTCAGATTTTACACTAGATGCACAAAAATCACCAGAGATAGGCTAGACAGTCAATGCAAAATACATCCGTATCAACTGATAATAACTTTTAGTGCATTGGTTCAGGTGATACACTGTTCGATTCAAACCTTTGTTTTCAAAAACTTTTTATTAGCAAACATAAACATCATGAAAATAGTTCACTTAATAATGGTAGGGTCAATTCTATCCTTACAACATATGGGAAGATAATCTATAACAATTCCCTATATAATTGACTTCATTATATAATGCAAATAAGGTTGCTTAAAAGTTAGTGGGGACAATTTTAGCATCCTGAAAAGTTAGTAGTGTTATGTCCCTACGGTCCATATGCAAGCTCTTGGTATGAACATATCTACCTAAATTAACACATTAAATATGAATGAATTATACAGCTCACATGATGCATATAATTGCTCATCGTGGACAACATTCAGCAAACACATAAGCAGTAAATTAGAATAACAACCTAGATTGAGAAGTGAATTGGAAACATAACAAACTTTTAGCCTCATCAATGTAGTCAAGTTAGCGTTAGCAATTAGCTCAGGGCGGCTAGCAGTTAGCTCGCGGCGGCTAGCGAATGCAATAGATTATTAGCAGAGGAACTGTCATCAATCAAATGTGTTTATACATTGTTAAGGCACACTTCATCACTAAACTTCTCCGATTTACACACAACTTTCGGATGGTAAGGAAACATGATGGTAGATTGGGGAACGAACTACACTGCTGTGAAGGGAGTAGAGAGTTGTTCTGACGAGCTTCGCATTTCTTAAAGGGCCAGCATCGCAACAATTAAACTAAAGCACACACACAAAATGGGTTTTCCTACAAGATTCTTAGTTAGAGGTAAAAAAAAAAAAAAAAAAAAAAAGTTAACATTCATGTTACGTAAAAATTTCCAAATATAACGGTAGTGAGAAATCCAATATGGCGGCTGTAGCAGATAGTTTTCCCTATTGTATTCACGTTTCAAAATGCATGCATGGTACAAAAAAATAATAATTACCTTGAATCCTCGAATAAATCACTCCTGAGACAATCTTTCCTGTTTGTATGCGGTACAGCTTTCGTACTTCTTCAAAATTCCGACCTTAAATCCGGCATGGACATGAGCGTGTGCTGTCTTCGAATGACTATTACTAGATGAAGCTCAGCCCCCTATGGTAGGGCGTGACGCAAAGAATGACAAAGTTTCAGGTCAATAGAGTTTTGAAGTCTATGGCAGCTCAATTAAAAAAATCATCACATTACATGGCAAATTTAAGAGAATTAGATCATACCTACGTTCATCTGCGATTACTCCCTATACCTGGTTGGGGTTTTTGTATGTGTGTTTTATTTTCTGACAACTCAACTTTTGTGACTAGTCTTGTCTACTCTGCATTATTGTACTAGTCTCAAAGGAAGTAACATGAAGGTGAAGAATAATACTTTACATTCCTTTCCCCCAAGAAAATGCCTTTCAGATAAGACTACGAGTTCCCTGAGGTACCTCTTTTCCTCAGCCATCTCATATAACTTACAACAAAAACAAAAAAAAAAGTCCCACCTATCGAGGAGATCCAAGATCCTACCTCATCAGATACTTCATGCTTACATAACTAAAAGATTGCAGATATGTCTTGCAATTTCATTGCATTATTAAAGAACACCCTCTTTTCCCCTCACGTTTATTGCCACAATGGCTGTAAGGGTGATCTCTATTTAATATATGATCTCCAATAATACTCTCACCTTTTCTTCTCTGCTGCTTGCTTTCACCATTAAAGTATAGCTCTGGTGGTCATCTGAAAAAATATTACATGGTTCTCGAAGCAATAAAGTTCAATGAATTTCTAGTGTCATAATATCTTTGCGGGGGCCAACAGGGGCCAAGAAGGAGCCACATGTAACCCTCAGGGGCAAAGTGTCATTGCCATCTTTGTTCAGTACCTGTTTTTGGTCAGCAAGGCAATATGCAGACTATCCTGCATGTAGCAGTAAAACATCTTTGCTTGACACTGTCAAGCAGACATGAACAACTGAAGTTTGTAACAATTCATATTTATTTAATCATACTGAGTGCAAGTAAGGATACAATACATGGAACAATAATTTGAATCACTTTTTGAAAAGCAATTTTAAACGTGAAAAGAAGCATTAATATTTAACATACTCTAGAATAGGTCTGAACGATATTAGAAAAAAATTATCATTGGTATTATCGGAGAGTTTGATTCATTTCGATATTATATTGCGATATTAAAACTAGAAGCATTTTCACCTGATAACTACAATAGCTCTGTATGGAATAGGCCTGAATGATATTGACTTGCGATATATATTCCCAAGCGCTACACTTTTTGCATTGGTTGCACTGGTCCACCTAATGTTTTTCTTAAAGGGATCCACGGATAGAAATACTTATAATTCATAAAAGATAAACGTTATTATGAGTTAAAATAGTTTCATATTGAAACCACTCTTGATGTTTTCGTTTCTATACAATTTGTAAAATTAGTTTAACGAGTAGGTCGCAATTGTTGTTGACGTCGCAGGGCAGTGACGTAACACGGTTACGCTGCTGGACTTCCAGAGGATGAATCTAGATACATAAACATGTCATCTGTTCAACCCTTTCAATTTTAACCCGAGAGGAACATTAATGAGCATGACAGCACTGTCGATATTTCACAAAATGAGCAGCAAAAGCAAAATGAACAGGAAAGACGGAATAGGACGTGACGAGAGTAGGAAAAAATAAAATGCTTTTCTGATGAAATGTGCTACACCGGCGAAACGTGCTACAAGAGGCGAATTTGACATCCAAAGTTCTACCGTGCACTTTCAGCTTTTTTTTTTTTTTTTTTTGCTTAAATGAATACAAACAGAACATACTAAAGATGCCTTAAGAAAACACTTAAACGTACAATCAGCTTTAAAGCAACCACAAGAAAACACTAATGCTTAGAAATATAAGAGGGAAACATGCAAAAAGAATTTTGAGGCAATTACAAGGTAGTAAAAGACTCAATAAAAACACAAATAGTAAGTACTCGCCACTTTTAACCGATGAGCGCATGCGTTGGCCGTCTCGCCACGTTGAAGGAATTGCAGTAACCCTATCGTTTTCATCGAGTAGCAGTGACAATCTACGTCATCACCCCTACCATCCATGAAACATGGCGCCCTCCAGAGGTCAAAGCAAGTTCTACATATTATAGATTTTTAAATCAATGGCAATATTTTATGTGTTTGTGTGCTGTGCCTACATGTCTTTATGCCCTAGGTTCCCTTTAAGGTGCAGCAGCACAAAATGTACACATTTTTCATTGCATCCCCTTTAACGCCATACTTTTAATCACTCTCCATAACATTCATACAATTCATTCATTCATTCACCTTCTGAACCGCTTATCCTCGTGAGGGTCACGGGGGTGCTGGAGCCTATGACAGCTAACTCTAGGCGGAGGTGGGTACACCCTGAACCAGTGGTGGAATGTAATGAAGTAAAAGTACTTCGTTACTGTACTTAAGTACATTTTTGTGTGTCTGTACTTTACTTGAATACAAATACGGAGTGGAACTTTATACTTCACTACATTTTACAGCAGGTATCTGTACTTTTTACTCCATTACTTTTCAAATCGTCCCCTACGTTACAAGTTACTTTTGGTTGTTTTCTTTTTTTCTGATTTTGAATTGGGAGTTTCGTTTTCATGCCTCCGGCACAATCGATAAGCCCCGTGCAACTCTACTGTAACTGAGTACTAAAGGCAGCAACACCAGTACAATCAAGATGAGGCAGGTGAACTATTGACCAATAAAAACCACTTCACTCATGTACAGTAGGTAGCGGAATGCACCTGATAGCTAACACCATTAAGCTAAATTTAGTTGTTGTTTAGCTTGTTAAGCTTCTGTTTACAGTGCAGTCAATTTTATTGCTTGTTTTTTTTTCTCCATTCTGCAAAGTTTTAAACAAAAATGAGCTGTCAATTAATTTTCTGGTTCTTCCTTTGAATATTGACTCCGATCTCATGTATGTATCCATGTATGTATGTATGTATATACTGGTCCTTCTAAATAAAAAAAATAGCATATTGTGATAAAGTTAGATTCATTACTCACAACTGAAGTAGTTCAAGCCCTTTATTGTTTTAATATTGATGATTTTGGCAAAAAAGTCAAGAAAAACCAAAAAATCCTATCTCAAAAAATTAGCATATCATGAAAAGGTACTCTAAAGAAGCTACTAATCTAATCATCTGAATCAACGAATTAACTCAAAACACCTTCGAAAGATTCCTGAGGCTTTCAAAAACTCCCAGCCTGCTTCATTACTCAAAACCGCAATCATGGGCAAGATTGACACCTGCTCACAGTGCCAAAACCACTGGTAGATGGTTTACTGACCATGGCATTACTGTGCTCAATTGGCCTGCCAACTCTCCTGACCTGAACCCCATGGACAATCTGTGGGATATTGTGAAGAGGAAGTTGAGAGACACCAGACCCAACACTGTGGATGAGCTTAAGGCCGCGATCAAAGTATCCTGGGCCTCCATAACAGCTCAGCAGTGCCACAGGCTGATTGCCTCCATGCCACGCAGCATTGAATCAGTCATCTCTGCAAAAGGACTCCCGACCATGTATTGAGTGCATAGCTGATATAATTAATTGAAGGTTGACTTTTTTTTGTATTAAAAACACTTTTTTGTATTGGTCGGATGAATTATGCTAATTTTTTGAGATAGGAATTTTCAGACTTTTTTGCCAAAATCACCTAGATTAAAACAATAAAAGGCTTGAACTACTTCAGTTGTGTGTAATGAATCTAAAATATATGAAAGTCTAATGTTTATCAGTACATTACAGAAAATAATGAACTTTATCACAATATGCTATTTTTTTGAGAAGGACTTAATGTACAGTATGCATGTATGTATGTATGTATGTATTACATTTTTGCATCGGGAGAAAGTACTTTAACTTTTTACTTCTAAATTTATTTGCACTCACCAGTTGTGATTGAGGGAGACACCCCATCAGTGTTATTGTCATATTTTCCTCAATCAAAAATAATCTTCTGAATTAACAGGTTTAGGCATGCAAAAGTATTCCTTTAACTGAGATTAAACTGCATCCGGGTCCAGATCGCCAAAGTACAAGTTGCAGCAATGATTACAGGATTTTTTTTTTTTTTTTTTTGTTATCTTTGTAGAGAAATAATTTGATTGACAATGTTTTAACTACATGTTCATGTAGCAACGGAACATGTTAACATGTCCTTGACTTCCTTTGTTTTCTCCTTGAAACAATATTGACCAAAAAAGTAAATAACTAAATTTTATCTCCTCTTCTCCTTGTCCCCCCCCCCCCCCCCCCACACACACACACACACACACCTTCCTCAACACCTCAACATCTTGCCTTCAGAAGAGAAATATGTAACCATACTACCATATTCCAGTCAAGGGAAGGATGAAGTCAGCTTTGAGAAAGGAGTCACTGTGGAGGTTATTCAAAAGAACCTAGAAGGCTGGTGGTACATCAGGTGGGTTTTTTTCTTGTTTATATTTATCAGGATTAATGGGCAATTCAATTAAATACTCTGCTCTACAAAAAGATTGTAATTGTTTTTCAATCAGAAAAGGAAAACACAGTACATAGAGGGGCTGTATGGCGTTTGTCACTTTTTTTTTTACTCGCGACTGCCACCTCAGGCTTAGAGTAACTGAAGCCTGTGTTAAGCTCTTGCTTCTCAAATAGTGGGGCAAACAACGGTGCCAGGGTGGCGCTTGTGGCCTTGGGGAACATAACATTTTTGCCGTACTAGAATAAAGTGCAATTGCACATCCACTCAGTGGGTGGCAGTAGCACTCTCATTTTCAGAGTGTGCGCAGTATTTTTGAAACAAACAAGAGCTCACAGCAAAGAGCACTGGAGATATGAAGACATAAGACGAGGAAATATGACAAAGCATATGTAGCGTTTGGCTTTTGGCTTTGCTTTTAATACAGTGGGAGATGAGGAAAGGCCAGTCTGTTTACTGTGTTTAAAAATGTTTGCAGCAGACAGCAGAAAAAACCAGATCAACCCTTCAAACCCGTGTTTTTTCTGCTGAGCAAAAAAAAAAAATCTTCACTGATTTTTACTCAAATACCAGAACAAACTGCAATATTTTGGTCGATGAATTTCAGGCTTTTATTGGTTATTTTTAATGTTAAAGTTACATTGTTTTTAATGAGAAATTAGCACTTATGTTTGCCTTTTCAAAGTTGTGTTTTGTCAGTCATTTTCAAATAGCCAAAAATGTGGCAACTAAATTCAATGTATTTATCGATTTAGGGATGCGGACGCGTCATGTCCTTCAGCAGTATGCTCAGGTGTGAAGGGGCTAAGACGTCACATAAAGACATTAGACCCCAATCACATTGATAAGCCGCTTGATTTTTTTTTTCAGCAAAAACGTGCCGAATATTGCCAACAATTGTCCTGCTTTGTCAGTAAACCAGCGAGCACTGTTAGCATCATATAAGTTTGCATACCAAGTTGCTCAGTACAAAATAACCCTGAGAAGATGATACTGCCTGCAGCAAAAATCAAAACTGTCCCTCTGTCCAATGACGATGTCGTTTCTGTTCTAATAATTTTTTTTTTTTTTTTGGGGGGGGGGGGGGGGGGTTCGGGTCAAATTGATTGGCATATTGTCCTCATGAGTTAATGTTGCTAATCACTTTGAATTTATGACTATTTATTGATTTTATTAAATATTATGGTCAAAAATGTACCTTGAGTGTATTTTTACAATATGGATGACTTTTTTTTTTTTTTTTTAATCCAGGCAAATTGATGAGTTTTAAGTCTTTTCTGTTACAAACAAAACAATGTTCATGAAGTTATACTTTATTGTAAGTTGATCTATATTTTTTTCTTTACGATTAAGAAGGACACAATGTTATGCAGAGGTGTACTTACACTGCTGGCCAAAAGTTTTGGCACCCCTGCAATTCTGTCAGATAATGCTCAATATCTCCCAGAAAATGATAACAATTACAAATGCTTTTTTAATAATATCTTCAGTTTTGACCAGCACTGTATATAATTATTTATTTATTTATTGTTTTGTTTTGTTTTGTTTTTTTGTCTTTTTTGCAGTTTGGCCCAATACGACATACCAAACCTATGCTTTTCCCCACAGGTATTTAGGGAAAGAAGGATGGGCCCCGGCCTCCTACTTGAAAAAGCTAAAAGATGATTTATCCCCTCGCAAGAAGACCCTGTCTGGTCCAGTGGAAATTATTGGCAACATCATGGAGATCAGCAGTCTTTTACAAAAGAAATCAGTCAGTGAAAAAGACATCCAAACAGATGGCGAGGGTAGCACCACACCGGAACGCCACATCTCCAAGAATGAGATCAGCTTGCCCATGCCCTTTAGCTCTGAGATCAACGCTGAGACGGGCAGAAGGCTGAGCGCTGGCCGTGATACCAACAGCCCGTGTCTGGGAATAGCCGCGGCAAGCTCTACCAGAAATGAAGCCAAAGTGAGAGGCGAATCATCATCCCCAGCCGTTGCCAGAGTAGCGCCGCATAGAGTTGAAATCGGTGAGTACATTTTGGCCCAGTAGATTGACAAGGAAAATTCTGAATGTGACTTTTAATGGAATCATGATAGTATTTCTGAAGAGCGTTATCGTAAATGAAGTAATTTTCCTTCTGTACGTATAGGTTTTGACACCATCGGTAAGATATATTGCTCCTGTAGCTAATGAAAACCTAACCTGTGAGGATTTAACATGTTTTTTGTCTTGATTTTGACTATGCTCACCTACTAAAATCAGACTCATCTTTATAGCTTGCATTTTTCGTGAATGTTGTTTTAGAAGTTTTTACTTTGAGTTCTAATAACAGTAAAGTTTTTTTTTCCTAGGGTCACCCAATCTGAGGCAAAAACCTCCACCAAGGAGAGAGACCAATTTGGTGAGGCATTTCACACATTAGCCTTATGTGGGTTTGCTTTAAGTATGCCAGATTACCCCAACAATCCCAAAACACAAACATACTAGGCAGTTTTAGGGTGGGGCCACAGGGGCACTGGCCCCACCTCTAATTTGAACATACAGGATAATCTGCATATTGCCTTGTTCACCAAACACACTGAACAAAGATGGCAGCGCCACTTGGGCCCTGTGGGTTATACTGGACTGTCTCAGGAAATTAGAATACACAATATTCTAATTTTTTGAGACAGTCCTGTGTATATATACAGGACTGTCTCAGGAAATTAGAATACACAATATTCTAATTTCCTGACTGTCTCAGGAAATTAGAATATTGTGTGCCCCTTCTTGGCCCCGGTTTCAGAAAAATCCTACAACCACCACTGATACTAGGTTAACTGAAGAATAATACCGTACTTGCCCAGAGTTGTGTTGTGAATGAGAGCCTTAATGGTTATCGGCACGAAGCGAGAAAAACATCAGATGAGATAGGCCCCATGCAGCTCATCTATGAACCTGAACAGGATATGCAGTAGAAAATAGATGGCCAGTGAGGTGATGAATGCTTTTCTAAAATAGTCAACAAAGTTGTTTAATCTCTGTTCTAAAGCACCATAACCGTGTCTATGATTGATTGGCTGGAACGTTGAGTGTGGTCGTTTACATTTGGTAGCGCCACCTTCACAGTTACTCAAAGAAGTTGCGAACGGGTTGGATTGTTATGAAAGGCCTTTACTTCAGCCCGAGCGAGAATTTCAGCAGCAGTTTGCTTTTGATTAGATGCTCTCTGCAAGTTTACCTAACAGTGTATCGACGCTACCAAATGCCAACGACTACTTAAACGACTCCGCCTTATGTATTTGATTGAAAGAAGAAAATTCATAACAACGGCATTGTGGGAAAAGATTTGAAAAAATTGAGTTTATGAAAAACACTTTATCTTGTAAAAATCTCATTGTGCTGAAAAATGACATTATGAAATAAAAAGGCTCTTGTGGAAAAAGGCGTTATGAAATAAAAAAATTAATAATAATTTGTGAAAAACGATTTTTATCTTGTAATATATTTTTCATAAAATTACCTTATTTTACAATTTAAGGGCCATATTACACAATTTGTCTGTTGATTTTTAAAAATTTTATTTATTTGAAAACATTGTTTGGATTTTTTTCAATTATGACCCTTTTGGGATTCCATCGAATTCAGGTTGCCAAGACATCATTTCGATGGACCTTCGTAACATAACAACAGATTAAGGAGCACAAATTCTTGATAAATCAAAACAATTACTCCTCTTGGCTTAGTCTTTTGTTTTTTGTTTGTTTGTTTGTTTGTTTTGAACCTTCAGTTATAAAGCATAGAAACAGTGTCCATTGATAATAAAATAAGCAGAAATAATAAATTTTCTTGGAATTATGTCTTATTTTTAGTTGTTCTTCCCTTTATTCTTGATAACTGCATTATCTAACACAATTTATTGAAATGTTGGCCTAGTCAATAACATCTTGTGTTCTTTGCTTCCAAGGGGTTGCAGTTGCCTAAGCCACCAGAGCCCCCTGCTGTGGAAGCAGAGTATTACACCATTGCAGATTTCCAGTCCTCCATTTCTGATGGCATCAGCTTCCGTGGAGGGCAAAAGGCTGATGTGAGTGGCCATAAACACAACTTATCTCTGAAATGAGTAAGACACTGTTGATTGATTATGAATGATTGCAGAAAGGTTCACCAATACCAATAGAAATGCAGCCTTTTATAAATCTAGATCGAGAGACGCAGCTTGAATTATGGAAAAAGAAAATCAAAAATGTTTAATCAATTCAACCAGTAATGTAGTGACAATACATCCTAATAAATCACCCATTCAAATGCAATAAATTTTTATTCTTAAATAAAACAAACTATATTAAAAATATTTTTAAAAAACACACACATAATGTATAACGAGTCATTTAAGCTAGCTAACTGTAGAATATGAAATAAGTGACAAACCTAATGCCATTTTTGTTCTCTGCCAATTGGCGCCCATCAAAAGTGTTTATTTGATCCAAAATGATTCTCATCTTGTCCTTCAAAGTGTACGTTAGCAATTGTGAAGTCAAATTATTTATTGCCAATAAGATTTTTCATAATGGCTGTTATATTAAAACTACTGTATTCTTAGAGAAGAAAGCATGTGAGATTAACTCCAGAAATCTACATTATACATCTTGAACACGATGTGCTTTTATTTTGAAATGTTCACCGGAAGTATGTTCGCTAAGCCGCTAACCGTAAGCTTTACACGGAGAGAAAAAAAAAGTGCATTTTGCGTCAAGCGAGTGGTGTCAGTAATAGATTTTTTTCCCGCATCGTTTGCAAATGCTATTAATGGGCGAGTTTTCATCTTTGAAGTGTTACCTTTTAACCGCAATTTTGCGTTTTAGAGAAACGTACATGTTTTTTTTTTTCCATTAGCCTCACTGTAGCAATCCTAACATTTTACAATGTTTAATACTGTATACAGTAGATGTGTCTCCATATTTTGTCTGTCTGAGCCTTAAACCTACGACGTGTTGATGACCAATAAACATCTGTGGAAGGAACTGGAGTGTCATGCAATCAACACTCATGTATGCCGAGTGCACGCAGAACACGCATACACACGCATGTACAAATGTATGCACGTGGCGATAAATCGCATCGGGGAAAAATACCGCCCTCATTTTTATTAACCGTGCAATAAATGGATCTATTGCATATCGCGACAGGATTAGATACACCCCCAAAAAATAATTGGCCAAAACTGAAAATAGAAAAATGCACAATTTTTTCAAAAATCAATAATAATTTAACCAAATTCGGTTAAGTGTAAGATTCCCCTTAATGACGCCCATATATGGGTTATTTGGGCAGGTAGGCGAGACATCTGCAGGGGTGGAGTCTCGGCCTTCGTCCTCCAAACAAGCGCACATGCTGAAGCCTTGTTGTGCAATGAAATCTTAGGGTGACACTAAAATACAAAGTAAAATTGCTATTCTTTTTAGAGCTTTGACAAAATAGCGATAGAATCGAGATGTACAATACCGGAGTTTCCGTGGGGTCTTATATTCATGCAGACTGATAAGTGTGGTTTGGGCTGCGCCTAGCCTAGAACTCCAGACTCACCGCTGTTCCAGCTATAGAGTCTGGCGACTGTTGAGCGGATGAAATTCCCAGGGCAGAGCAGGCCACAGCAAACAGACAGCGAAGTGGACCAATCGGCGACGGGTGTACATGACGTTGGTAAAGCGACAAACTCTAGCGCGAGGACGTAAACATATGAGGAGAACGGAGAAGTTTATTCAACATGAATAGCGCGAGACAGACTGTTAGTTTTAGCGACATGATGTGTTTTTGGTCATTTAAACTGAATTTACCGCGGTTAGGAACATATTCTCAGCTCTTCCGTCCACCATCTGTGTTGTTGTGGAGACGACTTCCGACGCGCAAGAGTGTCGTTGCTCATTAAGAACACGTCACGCAAATAAACGAATCTGATTGCACAGACGGTTTCGTTCGGGCTCGAGAGGCCAATAAGGAGCTGGGTCCCAGACTCTATAGCTGGAACAGTGGTGAGTCTGGAGTTCCAGGCTAGGCTGCGCCACCATGAAAAAATACCTACTCCTTTCATGCCAGACCACATGGGCGCCATCCTCGAAAATAGGGCTCATACAATGCCCTCATTAATAGATAGAAAGGTATCTAAAGCAAATTTAATTATGCAGCTTTTTAATTTTTTTTTTTTTTGTAGGTAATAGAGAAGAACCCTGGAGGTTGGTGGTATGTGCAGATCGGCGAGATGGAGGGCTGGGCACCATGTTCCTATATCGACAAACGCAAGAAGCCCAACCTCAGCCGTCGAACCAGCACACTGACGAGGCCCAAAGTCCCACCTCCGGCGCCACCTGTGAAAAAGAACGATTCCGAAGAAGGTCCCCCTCCTACCACATCCACTCCTAAAATTACTGACTCTCTTAAATGTTCTGTGTATGAGGAACCTGAATATGATGTTCCTGCAATTGGTTGCGAAGGTGACTCGGATATAGATTTGCTCAAAGATGAGCATTCACTAGAAATTAAGATTAGCAACATAGTCAGCAACAAGTACCGCAGTTCCCCACCTTCGAGTAAAGCATCCCGACCGGTCTGCAAAGAATCACCAGTTTCCGCTAATCGAAGGGCGTCATTTAGATCTGTTGAAGAAGTTGCTAAAGAGGAATCAATTTATGAAAATGATGGCTTTCGCACTAGTAGTGGGATTGAACGACAAACACCCAAAGTTTCCAGTGAGCCAAATTCTCCAAAGACCTACCATTCCTCTACAGTTCCACGGAAACCTTCTGGTTCTTCACCAGTGCCTGGTCACCCCATAAAGACAATGACCCCCGAGATGAATAGGAGAAGTCAGACTCTCGGTAGACACAGAGACATTCACTTCCGGTCCCAGGAGAACAGTCCCCATTCCTCATCAGATGAATCGAATCGAGGCTCTAAGAAAGGCATTAACCAGGATGTGGAGCAGAGAATAGGTCAGAGCCCCTCCACTAGACCGAAGCCCTCCGTCAGACCAAAACCTCTCCTGACTAAATCAGAACCTCACAGTCCTGAGAGGATGGACATTGGCTCCCTGAGACGCCAGCTGAAACCTACAAGTCACTTACGACACGGAGCCAAGCCGTCTCGCGGAGAAGATACTGAGGCAGTATCGATTCTAACATCTGAGGAATCTATTTCACGCAGTACATCAGATATTTCTTCTGTTTACTCCAAAACTGGCTATGTCGACTCAGACATAGAGGGATTGACCCTCTACCGCTCCCTGGATGCCTACAAGAAAATACAAGACTCTGAGATCAGCTTTCCAGCGGGGGTGGATGTCGAGGTTCTGGAGAAGCAAGAGAGTGGTTGGTGGTACGTGCGCTGTGGCTCCGAGGAGGGTTGGGCTCCCTCATACTTTCTGGAACCTGTCAAGCGAATCAGTGATACTGCTAAGCGGGAATCAGATGGACAAGATAGCAGTGGTAGTAAGTCCAACAGTCTTGAGAAAAACGAAAAGCAGGTCATGGCTTTAAATAACATCAATATTCAGGGTGTGATGCCGCAGCAACAAGGATTGAGAAGAAACACTCCGCCAATCCCGTCCAAGCCTCCCGGTGGCTTCTCTAAGCCATCTGGGATGGTTAATGGAAGTGTGCGGCTGAGGAATGGGGTACGCCAAGTGGCAGTGAGACCTCAGTCTGTGTTTGTAACATCGACACAGCCAGCTAAGGATACTCATTATATGACGGGATCTCTGAGACGAAACGACTCGCTCGGAAGGAGCGATCACTATGGCTCTGGTTCTGCCACACTCGGTGTCCGTCGAAATGCCTCATTCAGCACAGTGCGTCCACACGTGGTGGTGGAAAGTCAGACGAGACCAGCCGAGCGCCCTAACTTGGGTTCCTCTGTGAGTGGATTCAGCTCAAGCAATGTCCAGGATCCCCTTGGCAGATTTACCCAACGCAATGGTATCCCCGTTTCCACGGTCCGTCCCAAACCCATAGAGAAGAGCCAGCTGATCAAAAATAACCTTGGCAGGGATGTGTACGTGTCCATTGCCGATTACCGTGGCGATGAAGAGACTATGGGTTTCACCGAGGGCACTTGTCTGGAGGTTTTAGAGAGAAACCCCAATGGTTGGTGGTACTGCCAGGTACAGGATAGCTTGCTTCCCCGTAAAGGCTGGGTCCCATCCAACTACCTTGAGCGGAAAAAATAAAACCTTTTCTCTCTGATGTCCCTGAGGAAGTGGCTGACATCATTCCTTAAGAATGTTACCCACAGTCTCCCACAAGCAATATGTCCTTGAATTTTGCAGTTAGAGAAATTTCAGTGTAATCTGGGACAGAAAGACACATTAAGTGCTGGTTTACTAAAGCATATACAGTACATAAAGGAGTGTAAAGTATTTTATCTGTGAGAGAAAGTGAAACTGGCCATATTTGAAAAGGACCACCTTCAAATACTTTGAAAAGGGGTTTTATAAATTTACATCACAGGCTGTGATGGGTGATAAGTGCCTTTTGTATTTCATTAAATAGAACTACTAAATGGTGGATGGAAAACTGTTGCACCCTCAAAATGTTGTTAATGTGCCATAAATCGATGAAATCCACAATTTACTGGCTCCAACATTAAGCTGAAACTACTGGTTTTGATCTTCAGTGTTAATTGGTTAGGACTCAGAATGAAGACAGGTGTGTTTAACTGGCTAAGAATTACATCATCACCTAAATCAGGCAAAAAAATAACATCACATATTTGTTTCTTATTTTGTATGTTTGTGTTTGTCTTGGGTTGATGTCTTCCTTAGATAATTATTTCTGCTCTCTTGTGACAACAGCTTATGATGTATAATGAATGCCTTTTCATAAAATTTAATGAAACGTCTCATGCGTTTAGTCACAAACTATTGTTTTGCTATCATCAGTTCCGTTTTGATTCCAAATGGTTTAGCCCAGATTTATTAAAAAAAAAAAAAAAAAAAACATATTACATAAAGTTACGAGTGAATTAATAAGTTATAAGCGGGCTCGGAGAACAAACCACGTTTATGGGGGGGCAGTTCATATCTTGAAGAAAAATAATTATTCCATGAAGAAAAATAATTACGGTATTTCAGAAATGATTAATATTTTTTTAGTACAGTATACTGTTGGTTCCAATTACTGTATAGTTCATCTTTCACTTGATTATACAGCTGTTTTGAGAATGCATTAGAAAAAAAGGGACTGGAAATGTAGTGGAATAAGTGAATATGTTTGATTTCAAGTTTTATTCAGCTCAAAATGTGATCACACCAGTGTTGTTTTTGGCAGCTCTTTTAATTTTCGTCTTGTCTTTTGGACGATCATACTTATTAGTCTTATGTGCTGTTTACATGGTGATGGTGTGAACCAAGACGCAACAATTGTGTTACGGAATGACCTTGCGTTGACATGGTGACTGCTAAAACAGAAGGGAAGACGCAAACTTTTAAACAAGTCACATGACTGACACAACCAAACACTGCTAAATGCATTCTAACTACACATACAATAAGAAAATATCACACATTGTGAATTTATGACGGAAACAGAATTTTCATCTCGTTCGCGTGTCATCAGACAACAACTGGCATTCATCTCGTTATGCTTTACTCTCCAAAGACACGTTTTCAATAGGGGTGTGAGAAAATATCGAAATGGTGGTACAGTATATCGTGATACTTTATCACAAAAGGTTATCGATATGCACCTGCCAAGAATCGAGATATCGTTTTAAAAAGGTGTCAATGTCTAAAAAAAAAATAAATAAATAAAAGTAACCAACAAGTTGATACCAAAATCTTCCACCATAATAGTGTCTCAGTTAACTCTAAGGCTGCGTTGACGGTGCACGACGCCGAATCCATTTAGACTGGGAAAGTTCGTTCATTCAAAACCAGAGCATTCACAGTCGTCTGTCGGATTTTCAGGGCATCTACAGGTCATTTCCTGTTGGGTTTGAGTCACTGCCAATTCATTTGGGTGATTTCCAGGTCACTTCTTGTTCTGTGACTCAAAATAAACAGGAAGTGACACGTAAAATACCCCAAAATCAACAGGAAGTAACTGAAAATCAGCAGGTAAATGAGCTTAAATAGCCCCAAATGACCTCATTGCCTGGCATTGGCTGCCACTGAAGGCCATAGACGTTCAATCCGTTTGAAGTGGGAGGGGCCACCCCTCCCAGTTCAAATGGATCGGACGTCTGATAGCGATAACTCATTCCAATTCACAGCAGAAGCTTGTTTTTCTGTTTATTAGTTGTTTGTAGAATATCCTAGAATGATTTCCTGACCAATTTATCGATAATTGTTGTATCGCCATATCGTCAGATCATCGTTATCGTGAGCTTTGTATCGCAAATCGTATCGTATCGTGAGTTACCAAGAGGTTTTCAACGCGTCATCGTGACGTCATCGTCATGAAAAAATTGTTCGTTGACGAAACATTTGGGTAATCGTCATCTTTGACGAAAACAACACTGCTCCGCAAACATGAATAAAACGCTCTCGCTCCGATGACGTCAGCACTCGCACACGTCACTTTGGGCATGTGCAGTCGCTGCTCGTAAACATTCAAAACGGCAAACATGGCAGAACAGCAGATGTAATTGACTGTTTTTAATATTTTTAAATTAAATATATTTTAGTTTTTCATTTTTGTGCCTTTTGAAGCAAAAGAAAAAAGCGCATGGACAACATTGCTTCATGTGGGCGGATATGTTGTCTTGCGTGCTGAGGAGGTTGTTGTCAAGGAATAATAGGCTGTCACCTCGTAAAACTGCACTGCCCTCTAGGGCCTTGCATGAATACTACATTGTCGTGGAATGGCGACATTGTTAGAATAGAGAAGGAACCAAGACGGAACTTTGTAAATGCAAACATGAAATTTGTTGAATTCTTGGAGCCTCACCATCTAAACGGCCCCTTAGTTACATTTTATCTCAAAATTTGTCATCGTCTAGTTTCTGTTGACGAAAACTCAAGAATAATTTCGTCCAGTTTAGTTGACGTTGACTGAAAATGTTTTCGTCTGTAAAATTAAAAATTTTTACTCCAAGAATAATAATATTTCAAATGAACATTGACAGACGAGCACATATTGTAGGATTTATCTACAAGGACAACGCCAACTTGGTGATAATACACACTCAGCAGGAACACAGTACATGATTTTCAATTAATTATATCCACCTGGACACTAGGAACTGTAGGCCTAAGTAAAAAAAGTTGTCCAAGAGTTTAAGAGGATGCTCTTCCTTCTAACGCGAATTCTATGCTAACGCTATGAGGTTTTAGTGCATTTAGTGTGTGGTGATCACTCAGCATAGACCTTTAAAGGCTAAAGCAATATTGCATATTGTTCCGTGTGTGTAAGCTTGCATGGAGACTGGAGAAAAACACACTGGTGAGTCGGGAGTGGCGCAGCACATCACCGGTGACGCGACCAACACTGCTACGATGCAGGCTACGCATAAAATATCACACATTATTAACGTGTGATGGAAACTATTGCACATTTTCGTCTCGTCAGACTAAACTGGCATTCGTCTCGTTATATTTTAGACTCCCAAAACACGTTTTTAGCTCCTTATCATCCAGTTATCGGCATGAAAAAAAATGTTGACGAAATATTTTCATTGTCGTCATCGTTGACAAAAACAACACTTGATCACACCATGTTTTCTCTATTAATGGTACAATATTATAAAGTGTTCCATAGCGAACAAAGAATACAATTTCTGAAAGGAAAAAAACAAACATGAAGACCTGGTACAACTTGACAATAAATGTAGAATGTAAAATATCCAGTTATGTATGGAGACATTTTGAAGAGAAGTGAGTCATTTCTAACAGATTTCATCATTTTATACCCAAATTCTCTGAAAAATCAGAAATGGTCATTAAAAATTCACTTACTTTTGTCCACCCTTATGTAGCAAAATAACTATAATTTCATGATTTGCTTTACGAATATTCCTAGAATTCCAAAAATATCATTTGGGTTGAAAACTTTCTACATAGTTTTGTGTTAACTATGACCAAACAAACAAAATATACTGTCAAGTGTGGAAGACTCAAATATGTCTAATATCATTACATTACAATTGTTAAGCATTTTACCAGATCTAAGAACATTTAACATACAATCAAAAAATGTCATCAATGATACCCCCCCCCCCCCCCCAAAAAAAAAAAAAAAAAAAAATGCATTTCTTTAAGACTGTCTACACCCAAGAGTTTTTAAAGCTCAACTGGCTGATGTCCAAGACTGCTGAAATACATTTTCTAATGAACAGTGCTAACTTTTATTATGTTTTCTGCTGGACAGTATTATATATATATTTAAAATAGAAATACAATTGAAAAAAAAACAGATCTTACCTGCTATAATGCAGTTATCTATTTTGGCAAACCAGTTATGTTTTGTTTTTATTTACATGTGATTGCACAATTACAGTAATGAGGAAAGAAGTTCTCTTTTGTTGATTGGTGCACTTTAAAACATGTTTTTACTGGGCATTAATTTTAAGATGCAGCAAACACTCATACTAGTTAGCATTTTTAATGATTTTATATACTGTATCTAATATAATTAAAAATGATATGTTTCAGAGGTGGGTAGAGTAGCCAAACATTTTACTCAAGTAAGAATAGCGTTACTTCAAAATAATATTACTAAAGTAAAAGTGGTCATCCAAAAAATATACTTAAATACAAGTAAAAATGTACTTGGTGAAAAGAATACAAGTAAAGAGGAACATTGTGAGTAACTGCTTAAGATGTTTTTTTTTTTTTTTTTTTTTTTTTAAACAATGGTATTTTTTTTTCCTCAGCACAGTTATAAGAACTGTTTTATTTCCTTTGATTTTTTTTACGGCGCTTTAAAAACGGCACGTGATTGAACAGGCCGGCGTGATTATAGAATGGCAGGTTTAAGTCTGGTATGATGGAGTCGTGATTACTGTTGCGACCGGTGTTGTTTTTACCAGCCCTTTTAACTTTTGCCTTTTGGACGAAAATGCTTTTTATTCTTAGTCGTATTTTTGTCATTTCAAAATGTTGTCTTTCTCTAGTTTTACAAATTTCATCTTTCTTCTAAATATTTTCGTATGTAAAATTTATATTCAAAGTTTCAGTCCAAAAATAAATAAAGGTTTCCAATATTTTCAAATGAACATTGACAGACGAACACAGTGTAGCGTCTACACAAGGACAACGCCAACTTTATGATAATACGCACTCAGCAGGAAAAGCAGTACATTATTTTAAATTAAACCTACCTAGAATCTACAAACTTTATGTAAAAAAAAAAAAAAAAAAAAAAGTCCAAGCGTTTAACATCCTCTAGACTAGACCAGTAAAACCAAGTGGTTCTGCTTTAGACTATCCAATTTTTTAAAAGGACGCTCACCATTCTGAAGCTAATGCTAATGTGAAAGGTACGCTAGGTGTTATATTTAGCATCTGATGTTCACTCAGCACAGACCTTTTAAGGCTAAAGCAACATAGTCTCTCTTGCTAAGATAAGAAAGCAAATCTTACCGTGTTTTCAAACATGCAAGATGGAGTGCAGCCTAGCTTGAGACACATCCTAAACTCCAGTGAGGAGTGAGATGCACAGCACATCTCAAATGAGTGACACGACCCAAATAATGCCACAATGCAAGCTGACGTGCTCCACGTACAATATGAAAAGGTCACGCATTGTAAACACATGAAACAAAAGATGTCGTATTTTCGTCTCGTCGTCATCTCGCCAGATGAAAACTGGCATTCGTCTCGTTACGTTGTAGTCTTCTTACCCACATTTTTAGGTCGTCATCGTCATGAAAAAAAATTGTTCAACGCAATATTTTCGTTATCGTCATTGTTGACGAAAACACTGATTGTGATGTCTCAGTGGTGAAACTGGTTGAGCATCTCTGGAAAAAAAAAAAAGAAGTAAAATCTAATATAAAAATCCAGTCCAAAGTAACCCAAAGTAGCAGAGTAAGAGTAGCATGTCTTCTTCAGAAATCTACTCAAAGTAAAAAGTATTGCTTCGGAAAACTACTCTTAAAAGTACATTTTTCTCAAAAAGTACTCAAGTAAATGTAACTGAGTAAATATAACACATTACGACCCACCTCTGCTATGTTCTCACCTCAAATGAAGATTGAAACAAAATATTTAGTGTGCCAATAAATGTACTGTACAGATGTAGTTCCTTTAAAATGGTCAAACAGATCAAATGTGGCTATGAAAGGCACTACAAAAGGATTTTACACATACCAGCCAGTCTACCTCAGTGAAATGAGATATGCACTGCTGGTCAGTGAATTAAACAAAAACATTTGAATGTATTTTTTCCTGCCTTACTTGTCGAGCAGAGTTCATCCTTTGTTCGTAGTGCAGCTAAAAATTTTCATAGCGTCTGTTATTTGGCCTTTTTAATCTTTAAGACCGTTTTGTTCTTATGCTGTGAGCTGCAGCTTCAACAAAATCATGAGCACTTCCTTCATCTTTGTTGTATTTTACATAATGCCTGCTTGAAGTATATTTATTGTCAACAACTTCGAAGCTTATCATTTTGACAATCAGCTTCATTACACAGTTTAAACATGAATCATAATAATTGCAAAACAATAAGACGTTGCAGTGATGTCTTGATATTCATGGTTAAATACAGTAGTATTTTCTAAAAAAAATAATTCATAGACTAAAGATTCAAAACATATCTCTTCTTATCAGGGAGCATCACAAGACAAAGGCATTATGTAAATGTGCATCACTTTTTTGACTAATCAAGTAGTTTACATTATATAATGTTTTGTCTTTTTTTTTTATCAAGCTGGATTTACTTGGTTGATTGCAAGGGAACTGTTTTATGTCATTGTATTTTTTTTCTTTCCAAATTACACGCCCAAGAGAAAATGTGCAATAATAAGTAGAGGTCGACCGATATGGGATTTTCAAATGCTGATGCCAATACCAATATCTCAAAAAAAAAAAATCAGCCGATATCCAATTCCGATTTTGTAAAACGATATTTGAGACCAATAAACTTTTTTTTCAAGCATGTATATGTTACGAAAGACAATGAAAAAAAACTGCATCAACAGCTTCAAATTTACAATGATGTTTTGATACTTAAAGGATTAATTCGGTATTGTGCTACCAAACCAACGAATGCAGCACTTCTTTTCATGATTATACACACTCCGCAACAACAGCACAATATTTTCCAACAATTAAACCCACCAGGATGTCACGACGAAATCTAAACAAGTGAGAGTTTAAGAGGATGCTCGCCATGCTAAAGCTTGGCGAATGCTACAAGTGACATAAAAAGTCTCTGGATCATTCAGTAACCACCTTTAAAGGCTGAAGCAACATTGCATATTCTCTCATGCAAGATTAAAAAAAAAAACCTTAGAATATTTACAACACAGGCAAACCTGAAGCTTCCTATAGCAGGCTGCCTTCAAGCATGCTGCAGGGTCCTTCCGGGTTCCTACCGTCAGTCAGCGGCGGCCACCGTTGCCCACGTGGATGCCGGATCAAAATCATGTTTTTTTTAATCAGCTTATTTTCTCTGTCAATGGACCGATGTTGGAAAAAAGTCCATATATCGGTCGACCTCTAATAATAAGATGTGGTGCATTGTTAAAATCAAATGATTACAGGTCTAGAAGAATATAGTATGAAGTTTGCTTTAGGTATTACTTATCAACAACCATTCGTGGGCTTTTCCAATGGGTTCAAGCATGTCATATCTGTTATTATCTCGAAGAGACAACTGTCGCTGTCCAATAAAAACACTTAAGTCCTAATTTTTATCCAATCAAAACACAAAATAAATATTTTAACTCTTTAAGCGCCAAAGTTGCAAAACTGCAACAAGTAAAACAATAACAAGCCAGAGCTGCAGATATGGTGCCTCATGTAGTTACTACTTTGCACCAAAAGATGGCAGACATCTGCCAATTCAACCCGAGCGTCTTTTACGAGTGTGTTTTCACGCGGTAGTTGTAGTTACGGATGTCCTGCTCCAATCACGTGATCGGAAATCGGGCTGATCGCATCACTTTTCGGAGAATTTGAATCTGGTGAAAAGGATTGGGTTTTTAATTTTAAAAAATATATATATATTCATTTTTCTGCAACATGCTCGTAGAGTGCCACAGCCTCTCGCCCTCCCTCCTAAGCAATGTGGCCAAACTGTCCAGCTTGCGTTTGGTACTTTAAGTTAACGATGATCGACAGGTTTGCAGCTTTGATCTTGCCAGAGAAGCTTGGTAGCTCAACGTTCAAAGGCACAAATTTGTCAATCATCGTTAAACTTGCATATGTGTGACGTGGCAACTCATTTTGTAAGTGAGAGGCTGTTCTCAGCACCGTGAGTGGATTTGAGTGGACTCACTCATCGAAGCATTTAATAGAGACAAGCCTTTTTCTGCGTTATTCTTCTTTAAAATTAATTCGTATCATGAAGGTAGCACGTTGGGACAGTAAAATGTTTCGAACTTTTGCTCAAAATGACAAAAAAAACAATAAAATATTTTCAGTATCGGATCAGGACTCTGTATCGGCAGATTCTTAAAATCAGGTGACTCGTACGCAAAAATATGCGATCGGGACATCTCTAGCTGTATTAGAATTCTACCAAGGAAACTTACAAAGTCGATAGAATTTTTTACCGTTGTACTTCGTCAAAAAATGGCTGATTTTGAAGAGGAATATTCACCCTCTGATGAAAATGATCATTCATCCATTGAGATAAAAATTGACGCTGGCACCTTAAGGGTTAAGAATTTTAAAAGAAAAATGCCTCACAAAATTTGGACTCAAGTGTTTTTCTAATTGGATCGTGAAATCTGATGAATCATCTCATGAAAAAAAAAACATGTCCATTGGACCAAAGCAATTGTATTTGACTTTTCATGTTCTTGTACCTTGGTGTACTTTACATAATAGTAAATATGAGTCTCTACTCATCCTTCTTGGAACTATCAATGGACAGAAAGATAAGACGGAACCCCATTGGTTAATTTAGATACTAACATTCTTACCATCTGGATCTCACAGATGGAGAATCATGGTACCAGGGGCTTGCTCTGAGCCGCCACCTTTGTGCCTGAATGGGATTTAAAATTTCACCCCGCCCCCCCCCCCCAGTTTTTTCTCTCATGACTATTATGGATGTTTCCATTGACATTTACTGTACAATTTTACCACTACCGCTCAATTTCAAATGGCCTTCACTGTACGGTTTAAACCCAAGATTCTGATATTGACCATTTTGCTCCAATTGAAGCCTAATTTAATTATTTAAGACAAAGCTTTGTAAAGCAATACTTGTGCTTGATATTCTGGTCCCCTGTGAAAGCTAAAGTTGTGATGGGTGTGCATCTACAGTACATGACTGAATGGAAAGGCAGTCAGTTGAGGTAGACAGTTGCATACATATTCCAGTCTCCTCGCTCTGTACACCATTCTCTTTTCTTGACACAGAAAGCCTTTAGCCGAGTGTTGTTTTTGGCAGCCCTTTTAATTTTCGTCTTATCTTTTGGACGAAAATACTGATTAGTCTTTATTCATATATTCGTCATTTCAAAATGTGTTCATCTTCGTCTAGTTTTAGTCAACGAAAACGCAGACAAATTTTGTTTAGTTTTAGTCGACAATTACTCAAAACATTCTCGTCTGTAAATATCAAAAGTTTTAGTCCATAAATGAATGAATAAAAGTTTTCCAACAATTTCGAATGAACGATGACAGACACGCACATATTTGTAGAGTGTACAAGGACATCCTCTTCGTGATGATAATACACACTCAGGAGGAAAACCATACATTATTTTCAATTAATTGAACTTACCTGGATGCCACGAACTGTATGTAAAAAGTTTTCCAAAAGTTTAAGATTCACCACGCTAAATGCGAACGCCATGCTAATGCTACAAGTTACATTTAGTGTGTGACGATCACTCAGCATGGACCTTTAAAAGCGAAAGCAACATGGCATATCTAGCCAAGATAAGAAAACAAAACTTACTAAGCAGGACCTGACGACACGCTTACTCATCGGCGGTCAGTGGAACGCGGGGGGGGGGGCGCAGCACGTCACATTAGCGACACGACCAAACACTGCTATGATACGTGCTGACTACACATACGATAAGAAAATCTCACACACTGTGAACTTATGACGGAAACTGGCGAATTTTCATCTCATTCTGTCTCGTCAAACGAAAACTCACATCCGTCTCGTTATGTTTTAGTCTCCCCCTACACGTTTTTGCTCGTGACGTCATCGTCATTAAAAAAAATAAATAAATAAATCATTCGATGACGAAATATATCTTTAGCCAGGTGCAGAATGTTGAATATTGAGACAATTTAACTGAAGGTGTGACTTGAAGAGTGGAAGATCAAAGTTAAGGAATGTTCAGAAGGTAGGATTTTGGTCGAAACTGTGGTATGGATAATTGAATTTGGTAGTTGATTTTGTTGTATTGTAAGAGAGTGGTCAACTTTGCCAACTAATCTCAATAGGTTGTTGTTGACAAATATTTGATACTTTCTCGCTACAACATTGCTCCTTAAAAACAGTCAAACATCAAAAGAATGAATGAAAATGAATGCATAGATAAGGTAGGAGCCTCAACCATGCAGCAATTGGAAAATTAATTCTTGCATTTAATCACCACTGAGGATGTGGCAAACTGGCAATGCTGAAAAGTTTTTGAGAAATGAGACTGAAATGGATCGAAATCAGATGAATTGTCTAATTGTTGATAGTATGTTTGCATTAAGTGTAAGGTATGTGTGTATGTGATAGTTTACAATTATGTAGGCTGGAGTGTTTAATAAGGTCGTCTTTTAACATTTTGTTTATTGGAAAAGGTGGGAATTAACAAGCATGTTTAAGCATGATTCATGTCCGTGTAAAGCTAGCAGTCTTAGTTATACATTTGCTATCAAAGCGGTCATTAGAAAGAGCTTTATGTGAGGCAGAAAGCAGGCTGTGTTGAGGAATGAAACTGGCTGCTGAATTCCACTGTCAAATTACTGCAACCAAACAAATCATAGACACAGTAACTTGTTCTCCGGTGCCTATAAAACTTCTGCTATATTTTAGTAGGGGAAGTGAGCGGTCAAATGTGACTGATATTGACTGACATCTGAATTGTAGAGATTGTTGTTACATTTGTAGAATAACAACGTATTGATTATATATTATATTAACATATTTAAGATGTCTGTTAACACCAAAAACAACTACCACCAACCTTTTGTTGGACTACTTTGCTGTTTTAGTTGTTTACTACTTGGAAGCTCCTCAAACTGGCTGAAGGCTGAATGTATTTGTAAATGTCAATGAATCATTCCGTGGTGAGTCATCAGGCGACGGCACAACAAACTTGACCTGTTTTAGGTATCTTCTAACCCTCTGATGACGACTGAAATAAAATTGAAACAAACATCAGCCCCTTGTACAGTAATTGGAAACATTCTGCACTAGTGCATTCCTTTTGGAAATGCCGTTTTCTTATCTGCCATTTCACTATGCCTTTTTTGTATCTTGTACATGTTTACATTGTATCTTGCATTGCCCCAAAGGAAAATATTAAATGTGTTATCTTGATTATTTATTTGCTGTTTTGTCTCTCACCCAAGGCAACGTGTTCTAGCAGATACTAAAGAGACAGCTTTCCTTCATGTTACATTAATTTTCTCTACAGAACATTTGCAAAAAGGAATGTTTGTCTTTATTATAGCGATTGTAAGTGAGTTACAGTATACGAAAGAGCAGTGATACAACTGGACTTGTAAAGAAGAGAAAGGTAAAGAAAATAAGCTCTTGGAGTTCATGATTATGACATGTAAATAGTGTCAACAATTTACATTTCTTTCAAAATTTATCTTTTTTTTCAGATTTTGGATAATCTATGTAGATATACAGCGGGACAAATAAGTATCTAGTCAATCACTAATTGTGCAAGTTCTCCCACTTGAATATATTAGAGAGGCCTGTAATTGTCAACATGGGTAAACCATGAGAGACAGAATGTGGAAAAAAACAGAAAATCATATTGTTTGATTTTTAATTATTTAATTTATTTATAACAATATAATATAATTTAATTATTTGCAAATCATGGTGGAAAATAAGTATTTTGTCAATACCAAAAGTTCATTTCTATACTTTGTTATGTACCCTTTGGTGGCAATAACGGAGGCCAAACGTTTTCTGTAACTCTTCACAAGCTTTTCACACACTGTTGCTGGTATTTTGGCCCATTCCTCCATGCAGATCTCCTCTAGAGCAGTCATGTTTTGGGGCTGTCGTTGGGCAACACGGACTTTCAAATCCCTCCACAGATTTTCTATGGGGTTGAGATCTGGAGACTGGCTAGGCCACTCCAGGACCTTGAAATGCTTCTTACGAAGCCACTTCTTTGTTGCCCTGGCTGTGTGTTTGGGATCATTGTCATGCTGAAAGACCCAGCCACGTCTCATCTTCAATGCCCTTGCTGATGGAAGGAGATTTTCACTCAAAATTTCTCGATACATGGCCCAATTCATTCTTTCCTTTACACAGATCAGTTGTTCTGGTCCCTTTGCAGAAAAACAGCCCCAAAGCATAATGTTTCCACCCCCATGCTTCACAGCGGGCATGGTGTTCTTTGGATGCAATTCAGTATTATTTCTCCTCCAAACACGAGAACCTTTGCGTCTACCAAAAAGTTCTATTTTGGTTTCATCTGAAGATAACACATTCTCCCAGTCCTCTTCTGGATCATCCAAATGCTCTCTAGTGAACCGCAGACGGGCCTGGACGTGTACTGGCTTCAGTAGCGGGACACGTCTGGCAGTGCAGGATTTGAGTCCCTGGCGGCGCTTTGTGTTACTGATAGTAGCCTTTGTTACTGTGGTCCCAGCTCTCTGTAGGTCATTTACTAGGTCCCCCCGTGTTGTTCTGGGATTTTTGTTCATCGTTCTTGTTATCATTTTGACGCCACGGGGTGAGATCTTGCATGGAGCCCCAGATCGACGGAGATTATCAGTGGTCTTGTATGTCTTCCATTTTCTAATAATTGCTCCCACAGTTGACTTCTTTACACCAAGCGTTTTACCTATTGCAGATTCAGTCTTCGACAGCTCTTTGGTCTTGGCCATAGTGGAGTTTGGAGTGTGACTGACTGCAGTTGTGGACAGGTGTCTTGTATACCGATAATGAGTTAAAACAGGTGCTTTAATACAGGTAACGAGTGGAGCCTCGTTAGACATTGTGAGAAGAAGTTAGATCTCTTTGACAGCCAGAAATCTTGCTTGTTTGTAGGTGACCAAATACTTATTTTCCACTCTAATTTGGAAATAAATTCTTTAAAAATCAAAAAATGTGATTTTCTGTTTTTTTCCCCCACATTCTGTCTCTCATGGTTGAGGTTTACCCATGTTGACAATTACAGGCCTCTCTAATCTTTTCAAATAGGAGAATTTGCACAATTGGTGGTTGACTAAATACTTATTTGCCCCACTGTATACTGTATATTTTTTAAAAAATCGATCAACAAACCTAATCATAAAATCAGGCTTATCTGGATCCATGCCACAAAATTCACTTGTTTAGGATGCCTCAGACACAACGATGTTGACTAATCACCATGCAAAGTGGGGTGTATTATCATTAATTGGTTTGCCGGAATAAGATTACAAAATTATCTGATTCATATAGTGTTTTTATATTTATAATCTTTAATATAATATTTAGATTTAAAGGCCTTAACGCAACACTAGGTACCTTTTCAGCTTTGGTTGATTTTAGTGATACTGGTGGACAAAAGCGGTAGTGTTTTGCCTTTAGGAAGACTGTGGTTCCCATGAGGACCAGCGCACACCTGCACAGTGTCGTAAAATCATGATCTCCTTGTCGCCTGCAGATGGATTAAATGACATTTCTGTTTCCAGCGGCTGTCTGAAGGATGAATAGTTTTAAGTTAATGAATCCAGCTGTGGCTAAACAGTAGCATATGACAGTTAGCAACTGTGTGGCTGAGAACTCGCCAGCGATCGGTTGGGGGGCACGTCATGCCAGCGAGTGAAAGCCGGACCAATGTTTATTCTTAAGTATACTGGTAGCATCCCTTTTTTCCCCTCCTCAGACAAAACATTTTGTCTCTTTTGTTGCTCTGCCATCTTTGCAGAATTTGCGCAAAAGCATTCGCATCGACTTCAGTTTTTATAATGAATGGGGGAAGGGGGAAGTGACGTGTGCCGTAAAGCCGTGAGCACATTTGTAGTTTTTTTGTGTGGCAGGGTTCCTGCCACCTTCCTTAATTAGTGCGGGTGAAAGCGATACAGACCCCCTTAAGATATACAAGAGGTGTCATTCAGCTAGTTGTCAGTCGACATATCACAAATGTTACGAAAATATTTTATAAAGGTTGAAAAGTTAGTGTTGCTTTAAAATGTGTCAAATTCTCCTAAAATCTCACAAAGGTCTTAAATACGATTTTGAAAGGTCTTAAAAATCAATTGACGTTGCAACATGAATTAACTTCAGTCTTGCTTTTAAATGTTTCATTTTTTGATGACGCCAAAACCTAACTACTAAGCGGAACTACCTGTGCTGCCCGCTCATTTTCCTTCGTCTTTTTTGGACGTATTTTTTGGCAGTATTGATGTGAAATTGTTCTTAAACTGAAAGTCTTTAATTTGGCCTGTTGAAATCTAAAGACCTTACCCACGTGACGTCACAACTCCTTCCTCCTGACTGGTGCCGCCCAATTGTCCGTCAACACATCATGTTTACCTGTTACGGCTACGTACATTCCTCCTATTTACGACGTGTTTTTCTGCTCGTTAACATTAATAATCAAAATGGTGAAGGCGTGTGTGGCGGTCAGTTGCAATAACAGAGAAGATAGACGGAGAAGACGGAGAGACTTGAAGTTCTACCGGATTCCGAGAGACACGGAGAGAAGAGAGCGAGATGGGCTGCTGCAATTCGACGAGAAAACTGGGCTCCAAACGATTACCACAGATTATGTAGTAGTCATTTTATATCTGGTAAGATGCATTTAATATATATTTAGAGGGTTTTGGGCTGACAACCACAATTAAGATCATTGCTAGGCTAATCGCCGACAACATACACGTATGTATGTAGTGAGAGTGCTATCGCTAAACCATATAAACATTAAAAGCCCTAACTCCATTGACAAACGACATGAAATACATTAGACTTGACAGTGGATGTTAGCAATAACAAAAGATTTTGAATTGAAAATTTCGTAACTCACCTTTCCAAGCACAAGATAGATTCCTGCCGAATTTTCGTGGACGAGGACCTGTTTCACCCAACCAGCAACGAAGTATTTATAAGCCTCCAAGCTCTTAAAGTTTTTCAAACTTTCGTGAGAATAGGCTGATTTTGTGTGGACAAGATAGTTGTACATATCAGGGTAGCTAGCAGATGTCAGGCAAATACGGCGGAGACAGCGGGTCGAAAAACATCGATTTAGGCGAATGGATAAACTGAAGCTTTTCCACATAACGCCTTTTATGCAACGCATCAAGTGAGTTTACGGCATCGGAAAGCACCGGGTCTTCCATGAAATGCATTATAAATTGCTCGATCAATTGAGACCATTGATAATACAGACACAAAATGACGGACAAGGGGGCGGAACCATACAGCAAGCACGTGATTTTGTGACGTCGGTGGGTAGGGTCTATAGAGACCCTGTACACAACAGGGTTATGGTACTTTTACACATCTGCCTTAGATTGCCCTTAATTAAAACATACTAATGTTTTGGAGGGTTGCAGTCAGGAAAACCTGGTGCATGCATGGTGAGCAGACTCACTGGACATTCATTCACTCTTCCATACTGCTTATTCTGATGAGGGTCACAGGAGTGCTGGAGCATATCCCAAATAAGATAGGGCAGGAGGTATGCTACACCTTGAACTGGTTGCCAGCCAATAACAGGCCACATATAAAAAAAACAATCACTCCTATGAAGAATTTAGATTGCTCTATCAGCCAAACATGCATGTTCTGGTGAGAAAGGAGGGAACCGGAGTACCTGAAGGAACCGACAGACACGCAGCGATCTTGCAAATACTACACAGGTTTGAACGTTTGATCTAAGGACTTTGAGGTGGATGTGCTAACGCTCACTCAATGAGCCGCTATCACTGGGCAAATAATCTATACTGTATCGAGTGGGGCAAAAAAAAGTATCTTTAAGTATGAGTGTATCGTTTGTTCATTCCATATCTGTTTTAGGATCCAAAAATGGATAACATTTAAAATCGGAAAACAAATAATTGCCTATTTTTCGCAGTTTTGATTTTGTTTTGAAATTAAAAATAGATTGTGAGAGAATGGAATTATCATGGTAGTTTTGCTCAATTCATTTTTTGTTTGTATCATTTTCGGTGTGTTGTGACCCGGAAGTTGTTGTCTTTTGTTTTTTTTTACCTCAGGAAAGTCACTAAAACAAATGGGATTGTGTAAATTAGTAAGTATAATAAACTTATAACTTACTGTATAGCACTTTTCTCAGACAAAGCCACAGTGTGTTTCACTTAGACGAATAGCATGAAATAAAAATAGAAAATGTTCATATAGATTTAAAAGGCGATAAACAAAAATGTTCAATACAGTGTATAACAAATGTGAATTCACCCTTCACATTTCTGCAGATATTTATATCTTTTCATGGGACAACACTGACAAAATGACACTTTGAAACAATGAAATGTAGTTAATTTATTTTCCCCTCAAAATAACTCAAAATATAGCCATTAATATCTAAACCCCTGGCAACAAAAGGGAGTACACCCCTTTGAAAAAACGTACATCCCTAAATGTCCAAATTGAGTACTGCTTGTCATTTTCCCTCCAAAATGTCATGTGACTCGTTACAGGAGTGCTGTCAGCATTGCTGCAGAGATTGAAGTGGTGGGGGGATCAGCCTGTTAGTTTTCAGACCATACGCCGCACTCTACATCAAATTGGTGTGCATGGCTGTCACCCCAGGAGGAAGCCTCTTCTGAAGACGGTACACAAGAAAGCCTGCCCGTCTCATCGGACCACAGGACATGGTTCCAATAATCCATGTGCTTTGTTGACATGTCTTCAGCAAACTGTTTGCGGGTGTTTTGTCAGTGTTGTCCCATGGAAAGATATACTTAAATATCTGCAGAAATGCGAGGGGTGTACTCACTTTTGTGATACACTTTAGCAGCTCCAATACACCTTATCAAAGGTTTGAGTAGACAAAAAAATCTTCAAATGTTTTTTAAAGAAGATAATAGTCTGTCGAGCAAAGAGTGAGACCGTTCCAAAGCCAGTGGGCATTGATCCCCTGTAGTCCGAAAACGTTAAGATTTTGATCCACTGACCGCAGTGTCGAAGTGGGGTTCTAAGGCTAGTTCAAGTCAAAAACATAGGGAGGTGCCTAATGCTCAGTGGGGAAAAAACAACCAAATCTTAAAATGGATCATAAAAGGAACGGGCAGCCAGAGAAGAGCTTTGATTCATTCACTACCCGAGGTGAGTAGTAATGCATTACATTTATAAAGTTACATTTAACTGAGTAATTTTTTGAGAAAAATGTGCTTAGAAGAGTAGATTTATGAAGCCATACTTTTTACTTGAGTATATTTGTGAAGAAGAAATGCTACTTTGGGTGACACAAGTCGTTACATTTTTGGGTCATTATCAATATAAAGTGCCTTTTGGTGTCCTCATCAGAAACACCCAGTTATCATGAAAATGTATACAAATAATTAAAATCGTATGCCTTATTATGGGGGAACAAAGATTTTCACACATATCTGGACAACAATATGTCTCTTAAAATGTGTTTCCCTTATTTTATGTGTACTTTTTCCATTTGATATACTCCATTTTGGCATGTCCCACACACTGCACTGCTAACTTCAGTGTGTGTAATAAATGGTTAAATGATAAAAAATGAAACATTTTTACATATTAACCTATTGCCACAGCAAGTTATTTGATAGAATTGGTCATTTTGACCATGTATATCCTTACTTTCATAAAAATATTTAACATTTTTCCACCAAAATACAATGTCCCTGGAAAAATTGTCCACCCTGTCATTTAGGGAAAACTGCCTCTTTAGGAAACCTGCTGATTTTTTCAGTGATGTCACATGACCAATTTTGTCTTCTTTTATCGGTTACTGAAACAGAGTAGTTGCAGAGTATGTATTTACACTTATGTTTCGCAATTTTTGTCATATTAGGTGTGTAGTCAGATGTTGTCAAGCTTAACATGTCCACTCTGTCATTATAAAATATCAATTATTATAAAAACATTTGATATATTTGAAAGCTATATGTTAATAAGTCCACAGTCTGCTTGCTAATCGAACCATTTTGCTTACTGAAGGTCCACCATGTGCTTATTAAATACCAATATTAGACAGAAATCTCCACCCTGTCATTGTCCTCCCTGTCAGCAAAGCTTCCATGACAGGGTGGACAGGGTTCTTAAAAGTTTAAGCCACATACAGATAATGTCAACGTGCTAATATGATAAGAGCTATTACAGACATTTTATAATGGGTCATGCTAGACATGGTAAAAATGGATCAGAGCAGCACTACAGAAAGCCAATTTTGATTGGGCAAGGCAGATTTACTCATTAAATTGGTTAAGTTACACTTTTTGTGTTGAATTTTTCAAGGTATGAGATCAAAAGGAGCTGAGACAGTAAGGAGATAATCAGGAATGTTGTGGTGCTGACACTGAAAGAAGAAGACAATATCTGGAGAAAGAAAAGGCCTCCAAACAACCCTCCAAAAGACATGATCCCTTGGCCGTCTGGGCCCACCTCGATCCAGTTTTGAAGGTAGTGAGAGAACGACACCTACAAGTCACAATAATTTTATCAGTTATGGGCCTGCTATGCGGTATCAACAAAGGACATATCTCCTCCCTCTCAGCAAAGCCCTACTAGTATGGCTTCAAAGAAATGACATGGAATTACTTTACGGCAAATCATAGCAAGGGGGCACCAGATGCTGTGGGTGGGGTCCTCAAGAGCTCAGCAGATACAGACATCCCTGATGCTCAGACCTTGTAGGACAAGCTGAAAAGCCTTGACACATCTGCCGAGTTGTTCTTCATCTCAGGAAAGGATATTGTATCCAAAAGTGAAGTACCTGCAATAGCTGCCATGAAGGACACCATGAGAATCCACCAATCAATCAAGAGGTCACTCCTGCTGATTAATCTAACGAGTGTGTCGTTAATTTTGACAATGAATCATATTCAGATGTCATCAGAGAGGTCTAAGGGCATAGTGTGAAAGTTCAGTGTATGCACCGCCATGGCATAAACAAGTTCTATTGGCCAAGTACCTGGGATAACATTTGTTGGTGCCATGACTGGCAGGTTCTTTGCCGAATACCAGAACCACAGGCTGTGAACAAGCGCTCTGTACAGATTGAACCATCTGCATGGAAGTGTGTGGCACAGCAACGTAAGAATTGAGCCATGCCTCTGCAGAAATAAAATTTGTTTGTAGATGTGCCTCATTGGTGTTCCGTTATGTTCATTTGTTTCTCTTTAGGTCAATCATTATTCAGCAATTTACCATCTCATTGTACAGTTCAATGTTTGACTGATTCAGCAGAATCATCCACGGAGTTAAGCTGTAGAATGCCACAGTTATGGCTCATTTTGGTGTTTTGGTAGGTTCTGGTAGTTCCATCTGAAGCGGATAGGACCTCTGGTATATATATTTAAATTTAAATTCTTTGATTCATGCAACGATCTTTCACAATTTGTCCACCCTGTCATGCTAGGTCAACCCTGTCAGGTTACTGTCCACTCTGTTATTTTTTATATTCTAGGAAAACAAAGCATTTTTTTCCCACAAGTTAGCAAACTTTTTGTGCGATTTCTGCATGAACAAGTAAGGTCCTTACAGTATCAGCTGAAAATTTGACCACATATCTTTGTTGACAGATTTTATTAAGAAAAGAATGTAGAATTGTTGCTGATTTTCAGGAAAATCAAATAATTTGCCCTAATTTAATTACTATCCAAATACTTTTCCAATTAAACAAAACGTAGGCTGAAGATAAGGACAAAAAAACCTTCCTGAAAATATACATTTTATAATCACTATGCAATTAGAATATATATATTCTGCTTTGAATTTCTCCATGACAAGAGTTGACATAATTTGCTGTTTATGTGTACTTTGTCTGCTTGTAGTTATTATTAAAAAAGTGTGGGAACTAGACCGACGTGCATTCCTAACAGTGTAACAGCTAATTGATACTATAAATGTGAAGTTGAATGGAAAATCTCAGCTTTTTTTTGGGCAAGTTGGAAGTTCTCAAAGGCACCGTATATTGATAATGACCCTTTTCTAATTTATTCTACATTAGATTTTGTTTTTGTTTTTTTAACAGAGATGGGTTTCACCAATGAGATGTTGCAGCAATAATCACATGACTCCAATTTACCAATCACGCCGGTCTGTTCAATAACAAGCGTTGTTACAGCACCGTAAAAAAAAGAATGAAAGCTTTGACAGAGGGCTGCCATCAACGTGAGCCGAAAGCAAGGATTTTAACCTGTTTTTATTTGTCACCGATTGACCATCCAAAACTGGAGATATGATCCTTTTAATTTCATAAAAGGGAATATGTTTTGATGTCTATGAGAGGGCACACAGGCTCTTTGGACATTTCTGTGTTGCTTCATTTATGTATTTTTTTGTCCTCTCGCCATGATGCACTGGTATGTTTTTTTGTATTTCTTTGGCATAACGTGTTTATGTAATATGTTATAGAACATTGATAATAATCACAGTTCATATAGATAACTTGCTGAGAAATGTTTTTTTTTTTAATTTAAAGAAAAAGATCATAAGAAGTTACTCACAATGTTTCTCATTCCTTGAGTATTTCTTTCACCATATTCTTTTTAGATGTACATTTTTTGGATGACTACTTTTAGTTGGGTAATATTATTTTGAAGTAACACAACTCTTACTTGAGTAAAATTTTTGCCTACTCTACCCACCTCTTTTCACTTCCAAGGACGTTTAAACAATGTTGTTTATGCTGTTCAATTGCCCATAGCTAAAGAACAAAAACAAGTAGAAACAAACATTTTTTTATTGATGAAGATTGAAATCTAACCTTTCTTTTTGTCAGTTATGTGTTCATGTAGAACACTATTTTGTAACGCTTGAAAGAAGGGGATGTATACTGACATGATATTTGGTGGTTAATGAGTTAAGAATATGGGGGTACCGATTTGTACAGGACAAAATCCTTGCTGAAGAGTTTGGCTCTAATTGTAGACAAGATGACAGTCTAATACAGTAGTCTGCACGAGAAGACACAAACACATGGATGACGAGTTGTTAGTCAGGCTTTGAGGCCATTTTCCTGAGTTTTAGCAATATTCATTAGATGGAAAATGTCATTGCCAAAGATGACTCCCAGGTTCTTCACACTAGATCTGACAGACTGGCCTAAGACACCCAAGTTTTGGTTGATTAGTGGAATCATTTCATCATGGGCAACAACCACTGTTTTTTGAGTGGACTGTGGCTAATTTTTAAAAATTATTATTTCTGGTAGACATTAGACTAAAAAGTTCATTTTGTCGAACTCAGTCGACTTGAAAGAACAATACAGCTGGATGCAGTCCACAAAAAATTCTAGTGTATGGCCCCCCACCCCCATGCAAGGCCCTGAGCAAACTTCTCCAGTTGTATAACATTTAAATGAAGGCTGCACACTCCAGATAGCATGTCTCGGCTCCTTCCACAGATGTTCAATAGGATTTCCCTGTAGCCAGTGGCTCATTGAAGGCTACTTCAAAATAGTCCAATGTTTTGCTTTAAACCTTTCTTGGATGTTTTATGGCTCATGATCCTGTTGTAAGACACATGCAACTGACACCAAGGTTTCTGTCACAAGGCAGTAAGTACATTTCTGTCATGAAAACACTGATTGTTTAGGGATTTTATTGTACCCTGCACAGACTGAAGACATCCTGTGCCAGATCCAGCAAAACAGCCCCATAACATAACTGAGCTGCAACCATGTTTTAATAATTCACCAAAGGCAATCGGCTATGATTTAAACTTTTTTTTATTTTTTTTATTATATAATCCAGATAAAACAATTGAGAACAAATTGTCATTTGCAATGTCAAATGGGTAAAAACAAAAGAGTTTTACAATGAAATTCATTCATTCTACAGGGCACTATTAACAATCTGGTCAATTTAATGCGAGAGATTTGTTCCCCTGTGAAGGACAATTGGTCACTCTAGATTCTGCACTGTTTACTGTGCACACTTGTGGGGCAGATGGATTATCTCATTAAATAAGTGCTCACTGGCTGAACTAGACATAATGGTCAGCTACATTTAAGCGGAATAGGCCTGTGTCGAAAAAAAAAAAAAACTCGGTTGTGAGTTCAACTAAGAATAATGGGGAAAAAACAAAAGTGTTGTCTTACAACACCAATGAAGATTCTAATGCAGATTCTTGACTCTTGCCACCTTGTCCAATGCAGATTCTTAACTCTTGACAAGGTGATGATGCTGGAACTTTGGTTTGGTGCTGTTCCAGTGAGATTTACAAAGATGACTGCCTGAAGAAAACATCAAAATTCCCTTAGTCCTTGATGATATGGGGCTGCATGCCAGGCAAAGGCACTGGGAAGATGGCTGTGGTTAAGTCTTCAGTAATGCACAAGTTTACATTGAAATTTTAGACAGCTTTCTTATCCCTTCAATTGAAAATATGTTTGTCATTTTCCAAGATGACAATGCATCATGCCACAGAGATGTCATGATCCGATATTTGGATCAGATCGGATGCTGATATGGGCAAAAAAATGCGCATCGGTATCGGATCGGCCAACACGGAAAAATTCCGATCCAGACTTCCGATCCAGTTTTTTTTGTTTAAAAGTCCGGTCCGGGTTTTCCAGCGCACTGATTTACATAATCCATTCCAGTTTTTGCTTCGGTTTCCCTAAACTCCGGTCCGCATTTTACGGCACACATTCACCTTACCGTCTCCCAATTTACCGTGAGACTTTATCGGTAAAAAGGTCAGCTGTGTGGGATCATTTCACCTTAAAGGACGACAAAGACGAAGAGGCAGAGAGCAACATATGCCACAATAAAGTCAAGCGTAGTGGTAAAGCTGTAAGAAGTTTTAATGCAACCAACCTAATCAAGCATTTAGCGAAATACCAGCACAAACAATATGAGTATGTTATAAAAACCGAAGACAAAAAGAAAGGTCCTACGCAACTAACACTGGCAGAAACTTTTGCTATGCGTGACAAACTGGCACTCAACAGTCCCAAAGCCCAGGGAATAACAAGAGTCATTGCCGAAGAATTCATTCTGGATGACGAGCCATTATCTCATGCGAGTAAAGACGCACCATCCAACACGCGATTCGGCCGCTGAAGACACAAAACACAAGAATACCTGACTTCTGCTGACAGCCGCAACAAACTACGTCATCGTCGTTTTGAAAACCAGATGCGTTAGTAAACAGCCGCCATCTTAAAGCAGGAGACTTCCCTTGTAGGCTGTTGTAGTGAACCTTCCAAGGGAACCTAATTAACTTTTTATCTAAAATACTCCTAAATCGGCAAAATCTTGACTTGAATCTATCTTCAAAACAGTTTTAAAACTTTCACATGTCGAAAGTAGACAGAAGGGAAATTATGGAATAACGGGAGCAATTTTAACAACTTTAACAGTTGATTCGCAAAATTAAATGAATTGAATGTAGTTTAAAGCTGCTGATAAAGAATGGGGACTTGAGTATTTTATTTACTGTTTTAAAATGTTAACTTGATACTGAAATAGTCGTTTATTTAAACCTGAGAGGCTTTTTATACAATTTTTGTAACTAATGCACGAAACATTAAAAGTATTTAATAGCTTGGGGGATTTGTGGGATTTTTCACTGAGGTTGTTGGTGTTTTTTTTTTTTTAAGACAGTTTACAATATTATTTGCACATTTTACTGACTGAATATGCCATTTCTGTTTGTTATTTATAATGTTTTGTGTTTGTCACTGAATAAACGGGTCAGTTTCTTGTTACCAACCATTGTGTGTTATTGAAACTCACCTAATTCAGCTGGCTAGATGTTATCAAGAGTACTAAAAACCTTTTTCAACATGACTCTGACAACTAAGTAAGGAGGCTAAATAACTTTAACACATGCTCAGATAGGTCGGTATCGATATCGGCCAGTATCGGTATCGGAGTGGAAGTGCAAAACAATATCGGTATCGGATCAGAAGTGCAAAAACCTGGATCGGGACATCCCTAGCTGAAACTGTTAAAGCATTCCTTGGAAAAAGACTCATCAAGTCAATGTCATGGCCTGCAAATAGCCCAGATCTCAATCCTATTGAAAACCTGTGGTGGAAATTGAAAAAAATGGTTCACAGCAAGGCTCCGACCTGCAAGGATGATCTGGCAACTGCAATAGAAGAGAGTTGGCACCAAATTGATGAAGAATACTCATCAAGTCCATGCCACAGAGACTGCAAGCTGTCATAAAAGCCAGAGGTGGTGCTACTAAATACTAGAGATGTGTTTCGATTGTTATTTCTTTGTTTGTTTCTCATGATTCCATTTTTTTTTTCATCAGAATGGACTGATTCCATATATATTTCCCTGCACTTGCTCTACAAAAGTAACATTCACTGACCACCACAATGATTTTTTATTCATTTCTTTTAGTGTTTCTGAATGCTAAAGAGTTGCACTTTTGAACTAATTCATTATTTTTTCAAGCTTTTTATCTGAGTTTGTTCCACATGATAAAATGTCTGCGTGAGTGCTCGTCCGAGACTGATGATTCCATACTTTTTGCTATGGGTTGTAATAGTTGTTGATTAGCATATACACCTAAGGCTGTTACTGGCAAACATGTCTACAGTTGTCCTGTAGATGTCTCTCTTGAATGAGTCTAAATTTCACAACCCTCTCACTGGTATCAATTTCTGTATATTATAAATTTAACGATTTGAAATTTTAATTTTCCAGGACCCTTTTAGCTCTTGTCTGGATTATCCTTTTCTGAAGATTAAAATTGATATAACTTTTTTTTTTTTTTTTTTTTTTTTTTAGATTATAACTGTCAAAAATCAGTTACTCATATTGAGTGTTAAGTTTTGAAGTAGGTCAGTTGTACTTCTATGTTCATAATGGTTTCTTCCTAAGCAATCAATGTTAATATTTTAAAGCTTAAAATAAAATTCATAATGAGGCATTCAATTCAAGACGAGATTTACATGATCTCTAGTTTTCAGAGAAGCAGTTTCAGTGTCGTACTGCTAGTTTAAGTTGATAAAAATATATGCCTCTGTTGCGTAGTGTGTGCTTACTATGTGTTTTAAACATTTCTGGTGATTCTTAACCTGATTATGTGCATATTGTAGTACTGCACTATGATGCTATAGTTCTGCAGTGACTGACTGGATGCAACGGTGGCTGTTCATATGGGTGACATACTGTAGCTGTTGCCCTGGGCAACTTTCTCCTGGAAGCACCCTAAAGACACAAGCTGACAACGATATAAACAATAGATTCACCGGTGTGGTTCAACACCCCAGCTAACCGTTCTGTTACAGTGTTGTTTTCATCTTAATGTTTTGGACGATAGTACCGGTACTTATTAATCTTAGTCATATTTTAGCCATCTCAAAACATTTTCTTTGTGCAGTTTTTGTTGACGAAAACTCAAGGCGAATTTCGTCTAGTTACTCTAACCACACTAAGGATCGTAGATGCTAACGATCATATGCTATTCTTTAGCAACAACTGGATTCATTAGCTTATTACTGTTAATCCTTCACACAGCCGTTGGAAATAGTAGTGTCGTTTAATCCATCTGCAGGCGACAGGTATATCATGATTTTACGACACTGTGCGGGTGTGCGCTGCTCCTCATGGGAAACGCAGTCTTCCTCAAGGCAAAAAACTATCACTTTTGTTAATGTAAATTACTTCAAAAATAAATAAAGGTTTCCAACTATTTCAAATGAATATTGACAGACAAACACATATTGTAGCGTCTACAAGGACAACGGCAACTTGGTGATAATACACACCCAGCAGGAAAACAGTACATTATTTTCAATTAATTACACCCACCTGGATGCCACGAACTGTATGAAAATGAAAAAAAAAAAACATTGTCCTAGAGTTTAAGAGTTCGCGCGCTGTTAGCATTAGCCTAATGCTAACGCAAATGCTATGCTAATGGGATGAATTACATTTAGTGTGTGATGATTACTCAGTACAGACCTTTAATGATGCATGAATTATGAAATCCTTGGCCATGTTTTTTTTCTGATGTGTTTTTATTCTTAGGATATTAAAATGAAAATGAAATTTCATCAAAATTCTTATTTTTCAAAAATATGATTTTTTTTTCATGAAGTTACATACATCTCCACTCCAGTGGACATCCTGCACCTGCGCACTCAACATGAAACAATGTAAATTTACCATGAAAAATAAATTAACTTGTGTTCTATTGTGAACATAGAAACCCTTTCTCCCTTTTATGCTTTGATAAACATTTCAACAATTTTTGGGAAATTTTAACACTATAGGCACAAAGTAGGCTAAATGCCTGACTAAGAAAACGCCTAGTTGTGACTCCTACACCTAAGCACCAATGTCTCTGTTGTTGTAAGGCAGCCACCCATGCTGTCACTACAGTCATCATCTCTGAAGCTGGATGGAATTTCCTGTATACTCCCTTCTTCTTTGCTGCTTTTGTAGTCTACAAAATAAGATAAAATGCATATCGCAATGCAAATAACAGCGATGCTAAAATTCATATAGTAACGCCATCTACAGTTAATATGTACAGAAAAATTATATTTTAAGGAAACGGCTTATAAATACTAACTTTTAACCAAAACAGTGAAAAAACAGTGCGTAATGTAACAAACGTGTTCAAAAATATACTATGGGATGCATGATGTCCATTTCATTGGACACATGGTTCATGGTACATTTCTGTATATTATACACAAATCATAGACTTAATAACCTATTGACCTGACACTTCGTCATTGTTTGCGTCACGCCTTACCATAGGGGGCCGAGCTTCATTTAGTAATAATCAGCCAAAGACGGCACGCACTCATGTCGGATTTAAGCTTCGATTTTTTAACAACTACGAAGCTGTACCGCATACAAACAGGAAAGATTGTCTCAGGAGTGATTTGTTCGAGGATTCAAGGTAAATATTATATTTTTCATACCATCCATGCATATTCAAACGTTGTGAAAAAAAATCAATGTGAGAATGGCAACCGCAACGGCATTGGTGTCATTCTTCGACGTATATACATAAAATAGATGTGTAACTGCCCTTTTTTTTTTGCTCTCTTAACAAAGAATCAAGACAGCTTTACGTCCATATCTACACGTATAAAGAATTCAGTGATTTATGTGTAACCCAGAGCAAAATATTAAAGCGTTATACCCAATAACAACAATAGAGGGCATGAGCGACATTTGAATGAAGTCAGAGACTCACAACTATGACGTCAGCGCATGCGCACTTCCTTTTGGAACGTTGGCTTTTCTAACTAAGGGGGAAAAGTTTTGTTCGCCCAGAAAGAAATGAGAAAAAGAGAAAAAAAAGCAAATTGACGAATGCATCAACTGTTGCTGTGTGGCGTCTGTTGCGTGAAGCGAATTCAGACGGTCACGTGGTGAAAATATTGAGCAGAAACCACTCGGTAAGATGTGGAAACGATTCGCTAATTCGCTAATGCTAAATTTGCATTCATGGCTAACTGCTAGCGCCTTATTCATGCAGGCCAAAAGCCTTGTGTGAGAAGAAGAGGACCAGGCGTCGTCAGTTAAGACTATTCGGTGAGATAATTTTATCAAAATATACTGCTGTTTGAAATGGTATAAACTATAGTTCCATTTGAAAGGAAAAGAAATGTAATTATTAATGTTGTTTAATGGAAATGTCATTTATTGCGTACAAAATGCTTTGTAAATGACTAGAAGTATATTCTTGAGTGTTTACACTCAGTAGTGTTTGAAAAAGTTGTACAACAAAAATGAAACTGAAACATTGAAACTGAAAAGATTGTAACCCAAGACCTGGGTTAAATACAGGTCAGGTTTTTTTTCTGATTGGAAAAAAAAGAAAGATCATCAGATTGGATTCAACGATGGCGAGCTAACCCAGAGTGATTTGAAGAACCAAGAACATCGAAAATTCTGGAATAACAGACGGACTGTCTGTGTGGTAGGATTGTATCAGTCATCGGACTGATACATACATTTTTTTCTTCGAAAAGAGTGCACTCCAACGAACATTGAAAACTATTGCAATAGAAAAACTGAGACATTGAATTAGTTGCCACTACAACTAATATTGGACAAATTTTGACTGACAAAACAATTGACTGAGACTCAAGACTATTTTTTTTCTATCTTTCTTGTTGTGAATTTTATAGTGTGTTATTTCTAATTCATTGTTGTTTAATTGTTAAAAAAATTGTTGTTAATATTGTTCATTAAAAAATATACAAAAAAAAGCATTCCGATTGCCTAAACCTGATGTTAGACGTGGTTATCGTAGCCAAACCAAATAAACCGAACCTAGATTGCAGCTCCTATCGGTGTACATACAGGAGGGTATAGATAGGGGCTACATAAAAAGTGGCGAGCTAGCCAGGAGATACTTTGATACGATTACTGCACTGCATCAGGTTTATGTAATTCTTGCACTCAGTTGAATACTAAACATTTTTTGGGTGTCCTTTAAAAAAAAAAAAAATGGACATCATTGAGAAAGAAAATGTAAAGGTCCCAAATTCTGTGATTATCACTGGTTTGTCTAATACAGTGGTAGATGAGGAGATAATTGATTACTTGAAACAATATGGCGCTATAGAGAGACATATTGTAATTCCGCAGTTGCCGGATCATCTAATAGTAGAGTTCAAAACTGGTGCAGCTGTTGAATTTCTAAAGCTGCCATTTGACAGAACCGCCGAAGCAAACACCACAGTAGTTCACCATGTTGATGCATTAGCCAATACATATTCTAATGAGAAAGGCAATGACATTGCAGACAAATTTTTGTCTGATCTTAAAACCATGGCGAAAATAAGTGGTAAATCATTTGAGAATATTTTGAGAGAGGGCTTAACTAGAATAACGGAAGTTATTGGAGAGTCAAACGAAGAGCCTGCTGATGTTGAAGGACATGAACCTGATACATTCAGAACTATTAGTTCAGAAGTAAATGAGAACATTGCTCCAGCCACAGTAACTTCAGAATCCAACAGAAAACTTCCATCTGAACAGATTATCCCACCAGAAGTGCAACGTTTAGTTGTCGAACACATTGTCAAAACCCCAGATACCTCTTCGCAGAGTATTTCCACTGCAAGGTTGCGACCATTTTCAGGTAGGATGCCATGTCCAAATTTTGAAGTAGACTATGATACTTGGCGAGATAGTGTCGAATTTTATTTAGCAGATTCCACAATTTCAGATAGACAGATCGTAAGGAAAATTGTTGACAGTTTATCATCTCCAGCTGCGAGTGTTGTCAAGTCGTTAGGTCCACACTCAAATTCCAGAGCGTATTTAGAACTTCTTGATGCTGCATTTGCTACAGTGGAGGATAGCGATGAATTGTTCGCCAAATTCCTTAGTCTGAACCAAAATGCTGGTGAAGCAGCATCCAACTATCTTCAAAGACTTCAGAATGTTTTGAACAAATCTGTACAAATGAAGGCAATTTCAGTCATTGATGCAGATAAGCAGCTTTTAAAACAGTTCTGTAGGGGATGCTGGGATAATGACCTTATAAGACAGCTTCAGCTAGAAAGTAAGGTTAAAGACCCACCCAGTTTCTCTGAACTCTTATGGCTGCTGCGCACAGAGGAAGATAAGCAAGCTACAAAAGCCACACGAATGAAACAACATTTGGGCTTCACAAAACCCAAAGCCCAAACCCAAGCTCACAATATCAGTTTTTGTGACAAAACTGATAGCATCTCAACTGCTGAAATGAACAAACAACCTACAGAACTACAGAAAATTCAGAAGCAACTTGTCAGTCTTCAGTCTCAAATTGCAACATTAATGCAACTCAAAGAAAATAAACCTACAATGAACCAAGGAGAGAAAACCAAAAACAAAAAGCCTAGTGACAGGAAGGAATCATCTAGTGTGAAGCAATCTCCAGCCAAACCTAGCTCTGTGTCCAAACGACCAAGACCATGGTATTGCTTATGAAGATGAAATTCAGTTCTGTTCCCCGGACATTGAGACGGTGTTTCACCCTGTCGAACCCATGGTAAAACTAACAATACCAACAAAGGATAGATTAAAACCTGTACCAAACTTGGAAAAAGTACCCGATGTGGAAATGGAAAAATCAATTCCGGTGAAACAACCCAATCTGTCAGAGTTGATCAACACTCAATTCCAAAAATCGGTTGTGGAAGAAAATGGACACTTATCCCACGATTTAGCAGGAGAATGTCAATCACATTCTAATGATTCCGAGCCAAATGAAGAAAATGGAATACAAACTGAAAATCCACTAACCGAAATGGAAGAGAATGTGTTTAGGATTGAAACAGAGGACCTAACTAATGCAAAAGAAAATGAAATGGGAAGCAAAACTGATCAAGTTCTTGTTGACAACTCCTTCCAAAGTTCAGCTGAATTTGCAGAGGTTACACAAGAGAGTAACCCTTTACCTGCAGAAGATACAGGTGAAAGTGATCAATATTCCCAACAATCATTACGCAGATCTGTACGCCAACGAAAACCACCTGAAAAACTTACTTATTCTCAGTTAGGAAAACCATTTCTTTCTTTGATTCAAACTGTTTTCGATGGTTTCAATACAGCATTAGGCGAAATGTTTGAAGAGAGATTGAGAACAGAAGCACATGAAGGGACTCATGTTATTTAAGGGGGGGAGGATGTAACCCAGAGCAAAATATTAAAGCGTTATACCCAATAACAACAATAGAGGGCATGAGCGACATTTGAATGAAGTCAGAGACTCACAACTATGACGTCAGCGCATGCGCACTTCCTTTTGGAACGTTGGCTTTTCTAACTAAGGGGGAAAAGTTTTGTTCGCCCAGAAAGAAATGAGAAAAAGAGAAAAAAAAGCAAATTGACGAATGCATCAACTGTTGCTGTGTGGCGTCTGTTGCGTGAAGCGAATTCAGACGGTCACGTGGTGAAAATATTGAGCAGAAACCACTCGGTAAGATGTGGAAACGATTCGCTAATTCGCTAATGCTAAATTTGCATTCATGGCTAACTGCTAGCGCCTTATTCATGCAGGCCAAAAGCCTTGTGTGAGAAGAAGAGGACCAGGCGTCGTCAGTTAAGACTATTCGGTGAGATAATTTTATCAAAATATACTGCTGTTTGAAATGGTATAAACTATAGTTCCATTTGAAAGGAAAAGAAATGTAATTATTAATGTTGTTTAATGGAAATGTCATTTATTGCGTACAAAATGCTTTGTAAATGACTAGAAGTATATTCTTGAGTGTTTACACTCAGTAGTGTTTGAAAAAGTTGTACAACAAAAATGAAACTGAAACATTGAAACTGAAAAGATTGTAACCCAAGACCTGTGTTAAATACAGGTCAGGTTTTTTTTCTGATTGGAAAAAAAAGAAAGATCATCAGATTGGATTCAACGATGGCGAGCTAACCCAGAGTGATTTGAAGAACCAAGAACATCGAAAATTCTGGAATAACAGACGGACTGTCTGTGTGGTAGGATTGTATCAGTCATCGGACTGATACATACATTTTTTTCTTCGAAAAGAGTGCACTCCAACGAACATTGAAAACTATTGCAATAGAAAAACTGAGACATTGAATTAGTTGCCACTACAACTAATATTGGACAAATTTTGACTGACAAAACAATTGACTGAGACTCAAGACTATTTTTTTTCTATCTTTCTTGTTGTGAATTTTATAGTGTGTTATTTCTAATTCATTGTTGTTTAATTGTTAAAAAAATTGTTGTTAATATTGTTCATTAAAAAATATACAAAAAAAAGCATTCCGATTGCCTAAACCTGATGTTAGACGTGGTTATCGTAGCCAAACCAAATAAACCGAACCTAGATTGCAGCTCCTATCGGTGTACATACAGGAGGGTATAGATAGGGGCTACATATGCATTTATTCACAAGAATTTTGAATGGAAAAAGCCATTGTGGCAGCTCCCTTATCATAACAAAGAGCTAACAGACTAGCATTATTTTTGGATAGATTTCAGTAAATTCCAACTGCCCTTTTTGTTTTTTTTTGCTTTTGACCAAGAATCGAGACTGTTTTACGTCCATATCTATAAAGAATTCAGGGATTTATGCATTTATTTACAAGAATTTGAACATGAAAAGCTCTTTGCTGTGGACTTGTGGTAAGGCGGCGCCACAGTGAACTTAAAGACGAGTCGCACATTCGCCATATTTACATAAAATAAAAACTACCTGCATGGTTTCTTTTGTTTTTAACCAAGAATTGAGACTGTTTTACGTCCGTATCTATAAAGAATTCAGGGGTTTATGAATTTATTCACAAGAATTTCAAGGTAAAAAGCTCTTTGCTGTTGACTTGTTGTAAGTCGCGCCACAGTGAACTTAAAAACGATCCGCACATTCGCTATATTTACATAAAATACAATACAAGTCGAGGAAGCTGACCGGTAAACACAAGGCATAGTCCAATATACATTTATATGCTACATTCTATGTGCAATACTTACTCACCTGCAATATTCAAAGCCTTAACTGTCAAACTGCTGCTACTTCACTACCATTATTTGCACTGCCCGAACATAGGGCTATCTCATACACATTTTATATTTGTTTATTTAGATTTTATACTTGCGAGTCACTTTTGAGATTTACTTATCATGCACTGCAAAGGGAAATGCTCCAAAATTTTATTGTACAACTGTATAATGACAATAAAGGGCTTTTCTATTCTGTAAAAAGTTGTGATTGTATATAGCATTTAACACTAATATATTTATATAATTGATTCTGCATGCTTTTCTGAAGTATTAAGTTTCTAATGTGAAAATTTAGTGATTTATGAGCTTTTGAAAACATGCAGTAGATATAAGAAAAATAAGTTGGTATTTCGGGTAAAAACGTACAGTATACTGTATATGTTAAATATTGCTATTGATCCTGAAAATATAGATGATTATCTCTGCATTTGGTGATTTTTGTGCATCTAGTGGAAAATCTGAGAATTTTATAGCGATTTTAAGTTTTGTTATACTTATATAAAAAATATTTAACCGGGATTTTATAAGGGAACGACTTTGAATTTTTTGATGCTGCTGCTCATGGACTTATATATGGCTAAGGTAGGTGCCTGTTTTGGTTTTAGGTCGGAAGCAGCTTTGGTTTAGCAAATATTTGAATTTGAAATTTTGGAAAATAGGCCCCCTACGGATCGGCCCAGTTTCCCGTGTCATGTCAATAGGTTATGAATTCTATGACACAAATATTTCAAATTCCAAACGGATTCCCTCCCTGTTACTGCATATATTTTTATACCACTGTAGCTCTTCGGGCATTAACGTTTTGACAGGATATGTGGGTTGTAGTTGACACGGGTGGCAGGTTGTCATAAATATTCATTTCCGAGGTTATTTACTTTCAGTTACACCAACTGACCACTGAATTTACCTCTATAGAGTATGGCAGCAGAGAGCACTCTTGAGGTTGCTATGCTGTTAACACTATAGAAACCAGTGCATTGAAGAGAAATGTACGTTTCAGTAGCTGTCCATTGTAGTGACCACTGTGCATATTCTCTCTGGCCAACATAAGAAAACAAATCTTACTGTATGTGCTTATGTGCAAGCCTTGCTACTGGAGAGGACACTGCACTGGTGTGTTGTGACCACACAGTGCTATAATGCAGGCTATCTACACATTAAATGTGTATTGTGAACATGTGACTGAAACTGTTGTGCATTTTTATCATGTTCTCGTCTCGTCAGATGAAAACTAGCATTAGGCTTGTTATGTTTTAAGGCTGAAATACACCAGGCGCATGTGCGGCGCCGCGTCAACGCAGTGAAACGCAGCCGTTAAGGTCAAGCAGCGAGTGCACACTACTTGTTGTTGCAGAGCGGCTGCATTTCAGAGGTGTCCCAGAAACTGTTCAATGTGTCACCCCTGAAACGAACAGCAGAGTTTATTATTTGTCGTGAGACACAACTCTCCTGCATCAAGTGAACTATGTAGAATCGGGTAGACCGGAAGTCACTCGTGTAAAACCACGCTGGATCACATCAATTTTCAAAATAAGATGCAAATATTTTTATCAATTTCTCTGTGCTGTTAACTAACTTGATAAAATTCCTCAATAAAACTTTTCTTTAAAAAAATGATTTATTGAAGCATTTCATTTGTAAAATACTGTACATGTTAAAATCTTTGTCACTGCTGTTGTTTTTCTCTTTGGAAGAGGACTTCTTTTTTCTTCTTTCTTTCAGAAAGAATGCTAACCAATACACAGGGTCTGAAAGGCAAATGGTTGTTTTATTGTTATCTTTAAATACCTGCTACTCTTGCACAATCTTTGAATCGATCGAGCCGCTCTGCTCATTAAAACGCAACCTGTGGAAATTGGGGGCGAGAGTCAGCAGTTTGTTGACGTGACTGAAAAGGTTAGTCTTCCAAAATACATTTTTAGCTCGTCATCATTTTGTCACCGTCATGAAAAAATATTTTTTGACAAAATATTTTCGTTATCGTCATCATTGACGAAAACAACACTGTGCTGTTACCATATTGAAGGGGCATTGAAATTTAAGTGACCTGCACAGAAATTCCAATTCAGTTTCATGTACTACGCACAGGAGGATAAATTAATGCATAATCTGAGGTGAAGGTTGTCATCCTTTCTCACCTCCTCATTGGTTGTATCTCAACTGTGCACTGTTTCAGCGCATTCAACAGACATGCCCCAAATTTTTCATGACTATGAAGCATATTTTACTGATTTTTAAATTTACATTTGGAAATAGTTTTTACAATAGACACACTTGGATAAAGCGGAAAAATATGGATGAATGTTTACAACGCTCGTCTGGACCGGTGTACAAGCCGTTGATTTGAATTTCATCGGCACAAATTAAGGATTTGCGGAATCACCGGAATAACAAACACAGACAAAAGATGTTTCGCAAATACATAAAGTTTATTGAACACAATCATCTGACTTACTAAATATACTTTACAATGTGAATGAATTCAGAGAAAATAGGTTTACCAAACTAATAATGCTGCTGGAAAAACTGATAGGACTAGCGATGCGCGTTCACTAAGTGTTCAACGTACAGCTGGTCCCAAAATTCACATGAGGTAAAAGGGATGTCATATTGTCCTTGACACAAAATCTATAGCGACAATCTCTAATTGTAGAATTGTAAATACCGCAAACATATAAAACACAAAAGAAGAAAAGCAAGTTCAGAGGTTTTAGCCCTCCCATCGAAGATGGATAACATTTCAGAGTCAGTAACATTCAAGGAGCCAGTTTGGATGCAAACATAAATGAGTAAAAATTGAGAAACACAATAACAATCAGATAAAATGGTAGCAAAAAAACAGCAACTTTGTCTAAGTTTCGATTTTAAAAATAGAATCCAACGTAAGTGAGTAAAAAGGGTAAAGTAAATATTTGGTCAGAAGTTGCACAGTAACACAAAACGTCATGACTGAAACACGAGCTAAACGTTTCCAACTTTACAATCAATTGCTTAATAAAGTGACAATTATCACCATCAAACACCACACTGTGATGACTTTCACACAAAATTCTATGTGGAATTAAAGTCCAGATGACAAATACTAGTATGTGTGAATCAATGTTGGGGAATGATGAAGTTTTGGGTTGACATTGCTACACAGCAAAGATTTGTAATTTCCTAAATTTCACATATTTTTAGACATAATTTCATAACATTGAATAAGATCTTTAGGTATTGATTAACAGAATTTTAATAGCCAAATGGTCTTTTTAAGGTATAGCTTTCTGGATGTATAATAACATGCGGTTTCTGTAATTAGACCATAATCAGGATTTGTCTTCTTAGCTTTTTAAATGTTGCTGCTTAAATGTATAGCAGTGTAGCTGCCTGTTGGTGGTTTAAGTGCTGGAGAAAACTTCAGGGCATGTCGAAAGGCAAGCCAGGCAGTTGCTTGGTGTCCCGGGCAATAAAGAGGCCCCTGAAGGCTGCCAAAATGTATGCCAGAGAAATGACAAGAATTGGCCATTTGAAATGATACCGCAGTATCAAACTCCCACTGTGGGGCTCCACCCCATTTGCCATAGCAACCTGCACTTGTATGGACTCCACATATTTCGTTAAAAGTGAAACTTAAATGTGTAATTTTATTTGTTATTTATATTATTCAATATTTTTTCTATTAAAATACCAACCATTTTTTGTTATCCATTGTTTACATATTTATTGTGCATTGATTGTGCACCAAACACATTTTTTTTGTGGCTTGCACAGGTGGTATGGGGGCTCGAGGGATTTTTTTGCCCAGAGCCCCAAGAGACCATAGCAGCGCCACTGAGTGTGGTAAGGGGTACCGTCAACTATGCTAGTGCGAATACAGGCCGTTTTCTAGTGCAATAGTCTGATTTTTCATTTACATAAGCCAGATAACAAATGGCAATAAATATCACTTGCTTTACTGAATGTGCGGCAATCAAGCAATGACAAAAACATTATTACAAGTTCATTGTTGGCCACTAGCCCGTCTGCTCTGTTCTGCTTTCATCACTCTCTACAGGGGGATTGTTTTAATAGCGTACATCTATATTTACAACCGTTGCAATCTGCCTAAAACAACTATTAAATAAATTTACCATCCACTCAGTGTTTCAGTTATGGTCATCCATGCTCTTTTTGTGTGCTACCCTTATGGAAAAAACATGTTTGTATCGATGATGACCAGAGGTGGGTAGTAACGCTTTACATTTACTCCGTTATATTTACTTGAGTAAATTTTTTAGAAAAATGTACTTATTAGAGTAGTTTTACCACACAATATTTTTACTTGATTTGTGAAGAAGAAACACTACTCTGCTACAACTAGAGTTGTTATTTTTAGAAATAATAATTTGTTATCGACTGCAATCTGGCCTCTGCCTCTTACTAATCCCAGTAGAGATTTGCGTACGTCACCCTCTAGTGGTTGGGTGCCACTCCTGGAGTGTTTGCACACCTATAGCAGCCCAGCGTCAGTCAATGTAAACAGTAACGTCAGCTGCTGTTGGTGTGTGCTGCGGGTGGCGACGTCTTTGGACAGCTTTTTTATGGGGGGGGAAAAAGCCACCTGCTGAGCCAGAAGAGGACCAAGTCCATTCTGCATAATATGTGGCTAAAAGCTAGTATATGAGGCAACAAAAGCGAATGCACAGAGAGTGTCATACCTTGTGGAGAACTGTATTGCTAAAGCCCAAAAAACTTTTACTGATTGGAGAAGAACTCCTTATGCTGGCGATCTAGGATATTTGCCTTCGTTTTAGGAGAGGCCGCTGTTAATAAAGGTTGATTCAGCGTATGGTGAGTTACATTTTCCCTGCACTTAATGTTTTTTTAAGCCACGTCGTGTTATTTTACTGTCATTTTCTGCCACATATTGCTGGTCCGTGAAACAAAGGCCCATATTACACGGGTCCATGGTGCAAAAAGGGGACCACTGGGCTAAAGTACAGTATGATAATAACGGTTCATATAGATAAAGTTGTGCTGAGATAAAAAAAACAAACAAAAAAAACAAAACAAACATGAGCAGTTACTAACAATGCTCCTCATTACTTGAGTACTCTTTTCAACAAACATTTTTACTTGTACTTGAGTAAATTTTTGGATGTGTACTTTTACTTGAGTATTATTTAGAAGTAACACTACTCTTACTTGAGTAAAATGTTTGGCTACTCTACCCACCTCTGACCTAAACCTCTACATAAACATTGGAGAACATTTGAATATATTGACTTTATTTTAGAAGATCGACCATTTGTTTTTATCTGTAGCCACATAGAACTTCCGCTGCAGCTTGTGCTGCACTGAATACATTTTTCTTGCGGCGTTTGGCAAGAATAGAAGCAACTTGTATCTCTTGCAAATGCCTCGAGAGTTCTGCAACAGACGCACGACGAATGCATTTGGTGCAATCACCACATTGATAATAATGATTACGTATTTGATCCGGTGTGTCGCAAGTATTCTGTGTCTGGTGAAATTTAGTCTTTTTTGTTTTCTGTACGCTAAATGTCAACGTTTTCCTGTTCACCATTTATCAACATAGAGTCACTCATATTTTGCTATCTGGGACTTCTCTAAAGTTACACAAGTTTACATAAAACACAGGAAAAAAAAACTATGGAATTGTACTAAACTAAACCTACAACTCCCATTGTGTACCATAAACCATTTGTACTTACAAAAACTAGATTACATTTTGATTTTCATGTTGAGATCGAGGGAAAAAAACCTGATACTGTAACTATCAATTCAAACAATGACAGGAAAAAACATCAATCCGCATAATCCTACAAAAAATCCAACTATTAAATTGGACCACAACAATAAAAATAATTTATTCTAAATATTTAAATTAACATTCAAATATGATTCAACACTTCAAGCAGTAGCATAGTAGAAAGCAGGAGGGTGTGTGTGTGGACCGTGCGAACCATTGTCAGCATTTACCAGAAAATGACAGCTGGCAAATACAATAGCAGCAAAGCCTTGAGCCCATTTCATCTACAAAATAACATATAAACATACAAAACAGCGGCTTAATAGTGTATTATGGGCTGTATCCCTGGAATACGTTTTATTTCATTGGTTGTTATTAGAGTACAGAGAGGATTTAAGGACAATAAATTCACATATCACACTATCAGAATGAACAAAATACTGATTAGCAGGATGGATTGATGGCTGGGTGATTTGATAACAAGGGCATAGGTTTGGTCTCAACATTGGTAGGGACGATATAACAGCATAACCTGCATGTATGCTTTTTGCCAAAAAGACCAAGATTGGGTGAACGGGGTCAGGGCAATATGAACCTAATTAATTGATAGGCTAAATGATCAATGCAAAAAAAAAAAAACTATTGATTTAAACTTTCATATGTATTGGTTCATGTGATATGCCTTTCGATTCAAACATTTGTTTGAAAAAAACTACTGAAGATTTTTGAAAAACTTCCAGATTAAATGTCTGGATTTCATTAGCAAATTTAAATTGCAATATTTGAAAATAGGTTAGGGCTTACCCTAAACCCCAACCAAACCCTAACTTTAGATAAACAAATTAAATATAACTACATAAAAACTCTTAGTTAGGGTTAACAAAAATAAATTCCTTTAGATAAAAATACGACAGCTTTTTTCCACAAGCACAGCCAAATTCGACAAAAAATGAAAGCTCCTTTAGGTTGCTTTAAGTGCCTGTGACACCATAAAAAAATCTTAAGTAGCATTATTATTGGAAGGAAAATCATATTTTGAGACAAATCGACTTCATACAACAAATTGGCAAAGCGCAGATGAGGAGAAAAGTCTTTTAATCAACCGTTTAGCCCCGCCTGTCATTATCGCTCTCTGGCGCCTCCATCTGGGTGATGACGTCGGCGAAGTAATGCTTTCAGAATTCAGCCCAATGGAGAAGGAAGCATTTTTCAGCTATTCTGGTTCAAGTGTGGTTCTTTCAAGTGATATTGTCGATCCAGAGGCAGCCTGTGGCATACAGCCATACATGTTTGAGTCGTATTTGGAGGAGGAAGATTCAGAACGACAAATAACGGGGCTGATGACTACAGCATACTGTAAAATGTCATTGTTTTCATTCTCCAATATTTTTACATGAGGACTCGTTAAATAGGGCGGATTGATATAATTGAGGAACAGAAAAGGGGGTTAGGTTTTATTAAGCAAATGCTTCATCCTACTCCTTTTTGGACACAATGAATAAATTCTGATCTTATTATTATCATCATTATTATTGTCGCTGTTATCTCAAGAATATCATTGGTTTTGTATTATTTTTTCGTTTTTTTGTTTATCATCTTTATTTTCTCATGTCCAAAATAAAGCATTATTCATTCATGTGCAAAACGGAATATGAAATATTGAAAATGCATTTATTCGGTACGACAGGGCTAAATTACTGCATAATGGTCAAAACGTCCGACTTCTTATACCTCCCGAATGGTATTTTATGCCACCGGAGTTAGTGCGGCTCTTGTCATTTCCCTGCCTTGGCTTCAGGAGACGTAGGAAAGAGTGCAAAGCAGGAGGCATGAATGCTAGGCGACATGCTTACCCGCACCGAGCGTCTTTTCCGCGTCTTTTACTCGGTCTTCGAAAACGACAAGTTAAACAAAACTACCCCGACTCATGTCACAAACGGCGGCGGGGTTGATTGTCTTTACCAATCGGTCAGCCGGCGGCGGCGACCAAGTTTTGGCTCGAAGTTATGGCTCGTCGTTCTGCTGCGGGCCCAGCAGGCAGGCAGTGCTCGTCACTGGGGACGCAAAGGGGAATAAACGCCGAAAATCGCGCATTCTCGGTGGACAAACCGACTGACGTCGAAGTGAGTGGCTGCCCGAGCCCAAGCTATGCATAGTGCTCTCCCGGTGGGCACAGGAAGAGGACCGAGGGGGGTGAAAGTCTGGACACAATTGAACCGGAGACGAGAGCGGGGGGCTTCCCGAGCATGGACGCTAATTGGCTGGCGACCATGGTGTGTGACAAGCCGCCGGTCGTCGGCCGTCTGGGTGGACAGGGAGTATTGTCACCCACAAAACACAAGCCACCTCCTTATTAAAGTTTGCCATGATCCCAGTATTACATAACATAAATCACGTAGCTTACGCACTTAGGGGCGGTTTACATGGTGACTTTCCGAGAATACGAAAAATTTCAAATTTGCATTTGCGTCTCCATTTGAACAATGTCGCAATTCCGCATGAGAACGAGTTTTCATGCCAGGCCCTAGGGGGCAGTGCAGATTTACAGAGCGACATAGATGCACTTTGACCCCACTAAGCTCCCTCAGCCCGGAAAAAAATATGCCCGCCCACTTGAAGCAATGTCATTTTTCTTTTGTTCAAAAGGCACAAAAATTGAAACGTTCAACATATTTAATTTAAAAATATTATTAAAACAGTAAATTAAAGCCGACATTCCGCCATATTTGCTGTTTTAATGTTTAGTAGCACGGCTGCGCACGCCCAATGTGACGTGTACGAGTGCTGACATTAACGGCGCGGTCTCGCGCCGCAGGAGCCTTTTATATGCATGCCGAGGAAGCCCCCCTCTACCCCCCGCTATCGGATTAATCCACTTTGGAGGCAGGATTCAGAATTTTTCGTCTTCACCTTCCGTCTTCGCCGACACCATATGCACGCGAGGCGAGTCCGCTACTCAGTCATTGCGTCTTTGTGTCGCAGAGTCGCCATGTAAACTGCCCCTTAGTCATCTGTCCAATGGTTCCTTGGTTGTCGTACTTCTTTTGCCCATCGAACAAGGATCTTTTGGGAATCCAAAAAGCCTCACACCATTCTCCCTGGTGTATCAACAAAAGCCTGCAGCACATTGGGCTGGCTTGATGCTAAAAATAATTGAATTTATCTGCAGTCCTTCTGCTTACTGTAGTGATGGCTGTATTGTGAAAATGATTAGTCCGCTGATGTCACATTCGCATTCTTCCTCAATCTGGAAGTCATTAAATTTTCATGGCGCGGGATTCAAAAAATGGAATACATATATCGATCACTTCCACACACATCCAAGCGGTTGATTTCATTCAGGAGCATAAAATACCGTGTGTAATATGAAATAAACATGTTTTTTGTGTCACAGGCACTTTAAGACCAAATAAATAATATAAAAATGAAAATTGGGGAGAAAGAGGTAAACCTCGGTTCACTACATTTCTCACAGTTTAATCAACATCAACAGTAGGAAACACATACAGGAGGACACTTCTCTCTAAGCAGCTTCCTACTCGAGTTTTGCAGGTTAGCAAATTCACAGCTTAATGCTATGCTAACTCTGATGCAGGTCGGACTTTCAGTAGCAAAATTAGTAGTGTTCCCCACCTCCACAACAGGTCTTTTTACATTACTTACGGTGGCTGCTGCTGGCTGAAAAAAACTAACCTAATATCCCTCCTCTTCGAAGGGGGCGGCATGTTGTTGACATGCATTTCTGTCGGGGCAGTGAGTGTGTGTGTGTGTGTGTGTGTGGGGGGCGGGGGCTTAAATAATCAGCCAATCAAACGTGTGTTTGAGGGGAACAAAATGGACTGGCACATTCAGCAAGTGAAATGTAAGTGAACATAGTGAAAATAACTCAGTAATGGTAGGGTCAATTCTATCCTTACAACATATGGGAAAACTAAATTACCTAGATAACTGAAGTCATTTTACAATGCAAATAAGGTTGCCTAAAAGTTGGTGGGGACAATTTAAGCTTCCTGAAAAGTTATGTCCCTACCGTCCCTATGCAAACCTACGCACTTGTTTGATAAGGATAAATCTCAATGAAAGTGGAAGAGGTATCATTCAAATATTTCAAGTGGGCTTTTAAACACCTTTCTGGGTGGGAACTCTATTTCTATAAAGGCTGTTTGCTGCTGGTGAAAAAGAATAAATGTTCATACATTAGGGTAACTTTGTGAATTTACAAAAATAATTACCTTTTTGTGTGCTTTTCTCTCCGCTGAGTGAAAATGTGACCAATCAGTGTCACACAAGAGTATTTTTGGTCACTTTCCTTCTACGGTAGTAGATACATCCGCTTGTAACAAATTCTGGTTAAGGCAGCTGTGTCATAACTGTACTGTCTTCTGATACCATGGCAACAATCCCCTGAATTCACGTGTTCTTACAGAGCTATTTTTGAGGAGCTGTGAAAGTCAGGATTACTCACAGTGCATCAGGCATGTGTTATGACTCCAGTTTGGGAAACTAGTCTATATATCTACAAGAAAATAAAAATAAATAACAAATACTGGCCCTGAGAATCCACTCCCTGTTATATTTCTATGACGTGAGAGCTGCTGATTGTTTAAACCCTCTACCTTTAATCATCTCTAAGAAATGGGGCATTTCCATAAAGATGCCAATTTGAGTGTGACACACATTGTAGAGCAAGCAGTTAGCTAGCTAGCACAACAACATACCTATCACCAACATTTGAAGAATAACTACTATAGAGTTACAGTAGATCAATAAATACAGGTAGCGTTACATACTACCTACAGTCAGCACCGTTTTGAAACACATCAGTCACTGATTACCACCACGATGACAAAGATTCATCATTTCATTACGGCATTGCTAGGACCTGACTTGTGTATTTCTAAACAGAGTTCAGCAATACCTACAGGCAGATACAAGTTGTGAGATACTGAGATGACTTATACGCTGTGCCTGTGCTTGTTTTCTGGCGAAACAGACATTCGTTACATATCTGATTGACAGAGTTCTGTGCTGCATCCTGAAAGAATTATTGAGACATTCAGCCCAGATGACACTGGATTGAACCACAGTCCTTGTGTTGTAGAAGTATGGCTCGACAAATGAAATCTTTGATGAAATCATTTTAGTGGTTCCCCTCTTGTAAGGTCTTCAGTGTGTTCAAGGAGACACAGTATTCATTTCAGTTCAAGTACTGCCTCTTTGTGAAACTATATAGGAGCAGTATTGTACAGGACCTGAAATCTGTTTGTTAAGATTCACACTCAACTGTATTTGATGATCATAGTATCACGACGTTCCCTTTAAAACTTAATCGGTGGGATTTTGCTTTTTCATTACATGTGCTCTTTATGTACTTCGGTAGGTTTTGATAATATCTTTAATCTGCCTTCTGCAGATGGGACAGCAGGCGTTGGACATTTTCTTGATCTTCAGCCCACAGCTATAGCAAAGACACATGTGTCCACAGGCATATATGACTGTGTCCACCGCATTCTCATAACAGATCGAGCACTCATCGGACCGAAGCCCGCGACCTGATGGGAACGTAGGAGACTTAGGCAGGCTGACTGGAGAATTCTGTGTTGTTCCTGAAGAAAAGCATAAATATGTAAAAACACACTTAGCTCAATTTTGAACACACACAAAGCAGTGGAGGGCCAAAGAAGCTCATGCCTTTGTTTCTTTCTACGACAGAATCAAGTCCACACGCACTATTTCATGACAGGGTCTTTGCAGGTTTTAAAAAGCCAAATTTAAGAGTTTATTTTTATGACAAGATTGAATATAGTTTTAAGACCTATTTCACGTTGATACAAGGAAAAAACAAAACGTACAAAAAGACTTGAAGGAAAATGACCGGGCTGCACATGTAGTTTCGCTTTGTTACCGTGTCCTTAAAAAAGAAAAACATTTAAAAGCGAGACTGGAGTTCTTGCAAGTTGTAAACAAAAGTAACACCACTATTTTAGACATTTTAAGGCCTTTAATTCTAATGATTGGATTTAAGACTTTTTTTTAACTTTTAAGACTCCGCAGATACGCTGCATGATGAATTTGATCAAATCCCGAAAAAAGCTGTTTCCCTGCTTCGGTGGCAGCTGTATGATTGGACCTACCCCCTGCTGAGCTGCAGTAAGCTGCAGAGCACATGCCCCCGTTGAGGATGGGATCTGAAATGCCGCTGCCCAGGCCACTTGGAGAGTGCGGTGATGAGGAGGGCGAACTGGGGATCGACCCGGCCCGTGTTTCTCCAACATGAGTGGAGCCTAAAGGAGATGAAAGTACATAGATATTACAGTCCCAGACGAAAGTCTTGTCCCATAAGGAGAGCTTGACTTAAAAATGGCATATAACTTTATTTCTAATCATTTAATTCTTGCAATGAATGGTTAATTTTAATGTCAAGGGCCTTCCCACTGATAACTGGGTGCAACATGAAACTGTCAAAAAGTAGTAAGACGTTAAGAGCTTCGTAAAGCCCATGACATCTGGTTTTGCAAAATAGTAAATGGACAGTACTTATACAGCACATTTATCTACATGGTTACCATGCCCAAAGCACTTTACATCAACACACATTTACCAGTTCACACATTCACACACCAATGGTGCTGCTGCCATGCAAGGTGCTACCAACCCATTGGAAGCAAATTAGGGTTCAGTGCACTTTGACAGTGGGATGTCGTGGCCAGGAATCGAACCACTGACCCATCGGTCCAAGGACAACTCCAGCTACCAACTGCACCACAGCCGCCCTCACTTTGCAAGGACGAAAGTCTTGTCGCATACAAAAATAAAGTATAATTTCTACCATAAATTAGTTTGAAAACACAAATACACTACAATAAGATCAGTCAAGGTGTCTTGGGGGGATTAATATCATGTTTGACTCATATGAACTTGGAGGACTGCATCCATGTGTCTTGGAAATGAAACGTATTGATTAAGTTGTTTGAAATGGCAAAGAAAGCAGTCTTGCAGGGCACCCAGAGTTCATCAAGCTTCTTTGGTTTTATCTTCAAAATCTCCTCCTTCATCTTACCCCAGACATGCTCAATAATGTTCATGTCTGGTGACCAGTGTTGTTAATCTTACTTTAAAAAAGTAATTAATTACAGTTACAAATTACTTCTCCCAAAAAGTAATTGTGTTAGTACCTCAGTTACCTGAATGTAGGAGTAATTAGTTACTTGGGAAAGTAACTGGTGACAATTTTCATGTTTTTATTTTTTTTTCCTAAAAGAAAAAAACAAACAAAAAAACACCCTTAGGTCACACTATGTGAGGTTAAAAGGTTTTTGGGACAATTGGCCCTCGCCCAATTCTTTACTCTAATTTACCCTTTACCCTGAATCAACCGTTAAAAGTTGTTAAAACTGCTCCCATTATTGCATTAGATCCCTTTCTGTCTACTTTTGACATGTGGAAGTTTTAAAACTGTTTCATCATTAAAGATCGATTCAAGTCAAGATTTTGCTGATTTAGGAGTATTTTAGATAAAAAGTTACTTAGGTTCACTAGGAAGGTTTTCTACAACAGAGCCTTCCTAAGAAGTCTACTGCTTTAAGATGGCGGCTCTTTACTAACTCATCTAGTTCCTATACTGTACATGTTGCTAATGCCGCCGTGTCTGTCATTTCGCATCTAGTTCTATGTATACTGTATGTGAGCTCTACCATGTCTACCATATCTACCATATCATGTCGACGTAGTTTGTAGGCTATCGGCTACAGTCCGGTATTATCGGAGCCACCTAGCATCACGTTTGCTCGGTGTCACAACCTTTTTGCCTCCTCCCCACTCCTGCTCTGCTCTGTCATCTCCATGAGTCTGTCTCCTTCAGACTTTTTTCGCGTCATTCAACCAAAACAGTAACGCACGCCTTTCCATCCTCAGTAATGGTAACGGCGTTGCCATGATGAGAAAAGTAATTAATTAGATCCTCACTACTGAAAAAAATAATGCCGTTAGTAACGCCGTTATATTGTAACGCCGTTATTAACAACACTGCTGGTGACTGGGTTGGTCAGTCCTGGAGCACCTTTGATGTAGAGGCTGAAGTACGAGAGGGAGCACCAGCCTGCTGATGAATTTGCCTTTCTTGTGGTTAGGAATGTAATTGGCAGCAATAATTTCTTGATACTTCAGGCTGTTTATGTTGCCGTCCCTTCTACAGATCTTTCGAAACTTGTGTCAAGGTCGTAGAACTTATTTTCTAAATTCTGTCTCAGAAAACTGTTCATTTCCTGGTAAAACAACGAAAGACATTGTGTCATCTTCCTTCCATTTCAGCCTACGTGCTGACCAGTTGCTTTTGGCAAAATGTATGATGTAATACAAAGGAAATCCTTAGTGACTCAGGTAGAAAAACTGATCTCTATCCCTTCCAACGTGTCAAAATTGTCCTTGAGCATAACAAAACAAACCTTGAGTAACCCAGACAGATCATTAAAGCAGTCTCACTTGTGTCAATGGAAGAATGACAGCAATAATCTGAAGCGACAAGAGACCAGTGAAGGTCAAAAAGCAATAGACTGTGTAGAAAAAAAGACGGCTCAGAAAAAACAATCCCTTCTTTACACAGCCACTGATTAAGAAGTAATATGTCCACAAAGAAATGATATAAGTGCCCGAAATATTGTTTTTTCAGAGTAGCCATGGGAATAGGAATATACTATCCTAATACAGTATAGGACTCAACCAGGAAAAGACGTGCTGGTTACCGGTTTCAAGGTATACCGTGGTATGAAAACTTCAAGGTTTCCAAACAGCAAACATTTTCCGTCCTACCGTCCCTTCGGTATTAGCATTTTTTTTAAGTCCCAAAAATGCATGGAGAAATCCTTCGCTTGCAGCTGCAAGGCTCAAGACTCCCCCACTGGTTGTTGCTGAGTGTTACTGAGTTAGCTGTGTTACACAATGGCTGGAGGAGGTGAAACTCCTGAACTTTTTCCACCATCGAAGAAAAAGAAATCGCTTTTATGAGAATACTGGCTACAGAAAAGTTACAGATGGCTGCGGCTAAGAGGAGGATGGCAAACAGACATGTAAAACATGTTTGCGGAGGGTGGCTGCTGAGGAGGCAAAACCTCCAATACACTTATTTTAACTTAACATTATACGTATTATACGTATTTTTTCAACCCGGACATCTCAATAACACATTTTTAAGCTGTAATTGCGATACTGTGAAACTGTGATATTTTTGCTTAGGGTTATCGTACCATCAAACTCTCATACCGGCACATGCCTAATTATGACCAATCTTATGGAGCGACATTTAAAATCAGAAATTTTTGCCTCTCCTAACCTGAAATTTCTTTAACAAGAGGCAATAGTTTCCCGTTTAAACATGTCGTAACCTGAAAATAACGATTGTAGAGACGTTTGTACGTAGGGGTACCGCTGTGTATGTTAATTTTATGTGCAGTGAGGCACTAATTAGTGCAAGAAAGATGCTTATACAAGAAGGTAATGTAGCTGAACCTCAAGGTGTCAACATACAGGTTTAACTGTTATAACTATCAAACCGGTTCCTTACAAAAAAAATGCCAACATTTATCAAATGTACCTGCCTGGAGCATTTTTTTCCTGCCCAATCTGGCAACTCTGATTGGGGGTTTCGATGAGTGTATTGTCATTTTGTAAAAAAAAAGACAACAGCTGAGCATGTTGTTAAGAAAAATAAAAGGTCGTGATATTCGTTGGGCTGAGTTTTGATTCAGCTGTACTACCTGAGAGTACTGCATCACAGTTTCTATGACGTCCCTAACCCAGGCCTCACCACATCAGTCTAGCGTGTGTCGTCGCTTGGGAGAAGTTACTCTCACAGTGTAGTTGCTGTAATGCTTTACCCGTCCTCTTTCTGTTCTGTTGACTAGTACAGGATCCAAATGAGATGTTGTGCTTCTACTAAAGGCTCGGAAGGAGAGCTTGTTCTGTTTAAAGTAGCTTCCAACAGTCAAGGAAGTGCCCCTGTGACTTTTCTTCTTAAGAATGAGAAAGAGGATCTGAGTTCATCATCAGCACTGTTCATTGAGGAAGTCATCTGTTTGTGGACCAGTCCTCCATTACTACTGCAGGAAAAATGTAAGGTCGTTCAAAAGTTGAAGGTGGAATACAAGAAATACCAGAGAGTGATGGAAAACCATGCCGGGGGAGGGAAGCACAGGAAAAGAAAGAAGCAGAGTACAGTAACTACTGTCTAGGTCTTTTCGACATCGCCGAAGGGAACGTGATGTCCCACATTATAATTCAAGACAGAGACTTTCTGAAGAATCAACGCGGTGCCCGGATGATGTTCCTTGGTGGCTCTTATAAGGAACACGAGGTGAGGATCAAAGCAAAAGACAAGAAACTAAAGGACATCAAGGGGCGTCGCTGTAAGTCGAAGAGTGAAATCAACAGACTATAGCTGCACACTGTACCGGCAGTGAGTTGTGTGTAATGGTGTCTGCTTATGTAGGTGATATGAAATGAAAAGGTATCAAAAGGGCAATCGCCCCTGTCGCAGCATGCTAGGAGCTTTCGCCTAGGAGCAGCAAACTCGACTGTGCTCAGCTGGCAGTGCATGCAACTTCGTCCTTCAGTAGATACCTGGTAGGGAATTGCTATCACATACCTGGTTATCGTGAGGCATGGCAACGCGTGTATGAACAAATCTGGAATTTCCGTCAGTTAATGTCTGTATGAAATGGAATTGATTTAGCACTTAGCCACTAAGAAAAGAAAAAAAATCCCCATAGAAGGGCTCAACAGTCCACTCATGCTCAAATTAAATATGATTTCTACTTACCCAGAATTCTCAGCTGAGAGACTGCACCATGTAAACCAAAGAACATCCAGAGTGGGCGCGAGTTGTCCACACATACTTGCATGCCAACATTGGTGCCATTGTGGCTTAAGATGATCTCCCCTTCTTGGTTGACCAAGAAGCCTAGGATGTCACTGGTTTGTAGAGGCGTGGGCACACGACACACGGCCCAAAACTCCTTTCTGTCCACTAGGGCTTCTGGATTATATGGCAGGTCACTGGGGCGCAGTACAGCCGGGTCACATGATGTCACGCCATAAGACAGGGAGCCTGCGCGAGCTGGACTGGACTTGGTGACTTTGATAAACACACACTCTCCAGTTTGCAGGGGGCGGTTGGTAAAGACCAATGTGCGCTCCTCACGTGAATGCTCTGATCTCGCCACAGTCTGTTCATCTAGAGTCTTAATATGAGTTCCGTGCAACTGGTGGAAGTGGAGATCACTCTCTAGGATGGACGGCAACAAGGATGATTGTTGTGAGTTGAGGGAGTTTTGCGGGATGGGACAGGTAGAGGGGGCTGAGGCCAGGTGGAGGGTGTGATGTTGTGAATGATTATGGGAGTTGCCAAGGTCCTCCTGCTGACGGTTGAGGTCACACAGGCTCACGGAGAGACGAGAGTCGTCTGCTTCACGGTGGAGAGAGGAGGAGCGCACTGTTGTGAAAGAGCGTGGGCGCAGGCAGTCCGGGGGAACAATCTCACTGTCTGAAAAGAAATTTAAAAAAAAAAGTTCAATAAATGACATCCTTGTACTTTTTTTGTTCAGCAATTAACACTATGTTTAACTAAATCTGAGATGAGAAATGTAATGCAATGACATTAGTTTGAGAAGTTGTTATGAAATTAGTTTAAATTTGTGTGCTGGGCAGTGTTGTTAATAACGGCGTTACTAACGGCGTTATTTTCTTCATTAGTGTAGTAGTAATCTAATTAATTCTTTTTAATAATTAATTACTTAATTAATTGCTTTTCTCATCTTTGCAACGCCTTTACCATTACTGAGGCGGGAAAGGCGTGCGTTACTATGTTGGTTCACTGACGCGAGAAAAGTGAGAAAGACGGACTCACGGATACGAGAGAGCAGAGCAGGAGTGGGGAGGAGGCAAGGGAGGGTGACGCCGTTGCAAACGCGATGCTACTGTGCTAGGTGGCTTCAATAATACCTGACTGTAGCCGATAGCCTACAAACTACGCCCACATGATGCTTCGGTAGATATCACATATATACAGAACTAGATGCAAATGACAGACACGGCTGCATTAGCAACATGTATAATAAAGAACTAGATGCGTTAGTAAACAGCCACTATCTTAAAGCAGTAAACCTCTCAGGAAGGCTATGTTGTAGAGAACCTTCCTAGCCAACCTAAGTAACTTTTTATCTAAAATGCTCCTAAATCAGCAAAATCTTGAGTTAAATCTATCTTTAAATGATGAAATTGTTTTAAAACTTACACATGTCAAAAGTAGACAGAAGGGAACTAATGCTGTAACGGGAGCAATTTTAACAACTTTAACGGCTGATTCACAACATTAAATGACTTCCACACATAGCAAAGGTTACTATCTAGTTATCGCAATATCCGCAATACCCCTGTGTCTAGTTAAATTTAGAGTAAAGAATTGGGTTAGGGCCAATTGTCTCAAAAAACCCTTTAAAACTTGTGTGACTTGTTTTTTTTTAAAATTTTTTTTTAATTTTTGAGAAAAAAAAACATAAAAATTATCACCAGTTACTTTGCCAAGAAACTAATTACTCTTACATTCAGTTAACTGAGTTACTACCGCAATTACTTTTTGGGACAAGTAATTTGTAACTGTAATTAATTACTTTTTTAAAGTAATATTAACAACACTGGTGCTGGGATATACAATCCAATATGTTATATACATGTTGGCTGTTTGTTTGTTTGTTTTTTTAAGACTTGGTTTCCTCTTTTTCGGTTTCCACCAAAAGTTGTCATTTTGTTGCATTCCTAATAAAATGTTTCGCAACTGAGTTTAGCTGTGGAAAGTGTAAATGTACAGTAGAGTACATCCATGCATTCGTGCTATATAAGTATAACACCAACACCAACCAACACCATACAGCCGTCAAAATAACAAAGGCTAAATGGTCTGGCTGAGAACATATGCGCACACATCCGGCAGTACTCCAGCACTGATAGAGTTGCTCATCCTACTAGAACGTGACATGATATCTCAAAATAACAACTGTGTAGTGTCGTCCTCTACCTCCTTCCCAGTGTGGGAGTTAAAATTAGCCTAGCATAAAAAGGGAGAGAGAAAACCAGGCAAGATTTGTTTAGGGGTCACCTCCTCTTCCCCTAAAAAGAAGGTCAAGGATAGGAGGGTGTAGGTCCTCTTTAATTGAGGCAAGAAAAGACGACAGGAGACCCGAGTCTGTCTCTGGAGTATCTCTCAGTACTGGTCATGTCTGGGTGCCTCTATCTGACCTGAACCTAAGAGTCCAACTTCAGATAAAGCTCTTGGCTTCAATTACCAGGGTTGTGAAGGCAGGCCACTTGCCTGTAAAATGATGAAACTGCTTTTTCAGCCTTGCCTGTTTTCCGCAATATGTAAATGAAATAAAAGTAAAATCAGAATAAATATATTGAACATTCATTGAATATATATATATATATATATATATATATATATATATATATATATATATATATATATATATATACTGGACTGTCTCAGGAAATTAGAATACACAATATTCTAATTTCCTGAGGAAATTAGAATATTGTGTATTCTAATTTCCTGAGACAGTCCTGTATATATACACAGGACTGTCTCAAAAAATTAGAATATTGTGTATTCTAATTTCCTGAGACAGTATATTTGGTGTTTTCATGCCCAAAGAGCTACAGTGAACACAGACGAAGGTTAGAAATTATGATTATATCAATCGTCTTGAATACAATTGAACCACAGGATTAAGTATTCGGGTAACAGTTGTAATTTCTTAATAGTATATGCCATACTTAAGTGAACCCTCTTCATTTTGTTTTGTTAGAGAAACAGGAAACATTCATGTGCTAATATTTAAACATCACAAAACACTTGAAAATATCTGCATGTGTTTTGTTCTTTTGTCGCTTCACCAGCTGCTGCCCATGATGGGAGATGCACCTGCTTTTTAACTGATATATTGGCTACTTTTACATTCACCACTCGAAGGCCTTGTTCAAACTGGCAGCCAAAATCAATTTTTTAGCCCATCCAGATTGAAACTGGATGGCTGTTCTGTAGTCAGAACAATCAAAAAGCACAAAAATCTGATTTTTGCGAGACTGATTTGAAACTAGTTTCATATACAGAGGTGGGTAGTAATGTGTTATACGTACTCCGTTACAGTTACTAGAGTAACCTTTTGAGAAAAATGTACTTCTTAGAGTAGTTTTACCACACAATACTTTTTATTTTTACTTGAGTAGATTTGTGAATAAGAAACAATACTCTTACACAGCTACTTTGGGCTACACTAGAGTTGTTACATATTTCCTTTTCTACATAGTGACTAGATTTTTGCCAGAATGCCGACAGTGGCTGTCTCATGCTGCATTCGAGGAAGGTGGGAACTCGGACGTACCCCTCTCAGATGGTACCAGTTGCGACCTCAAAGCGTTCATAGCTCCAAGCAAAGATGGCTGATCGCAACAAGTTTTTTATTTTGGCCATTGAAAGCAGTATATCCTCGTGCAAAGGCAGTAAAAATCATCTTGTTACATGAAGCTGAATTGAATAACTAAATTTAATAATAGCTACAGAGGAATATATTTTTTATAATCGTGTAATTTATATTTTACCATTGACGGTCTGCTTTTCAACAGGCAGCACCATTTTGTCAAGTGATGTGAGGCAATGAAGTCGGGGTACTTTTTTTTTTTTTTCCCCCCGATTTCGCAACGAGGATCTCCCAGTTCGAGTGGCGATCCAATTATATTTTACCTGGTCGGTGGTTGTAAAACTCTTATTTCCCATCTTCCTGGAATGCAGCATCATTTTCACCAATGAGACGTTACAACAATAACCACATGACTCCATTATAACAATCAGAGGTAACAATGTTTTTTCTCCACTAAAGGGCTCTCATGCTCTTTGGACGGATGATTTGTCATAGTATTGTTCTGGTCTGAATTAGATGATTTCAGTGTCATCTTTTGGGCATAATATGGTCATGTAATAGGTTATAGTACAATATAATACTAACTGTTCATGTAGATGAAGTTGTGCTGAATAAAAATATATACCATTAATTTTTAAAAAGTCTGACATTGTAAGCGTTTACTCACAATGTTACTGATTACTTGAGTGTTCTTTTCAACAAATACGTTTTTACTTGTACTTGAGTAATTTTTTTGATAACTACTATTCTTTAGTATTATTTAGAAGTAATGCTACTCTTACTTGAGTATAACGTTTGGCTACTCTACTCAACTTTGTTCATATCCGATATTGACAACGTGCTTCTCAATCTGACCAGCTCAAATGGGTTTCGACTTTCTGTGACGTGACTCTACACGACGGAAAACTCAATGCGGCAGAGATGCATTAAGAATTATAACGACATTCTTGGGGACAAGCCCAGCGTTCGCCCACGGCTTGGGCTCGAGAGCGCTGGAGCTCACGAAGACAGCAGTGGGGCATATAAATCATGGCAATGCAGGTAGGTAATGTCAATGTTAGTTTGTTAGGAAAACTGTAGCATACTTGTTAATCTGGTATAGTAATGTTTCCTGCTTTCTCACAAGTTGCATGTTTGTTGCCGCTGTCGCAATTGTATGACGTCAAACACTACATATGCCAGTTGACACTTTCGTTGCCACAGCAACCCGTCAGATGAGTCAATAATGTGGCCCAGTCTGAACAGGCCCAATAGCGTACAGCACGAAGGCTATTTTTAGACCATGGCGTCGCCATCGTAATGCGGAAGTGGGTCAACATAGACACGCCAATCCATGGTTATTTATGCTTGTTTTCTCCGGTAATCTTTCAAAAAAAAAAAAAAGAACATGCCGAGTAAGCACTGCTGCTATGGAACTTGTAGAAACGATTTTAGACGTTACAACGTACAAAGGGTGTTTTCCTCATACGTTTCCCTAAACCCAAAACTCGAAGGAAAAAATGTGATGAATGGATCAACTTGCGCAGACCTCCAAAAGACCAGTTAAACGTCAGCAAGGTGAAGCCATTCATATTTCATATGCAGTAAGCATTTTTTTGGGGGCCATGGTCCTACAGAGGATTAATGGTAAATAGTGTTATACTTGTATAGCGCTTTTCCACCTTTCAAGGCGATCAAAGCGCTTTACACGCAGCATGTGGGGTTCAGTATCTTGCTCAAGCATACTTAGGCGAGTTCATCAGGGCAGAGAATCAAACCCACAACCTCTGGGTTGGGGGACAACTACTCTACCATTGAGCCATGCCATCCCCGACGAAGAGGTAGGCCATTTTGAGATTTTTTTAGCGTGGCGTTTTGCCATGCTGCTTCTGTATGACAATGAATGACCTAAACAAAATTTAAATGTTATCTGACTGCCACTGTTATTACCTTTTCTGTTGTAAAACAAACAACTTTAGTAAGGGGGAAGTGTAAATAAAGTATAGAATTAAGATTTGTTATTAATGAAAAAATTAAAAGTGTTCGTTGGCTGTCACTGAGTAGCATTTGCGATCGCTACACAAAAATAGCAATGTAAATTACCCCCAAAAACGGTCAGACTTAAGACAATCAGATGATATAATTTATAAGAAAGACAGGGCATATGGTGGTAAAGGATAGATTGTTGTAACAGGAGAATGTCATTGTCAGTGGCGTAAGGCAATGCACACAACAAAAAGCTGTCGATAAAAAAGCTACCTCTAGACATGGTCAGCTCCTTTTCAGCCCTCGACACTCAAGCCATCTCTTGAACTGAACATTTGTATGTTTTTTCACATCTTTACCAGTGAATTTGGCATATGAGACATCATTTTTGGACAGAATTGGTAAGTTTAGCATCTCGATCGTACACTATTTACATGTATCTAGCATGAGGGACAAACACAAGTTTGACCCCCCCCCTAGCAACAGTTGCTAACGCCATGAATATTAATGAGCAAAGGTGACCTGTTACGTGCGGTACGCTATTGAGAAGCACTGGGCTAAGGAATGGTGAAAATATTTTTTTTCCCTTCGATAAAATTAATCCTTAGCTCAGTAAACATCTCATTCCTACACTATTTCCATGCATTTACCTGGCAACAATTGCTAACGTCATGAATATTAATGAGCAAAAATGACGTGTTGCTTGCGCTACGCCATTCGGATTTGGACACCTGATAAAAAAAAAAATGGGAACAGCCAGCCCTAAAAATCGGATTTCAAGAGATTGGAATCAGATATGCCTGCAGTCTGAGCACAGCAAAAAAGTTCCTATTTGAGTTAGTGGTGTAAGCAGAATAATGCAACTTTTAAAATGTGTGTCTCCAAGAAAACTACAGTAAAGGATTCAAAGATTAAGTGGATAATAGATCACTGATTAATCCGGTGAATTAAAACTGATCAAATTCAAGCATGGTATATATATATTTTTTTTTCTCGTCTATCAACAGGTAAACTGTTTGATTGGACTACGAATTAAAACCAATCTGGCGTGTTATTTTGTGTTTCAGCAGCGGTTTTTATTAGAATAATAAACCATCTGGCAGGCTAATCCTTTTGTAAGCACGACACTTTGACAAGGTCCGAGGTTGATGGAGGAAAAATGCAGTATGTCTAGTTTGGCACAAACTGACTTTGGCTCGTGCATTAAATGTTTTTGATTAGGAAATGGCAAGCAAATGCAGCACATGGGGAGGTCGAGAGCGAGAGGTTGGCTTAGTCGATCCACTAGCCAGGGCAGATGAAACGTGCCAGGATTTTGAGCCAGAGTTGAAACTGGCTGGGAGAGGGGATTTACTCAGTCACGCGCATGCATGAACGACGGGGTTCTTTATCCAACGTCTCAGGAGGGTATTTTGTGATGTCACTGTGTCAAAGGTGAAGAGATGGAGAAGCAAAATAAAAAGGACGAAAGTGCAAGATTTAACACAAGCAGAGGTGGGTAGAGTAGCCAAAAATTTAACTCAAGTAAGAGTAGCGTTATTTCTAAATAATATTATTGAAGTAAAAAAAGTCATCCAAAAATTAGTAAGTAAAAAAGTATTTGTTGAAAAGAATACTCAAGTAATGAGTAACATTGTTAGTAAATGCTTACAATGTCTGATTTAAAATAATAATAATGTTATTTTCTTTTTTTTAGCACAACTGTATCTACAGTGCCTTGCAAAAGTATTCGGCCCCCTTGAATCTTGCAACCTTTCGCCACATTTCAGGCTTCAAACATAAAGATATGAAATTTAATTTTTTTGTCAAGAATCAACAATAAGTGGGACACAATCGTGAAGTGGAACAAAATTTATTGGATAATTCAAACTTTTTTAACAAATACAAAACTGAAAAGTGGGGCGTGCAATATTATTCGGCCCCTTTACTTTCAGTGCAGCAAACTCACTCCAGAAGTTCAGTTAGGATCTCTGAATGATCCAATGTTGTCCTAAATGACCGATGATGATAAAAAGAATCCACCTGTGTGTAATCAAGTCTCTGTATAAATGCACCTGCTCTGTGATAGTCTCAGGCTTCTGTTTAAAGTGCAGAGAGCATTATGAAAACCAAGGAACACACCAGGTAGGTCCGAGATACTGTTGTGGAGAAGTTTAAAGCCGGATTTGGATACAAAAAGATTTCCCAAGCTTTAAACATCTCAAGGAGCACTGTGCAAGCCATCATATTGAAATGGAAGGAGCATCAGACCACTGCAAATCTACCAAGACCCGGCCGTCCTTCCAAACTTTCTTCTCAAACAAGGAGAAAACTGATCAGAGATGCAGCCAAGAGGCCCGTGATCACTCTGGATGAACTGCAGAGATCTACAGCTGAGGTGGGAGAGTCTGTCCATAGGACAACAATCAGTTGTACACTGCACAAATCTGGCCTTTATGGAAGAGTGGCAAGAAGAAAGCCATTTCTCAAAGATATCCATAAAAAGTCTCGTTTAAAGTTTGCCACAAGCCACCTGGGAGACACACCAAACATGTGGAAGAAGGTGCTCTGGTCAGATGAAACCAAAATTGAACTTTTTGGCCACAATGCAAAACGATATGTTTGGCGTAAAAGCAACACAGCTCATCACCCTGAACACACCATCCCCACTGTCAAACATGGTGGTGGCAGCATCATGGTTTGGGCCTGCTTTTCTTCAGCAGGGACAGGGAAGATGGTTAAAATTGACGGGAAGATGGATGCAGCCAAATACAGGAACATTCTGGAAGAAAACCTGTTGGTATCTGCACAAGACCTGAGACTGGGACGGAGATTTATCTTCCAACAGGACAATGATCCAAAACATAAAGCCAAATGTACAATGAAATGGTTAAAAAATAAACGTATCCAGGTGTTAGAATGGCCAAGTCAAAGTCCAGACCTGAATCCAATCGAGAATCTGTGGAAAGAGCTGTAGACTGCTGTTCACAAACACTCTCCATCCAACCTCACTGAGCTCGAGCTGTTTTGCAAGGAAGAATGACATTGGGCAAGAATTTCAGTCTCTCGATGTGCAAAACTGATAGAAACATACCCCAAGCGACTTGCAGCTGTAATTGGAGCAAAAGGTGGCGCTACAAAGTATTAACGCAAGGGGGCCGAATAATATTGCACGCCCCACTTTTCAGTTTTTTATTTGTTAAAAAAGTTTAAATTATCCAATAAATTTTGTTCCACTTCACGATTGTGTCCCACTTGTTGTTGATTCTTGACAAAAAATTAAAATTTTATATCTTTATGTTTGAAGCCTAAAATGTGGCGAAAGGTTGCAAGGTTCAAGGGGTCCGAATACTTTTGCAAGGCACTATATATGAATTGTTGTTATTATACTATACTATAACCTATTACATGAACATATTAGGCCAAAAAGATGTCACAAAAATAATCAAATTCAGACCAGAACAAAATTATGAAACAGCACCCGTTCATAGAGCATGAGTGCCCTCTAGTAGAGAAAAAAAAACATTGTTACTTCTGATTGGTATAATGGAGTCATGTGGTTACTGTTGCGACATCTCATCAGTGACACAGACGACCACTGTCGGCATCTCGCAAAAATTAAGTCAATATTTACAATAAAGACGAAAAATGTAACGGCTGTTGTGTAGCCTAAAGTAGTGAAGTAAGAGTAGTGATTCTTTTCAGATCTACTCAAGTAAAAGTAAAAAGTATTGTGTGATACAACTACTCAAAGAATTATATTTTTTCTCAAAAAGTTAATCAATGTAACTTAGTAAATGTAACATGTTACTGTCCACCCCTGAACACTGAGTACAGATACTCAGCAATAGTAAAAGAAATGGCTCAGATACTTTCGACTGAGAAATACAATATAGATCACAATAGTTTTGTCTCACAGCATTGGTTTGTGGGAAGACAACACAAAATATCCGAAAGAAAGCAACATTCGGTCATTAATGCAGTGACCCACCATGAGAGAGGGTGACATAAAATGGCAGGGGAGGAGGTGTTGATATAGGGGGATGTGGTCAGAGGGGAATTTGTCCTAGATGCTTGTGATGTTCTTTATTCTTGGCAAAGGCCCAGTCACCATTCTATCATCAGGCCAGAAGGCTTTGAACCATAGGCTTTTGAGCATCGGGCTTCTGACACATGGCAGTGACAAAAGAGCAAGGCAAATAGTATGTCCCTTTGGTCATCATCAGAATTCAGCATGGTCATTCTTCTTTGCCAATTTAATTCCAGGATCTTAGCGATAATAACCCCCATCGTATGATAAGATTAATGCTCTCTATTTTTGTTTTTGTAGCACACACAGTAAGAAAATACACAAGAGTCACCATTCAGGATGCACTAACATTAGTGTTTTTGCCCCGATACCGATACCTGGCTGTGCAGTATCGGCCGATACCGATACCACCCCGTATATATATATATATATATATATATATATATATATATTTTTTTTTTTTTTCCCCAAAGAGCTACATAATTGGATGTGAAATCATTGCTATCAAGGCTTTGTCAGGCTGTTGCTTACCTATGAAAAATAGGAAAAAGACTAGTACAAAGTATAATACAAGCCCAAAAGTAAGAAAGTAAAAATAAGTTCATAATAATAAACTGAATGAACTGAGTAAACTTTTTTAAACCTCTCAAAGGCCAAACAGTGCAACTTTCATGAAATTATTGTCACATTCTGCTGCTGGTATATTGTGTTTTGTTGCTGGGCTGTTAGTGGGGGCGTTCCTGATGTCGCACCTGAATCCAATGCAGGCTCATCAACGCAACATTTAAGCACAGGTGAGCTCAGAGAAGGCTGCCGAGATATTTGCTTTGCTGATCGACATTTGACATCTTGCACTATAGTCTCGCTACATTTGCTTGTTACGCCCCTGCATTGGGTTTTTTCTGTTAGTGTGCTGCACTCGTTTGTAACCTTCACCCTGTGCAGGTATTTGAGTGTTTTTATTTTGGCTTTTTGGCTCGCTGCCTATCGTCTTAGTTAACCTGCGAGTTTGTAGTATTGAGCTCCGTCGACCTGCTGTCACGGACTCCTTTTGTTATTTCTACTATCCCGCGATCGCGTGTTATTTTTTGTTTGCAATCACTAAACCCTTGTACGTATCCCCCGCTTGTTGTCCGCTTCGAGGTCCAACCTTGTTTCCGCATTTGCGGACGCTAACAATTATAAGTAATATTAATTGACCACAGCATCCCGTCTCTCTATTAGCCTCCTTTTTTCGGGAGGGGGGGTGTGGTCCCTTATTTCTATTTCTGAAAGGTGGCAACCCTACTTTGGAAACAGTTCCCAAATTACTGCAGCATTTCTTTAAGTAAAAGACAAAGTAAGTTGATGTAGTGAACTGACCAGAGATTGTTGCACCGGTCCAGCGCTCTTGCAGGCTCAAACTCGTTGTGTTCGTTCACGTTTCGTCTTCAAATGTTTTATCAGGTTCGAGGTATTGAAACTGGCCGATTTAACTCCACATCTCGAAACTTTCAGGCCGCAAATCTTGCATGCAGCGATTGATTTTAATTGACGGGATTTCTATTTTGAAATATTTCCCGACCGCCGCCATGTCGGCACCGCCAAGCGGCCTTGTCATTGGTCAGGAGTGGCTATTGGCCCATTCTCATTGGACTGGAGCAGGCCAATAGCGATAGCTGTTTGGTATTCACGTGTCATCACACAACACAGAGACAGAGTGTAGTGAGCGCCAGGAGAAAAAAAAAAAGGCTGCGGTAAAATGTTATAATAATGGACCGGTAAATGGTATCGGCGCCGTCTTTGTTGGTACTCGCCGATACCGATACCACCGTTTCGGGCCGGATCGGCGCCCCCTGCCGATACTAGTATCGGTATCTTTAACTAAGATCACTTTTTTCAGACAGGTACAAGGACACATAGTCCATGTACCAGTACTTGGAAATGTTATTGTAATTGTGATGTAAATGTTTTAGTTCAATCAAATGTTGTTAAACAAATCATAAGATATAACACACTACACCACTCGACTTAGTGACATTTTAAATAGAGGTCGACTGATATGCGATTTTCTAATGCTGATGCTGGTACCGATATCTAAAAAAAACTTTTCAGCCAATTGCCAATATACAAAGCTGATTTTGTAAGCCGATATTTTGAGGCCACAATACTTTTTTTTTTAAAACCATGTAGAATTTGAGAAGCTTCAACAGCTTCAAATTTACAAAGATGACCTGACACTTATAGGTTTAATTCGGTCTACTGCTACCAAACCAAGGAACGCGGCACTTCTTTTTATAATTATACACACTCAGCAAGAACAGAACATTATTTTCAAATAATCAAACCCACCAGGACGTCACAACGACAAAACAAGTTAAAGAGGATGCTAATGCTAATGCTACTCTACGCCACAAGTTACATTTAAAGTGTAAGGATCACTCAATTTTAAAAGGCTAAAGCAACATTGCATATTCGCACATTCAAGATTTAAAAAAATCAATAACAATATTCACAAAATAGGAAAGCCTGAAGCTTCCTGTAGCAGGTTTTTTTTTTTTTTTTGTTAATCGACCGATGACCGTTGTTGAAAAAAATCGCCCCGATATATCGGTTAAACTGTAATTTTAATTTCCAACTGAAAGGTTCCAGCAGTGTTGCTCAAAATGGATAGATGAATGGATGTAATGCCCTATTAGTTCTCAAATTACAATCATTTCCATGCGCTTGTGTGTAAAGATTTGACACTATAGTAACAAACTGATTAATGATGCTTACTTAATTAACAAGCTCAAAGTTAAAACAAACAACCACATAAGAGTAAGCACACTATCAATTTTTGATGGAATTCAAAACATGCATTCAGTCATCAGCACAAAGTTCTGCTTAAATTACTTTTATGGAATTTAGTTCATATCATAAGATTTCCTGGGACAAATGAAAATGGTCACCGGCTGTAATTAACACAGAACATTTCCGATTAGGCAAGCATATTTTTTGAGAGACAGTGTGGTATGAGTACCACCAGTGGTACGTGGGCTCCCTCTGGTGGTACACAAAAGCCTGACTTTATTAGAACCTCAACAGTGCATTTATTACGCACAGTTAAGTTATATTCAGTTGTATTTCAAATTGTTTTTTTTGTTTTTTTTTTATTTAATTGTGACTCTTTTGGGCTTCCATATGTTTAAAATTCTTCCAAAATGAAAGGGTAGAAGGTTCTATAGAATGGTTCGGCAGGAAAAACATACACACAGTAAACATTTAGCCTTTTGGGGGCTACAATGGTCTTTTTGGTAATTAGGATCTTACCTAGCAGCTGCACTCCACGGGTCAGACCGTAAACATCAATTAGAGCCCAGAGTTGCTCGGTGGCTCGTACTCCACTGAAAAACAGCATGGGGCTTGACTCGTTTATGCGGTAGAAAACACGCCCCTTCTTGTCAACCCAAAAGGCGATAATGTTCCCCTCGTTAGCAAACTCCTCAGGTAGAGCCTTAGCCCAGAAGCCACTTTGAGACACCAGGTCTGGGCAGGCATACTTCGGCAAGTTGTCTGGGTGTATTCTGCATGGATCTTTGGAGGTGAATCCCAGACGCAAGGCTCCACTCCAACAACACTGCTTTTTAGTAATCTGAGGGGAAACGTGATTTGAGGTCAATGATTTTTAACAAAAGAGTGAATTAACAGATTGTGTCATTTACAAAGGCAATACAAGAAAATCATGTGTATAGTGCTTTTTTCAAACTTAAAGGCACTCAAAGTGGTTTGACATGTCTCTGGATGATGCTGCATCAGGAGCAACAGAATTTCACTCGAGGATAGTAATGTAACAGGTAAGACTGATTGATCGAGTTTGAACCGAAACAGACTTTTCTGGTTAAAACGATGTTTAAAACTTTCAAATCGGTATGTTCCGATTTTCAAAACCGCACCGTTTTCTCTAATCCACAGTAGATTCCTCTGCATTTCCGCTTCCTCCCACGAGAGCGCGCCGTCTTAAAACAAGAAGAACCACTGCCACTGGCGATTCTGTTCCTTTTGTCCAGGACACAAATTGCATAACGCCGTGTGTAAGTGTATTATATAATGATCTACTTAAAGTATTGTTGTATATATGGAAGGATTGCAGTGGATTGTCAAATAAAACATGCATCCTTGAAACGTTCACCACTTCCTCATTTACTTTGACTGGACACTTTCATGTACAACAGAACGACATTCATACAGCGCCACGTCTGGCGTAGTATATATTGCACTATAGCCTACCTAAAGTATGAAAGTATATGCGGGTGCGTCTGTCCCACTGTCTCGCTTTCCTGTCAAGATTGCTGCTACTAGATTACAGTAACTAAAAGCATACTATGATATTTTTTGTTTAAATACAATAACATATTTTGGCAAAATGTACAGGTCTACTGTACATTTAGAAATTGAATCTATATGCACATTGTTCATTGGCCCATTAATGTGTTTGACCTGACATATTTTGTAAAAATGAAGGCGCTCATAAAATTAAGGGATCATTCTGCATAGACATCCTAATATATTGACGGGACACGGGGTCGATTAATAGAGGGCCTATCTCCGTCAAAGCTGATCGAGTGGAAACACAGACAAAGAGCTTTTTACGTTGAAAATTCGTGTTTATATGCTTAAATCCCTGAATTCTTTTTAGCTATGGACGTAAAACCGTCTCGATTTTTTGTTAAAAGTAAAAAAAAAACGGGCAATTAGCATTTATTTTACGTAAATATGTCGAATGTGCTGCTAGTCTTTAAGCCACTGTGGCGGCGCCTTATCACCACAAAGAGCTTTTACGTTGAAAATTCTTGTGTATAAATGCCGAAATCCCTGAATTCTTAATAGATATGGACGTAAAACAGTCTCGATTCTTGGTTAAAAGCAAAAAATAAAAATAAAAAATGGGCAGTTAGCATTTATTTTTCGTAAATATGTCGAATGTGCTGCTAGTCTTTAAGCCACTGTGGCGGCGCCTTATCACCACAAAGAGCTTTTACGTTGAAAATTCTTGTGTATAAATGCCGAAATCCCTGAATTCTTAATAGATATGAACATAAAAGTCTCGATTCTTGGTTAAAAGCAAAAAACTGGGCAGTTAGCATTTATTTTACGTAAATATTACAAATTATGACGTCAATGCCGTACCGGTTAATTTCTCCCTTTGATTTTTTTCACAACGTTTCAAAATGCATGCATGGCACGAAAAATATAATAACTACCTTGAATCCTCGAACAAATCAATCCTGAGACAATCCTTCTTGTTTGTATGCGGTACAGCTTTCGTTCTTTTTCAACCTAAATCCAGCGTTGTATCGTTGCATGTGTTTGAGAATAAGTGTGACCGATTTTGACCGACTGAAGCGGAGTGTGGGAAGGCCCCCTATTTGAAGACGTGGAACAGTTCCTGGGCAATGTGTCCCGTCAATATCATTATGAAGTCTATGCATTACCTATCGTTGGTACTTAATTTAAATAGGAGCACGTTACTAATGAATAATTTGACGGGAGGATTGTCTTTTTGTGAACTTCTGTCAGTTAAGGCAATTAAAAGCTCATTGCAACAGCAGTCCTGGCTCCCGTCATTATTAATACACAATGCAGAAGAACACCACCAGTTACAGTAACATGGTCATGAGGGTAGGGGATCGAACTCACAACTCTTGTATTGTGAGACAACTACCCATACGCGACCACCAATCAAATAAATCAACAAAATGGCAAACAAACTTAACTTTAGTCAAACAGCATAATTGCCTTGCTGCATCATTCTGCCTAACTGATTTTTTCCTAAGACAATAAGAAACTTTCAAAAACCCTTTCTGTCTTCGTCATAAAAATATCAATGTGTTTGCATATTGTTTTTTCCGAAAATTTTATGAGTTAGGGATTTATGCTGTTAGGCCAGTGCTTCGCCATTATTTTCTGTTACGCTCCACCCAGGAAGACGTAAACATTTCACCACTCTCTACCACCACTGTAAATAGTATCATTTGTCTATAAAATTATTAATATTATAAGTACGGTACATCTCTGCATAACACTGTGTCATTTTTAATATTAAAGAAAACAAGAAATATAGATCAACTTACAATAAAGTATAAGTTTATTGATACTGTTTTGTTTGTAACAGAAGACTTAAAATGCATCAATTTGCCTGAATTGAAAAAAAAAGTCACATCCAAACTGTAAAAATACACTCGATACATTTTTTGAACATCTGATCCTGAAAATACAACTAAAATCAATAAATAATAATACATTTAAATTGATCAGCAACACTAACTCATGAGGACAATATGCCAAACAATTTGACCGAAAAAACAGAAAATAATAGAACAAAAACGACAGTGTCTTTGGACAGAAGGACTGTTTTTGTTTTTGCTGCAGGCAGTATCAGCTCCTTGGTAAGCCACCGTATATGATGCTAACAGTGCTCGCTAGTTTACTGATATAACACTGACAAAGCAGGACGATTGTTGGCAATATTCGGCATATTTTTACTGAAAAAAAAAATCGAGCCCCCTATCAATATCAGTGTTTCCCGTAGGATTTTTTGAAGCTGTGGTGGTGGGCTGCATCAGAGTCAGACACCCTCACCGTGTTGTGCCACGGCAATTTTTTTTTTTTTTGTTTTTGTTTTTTTTTCCCCAATAAAAACCATAACAAAGATATATTTGAAATATTTCATTAGCCAGGCTAATGTCGTAGCTCTCAGCTACGGTACATGTACATACGTAATATACGTCCTGATTACAGCTACGTTACTGTACGTAATAATACTACTTTTTTTCTCGTAGCAATAGTAAGACTTAGTACGACCCAGGGGTTGGCAACCCAAAATGTTGAAAGAGCCATATTTGACAAACTGACACAGTATGTCTGTAGCTGCAAAAAAATAAAAGCCTTGAATAAGCCTTGTAATGAAAGCAACACCAGCTGTATGTATCAATATGAGCTATATTAGCCAACTATCAAACTGACTAAGTTGGCTACATACAGTATACATAAATAGCCTTCATGATTAAATGTTTATTTTCCCTGCAGTGGATCCTATAGAGAATGACGCACCACATGAGTACTCTGTTGTACAATGCCACCTCAAGTTTAACTTCATTACAATATTAATGAATTGAAAGAATGTTTGTGTCATGTTTGTCCTACAGAAACCATATCAAAACAAAAAAATTATTTCCCTCCCTCATCTTTTTCCATTTTCAAAACTCTTTGAAAAAGTTCCAGGGAGCCACTAGGGCAGCGTTAAAGAGCCGCGGGTTGCAGACCCCCGTCGTAGTCCTTTTTCCTTTTATTTGGCCCTAAAACGTACTACATTACCACAACAATAATAGTCCTTCTGTTAAAGGACCTATTTCAAGGAGTAGGAGGGAAATTCTAAGCCGTGTAAAGAGTTTTACTAGTTTCGGTGAGAAGGTGAATAGTTTTTGTTGTTGTTCGTGAACTACATTTCCACACAAACGCACATCGAGGTACCATTAACTTAGCAAGGAGTCCGTGATTGCGTATATCCGTCCACTGAAACAGCCTGATAGCACAGATATATGTATGCATGTCCCTCGTTGTCGAAGTTAGCATGGTGACACTCTGAAATTAGAGCAAGGTTCTATTTTGGGCCCCACCTCTCGACGTAAATTCATTCAAACTTGGCCTTCTGTCCAAGACGGCCGTCCACCGCTCACTTTCGCCGAAAAGTCCGATTCAAACTACTGTAATGCCCCGGATATGGGGAAGAAGAAGAGGAGTCGGTATTGGCTCACCCAATTCATTGTGATAACAATAATAAAGAAAAACAATAACAAAATAACAGCGGCCTGCCGTGATATGCGACGGCTATCTCTTGCTATCTCCCATTCTTCCTACTCGCTTTTCCCTGCGTCACAGCTCCCTAGTCTGATCAACTCTTAAGGGCACCGCGCGTAGTTACTGACATTACAATACACAATGAATAGGTTGCCGCTGAACTCTTCACACTTGGCTGCCGCTAGTTTGAAGCGGCCTTAAAAAAAAGAAAAAAATACGAAAAAAATATAAACATCTCATTTGCGAGGCGTGGCGGCTTTCATTTTGGTGTGGAGGTGCGCCACAATCAAACCCTGAATGTGTTTGGGGTATAATGTCTTTAAGTGACGTTTTAATTGATTTGGCTTGCGTCTGTCTGCTGCAAACATTTTTAGACACAGTAAACCGACTGGTCTTTCTTTGTCTCCCACTGTATTAAAAGTCAAAGCCAAACACTATATACTCTTTGTCATATTTCCTCGTCTTAGCTCTTCATATCTCCAGTACTCTTTGCTGTGTGCTCTTGTTTGGTTCAAATATACTGAGGACACTCTAAAAATGAAAGCGCCACTGCCACCCACTGATATGATGTTTACCGTAATTACAATTTAATCTAGTACAGCAAACATGTATGTTCCCCGAGGTCACATGCTCCACCCTCGGCATTGCGCTGCACCCCCTATTTGAGAAGTACTGTATTTGGCTAACGTTAAATAATTACAGCTTCCAAATGATATGTTTAACAATTGTTATTTTGAACAATTACTTTTTTGTCCTCTCTTGCGTGTTGTTCACAATTGCTAAAATCACAATGTCATCTTCTATATTTCTATCAAATCATCAAAAGCAATCTTGGAAATTAATGTAGATTTAATATATTCCTGCGACCAATGTTTTTTCTTTAAAATTGTCTTCATTTTTAGAATATATATACCATAATTATGATCAAGTCAAGATTTGAATGAGTTGGCCTACCTTGAGACGAACTTGCTCATACAAGGCTATTGGCCTGTTGCTGAAAGTGATGGCATTGCAGAAACTACCCTGCCTTTTGACTATCTTCTGGGCAAGGTCCATGATAATTTGGGAACCCTTAGCATTTGGGTGGAAGAGAAGTGGGCTGACTGGAAGCAGACCACCAACACTGCCACACTGGATAGGCAGGCATCTCTTAGGTTTGTGGTGACAGCGGTGGGATGTAGATGGGAAGGGGCCACCAAGGGAGTCTGAAAGTAAAAGAAAAAACATTCAGATTATATCACAAAATTTACGTTGCACATATTTACAAAAAAACATTTGATCCCACTTTTCATATCAAGAACACCTTGTTTAAACTTGGAACAGCAACGCACCTGATGACCACATCGGTTTTAATTTTCATTAATTCATTTCATTTTCTCCTGTTTATCAGAGATTATCTTGCGGGTGCAACAGGTTCAGCAAGGAAGCCCAAACTTCCCTCTCCCACTCCCCAGCCACTTCATCCAGCTCTTCCAGGGGTATCCCAAGGCGTTCCCAAGCCAACCGCGAGACGGTTTCCCCAGCGTGTTCTGGGTCAGCCCCGCAGTCTCCTCCTAGTGGAACATGCGTAGAACGCCTCACCAAGAAGGTGTCTGGGAGGCATTTTAATCAGATGCCCAAGCCACCTCATCTGGCTCCTCTCGATTCAGTGGAGCAGCAGCTCTACTTCAATCCCCTCCCATACCATTGAGCTTCTCACCCCATCTCTATGCAAATATGAAATTTGTCATATTCTCGGAGTGTTACCATGTAAACTGCCCTTAAGGGAGAGCCTGGACACCCTGCGGAGGAAACTTTCGGCTCGAATCCTTCATCACCACGATCAACTGTTACAAAGCATGTATCACTGCAGACGCTTTACCGATCCACTTATCGATCTCCCAATTTTAACATATTAATGAAGGTCCCCATCCGATTCCGTGATCGGAAATTGGGCCGATCGCGCCATTTTTCAGAGGATAGGAATAGGTGAAAAGGGTTTTTAATTAAAAAATATATACAGTATATATGTTTTTCTGCTTCATGCTCTTACAACCTTTCACTCTCCTCCCACTGCTTTTCTTGGTCACCAGTGTCACTGGCGTTTGGTACTTAAGGTTAACGATGATTAGCAGGTTTGTCGCTTTTATCTGGCGATTGAAGGCTCGGTAGCTCTACGATCGAAAGCACAAATGTGGTAATCATCGTTTAGTCAATCTTTGTGAATTTTACATGAATTATATGAATGTTATGGAGAGTGATGAGTATGGCGTTAAAGGTGATGCAATGACAAATATGGGTATGCCGACATATTGTGCTGGCGCACCTTAAGAAAAAAGTTAGGTGCAACCACTGCAAACACTGCAAAAAGTAAGTGTGGAGCCTTCGCAATATAGTATATCCCAATGTTATTTTTTTCCAATATCGTTCAGGCATAATGTATGTATCTTTTTTTAACCTTTTGAGGACTAAAAAGTAACGAAATAAACAATGCATGGCATACAATGGCATTGTCAAAAGATACAAAAATATATACGTTTTCCGCAACACTCCTGGAAAAAACAGAAGAGGAAGTACTGTAAAAAAGTACAGTACTACAACGTTTGCAACTTTTGTTCAAATAAAAACAAAAATATATTTTTTTTTTCGGCATCGGATCGGGACTTGGTGTCCGTAAATTCTTAAAATCAGTTGAGTTGGACTTGGTTGCAAAAATATGCCATCAGGACATCCTAATAGAGTGGTACCTCAACATACGATCCTTTAGACATCGGACAAAAAATTTGACTCGTCATTTGTTTTGACGTATGACAACATGCTCGAAATACGACGATTTATGACAGCGCAGCAAGTTCACTGTTTTCCTGCAAGACGGACGCACAGCGAATTTTCTTGTGAGAGAAATCAACATGGGCCCCAAGAAGGTTAGGGCAGCTGGTTAAAAAAGGAAAATGGTGACACTTACCATTGAAATTAAGAAAATGAAAGAAACATGAGGGTGGTGTGTGTGAGTGAACTGGCTAGACAACACCCCCAACTGTCTACCTACACACCCACTGTCTCCTCCCTCCAACCACCAGTAAGTTAAGGTGACAATAAATACGCTTTTGTTATTTATTTTTTAATAATTTGTTTTACATGTGTCTTGTTTAAAGCATTTGTTAAATTATACAGAAAACGGCTCACCATATCCACATGCACCCACCGTGTAATTGCTGTTAGCAATTGTACCTGCTGTATTTATTAGGGATTTAGCGTAGGTTTTTGGGTTGTGGATTGAATGAATCGAATTATAATGTATTCTGATTGGAAAATCCCCCTCGACATACGACCATTTTAACTTACAAACCAGGTCCTGGAACGAATTCAATTCTTATGGAGATGTACGACTGCAATAATCAAATTATTTTCTCTGATTAAAATAAAAATACAAATAAAAGTAACTTTGTGTCATTACTATATAACCGTATATGGTACAGTGTATTGATATAAATATAAAATTCAGACAATTTGAAGTGAATGTTTCCCATAAAGATATACAGTATTTGAAAGTCTTGGCGGTATGTGCTGCTTACCATCTAGCCCAGCTCATCAAGGAATTATGGAGCCTCTGGGGATAATGCTTGTTAAGTAGCCTTAATGGCACATTATGCTTTTTTTTTTTTTTTTTTTTTTTAAATTTTATTTCTTTTTTTTTTTTTTTAATACAGTTAAGCTCCAGTCAGGTATTTTAAGGAAACATCATTTTTATTATGGCAAGAAAAAGAAACAGAAAAATAAATATTAACAAGTGCCTCTCATAGTAATTGTAACGGAACAAAGTATGGATACTGGAAAACGAAGGAACTGGTATCTGCAAATAACAAAACGGTTGGAAATTAATAACATTCAATTCAAAGTAAACTATTGACTTAAATTACTGATACATTGACATTACTTAGTATGCAAAGCTTATCATTGGACTTCAACAGATCCTACATAGATAATGTGTGTGTTGAATGTTAAACCGCTGAATGTAGCAGTGACAGATGTTAGATGTAACCCGATGACCATTGCCTGGCACTCTTACGTTTTCTTTTATTGCCAGTTTCTTGTCTTATTTGTATTTATTTTGATAATGACTCTTGCACTATTTCATCCAGCACCGGTATCCACTAAAAGCCTTGACGTGGACTTTTGTCTTAACCACAGCCACAGGAGAGCAATTGAATATGGGGCACATGGTCCAAGGCAAATTGAGCTGAATAGATTACAGAGTTCTAAAGAGGCGCAGCTGCTATGTGTGAATACATGTTCCTTAGCAACCCTTTGTATCTAGAGGTCTTATGCTGCATACTACAGCAATCGGATCCAGTCAAAACATGCCTTTTGTTTTTCAGGACACAAACAATTTGTGTTTATTTTCCTTTCAAAACTTTATTTCTACATCACTATTCGTACATACTGTATTTATGTACCGTATTTTCTGCACTATAGAGCGCGTTGGAGTATACGGTGGACTTTCAATGAATGGCCTATTTTAAAACTTTTCATATATAGGGTGCATCACATTATAAGTCGCAGTTGTAGTATTAGTCGTAATAGTAGTAGTTGGGGTTGCGTTATACACCCACTAGATGGTTCTGCGCTAAAGGGAATGTCATGCCGAGATTAAGCAAAATTCATCCATATATACTGTAAGGCGCATCGGATTATAAGGCGCACCGTCTGCTTTTTAGAAAACTGAAGGCTTTTAGGTGTGGCTTATAGTGCAAAAAATACGGTACTTAAATAGAGAAGGGCAGTAAAAAAATATTGCAGACAAATCATTTAACTATCAGGTACCTCGTGAGGAAAAGCGGCATGGAAAATGGATGGATGGATGGTATTGAACTTTTTCCAGAAATGTTCATATTCTGAATTCATGTAAAGGCTTCTTTGAGGGTTTTGTTTAAGCATTTAATATTGTTTGTGTCATCCATCAAAAAAAGTAGTTACTGGATGAAAATTGCATGAAAATTATCATTTCTGGCATTTAAAAGGGAACCTCAAATCTTTTTTGAAAGCTTGCAAATTGTCAAACTAACTACAGGTCGACCGATATGAAATTTTCAAATGCCCATGCCGATATATAAAAATTCTGGCGATTACCTATATCCAAAATCGCTTCTGTAAACCGATATTTGAAGCCGACATATATTGTATATTTTTTAAAGCACATAGATTATGAAGGGCAACACTTATCTTTATGATTATACACACTCAGAAAGAACCGTACATTATTTAAAAAAAAAAAATCAACCCACCAGGATGTCACGACGAGAGGTAAGCAGATGAGTTTAAGAGGATGCTTGCCAAGCTAAAGCTAATGCGAATGCTACATTAATGCAACGAGTTACATTGAGAGTCTAAAGATCACTCAGTACACACCTTAAAAGGCTAAAGCAACATTGCATATTCTCTCGTGCAAATCTTACAATATTTACGAAACAGGCAAGCCTGAAGCTTCCTGTAGAACCCTGCCTTCCAGCGTCCTTCCTGGGTCCTACCATCAGTCAGCGGTGGCCACAGTTGCCCTCTCAGATATCTGATCAAAATCCTTTTTTATCAGCTTACTCTTTTTGTTTCTCTGCCGATGGACGACGTTGGAAAAAAAAGTCCATACATCGGCCTAATATATCGGCTGGCCGATATATCGGTCGCCCTCTAATAACAAACATCAGGTCAATGGACTTGTAAAGAGTGAAGCTCTCAAGGTCATCTAACAAATGTTGGAACTGGAAAATAAATAAGTGAAATTAAAAATCTATTAAAAATACTTCATAATATGTCTATTTCTAGATGTGCAAGATAAAAAGTATAACGTTAACGATGAGTAATATTAATTCCCTTATCTCTGGCATAGACTTATTTTAATAATAATATTGATGGGACACATTCCCCATACACTGCGCCACACCTTCAAGTAGGGGGCCGTCCCACACTCCACTTCAGTTGATCGAAGTCGGTCGCAGTTATTCTCAAACACATGCAGAGATCCAACGCCGGATTTAGGTTAAAAAAGTATGAAAGCTGTAGCGCATACAAACAGGAAGGATAGTATCAGGAGCGATTTGTTCGAGGATTCAAGGTAATTATTATATTTTTCGTATCATGTATGCATTTTGAAACGTTGTGAAAAAAATCATTGGGAGAAATTAACCGCTACGGCATTGGCATCATAATTCGCAATTTTTACGTAAAATAAATGCTAACTGCCCGTTTTTTTTGCTTTTAACCAAGAATCGAGACTGTTTTAGGTTCATATCTATAAAAAAAAATCAGGGATTTAAACATTTATTCACAATAATTTTCAACGTAAAAAGCTATCTGTGGTGATAAGGCGGCGCCACGGTGGCTTAAAGACTAGCAGCACATTCGACATATTTACGTATAGTAATTGCTAACTGCCTGGTTCTTTGGTCTTTTAACAAATAATCAAGACTGTTTACGTCCATATCTATAAAGAATTCAAGGATTTACGCATTTATTCACAATAATTTTCAACGCAAAAAGCTCTTTGTGTTTCCACTCTGGTCAGCTTTGACGGAGATAGGCCCCGTATTAATCAAACCCCATGCCCCGTCAATATACTATGAAGTCTATGTCTCTGGCATCGCACATGATGATGTAACTTCCTGTTTCGTTGACAGTATGGAAAACAGCTGATGTAAATGCACAATAATAACTTGATACGCACAGTCGATCCTTGTGTAATACACACTATGTTGCAGAAGTAGGGCTCATAATTCCATAACCAATACTGTAAATGTAGTTATGGTGAACCCTCCCACTGTACCGAGTCAGTTCATGTCTTTTCCGGTCCTATTCCCACTCAGTTAACACCAGATGGGCAAAACATATGGACATGCATATATAAAAATATTTTGACTGGTTAATGCAAAACTACATACATTAAAATTTAGGACTTTTTGGAGAGAAAAAAATTAACCGTATTGACCATTGCAGGCCAGTATGCATTGGCGCCATTTTAGGCTCCAGGTCAAGCCTAATGAGGACTGTCATTTATTGAATCTGGGTGGGTGGATGTTCATCCATTCATCATCCACGGATGGATATTGAGCTGGCACATTTGTGTTACAATATATATGTGCTTTTGTGCGCTGCTTTTTGATCAACTACTTCAGAGTAACTTAAATAATTCACACCATAATGATAGGAAAGGGAAAGGTGAGTTAGTGGAGGTGAAGCATGCCCAATGTTACCAAGAGCTGTGCTATAGGTCTCCTGCTGTTCCTGGATTCTCACTTGGATTACACAAAAATAATCAATAAGTAATACATTCTCTGTGCTACACAATAAATCACAATGTAACCCAATGATGCTTTCTGTTGCACTACAGAATAGCTGGTAGGTGGGGAGGCATAATAACATGAAGCCATTTTCTGGTTGGGGTTAATTACTTGTATGTGGGTGCTGCCATAAATTTATACAAAGGTTTTCAACGAGCCTGTGCTATGTTTGAATGTGAATTGATGTATATACTGTACTTGTTGCCTGTGGTGTGATATTTTCCTTACATATTGATAAAATGCACATGTTGCTTATGAACATGCTGGCCAAAGGCAGATGCCACATTAAGACAGTGACACATGCTCTACACAGTGCCATCTGACTTTGAGACATATGTTTTTGTCACACCCCAGGCAACTGCATGCATGCTAAGTTCCGTATTCCTTGCTCTTGCTCACATGCTGTACATGCATAGAAACTGAGGGTGGAAAAGGAATTTAACAATATCCTAGGCATATCCCATTACCTTGTGTTTGTTTGTTTGCTTGCTTATTTGACCTAGGTAAAGGGCATATTCAAATTTGTCGATTTTTAATGGAAATAACAGACTCAGTAACTGGTCCATTTTTTTAAATCGAAAGAAGTGCAGCTCCTACACACTGGCAGATACAATTACAATATGTAACTGATTCAGGTTACGTTCACACCACAGGTCAGTTCTTTTTTCTTTATCCATATTCGACACATATTTGATGTTCATGAAGTATGAACATTCCATTTCTGAACTTTTCAAATCCGACCAGGATTATATATATTTATATATAAAATATTGTAATATAGTATTGCAATTACAGCTCTTAAATGTGTTACTTTGAGATATCTGGGTCTAAAAAATAAAATTCAAAACATTTTTTCACAAATTGGAACATAAGTATAATGTTAGGTTAAAATAAATAAAACAAATAATAATAACTGAAATATTATTTTCTAGCCCATGTGTATGACACGTATCATGTGTACATTATATACACACTCTGATTCTCAACACAGACAGTTGTCAGAGAGAAAAAAAAAAAGTTTTACCACCGCTACACACACTAAACACGATGGCGATAACTCTCATAGCTGGTGGGAAACGTTCATGACAGTGTTTACTAACCATTAATTTATGTATAAATGCAAAATCATATTGGAGGTATTGCCTCCTCGGCAGCCACTCGGCAAACATTTTTTACATGTCAGTTGGCCCTGCTGCTCTAAGCCGCAGCCCTCTGTAACCTTTCTGTAGCCGAAGTATTCCCATACCAGCGATTTTGTTTTCTTCGATGGGCGAAAAAGTTCAGTCACTTGGCTAGATATGTCATGTTGGTTTAGCCTTTAAAGGGCTGTGCTGGGTGATCATCACACACTAAACTAACTTTTAGCGTTGGCATAGCTTTCGCGCTAGCATTAGCATTTAGCGCGGTGGCTCCGTGTTTTCTTAAACATTTGGAAAACATTTTATATACAGTTCGTGGCATCCAGGTGAGTTTAATTAATTGCAAATAATGTGCTGTTTTCCTGCTGAGTGTGTCTTATCATCATGAAAATGGTGATGTCCTGGTAGACGCTACAAGTTATGTGCTAGTCTGTCACGTTCATTCGAAATTGTTGGAAACATTTTATTTATTTATTCATGGACTAAAACTTTTGAAGTTTATAGACAAAAACACTTTGAGAATTGTCGACTAAAACTAGATGAAATTTGAGTTTCGGTTGACTAAAACTAGACGAGACACATTTTAAATTGACTAAACTATGACTAAGACTAATAAGCATTTTCGTTCAAAAGACTAAGAGTAAGACGTAAATTAAAATGGCTGCCAAAAACAACACTGATACAAGCCTATTCGCTATTCCTGGTCTGGGTCTGTTTGTATCCATATTTATTGGGTCGCCGTTTCATAACAATGTTCTTCTTTGTTTGTACATGCGCTCTTAGTGCCCAAATACACCAGATGCATGATCGTTCCGGTTCCAGTCCGGCTCAATGTTGACTGTGTGCCACGCAGTAAGTCAAAAACAGGCATATCATACCGGCTGCGCACGGCTGCGGTCCGCCAACTCCGTTACCTCGTGAGCGCTCGCGTGATCGTCTTGAATAGACCACCAGGTCGAAACTTGTGTCTATTCTCTTTCGTACTTTTCCCCCTCGACTCTGTATACAAACCGACATTGTGTGTGCGCCGGGCACGACAATTTCTGCAGTGGGACCACTTCCAGATACGCTGCTTTCTTTTTTTCGCTCAAAGTTGTCAGCACGACGTGTGTTTGATATCATTGCCAGAAAAACACACATAATAGGACACCTTGCAGCTTCGCTTTTAATGCTGTCCTTATAATAACGATCTGCTGCATCGTATATCACTTTGTGACTTTCCACCTCATGATGAAACGTTCTTCGTCCATGTTCGCTGGTGTTTAAACCGTGAATAAGCAACTGGGCTGTTACGTCCAGGCCCAGCTCCGCCCATTTTGTCGGATGCGTGTCCGGCAAAAATAGAAAATAGCCTATGCCATCCGGCGGGATGCGGCACGACGGAGATGGTCCGCAGTCAATCCGGAGCACTGACGCGGCCGGTATACGTTGAACAATAGGATATAATGGGAACGGATCGGCTCCGGCGCTATTTTTTACCGGAGTCGGACCGGAACCGCAACGATCATGCATCTGGTGTATTTGGGCCCTTAGTCGCTTGCAGAAGTACTACCTGCTCTACACTTCCTGTGCCAAAATAAAAGCATTCATCACAGAACGAAAGTCAACATTATAATTAAATACACATTTTGCCAAAGGGTAGAACAGTCATATGAATAAAATAAAGCAAAAAATAAGATGTTGTGAGGTACAATAAGGTAATGTTTGTGTCACAAAATAAAAAATGACTAGAGACAAAATGGCGGACAAGACTCCGACGTCGTAAAGTCGAAATCACGTATGTCGGGTGCATCGTAACCCAGGGACTACCTGTATTGTCATATTCCTGATGAATGCAATAAATTGATGCATAACTAATTTTGAAAACTCAAGCAAAATTGCTTATGTAATTATTGGAAATGCAAAAAAATCACTTCAATCTAAAGTGAAGACAATTTTTTAGCAAGAAACCAGCTAATAGAGGAAGAAAATCTACTTTAGCGTGTCATATGAAATGTGACCAACGGATCTGGCCCTCATGTTGTGAGTTAGCTTGATACCTGTGTTACTGCTGAACACAAATATTATAGCCAAATCAAAAGGAACCAGCATTCATTCATTTCAAACACAGGACTCAAGTTACATTCTGCTAGACAAAAACCTCAAAACTGTGTTTACACTATAATCAAGTAGCTAGGCACTCACACAAGACACAGCATTTTACTCAGGTGCTTGACCTTGATCCCGGTGAGGAGCTATATCTTCTCCGTCTTAGCATGTCCTTTCACTAATTGGATTATGTTGAGGCTTTAATTAGAATAACCAGGTGGTGTAAACGTATACAACCTGAGACTTTATCACAGCTCATTAGAATAGAGATGTTTTTGTCACAATAATTATTTAGGAACTTGGAACATTGTTAGAATATTGGTGATGACCCATATCTTCTATTAATAGCTTTATGGTGAAGAATTAAAGAGGAGATGAGGAATAGGAAGTTCTATATTTATTGCAAAACCAATTATGAACACTCCTGATTTTTGACATGGCATTTTGGCCTACATAGAGTTCTACATTGACATTTAAATCACTAATACATTTTTTGGGGGGGGAGTGATCCCTAAAATAGACATTCTGTCACACGCAACTTGAGAAACTATTCATTTTTGAAAATAAAAAACAAAAAAAACTACTGCTTCTACGCCCACCTAGTGTTTTGCATTTGGTTCAATCTTCACAGGAAAGGTAGCCCTGGATAACGTCATTCTGTACAACAAATCAATACATTGACGTCTCTAAGCACAACAGCTCTTTCATTATTAATGAAGAGAAACCACAACCCATCACAAGGCATGGGGAAACACCACAACTTCCCCGTTTCCCTACAAGGTAAACAGTTTATGGTAAAAAATCCCCTCCAATGTAGTCATTCATGACAGTCATGAATCGGGAGCCCCATTTTAGCATTATGATCGCAATAGTATCTACCTGCCAACACCCTTGTAATACTGTTTTGTATAATAACACGTTATCATAACGGACATGAAACACCGAATTCTTACCGTACAAAGCATTTCGCGTTATCTGCCCACCCATTTCTGTTGCCTCCGAGCAGCTTATCGCCACCGTTTATTATTACACTGATGCTCTCGTCGCAAGGCCGGGCGCTCGTGACATGATTCCATCAAAAGGTAGCCAGCCGATCGCCTCCCTCTCTTGAACAGATGCAAAGACTGTGAAGAGAGAGCGACCCACACCTCCTTTCTGTGAGCGAACAGCGAAGCCTTACGTCAGTGACGACAACATCCCTCATTCAACGAGATCTTTCTCCGCCTAGAATCGCACTCTGTCACGCGTATTTACATAAAAGGTGGAGACTCCAGCTTTTAACACTGTCATGGCCGCATCCGTCACGCCTGTACTACCACACGTGTAGTGAGAAGACGTGGTCGTCATGACGAGCAAAGTGTCAGTACTTTGCGTTCCTAATGCTCTGTTTTTCATTGGGCTTTATAACGTGTATTGCTGATTTGGGTATAGACATTAGAATCTGTGTGTGAGTTAGTGAATCAATTTTCAAATTAATGCTTGAATTATGATTAAAAGGATAGGCGGAATTTGACTTTTGGGGCGCGGGGGGGGGGGGGGGGGGGGTGCTAACATGTTGATGACCCGAAAACGCAGTGTCAGCAGTAAAATTAACTTACAAGAAAATTTTTTAAATAATAAGTTGACAATGAGTGTTTGTTTCCCATCATTCTTGAGGGGAATTCTAAATCAGACTGCTTAGGCAATACTTTTCGCCAAAATCGTCATCCATTGAATTTGGTACGCCCTCCGGTGTCGTGCCAATGTAGTTACCCCAGTCAAAAATTGTATCCCCTGGGTGGAGCCATATGGAGGTAGATTTGTGTCTTTATTATTCAATCAAAAAAAAGAAGTTGCTTGAATAAAAATGTATATTTTCAACCAAAAAAAGTCGCTTATATATATATATATATATATATATCAGGGGTCGCCTTAACCGAATATTTTCCGTCGTTGACCGTTTTTTTAAAACGGTGACGGAAAAAACTGAAGTCCATCGTCATTTTGACAGGTTGCAATTCACACCCCAGACCACAGGGTGGCGAGTGAGCATATTAATTAGCTATTGTCTCTCTTGATGCATGACGTCCTTGGCCTTACTCTGAAAAATGTCACGGCAACTGAGTGTCCGAAGTTTCTTCAAAAAGCCCCAAAACGACGATGGTGTTGATAAAAGAGGTGAAAAAAGAGGGACTGCACAAGCGGGCACGCAATTCAAGTCCAGGCGCACCAGGAGGAAAGTGTGAGACTGCGTTCAGGCCACAGCAGGTGAACTGTTAATTTCATTGTTCCATATGTAGCCTAGCTACTAGGGCCACAGTCAGCTGTTTTTGCCAGTGCGGAGAGAAAGTTACATATTCATCTGATTGATGTGTGATGGCATGGTGTGGATTCTCTGTTGAGCTTGTTCGGACAGAATATTAATTTAAAATGAATGAAAACTAAATACTATTGAATATGTTGAAGCGGTATGCAATGTTAAGAGTCTTAGCTCGAATTGCTGTGTCCAGCCGCTGTAGCTCTGCTGCTCTCTGTGAACTCCCTATTCAAGCCGGAACGCGCGCGGCTCATAAGTGTCTGTCACGTGACTGTGTCGTAGCCGGTAACGCGCTCGGCCAAATGGACACACAAGTACGGAAGGTGAATTATGCCAAACAAAGGGTCACCACAATGTCATTATCATCATTTTAAAAATGTTTCGGTACGTAGTAGTCGTTTCGGAACGAACGCGTACCGAACGAGTTTCTGACGTAATATAACCCTTACTTTTCGAAGCTGTGAGTCGATCGGGTTACAGTTTCTTTGTGTGGATTATATTTACTCCGTCTTCTCTACTATAATGAGGATCAAAACGGTAGGACAGTATAAAGAAATGTCAACGGCGCGACAATGTGGCCGCCGCAAGAATGCAGTGAAACGCGGGCGTTAAAGTCAATCAGCCAATGCACACCAGTCGCCGTGCAGTGCGGCCGCGTGTTAGATGCGTCCCAGAAGCGGCTCAACGCGACGCACGCGAAAAGAACGGCAGAGTTTATTAGTTGACGCGAGACGCGGCCCTCCTGCGTTAATACTTCTGGCTAGGATCGGGCTGGAAGTCACTCGTGTAATAATACGGTGGATCCGGTCGATTTTCAAACTAATATGCAATCGTAACCTACTTTTTGAGTCCATCAGATCTGTTGAGTGGTAGATCGGGGCACAGTTGACCTGTCTTTGTTGATTTACTGCTGTCTTCTCTGCTTTAATAATAACCAACACGGCCCCGTGTTCGATACAAAACCCTCCTACCACAACAAGACAAGTAGGAACTAATATTCACATAGGAAATAAAGTTATACAATATAAAATATACAATATAAATGAATACTACATCACATTTGTAAAATATAAACACATAATAAAATAGCCCATTTAAATAAAATAAATTGAAATGAGCTAAAACACCTGTAATTAAATAATAAGAATAATACACACATCCTGCTTACACAATTTAATTTATTAATTTCTGTGTGGCTCTTTAACTTGAGAAAATCCACCAATAAAGCTTTTGAAAACTGTTCAAAAGGGAAAAAAATGATTCATTGAGGCATTTCATTTGTGAAATACATGTTAAAATCTTTGTTATTGGGACTGCTTTTCTCTTTAGCACAGGACTTCTTTTTTCGTCTTTCTTTCAGAAACAAAGCTGAGCAATACGCGGGGTCTGAAAGCCAAATTGTTGTTGAATTATTATCTTTAAATACCTGCTACTTTTTGAGCAGAATTCTAGCTTTGTATAGGCTAATGTTCCTATTGTTGAAAGCACAAAAGTGTGTAGTAAACAACTAGCACATTTATATTTTGCATTGTTTTCTTACAGTACCGAAAATGAACCGAACCGTGAACTCAAAACCGAGGCACGTACCGGTACGTGGTAGTCGTTTCATAAGAAAAAAAAAAAATTCATTGAGGCATTTCATTTGTAAAATACATGTTAAAATCTTTGTCACTGGGATTGCTTTTCTCTTTAGCACAGGAGTTCTTTCATTCAGAAAGAAAGCTGACCAATACGCGGGGTCTGAAAGGCAAATTGTTGTTGGATTATCTTTAAATACCCGCTACTTTTTGAGCAGAATTCTAGCTTTGTATAGGCTAATGTTCCTATTGTTGAAAGCACAAAAGTGTGTAATAAACAACTAGCACATTTATATTTTGCATTTTGTTTTTTTACTGTACCGAAAATGAACCGAACCGTGACCTCAAAACCGAGGTATGTACCGAAGCAAGATTTTTGTGTACCGTTACTCCCCTAATGGCCCTCCCTTAAAATCTGCTTATGAATAAAAGAAGGGGAAAAAAATTACATTCTCATACCTGTCAATCCGAGGCCGTTGACAATCTTACAAATAGTGACGTATGCCCTTACAAATTGGTGACTGATCTTACAACGTTGTATATAGCAAGGGCGTAGGTTTGGTCTCAATATTGGTAGGGACAATATAACAGCATAACATTAATAAGACCAAACATATTGGGTGAACGGGGGTCAGGGCTACATTTCTAACCAATATGAACCTAATTATTTAATAGGCTAAATGATTAACGCAAAGTAAATCTGTATTGACATGTACCAACTTTCACACTTCAAATTCATAACATCTTGATGTGATATTTTTTGTTACATCTAGTCAAATAATTTTTCCATCTTGTTTTGAGTGTTAGTCTAGTTAACAAATTAATGCGTCAGATTCTTCCACTTTAAGTAAATGTTACTATTTGTTCATGTTGAGCCCATATATCTAAAAGTTTTTCACCTAAATCAAGAAAACATTGCTTTGAAATAATGTTTTGAACAATATTCTTGAATTAAGAACATTTCTGACAAACAAGTTTTTCTTTTAAGATTAAATATACAAATATTTTGCTTGAATTAAGTCTGTTAAGCTTATTTTCAGCTGGCTCTTTTTTCAAGAAATCTGACGAAGCACTGTAGCAGTAGCAAAATTAGTGGTGTGTTCCCCTGATTCCACATCATTGACGTCTTTTTACATTACTTACAGTGGCTGCTGCTGGTGGGGGAAAAAAATCCCTCGTCTTCGAAGCGGGCGGGGGAGGCGACATGTATTTCTGTCGGGCTGTGAAGGCATATGTGTGTGTGGTGGGGGGGTCAAGTCATCAGCCAATCAAACGTGTGTTTCAGTGAAAAAAATGGACTGGCACATTCAGCGAGTGAAAAGGGGTCAATGTAAGTCTGAATATAATGAAAGTACTTTAATTCATTTAATAATGGTAGGATCAATTCTATCCTTACAACATATAGGAAGTAGGGCTGTCAAACGATTAAAATTTTTAATCGAGTTAATTACAGCTTAAAAATTAATTAATCGTAATTAATCGCAATTAATCGCAATTCAAACCATCTATAAAATATGCCATATTTTTCTGTAAATTATATATATATTCTGTAAAATAAATTGTTGGAATGGAAAGATAAGACACAAGATGGATATATATATTCAACATACGGTGCATAAGGACTGTAGTGGGCATTTCACTCTACTGTCATTTAAATCTGTCTATGCTGTCCTCACTCCGAAGCGTCTACTTTTTCCAAAGATAGACAGCTAGTGAACGACGCCTTAATAATTAGACTTATTCCTTTTTCATCTGATTTATTAATAAAATGGCCTCAAACCATTGTCCTCTTTAGACCGTCGTAAAACTACAAAATAAAAGTACACAAGCATTGCATTAGCAACAACGTTAGCTTAGCACGCTATACAGGTTCACTAAACATAAACAAAAAGCGTCTCATACAAAAAATATAACATTTCGCTTACTAACATAATATGTACATTCTTTACAACAACCATACTTACGGACAAATTTTGTCCAAGGATCATATAAGCACAACATTATCAGCCCGAGACGTCGTGCAGCCATAATGAACTGGCAAGAAAACAATAAACCATGTCGCAAAGCGACCACAAGAGTTCACTGTTGGACAGCACAAAAAGCCTTGCTGTAAAACTTACCAAAAGGCAGAATACTTTCTGAGCGGGACATGTGTGTTAATTGCGTCAAATATTTTAACGTGATTAATTTAAAAAATTAATTACCGCGCGTTAACGCGATAATTTTGACAGCCCTAATAGGAAGACAATCTAAATGACCTATATAACAAAAATCATTATATAACGCAAATAAGTTTGCTTAAAAGTTGGTGGGGATAATTTAAGCATCCTGAAAAACTGGTAGTGTTATGTCCCTACCGTTCCTATGCAAATCTACACCCTTGGTATATAGCGTCCAATATGAAACAAAAGTAAAACTGGTTGGTTCCAAAAAGCTCAATCTTGGTCTCATCTGACCAAAGCACACGGTCCCAGTTGAAGCCTGGGCAACATATTTTGATTTAAAATGTCCTGGTATTTCAAAGCATTCATGACGCCATGCACCCTAGAGTATTTGTTGCCAAACACTCTAAGTGGGTCTGGATTGCCACGAAACATAAGCATGCTGAAAAGCACCTCATACCCACTGTGAAGTATGGGGGTGGGTCAGTGATGCTGTGGGGCTGTTTCGCTTCCAAAGGCCCTGGGAACCTTGTTAGGGTGCATGGCATCATGAATGCTTTGAAATACTACGACATTTTAAATCAAAATCTGTTGCCCTCTGCCCGAAAGCTGAAGATGGGTCATCACTGGGTCTTTCAGCAAGACAATGACCCTAAACATATGGCCAAATCTACACAGAAATGGTTCACCAGACACATAATCAAGCTCCTCCCATGGCCATCTCAGTCCCCAGACCTTGTTTTGTTGGCAAAAGGGGGTTGTACAAAGTATTAACACCAGGGGTGCTAATAATTGTAACACACATTAATTGATTTCAAATAATTATTTCTTTATTTATGTCGGATTTTCCCCCCACTGAATAAATGCACTTCTATTGAAGGTTGGATGTTTCTCTTTTTTTCCATTAAGGTCCCGTATTATTTGAATTTAAAAAACTATATATATATTAGAAGCCAAAAAACACATCTTAACCAGGGGTGCCAATAATTATGGAGGGCACTGTATAACTTCTGAGTTGTACATATTATCAGATTTCTTCATTATATTTTTGTTAAATCAAAGTAGTACGAACAAAAATCTGCTTTTACTTTGGACAATACACATTTTTGCCAAATTTTGGACATCTTATTGTCTTAACTAGCTTCTTAATAAGGCTGCAACAATGAATTAAATCGATTAAAATCGATTAATAAATTAGTTGCTAACGAATTTGATGATTGATACAGTTGTAGAGTTCAGTTACAGTGTACAGTTAAGTCAGGAAGCTGTAATATTATTTTTGAAGGAAATATTCATCCATTTTGTCTTCACTGTTACGTACAACACACCTAAAACAACTTCAAGGTAAATGGTCAAGGTAATTGAAAAACGTGACATTTGTCCGATTCATCGATCAATCGTTTAATCATTTAATTAATCGTCCAACTAACATATTATGAAAATAATTGTTAGTTACAGCCTTAACAGTAATTAATTGAAGGGGGGGGGTGATTATTTATATAATTATAATGAAAAAAATAAAACAATGAAAAATCCAAAAGCAATAAGAAATATTCTTGTCAATAAAATACAATAAAAACATCTTTAAAAATATTGTACCGTATTTTCCGCACTTTAAGGCGCATCAGAGGATAAGGCACACCTTGAATGAATGGCCTATTTTAAAACATTTTCATATATAGGGCATACCACATTATAAGGCGTAGTAGGAGTAGTAGTAGGGGTTGTGTTATGCATACCAGTAAATGGAGCTGCGAGTAAGGGAATTTCATGACATGATTAACCCAATATTGATCCATGTATAAAGCGCATTGGATTGTAACACGCACTGTCGACTTTACAAAATATTGAAGGCTTTTAGGTGCGCCTTATAGTGCGGAAAATACGGTAATTAAAAAAACCCAACCCTGTTTGGATGTAATGTATTAGCCATGTTTTTTTTCTCTCTCTTTCAGATAAGGCCTTTGCAATGATTTTAATTTCCATGTTAATTAGCGACAGTGGCTTGTAACTAGCTGGCTGGATGTGATCTTTTCCTGGTGTTGGGAGTAATTATATTTCACTAGTGTTTATATGTCAATTATATACTGCCACAATTACAGCCCAAAATTGTTTGATCCATCTGGTCCAAAAGCCCCACCTTAACGCATTCCATCGTTTTTTAGGAGGACTAATGAGGCATCTAGAAAATATCCATTTGCCAAAGTTAATTTTGAGGAGCTTTAGTATAATGATTAACATTGTTTCATTACGTTGATTTGGTAGGAATTCACCTGATTTATTATTGTTCTCAAAATTTGAGTATCTTAGTTGCAGCAGCAAAAACTAAAATAAAATGCCATTTTCTTTTTATAGCATTTTGCCAATATGTTTTTTTGTGTTGAATTGGTTCCTAAATAGGTCAGTAAAGTTTTATGAATAGCCTATCCTTCACATCTTTGTTTAATGTTCTCAATGCAAATAATATCATTTAGTTGTCAGAGGCCAGTTTTGTTCCATAAACTAGTAAGGCAAACACTGTACTCATTTTAAATACATTTTTGTTTCCCAGGGAGCATCTAATATGGAACCAGAGTGTTAACAGGATATGCTAAGGCTTCTTGTTTATCCTGATTGTGTTTTTATCACTCCACCATTTGCCGAACTACTGGAGCTAGCTCACTTCCTTGCACCGGTCTTGCACCTCTCATTCATAAAAATCCTTTTGGCATGTAGATACTTACAGCTGTCATTCAAAAAATATCATTTGACAGTTTTACATTCATTAATCTTCCCCTCTTTCCGGCGATCTTGCACGTGTCATTTGTAAAATATATTTTTTGACACTAGTCCTTACTCAATTCCAGCTCTGACACCTGCCATTCATTAAATATCCTTTTGACATGTACTTAATTCCAGCTGTAGTTCATTAAGTATCCTTTGACATTTTTATAGACACTAAACCCCCCAACTTCCTTCAACCAGTTCCTACCCAAATGTTTGACATCCATTGCTGACCTGTTGAAAAAGGTCAAGATTTAAGTCATAAATCTATCTGACATTCTTCAGTGAAGAAAAGCTAATTTTATATCTCTCTGACATGCTCTATATATGTATGTGTATACATATATATATATATATATATATATATATATATGTATAAATAATATAATATAAAGACACGGCCATGTTTTGTTGAAGAAACGTATGCGACGATCCGTTGCCGACCATTACGGTACGTGATGTCACCATTTTGTTTCGGTCGTGGCGAGTTAGGGAAGGAGTCGGAGGTGGATTATCAAAAACGGAGCTAATCCGCGTTGCTTTGTTGACGTTTAGGCCACAACAAAATACGGTAGCAATGTCTGTCTCACATGCAACCCGCGGAATATAACTATCTTTCCGAATGTTCCCTCAACAAAATACCTCCCCCCGGGAACTATACAACGTGCCAACATAAGTTCCACCGGTGAATTCTGTTATTCTGTTTATTGCAGCTCCGCAACTCGAACCGTTAAAAATGTAACACAACACAGACTTTCTGTGTCCGTCAACTATACAGCATCTGTCCCTCTGGAAACTCAAACCCAAATAACAATAGTTCCTCTTGTTAGTCTACAGCACAGGTGTCAATCCGATTCCAGAAAGGGCCTAGTGGGTGCTGGATTTTGTTCCAACCGATAACGCGCAGAGAGTTTAACCAATGCACTTTCTGCTGAAACAAGCAGCACCTGACAAAGTTTAACTGATTACACATGTAAAAGATCTAATTGGTGAAAAGATGTCCTCTTCATTGGTTGGAAAGCAAACCTGCACCCACTAGGCCCTTTCTGGAATCGGTTTGACACCTCTGGTCTACAGCGATGCGCGCTTTCGCTTTTCCGACTTCTAGCCTCACTTTTATTTTACCTTATCTATCCATGGAAGAAACATTTATTCATCATGATGAAACTAGCAAGTTATACGGCAGGCTTTAAAAGAAAAGCCACATCTGTTTTGTTTTCTCCTGGATTCTGGTAAGTTGGAGAAGTTGTCAAATCATATTATTACGTACATATTGTCAGTTTACGGTAATGTTTTGAACTACCAATGTGCTATGCTTGTGCTGTGTTTCACCAGTCAGTAAAATGACATTTCACGAGCTGTGTTTTCTTGTATTTTCCTATTCATTGGTGCTAAAATTAGGGTGCGCGTTATAAACGGGTACAATAATTTTCCCTAGATTTTACAAGTAAATTCGGGGTGCGCGTTATACACGGGTGCGCCTTATATTCGGGAAATTACGGTAGCATAGATTACAATAAAGTGTTACTTTATTAACATTGTTTTGTTTGGAACAGAAAAGACTTAAAGCGGATCAATTTGCCTGAATTAAAAGAAAAAAGGTACATCCAAACTGTAAAAACACACTCAAGGTACATGTTTTGACCATTTGATACTGAATTTTTTTTTTTTAATAAAATCAATTAAATTAAATTGATTAGCAACATTAACTCATGAGCACAATATGCCAAACAATTTGACTGAAAAAAAAAAAAAAAATAGAACAAAAATGATAGTGTCATTGGATAGAGGGAAAGTTTTAATTTTTGCTGCAGGCAGTATCAGCTTTTTTGCTATGATGTGGGGTTATATGGCACTGAGCAACTTTGTATATACCTTATATGATGCTAACAGTGCTCGCTGGTTTACTTATGTAACACTGACAAAGCGTAACGAGTTTTGGTAATATTCGGCACGTTTTGGTTGAAAAAAAAAAATCAAGCGGCTTATCAATGTGATTGGGGTCTAATGTCTTTAAATGATGTCATAATTGATTAGGCCTCCTGCTGTCCACTACAAACTATTTTCGACACAGTAAACGGACTGGTCTTTCCTCATCTTCCACTGTATTAAAAGTCAAAGTCAAACGCTACATACGCTTTGTCAAACTTCCTCGTCTTAGCTGTTTATATCTTGCCTGGCTCTGCCAGACTATTCTCCCTGTATTTTTCAAACACTGAGAGAAATAGTCTGGGAACCATCCCATTAACGGCCTTTTCGAGCAGGTACAAAATCAATCGACAAATCAGATTCATTTATTTGCGTGACATGTTCTTCACGAGCAACGTCACTCTTGCGCGTCGAAACTCGTCTCCACAACACAGATGGTCAACGGGATAACCGAGAACATGTTCCAATCCGCGGTCAATTCTGTTTTAAATTACCAAAAACACATCGACACGAGTCATTGACAATAGTGTGTCTCGCGCTAGCCATGTTGAATAAACTCCGCTCTCTTCGTATGTTTACTTCCGCGTGCAAGTCCCTCGTGCTTCCGTCGTCAGTCAATAACGTCACGTCTGCCCGTCGCTGATTGGTCCACTCCGCTGTCTGTTTGCTGTGGCTTGCTCCGCCCTGGAAATTGTATCCGTGGGAATGGTGGCCAGACTCAATAGCTGGAACAGCGTTGAGTCTGGTGTACCAGGCAAGTTTATATCTCCAGTGCTCTTTGCCGTGTGCTCTTGTTTGGTTCAAAATACTGTCAAAATACTTGCCCACCCACTGAGTGGATGTGCAATTAAACTTTATGCTACAATGGCAAAAAAGTATGTTCCCTGAGGTCACATGCACCACCCCTGGCATCGCTCAGGGGGGCGCACCCCACGATTTGAGAAGTACTGCCTTAGCAAAACATCCTGTACTGTATGTACAGTCCTTCATGCCATGTGGTATTAAAAAAAAACTAAACATTTCTAAAATTCCTGCTACATTCATTTCAAATGCAATGAACCGTGAACTACACAGCATTTTCTATTAAGTTATGTAACACAATTCTATACACAATATCTGAGGGATGAGTTGGGATGTCTGCAGGCTAAAGGGAGCCCTTTGGTAGAAAGGTTAAGACAAAGAAACTGGTGGTGACTTTTCTAAAGGGGAAGCAAAAGGTACTGTAAAAAGGAAGGATGTTCAAGTGACCACGTGCTGTACACCAACATTAAGCCTGACCACAGCAGGAAGCATACTTTACTTCAGGCCTTTCCTCCTCAATGCATCTGCAAGGCTATGTAGTAAACAGAGGCCAATGTTTTTCTTAAGATTGTCTGCCCGGTGTCATTACATAAAAAAAAAAAAAGGAAGCAAAAGCAAAAAAATACAGGTTCCTTACATCATATTATTTTGAGGTTATTTTACATGAAAGTCTGACTAAACGCAAACTTAAAACTGTCTCATGAACTTTTTTTTCATTCTGTGTGATGTGACAAATTATGCATGTGCATCCATGACTTGGAATGTTTATATATACAGATACAGGTAGTCCCATGGTTACGACGTACCCGACTTGTGATCTCGACTTTACGAGGCTGGAGTTTCGTCCGCCATTTTGTCTTCAGTCGTTTTTTTTTGTTTCGTTTTTTTTTTTTTTTTGCCACGTAAACAGTACCTTATTGTACCTAACAGTATCTTATTTTTTACTTTTATTTTATTGATATGACCTCTTCTGCCTTTTGGCGAAATGTGTATTTGATTATAATGTTGACTTTTGTTTTATGATACATGCTTCCATTTTGGCGCCGGAAGCGTAGAGCAGGAAGTACTTGCGCACGTGAGTAAGAGCGCATGTACACATGAAGAAAAACATATTGACACACATGAAGAAGAGTGCCCGCGCACACATGAGGAAGTGCGCGTTTGCCCCCACGAAGAAGTGCAAAAATAGACAACACATCCTTCTTTGTAGGGATCGACTGAGGTAACAGTTAAAGTCAGGTAGCACTCACCAGCTGGCAACCTTGGTAATTTTCTTTTTGGGGGGGGGGGGTTTAACCCTAAACTATTATTACCAGTGAACATACACTACAACATAAGTTGTATTTTTCTATTGGCTAAAATCAAAATAAAAAAAGCAAATAGTTCAATAACTGAAAAAGCATCTCTTGAATTAGTGAAAAAATAGATACTCACTTTCAATGACTTGAGCCTAGGGCTAGAGCAAAATAAATATTTCCTGATTTGAAGATATAAAGTAAATGCTCTTCAAAAAGTGTTAGTATTCCTGCATTTGATAGTCCCCACTCTGTACATTTGCCATAAATTTACTCGTCGTGAGTTTGTCTTCTTTTTACCATAATGTCGGTTGTCGGTTTAAGTGCATAACCTCTACCGCCTCCTTAAGTGAAAGAGGACTAACTGCGACATGTATTTCTTATTTTTTAACGCCAACGTATTCGCCGTCTGACAGCGTGCTGTAACGGTCACCTCTGTTTTGCTTACGACATCCACCACACGGTAGCGCATCTTTATTCATGTTCGTTTTCTTCTGTTGATACTCACTTTTTCTTCTTCTTCTACTATTGCTACTCACTTTTTGTGGGAGTCAATTGTGACCGCGTGTGCGTGCCCCATTGTACTCCTGAGTTACGAGGGGTCGAGCTGGATTTATGTTTTATTTTGTGAAGTAGAAGTGCATAAGTGGAAGTCTGCTCCTTTTTTTTTTTTTTTTTTTTTTTTTTTTTTACTTTTTTATGCACGCATCCTGCCCTGCCACGCGTTACAGTGCACCTAACCATGCCGGTATGGGATAGAATAGGAAAAACTCTTACACTCTTAGATGTCACATTTGTCAAGGTTTAGGAGGAGCAGGGAAACCAAATGCAGGTGCCCAAGGAAATAGAGCTGGAGCAAAAACCCTGGGTGTTTATTAATTAACAGAAAATCCACTATCATACAAAAATACCAACTAAGCACAAACAAAAGGAGAACGCAGTGAACCAAAATTCAAAGTAGCAAATAAGACTTGATGCATGGAGCAAACGAAATAGAAAGAGGACACATCAGCACACATGGGCATGACATCAACAACAACCTAAAAACGACTGAACAAAAGCTGGGAGCTTATATACACAGACAGGGGATAACAAGACGAAATCCCCCCCAAAATGCGACTTATACTGCTCTGTCAATGTATATATATATATATATAGAATATATTCGAAGTGTTTGTGGGGCGGGGTGTGTGTTTGGCCATGCTACCTCAGATGTGTAAAATGCTTACTCAAGGGTATATTTGCAATCAATGGAAATTGCAGTAATTGCTATTTAGATTATTCATCTCCACACCCAATTATCTCTAACTTCAAAGAAAGGACCTAATTCAAAGTGTAACCTTTATTCTAATCTTTAAAAACAGATACAGAGTCCATTTGTGCTTACTCAGGGGATTTGGCACCGTACTCAATGCAAATCATGGGCACCATGATAAAAAAATACATCACTGATATATCATCTATACACACAATATTCACATAATTTGAAATAGGGCTATTCAATTAAAATTAAAGGAGGTTCAGTTTGATAAAATGTGTCTAACCGTGTGTTTTGGTGGGCTGCAAGTCACATCATCATTCGAAATGAATATCTCCCCCATTTACTGCAAAATGGACCTGAAAGGTACCATTTGTTTGTGCTTTGTTTGCACTAGTTGTTGGGACACCACTCTGTTATTGAGAGTTATCTGCAATTGATGTCATCACTCAAAATTAATATCTCAAAAATGATAGCAGCACAAATAAGAATTTTTAAGCACAAACATAGCATAAACGAATGGCACCATTTCGGGTCCAATTAGCAGTAAATGGGGGGCTGCATGAAATCATCTCTCAAAATTAATGTCTCAATATCTCACAAACGATAGCAGCACAATCAAAACTTATTACAGCACAAACGTAGCACACACGAATGACGTAATTTTTAGTTGTTTTCAATCAAAATGAGGGCCTGGTTGATCTCAGACTGACCTATAAAAGAATTGTTAATATCTCAAAAATGATAGCAGCACAAACGAGCACAAATTAGTATATATTTATATAATTCTTTATATATTTTTTAATAAATTTGTGTCTGATGGGGGGCCATTCATTTGTGCTATGTTTGTGGTTGCCTGGCATGGCCAGACTGTTCTCCCTGTATTCATCAAACACCGTGAAAAGAGTCTGGGACCCAGCTCATTATTGGCCTCTCAAGCCAAAACGAAATCATTCATGCATCAGATTCGTTTATTTGCGTGACGTGTTCTTAACGAGAAATGTCACTCTTGCACGTCGTCTCCACAACACAGATGGCGAACAATAGAGCCGAGAATATGTTCCAATCCGCGATAAATTCAGTTTTAAATGACCAAGAACACATTGAGTTGCTAAAACCAACAGTCTCTCTCGCGCTAGCCATGTTGAATAAACCTCTCCGTTCTCCACTCTCCTCATATGTTTATTTTGACGTGCTAGAGTTGTCGCTTTCCCAACGTCACGTCTGATTGGTCCACTCCGCTGTCTGTATGCTGTGGCTTGCTCCGCCCTGCAAATTTGATCCACGGAACAGTCGCCAGACTCTATCGCTGGAAAAGCGGTGAGTCTCGAGTTCCAGGCAATGTTCGTGCTAGCTGTTGGCACACCCCTCTGTTATTGAGAGAGTTGGTACGCTCCTTCAGCCACAACGGAGGGGCTGCGATCTCAATATCTATAAAATGATAGCAGCACAAACGTAGCATAAATGAACTGGACCATTTTAGGTCCATTTTGCAGTGAATGGGGGGGGGGGGGGGGCCTGCGTGACGTTGTCACTCGGAGTTAATATGTCCGTATCTGAAAAACGACCTCAGCACAAACTAAACTTTTACAGCACAAACCAGCACAGACGAAGCATAAACAATTGACACTATTTTTAGCCATTTTTAATCAAATTCGGGGGCTGGTTAATCCATTGACCCATAAAAGAATTGTAAATATCTTAAAAACGACAGCAGCACAAACAAAACTTTTAGTAGTATAAATTGTCTGTCTGTCTGTCTGATGGGGGCCAACGTTACGGAGGTCCTAGCCAAGGGTCCATAAAATGAAACTTTGCAAGTCGTGTTTAATTACAAAAGAAGAGGAGCTTCCTTCAGGGCAAGCCAATGCAGATAGAACAGACCAATCAGAGTACTAACTGATGCCAAACCCACTAAATAAAAACTTATTTTGAAACTAATGCACTGAAAAGGAATGAATTTTAATTCCTTAGAAATAAAGGAGAAAAACTAGTCAACACAAATGGTAGCTTACACGTACTGTTCCTTACTTTTTATACAAGTGGTAAACAAAAACCCGCAAATAACATTTAACTCACCAAACAATGAAAAACTACACACCTACCCAAACAAAACTACTATCTGGCTAGCAATTGCAAATAGGATGCCCTCGTCATGCAAGTGCCAATGAATGCCGACCGAATTGAATCAATCTTGCTGGCAATCATGGAAAGGCAATCATCCACTTCACCTGGAGGGTGACATCACAGGCAGCTTTTGAACTGAATTAATCTGGGGCTCACAGTGGCTTTCAATCTCATGACACACTGTAGGTTCCTAGGTTACGAATGGTGCTGAATGACTGGTTCATGCAACAATCAGTTACTGCCATTCTACTTTACACATTTTTTCTCCTTTACTGGTAGACTATGTAATGGCAACATGTGACACATGACAAATATACTAATAATGTACTAATAATTTATAGATGTTTTTTTCCGATTTAACAGAACCATGTAGAGTCAGTGAATGAATTGCTGTGAATAAATAATGACAATGAATAAATTCCACTGGTGGAATGTAACGAAATAAAAGTATTTACAGTGCCTTGCAAAAGTATTCGGACCCCTTGAACCTTGCAACCTTTCGCCACATTTCAGGCTTCAAACATAAAGATATAAAATTTTAATTTTTTGTCAAGAATCAACAACAAGTGGGACACAATCGTGAAGTGGAACAAAATTTATTGGATAATTTAAACTTTTTTAACAAATAAAAAACTGAAAAGTGGGGCGTGCAATATTATTCGGCCCCCTTGCATTAATACTTTGTAGCGCCACCTTTTGCTCCAATTACAGCTGCAAGTCGCTTGGGGTATGTTTCTATCAGTTTTGCACACCGAGAGACTGACATTCTTGCCCATTCTTCCTTGCAAAACAGCTCGAGCTCAGTGAGGTTGGATGGAGAGTGTTTGTGAACAGCAGTCTTCAGCTCTTTCCACAGATTCTCGATTGGATTCAGGTCTGGACTTTGACTTGGCCATTCTAACACCTGGATAAGTTTATTTTTGAACCATTCCATTGTAGATTTGGCTTTATGTTTTGGATCATTGTCCTGTTGGAAGATAAATTTCCGTCCCAGTCTCAGGTCTTGTGCAGATACCAACAGGTTTTCTTCCAGAATGTTCCTGTATTTGGCTGCATCCATCTTCCCGTCAATTTTAACCATCTTCCCTGTCCCTGCTGAAGAAAAGCAGGCCCAAACCATGATGCTGCCACCACCATGTTTGACGGTGGGGATGGTGTGTTCAGGGTGATGAGCTGTGTACGACTGATTGTTGTCCTATGGACAGACTCTCCCACCTCAGCTGTAGATCTCTGCAGTTCATCCAGAGTGATCATGGGCCTCTTGGCTGCATCTCTGATCAGTTTTCTCCTTGTTTGAGAAGAAAGTTTGGAAGGACGGCCGGGTCTTGGTAGATTTGCAGTGATCTGATGCTCCTTCCATTTCAATATGATGGCTTGCACAGTGCTCCTCTAGATGTTTAAAGCTTGGGAAATCTTTTTGTATCCAAATCCGGCTTTAAACTTCTCCACAACAGTATCTCGGACCTGCCTGGTGTGTTCCTTGGTTTTCATAATGCTCTCTGCACTTTAAACATAACCCTGAGACTATCACAGAGCAGGTGCATTCATACGGAGACTTGATTACACACAGGTGGATTCTATATATCATCATCGGTCATTTAGGACAACATTGGATCATTCAGAGATCCTCACTGAACTTCTGGAGTGAGTTTGCTGCACTGAAAGTAAAGGGGCCGAATAATATTGCACGCCCCACTTTTCAGTTTTTTATTTGTTAAAAAAGTTTAAATTATCCAATAAATGTTGTTCCACTTCACGATTGTGTCCCACTTGTTGTTGATTCTTGACAAAAAAATTAAATTTCATATCTTTATGTTTGAAGCCTGAAATGTGGCGAAAAGGTTGCAAGATTCAAGGGGGCCGAATACTTTTGCAAGGCACTGTAATTACTGTACTTTTTGTCTATCTGTACTTAAGTACAAATATGAAGTGGTACTTTTTACTTTCACTTCACTACATTTTACAGTATGTATCTGCACTTTTCATTCCACTACTTTTCAAATTCTCACCTGGGTTACATGTTACTGTTACATGTTTGTTTTCATTTTTCCTCATTGTGAATTGATAGTTTAGTTTTCATTCTTCTGGCGCCATCCATAAGCCCTGTGCAACTGTACCGTAATTTAGCACTAGAGGCAGCAAAACAAGTACAAGCAAGATTAAGCAGGTGAACAAGATATTGACCAATAAAAAAACCAACAGTGAGAGCAGCACGCCTTCAAATGGGTGTTGCACACTATATTTCAGTAGGTGGCGGCATGCACCTGATTGTTGCTTACAATCCGCCATTAAGCCAAACTTTGGCGTTTTGAGCTTGTTAAGCTTCTGTTTACAGTGCAGTCAATTTTAATGCTTGTTTTTTACCTTTCTGCACCGTTTTTGCTTGTTTTTTCCTTTCTGCACAGTTTTAAATAAAATTGAGCAGTCAATGAATTTTCTGGTTCTTTCTTTGAATGTTGACCTAGATCCCTGAATGTATATTTAATATGTATATACTAGTCCTTCTCAAAAAATTTGCATATTGTGATAAAGTTCATTATTTTCTGTATTCTACTGATAAAAATTAGACTTTCATATATTTTAGATTACACACAACTGATGTAGTTCAAGCCTTTTATTGTTTTAATACTGATGATTTTGGTGAAAAAAATTCAAGAAAAAACAAAAATCACTATCTCAAAAAATTAGCATATAACATCTGACCAATACAAAAAAGTAGTGATGCACGATAATGCATTTTTCAACCGATACCGATAACCGATAATTTCCTCCTCATTCCAACCGATAACCAATAATGTCAAGCCGATAATTCTATTAAAAGATTTATGTAAAATTTTAAAGTATACACAAAAGAAAATATTACTGTGCAAAAATATAATTTATTGCTTTTTTTCAACACAATGTATGAACAAGTCGTCAATTCAAACATCTAAATAATGACAGATTGTCTGACATTGTGTAATGGTAAACCTTTGGCAACAATTACTTACAGAGTAAATACCTAAATTGCACAAAAATGCGTTTAAAAGTAAGCCATTCCTAACATATATAATATTAATCCGCTGCAAAACACACCTGCTTAAAACTAGTCAGTTTTAAGTGTAAATCTATTGGCAATAAGTGAAATTATCTGCCATCGCTTCAAGTGTATTTCTCTCAGATTTCTTGGAATAAAAATAGCTAGCTGAAAATAATCTTAACAGCCTTGTTTTAAGCAATACATTATTATACTTAATCCTAAAAACAAAAAAAAACTTGAAGAAGGAAAGATTTTGAATAATATTTGTGGCTACAGAATATTGATTTAAGAATTTGATTATCTACTGTGACTGTAATTGAGCAAAGAAATAAGTTAAATAATTTGAAAAGTGATTGCTAATGTTATATGCTTTGTTGCACACTGTGAAAATGATTACCTCAAAAGAGCGAGATGTCATGTACCCATTCTGCAGCGCTTTGTTTACATTTGCGGCTTTCACGACATTTGCGTTACAGCAGCTAAACTACTACACGGCAGTACTATTTGGACGGAGTTGGCGCTCGCATCCGTGTGCGTGTTGTTTTGTGCCTGAGTTTTATTAAGCTGAAAATAAAGGCAGCGTTACAAAGTCATCTGACCGCTCGTCATTTCACATTCTGAATGCATTATTGACTGGCTGACTTCGTTTTCTCCATGTTTAAATTATCTTATAACCACTGTGCCGTCATGATAAGCTTGCTTACCGGACATCACTTTTTCATGAAGAATGGTGGTCGTATAAACTGCATTATTTCTTTTATCCAGGGCTTTGGTTCTCGTGTCATTAAGGTAAAAAAAAAAAAACTGTGTCTCGTCTCGGCGGCAGCTACATTCGTACCGGATAATCCGCCCGCCCGCCCCGGCCGGTTCGCCGCGGCATATTCGGGTCCTGGCTCTGCTCGCACGCCGTGGGGGAACGCTCGAGAAACCGGGGTGTTCGCCGGAGGTCCAGAGGCCGGGGAACCGGGCTCGGCCCGCCCCGCCTATGGCGAGGCGACGGCGGCCTGCCGGACTGGCCAAAGCGGCGGGCTCCGTCGGAATTTACATCCCGCCTTGGGCTGCATTCCCAAACAGCCCGACTCTGTATCGTCACAAGCCCTGTAGTTTAGCTTAGTGTTTACAATAGCTTTAGCATTCCTGCTAGCAGCAGCCTCGTATATGTTCCAAAATTCTTTGTGATGCAGTTTTAAATGGCTGCTGGGTTAGTGGTTTTGAATGAGGACGCGTTCTTTCTGCCTCGTGGAACTTGTACGGTACATGTTTCGCAGATGGCGAGAGCGTCGTTTTTTTAGTAACAGCCGCCATAATATTCAACTACTTCTTGTCTTATAACTCCGCCTCCTCAACCCCTCCTCCCTCAGGGGCTTCAGAGAGGGGAGGGGTTGAGGAGGCAGCGTGCTTAATTCTTAGGTTGAGCATATTTGGAGGCAAAATCAAGTATATAATTATCGGATTGCATTATCGGTTGAATTTTTTTATTATCTGGATTATCTGTGTGACGTCATAATTGCCATTATCGGCCGATAATTATCGGTGACCGATATTATCGTGTATCTTTACAAAAAAGTGTTTTTTAATATAGAAAAGTCAACCTTCAATTAATTATATCAGCTATGCACTCAATACTTCTGCAGATCTTTTTCCCTTTCCTGCAGAAATGACTTCTTCAATGCAGCGTGGCATGGAGGCAATCAGCCTGTGGCACTGCTGAGGTGTTATGGAGGCCCAGGATGCTTCGATAGCGACCTTAAGCTCATCCACAGTGTTGGGTCTGGTGTCTCTCAACTTCCTCTTCACAATATCCCCCATATTCTCTATGGGGTTCAGGTCAGGAGAGTTGGCAGGCCAATTGAGCACAGTAATGCCTTGGTCAGTAAACCATTTACCAGTGGTTTTGGCACTGTGAGCAGGCGCCAGGTCGTGCTGAGAAATGGAATCTTCATCTCCATAAAGCTATTCAGCATATGGAAGCATGAAGTGCTCCAAAATCTCATGATAGCTAGCTGCATTGACCCTGCCCTTGATAAAACACAGTAGACCAACACCAGCAGCTGACATTGCACCCCAGACCATTACTGACTGTGGGTATTTGACACTGGACTTCAGGCATTTTGGCATTTCCTTCTCCTCAGTCTTCCTCCAAACTCTGGCACCTAGATTTCCAAATGAAATGCAAAATTTGCTTTCACCTGAAAAAAGTACTTTGGACCACTGAGCAACAGTCCAGTGCTGCTTCTCTGTAGCCCAGGTCAGGCGCTTCTGCTGCTGTTTCACATATGCCTGTGGACAGTGGCTCTGGATGTTTCTACTCCAGACTCAGTCCACTGTTTCTGCAGGTCCCCCAAGGTCTGGAATCGGCCCTTCTCCACAATCTTTCTCAGGGTGCGGTCACCTCTTCTGGTTGTGCAGCGTTTCCTGCCACACTTTTTCCTTCCCACAGACGTGCCTTGATACAGCACTCTGGGAACAGCCTGTTCGCTCAGATATTTCTTTCTGTGTCTGAGCCTCTTGCTTGAGGGTGTCAATGACAGCAGTCAGGTCGGCAGTCTTGCAGTAGTATATGTATATAAAATATACATACAGGGATCTAGGTCAACATTCAAAGAAAGAACCTATATAAACACATATACTATATATAGTCATGGACCAAAATAATGGTCCATGACTATTTGTCTATCCAATTTTACAAAGAATGCAAAAAATGGGCTGGACAAAATTCTTGGCATCCTCAACTCAATATTTGGTTGCGCATCCTTTCGAAGAAATAACTGTCAAGAACGGTAAGCCGTTGATGTGAATCCCAAAAACAGACCAGGAGATCAGGTAAAGCTAATGTTTGTGTTTAATAAGTACAACAAAGGGAGCACGCCAAAAATGCGGGTTTAACAAACTGAGAGAGCACGCCAATAAACGCGAGTGTAATAATAAATTACAACAAAGGGAGCACGCGAAAAATGCGGATATAACAAACTGAGAGAGCACGCCAATAAACGCGAGTATAATAATAAAGTACAACAAAGGGAGCACGCGAAAAATGCATGAATATAACAGAGTACAAGAATCTAACTACAAAGCCCAAAAGAGCACTAAAGTAAAGATGACCAAACCAAAATACGACCGTAGAACGTCGGGAAACTCGACGATGAACACACAGGCGGTAAGCAAGGCAAGTAGCAAGCAATAGTCCGACACTTGCAGATGGTGACAGGCTTCCTTAAATACTGAGCTTTCCTAATCAAGCACAGGTGTGTCGCATTACCCCGCCAATCTGGCTCGATCAGGTGCTGCATATAGAAAAAAGAACTGAGAACACACACAAATATGACAGAACCCCCCCCTCAACGGACGCCCTCTGGCGGACCACCTGGTTTCGAGGGATGAAGGGAGTGGAAATCCCGCAGCAGCGACGGATCGAGGATCCAGGAGCGGGGGACCCATTCGCGTTCCTCTGGGCCATAACCTTCCCAGTCGACCAGGTACTGCACCCCCCCACCCCGCCTCCTAGAATCAAGAATGGAACGCACCGTATACACTGGCCCACCGTCGACCACACGAGGAGCAGGAGGAGGCACTGGCGGGGGGTTCAAGGGACTGGTGAAGACCGGTTTGAGCAGGGAGACATGGAAAACAGGGTGGACCTTCATGGAGTTCGGAAGCTTCAGCCTGACAGAGACCGGATTCACCACAGCATCCACAGCAAACGGACCGACATATCTCGGGCTCAGCTTCTTAGAAGTCCCAGCGAGGTGCAAATCTCGTGATGAAAGCCAGACCATCTGGCCCGGACGATAGACCGGAGCAGGCCTTCTGTGGCGGTCAGCAATCTGGCGGTTGTGGGCTGCCGTGCGGACTAGTGCAGCCCTTGCGTTCCTCCAGACTCTATGGGCCCTCCGCAGGTGGACCTGGACAGACGGTACAACTACCTCCGCTTCTTGCGACGGAAACAACGGGGGTTGGAACCCGTACGCGGTCAAGAATGGTGACCTCCCGGTGGCCGAGCAAACGAGGGTGTTGTGGGCATACTCCACCCACGGGAGGTGTGATGACCAGGAGGCTGGATGAAGTTGACAAACACAGCGGAGGGCGGCCTCTAGCTCTTGATTGACCCGTTCTGTCTGTCCATTCGATTGCGGGTGGTAACCAGAAAGACCGGCTTGCCGTGGCCCCCAATGCCTTGCAGAACGCCCCCCAAACTTTTGAGACGAATTGTTGCCCCCTATCAGAGACCAGGTCAGTAGGAATGCCGTGAGCCCGGAATATGTGCGCCACCAACAAATCAGCAGTCTCCAGAGCTGAGGGTAACTTGGGGAGTGCGACAAAGTGTGCCATCTTTGAGAAACGGTCCACCACAGTCAAGATGACAGAAAGACCTTTGGAGCGCGGGAGTCCAGTGATGAAGTCCAGCGCCACATGGGACCAAGGGCGAGATGGAACAGGAAGTGGATGCAGCAATCCAGCTGGGGGACGATGAACCGCCTTGCCTCGAGCGCAGATGGTACAAGCAGCGACGTAGTCCATGACGTCCTTGCGCATACCCGGCCACCAAAACCTCTGGGAAATGAGGAAGAACGTGCGAGACACACCTGGGTGGCAGGCGAACTTGGAAGTGTGACCCCATTTCAGCACTCCTGCACGTTGAGCATCTGGAACGAATAACTTGCTAGCGGGGCAGCCTCCAGGCACCGTTACACCCCGGAAGGCCTCCTCCACCAGACGCTCGACCTCCCACCGTAGCGCCCCAACAATCAGGCAGTCAGGTACGACCGGCTCCTCTGAAGGACCCTCCTCCACCGGTTCATGGATCCTTGATAGCGCGTCAGCCTTTCCATTCCTTGACCCTGGACGGTAAGTAATTGCAAAGTTAAAGCGGGTCAGGAACAACGACCAACGGGCCTGGCGAGAGTTGAGGCGTCTGGCAGCCCGAAGGTACTCCAAGTTTTTGTGGTCTGTGAGTATCTGGAACGGCTCTTCCGTCCCCTCCAACCAGTGCCTTCATTCCTGCAAAGCCTGCACAATGGCGAGTAGCTCCCGGTTGCCGACATTATAGTTTGCTTCCGCTGGGGTGAGGCGGCGGGAGTAGAATGCGCAGTCGTCAGGTCGACGGTAGACCTCTGGGACAGGACGGCCCCCACTCCGGAACTCGATGCGTCAACCTCGACCACAAACGGAAGATCAGAATCAGCATGGACCAGGTCAGGTGAACTCGTAAATGCCCGTTTAAGGCCTACAAATGCGGGCTCTGCCACCGAAGACCACGTAAACGGCCTTTTGTTGGAGGTTAGTCTAGTAAGGGGCTCGGCCCTCATACTATAATTACGAATGAAACGTCTGTAAAAGTTAGCGAACCCGAGAAACTTTTGTAGTTGCTTACGCGATGTTTGAGTCGGCCACTCGGCTACTGCCTGAATTTTAGCGGGATCAGGCCGGAGCTGTCCCTTTTTCACAATAAACCCCAGAAACTGTATTGAATCCTGGTGAAACTCGCACTTCTCTGCTTTGACAAATAGTTTGTTTTCCAGAAGTCTTTGCAGAACCAGGCGGACATATTGCTGATGTTCCTGTAGGCTTCTTGAGAAGATTAAAATATCGTCCAGATATACAAAACAGAATACATTCAACATGTCGCGTAACACATCGTTTATGAGGCTCTGGAATACCGCAGGCGCGTTAGTCAGACCGAAAGGCGTGACCAGGTATTCAAAATGCCCGAGCGGTGTTTTGAAAGCGGTTTTCCACTCATCCCCTTCACGAATCCTGACCAGGTGGTAAGCACTGCGCAAATCTAATTTCGTGAAAATGGTGGCTGATTTTAATGGGGCGAAAGCCGAATCCAACAATGGTAAGGGGTATTTGTTCTTTATAGTAATCTCATTGAGACCCCGGTAGTCAACGCACGGCCTAAGACCCCCATCTTTTTTGCCGACAAAGAAAAACCCTGCCCCCAAAGGAGAAGACGAAGGGCGAATAAGGCCAGCAGCTAAGGAAGAGGAGATGTATTCCCTCATTGCCTCCTGCTCCGGTTTAGAGACCTGATATAACCTTGAATTGGGCAGTGGGGCATTGGGCAGCAAGTTAATGGCACAATCGTAGGGACGGTGCGGCTGTAGGGTCATAGCATGCTCTTTACTAAAAACGTATTTGAAATCATGATAATCAGTAGGAACATTGACCAAATTAACTGGCTCGGTAGTCACGTGTGCTTGAGCGGGAAGTAGACACGCCGCCCGTAAACAGTGTGCATAACAGAAAGTACTCAAGGTTACAACTTGCATCTTAGCCCAGTCAATATTGGGGTTATGTACTTTCAACCAGGAGAGCCCCAGCACTACTGGAGCAGATTTATACGGCATAACCAAAAAGCTTCGGACCTCAAAATGATTGCCCGACAGTTTTGTTTTGAGTGGAGGCGTAATAAACCTAATATCCGCCAGGGGTCGCCCATCGAGATCTAAAACCCGTTTTGGCCTAGCAAGTCTTATTAACGTACAGCCAAGAGCGTCCACAACACTCTGGTCTACAAAACAATCATCTGCCCCCGAATCGATCAGAGCAGTAAACTTAAAATTAACCCCACCATGTGACAATTCACACGGCAGTTGCAGTCTCATAACGCCTTGGGGGTGTCTGGGTTCCTTTATGTCGTCGCGGGGCAACTCACTTGACGGATTGCTGTCATGTACGAACCTCGGCCCCCCTCGGGCGAGGGGAACCCCAGGAACCGAAGATCCAAGTCGACGCAAAGGAACAGCGTCACAGGCGGCGATAGGGTGTCCCAGCGAGCCACAATAGAGAAACAAGCCTGCCTCCAACCGCCTCCGTCGCTCCGCAGCAGAAAGGCGGCCGCCACCGAGTTGTGTAGGCTCCCCTCCCGTCGGGACTGGACTCGGCGTCGGCGTAGAGACGGACGGCGGCTCGACGAAGCCGTCTTTATGGACCGCAGTCGGGCCGCTCCGCGACGACGACCAACGACGTCCCCGAGGCTCCATGGCTCATTCCCTCTCACGTTCCTTCAGACGATTGTCCAAAAGCACGGACAAGGAAATCAGGTCCTCCAGATTCGACGAATCGTCCCGGGCCGCTAACTCGTCCTTCACTGCAGAAGACAGCCCACGCCGAAAAATTCCACATAGCGCCGCTTCTCCAAAACCGCACTCCGCGGCCAAAATGCGAAACTGAATAGAGTAGTCTGCTACCGTCAGATCCCCCTGAAAAAAATCCAACAGGCTGCTGGCTGCCTCCTTGCTCCTAACCGGATGATCAAAAACTCTCACGAACTCAGTCTCGAAAGTTTCAAAACAATTACGGACCGCGGGCCTTGTGTTGCTTACCGCCATGGCCCATGTAGCCGCTTTACCAGTGAGGAGACTCATTACATAAGCTACACGGGATCTATCACTAGCAAACGTAAAAGGCTGCTGGTCAAAAATAAGGGAGCACTGATGCAAAAACTGTCGGCAAGCACCTGGCTCTCCCTCATAACGATGAGGGTGTGGCAACATAGGCTCCCGAAAAGACGCCGGCGGGCTCATCGGAGGAGGGGCGGGCAGGTCGGGCGCCGCGGTAGCGTCAATTATACCACCGGGTTTTACAGGCGAAGCCATATTCGCAACTCTTGTGGTGAGCGAGCTGATCACATCCACTAATTTGCATATCGATTGCTCGTGTTGACTGATCATTTGGTCGTGACCAGCGAGAGCACGGAAAAGATCCTCCGAGTCCGTGGGATCCATGTGGTCGGACTATTCTGTCAAGAACGGCAAGCCGTTGATGTGAATCCCAAAAACAGACCAGGAGATCAGGTAAAGCTAATGTTTGTGTTTAATAAGTACAACAAAGGGAGCACGCCAGAAATGCGGGTTTAACAAACTGAGAGAGCACGCCAATAAACGTGAGTGTAATAATAAATTACAACAAAGGGAGCACGCGAAAAATGCGGATATAACAAACTGAGAGAGCACGCCAATAAACGCGAGTGTAATAATAAATTACAACAAAGGGAGCACGCGAAAAATGCATGAATATAACAGAGTACAAGAATCTAACTACAAAGCCCAAAAGAGCACTAAAGTAAAGATGACCAAACCAAAATATGACCGTAGAACGTCGGGAAACTCGACGATGAACACACAGGCGGTAAGCAAGGCAAGTAGCAAGCAATAGTCCGACACTTGCAGATGGTGACAGGCTTCCTTAAATACTGAGCTTTCCTAATCAAGCACAGGTGTGTCGCATTACCCCGCCAATCTGGCTCGATCAGGTGCTACATAAAGAAAAAAAGAACTGAGAACACACACAAATATGACAATAACAGAAAGCAATCGCTTCTTACAACCATCAACAAGTTTCGTGTACCTTTCAGATGGAGTTATGGACCTATTTTCTTTTGCAAATTGTTCCAGGTCTCTCAGATTTGAAGGGTGCCTTCTTGCAATAGCAATTTTGAGATCTCTCCATAGTGTTCAATATGATTTAGATCCCGACTCATCAATGGCCACCTCAGAATTCTCCAGCGCTTTGTCTCCAATCATTTCTTGATTCTATTGGAGGTATGTTTTGAGTCATTGTCCTGTTGGAACACCCATGACCTCTGACGCAATCCAGTTTTCTGACATTACACCCTACATTCCGGCCCAAAACATTTTGATAGTCTCCATATTTCATGACTCTTTGAACACCATCAAGTGGCACCCAGTGCCAGAGGTAGCAAAGCAACCCTAAAACGTTATTGGACATCCACCATGTTTGACCTAATTCTTTTTCTGGCACTGGGCACTGGTCTCCAATCATTTCTTGGTGCTATTTGAGGTTTGTTTTGGGTCAATGTTCTGTTGGAACACCCATGACAGGCCAAAAACATTTTGATAGTCTCCATATTTAATGACTCCTTGCACACTGTCAAGGGAGCCAGTGCCCGAATATAATAATAATCAATCCAAACAAAGAAAAAAAAAAAAAAAAAAAAGTTTAAAACGGTAAATATTTGAAAAAGAAAGTCTCGACTACTCCTTGATGTCTGTTTCACCTATAAAATCCCCAAAACGTCCAGCTGTGGCCATTGACAGCCTGATCATCTAACAACAATTGATCGAAACAAGGTAACTACGTGATAATATCTCGTTAAAATCATGGTGTCTTAAGTTATGCTCTCTCATTCTCCCACCTTGAGTTAGGGTTATATATATATATATATTTTTTTTTAATTTCCTCCAGTTCAAAAATTTTCTTCTCCCAGAAAATTGAGATTTTAAGCTCTCCAAAGCAGGGGTCGCGTTAACCGAATATTTTTCGTCGTTGACCGGTCTTTTAAAACGGTGACGGAAAAAACTGAAGTCCATCCGTCATTTTGACAGGTTGCAATTCACACCCCAGACCACAGGGTGGCGAGTGAGCATATTAATTAGCTATTGTCTCTCTTGATGCATGACGTCATTGGCCTTACTCGAAAAAATGTCAAGGCAACTGAGTGTTTACCTGGCACGGCCAGACTGTTCTCCCTGTATTTTTAAAACACTGAGAGAAGAGTCTGGGACACAGCCTCTCGAGTAGGTACAAAATCAATCGACAAATCAGATTTGTTTATTTGCGTGACGTGTTCTTCACGAGCAACGTCACTCTTGCGCGCCGAAAGTCGTCTCTACATCAAGACGAGCGGCGGGAGAGCCGAGAATATGTTCCAATCCGCGGTAAATTCAGTTTTAAATGAGCTAAAACACATCGACACGAGTCATTGACAACAGTCTGTCTCGCGCTAGCCATGTTGAATAAACTCCGTTCTCCTTGTATGTTTACTTCCGCGCGCAAGTCCCTCGTCCTGCCCTCGTCACTTTGCTAACGGCACGTCTGCCCGTCGCTGATTGGTGCACTCCGCTGTCTGTTTGCCTCTTGTTAAGCTTGTTCGGACGGAATATTAATTAAAAATGAATGAAAACTAAATACTATTAAATATGTCATTATTATCATTTTAAAAATGTAAGTGACGGGTAAAAATAGATTATGACCGGATTTTTATGACACTGTCAGTCAAAATGACAGACAACGAAAAAGTCTAGCGCAACCTCTGCTCCAAAGATGTATCACACATGCATATAGGACAATTTTGAAATTTGGCCAAATTGGGGGTCTTAGAGCGGAACTTCAAGTCACCCGAGTGTTTTCCGCCATATATGTACATATGTATATATATATATATATATATATATATATATATATATATATATATATATATATATATATATATATATATATATATATATATTAGGGCTGTCAAAATTATCGCGTTAACGGGCGTTAATTTTTTTTTTTTTTATTAATCACGTTAAAATATTTGACGCAATTAACGCACTAGGCCCACTCAGACAGATTTAAATGTCAGTACAGTGAAAGGCCAACTTGTTAATTGTGTTTTATGGAGTTTTTCCGCCCTCTGCTGGCGCTTGGGTGTGACTTGCATATGTTATGTGGCGTAATGTCGCCCTCTGCTGGCGATTCAGTGCATCTGATTATTTGGGTTTCGGCGCGCTTTTCTGACGTGATTATATGTCGACGCGAACTCACACTAATAGACAGTGCTATTCAGACCAGCTAACGTCCGCATCCAGTATTCAGTGGCAATTCTCATAGCCCCATCACACTGTTTGTGTCTAATACATGCACCGCTTGTGAGTTATATTCCTCCTTTGTTTATATTCATGAGCATTAGATAGTTATTGATGACGTGTATTTGAATTTGTTCACATATATGGTGAAATGCAGTTACATTGTTAAAAGCTTGTGAGCTAATTGGCTAGTGCTACTGCTCAAATGGACACGTGTGTGTACATTTTATGTTATTTTGTGATTTATGCAAGTTATTGACACATTGCCTTGTTATTTTCAGTTTTACAAAAATACAAGAAACGTGCTCCTGTCAAAAAGAGATGACTTCAGTAAAGCCCATGCAACTTTGCCACACCGTCTGATTTCTTTTTGGAACTTATGTTCGCTATCTGTCAATTTGTGTACTCACACACATTGAGGACAGAATAGGGCTACTAGTTTATTTTTTGATTGAAAATTTTACAAATTTTATTAAAACGAAAACATTAAGAGGCGTTTTAATATAACATTTCTATAACTTGTACTAATATTCATCTTTTAAGAACTGCAAGTCTTTCTATCCATGGATCACTTTAACAGAATGTTAAGAATGTTAATGCCATCTTGTTGATTTATTGTTATAATAAACAAATACAGTCCTTATGTACCGTATGTTGAATGTATATATCCATCTTGTCTTATCTTTCCATTCCAACAATAATTTACAGAAAAATATGGTATATTTTATAGATGGATTGAATTGCGATTAATTGCGATTAATTACAATTAATTAATTTTTAAGCTGTAATTAACTCGATTAAAAATTTTAATCGTTTGACAGCCCTAATCTATATATATATATATATATATATATATATATATATATATATATATATATATATATATATATATATATATTTCACCCTAAGTCCAGCATCTTGAGGCTCTACACAAAGCGGAAAGGGGGAGGCCGAGGACTAGTGAGCATCAGAGCCACTATCCATGAGGAAACTACATCCTTCCAAGAGCACATCATGAAAATGGCCCCCATGATGACCTGCTCGGTGAATGCCTCAGGTAACAGAAACCCAGTAAGGAGGAGGACCCTGAGGAGCTATCATGGAAGGACAAGCCCCAGCATGGTATGTACCACCGACAAATTTAGGGGGTAGCTGACATGGGAAAAACATACCAGTGGCTGGAAAAGGCCGGACTGAAAGACAACACGGAGGCACTGATCATGGCAGCACAATAACAGGCCCTAAAAACAAGATCAATAGAGACCGGGGTCTATCACACCAGACAGGACCCCAGGTGCAGGCTATGCAAAGAGGCCCCTGAGACAGTCCAGCACATCACAGCAGGGTGTTAGATGCTGGCAGGCAAAGCATACACAGAACGACATAACCAGGTCGCAGGCATAGTGTACAGGAACATCTGTGCCGAGTACGGACTGGAGACCCCAGAGTCAAGGTGGGCGACACCTCCAAAGGTAGTCGAGAACAACCGAGCCAAGATCCTGTGGGACTTCCAGATCCAGACAAACATAGTGGTCGTGGATAAACATCAGAAGGCAGCAGTAGTGATAGATGTAGCAACCCCAAGCAATAGCAACATCAGGAAAAAAGAACACGAAAAGCTGGAGAAATATCAAGGGTTGAAGGAAGAGTTGGCGAAAATGTGGGGAGTGAAGGCAACAGTGGTGCCAGTAGTGATCGGGACACTAGGCGCAGTATCCCCAGCTAGCTGGGTGCATAGCTCCAATAGATACAAGGAACAACGTCCGACGCCTCCGTTCAGAAGAGTGCAATCCTAGGGACAGTTAAGATCCTGCGCAGAACCCTCAAGCTCCCAGGCCTCTGGTAGAGGACCCAAGGTTGAAAGGGGAGACCATGCCGCCCGGGTGGGCAAGACTACGACTTATTTTTTTTTATCCATATATATTATATGGCGGAAAACACAGACAAGGCTGAAAGAGCAGTTACTGCTCTTGCACCCCTCTTTAAAATAAACTGCTCTATTTGAAGCCAAATGAACGTTTGTGTTCGATAGAACAATATGTCTATATGCTGCCATAGCAGTTTCATGGGGCATAATGCCACCAAACTCTTTTTAATTTGTCCGTTTTACCCTGGAGACACCCGTTTACAGAAGTTGCACAACCGCTTTTGTTTCAACCCAGCCCTAAAAAGAAGGTAAGTAATCATATTTATTATTCGAAATGTCTATCATTTTTAGCTTAGAATCATTAATTGATGTCTAATATTTAGTTTAAAAAAAAAAAAAAAAAAAAAGTTGTAAAATTATTCACTAGCATATTTCAAACTTTCAAACAAATTACATCACAATGAAAAAAATTGTGTCTGTAAATAGGTGACGGCTATTTACCTCATATCAATCATTGGGTTTTTTTTTGTTTTGTTTTGTATTGTATTATATTGTTTTTTTTGTTGTTGTTTTTTTTGTTTTTTTGTTAAAGTCGCATTTTCCCCAATTTTTTTGCACAGCAGTGCAGTATATACTGCTCGCAAAAATTAAACGAACACTTTGTTCCTTTAATTTATGTGAGCAGTATGTATATATATATATATATATATATATATATATATATATATATATATATATATATATATATATATATATACAGTGCCTTGCAAAAGTATTCGGCCCCCTTGAATCTTGCAACCTTTCGCCACATTTCAGGCTTCAAACATAAAGATATGAAATTTAATTTTTTTGTCAAGAATCAACAACAAGTGGGACACAATCGTGAAGTGGAACAACATTTATTGGATAATTTAAACTTTTTTAACAAAACTGAAAACTGAAAAGTGGGGCGTGCAATATTATTCGGCCCCTTTACTTTCAGTGCAGCAAACTCACTCCAGAAGTTCAGTGAGGATCTCTGAATGATCCAATGTTGTCCTAAATGACCGATGATGATAAATAGAATCCACCTGTGTGTAATCAAGTCTCCGTATAAATGCACCTGCTCTGTGATAGTCTCAGGGTTCTGTTTAAAGTGCAGAGAGCATTATGAAAACCAAGGAACACACCAGGCAGGTCCGAGATACTGTTGTGGAGAAGTTTAAAGCCGGATTTGGATACAAAAAGCTTTCCCAAGCTTTAAACATCTCAAGGAGCACTGTGCAAGCCATCATATTGAAATGGAAGGTGCATCAGACCACTGCAAATCTACCAAGACCCGGCCGTCCTTTCAAACTTTCTTCTCAAACAAGGAGAAAACTGATCAGAGATGCAGCCAAGAGGCCCATGATCACTCTGGATGAACTGCAGAGATCTACAGCTGAGGTGGGAGAGTCTGTCCATAGGACAACAATCAGTCGGACACTGCACAAATATGGCCTTTATGGAAGAGTGGCAAGAAGAAAGCCATTTCTCAAAGATATCCATAAAAAGTCTTGTTTAAAGTTTGCCACAAGCCACCTGGGAGACACACCAAACACGTGGAAGAAGGTGCTCTGGTCAGATGAAACCAAAATTGAACTTTTTGGCCACAATGCAAAACGATATGTTTGGCGGAAAAGCAACACAGCTCATCACCCTGAACACACCATCCCCACTGTCAAACATGGTGGTGGCAGCATCATGGTTTGGGCCTGCTTTTCTTCAGCAGGGACAGGGAAGATGGTTCAAATTGACGGGAAGATGGATGCAGCCAAATACAGGAACATTCTGGAAGAAAACCTGTTGGTATCTGCACAAGACCTGAGACTGGGACGGAGATTTATCTTCCAACAGGACAATGATCCAAAACATAAAGCCAAATCTACAATGGAATGGTTAAAAAATAAACGTATCCAGGTGTTAGAATGGCGAAGTCAAAGTCCAGACCTGAATCCAATCGAGAATCTGTGGAAAGAGCTGAAGACTGCTGTTCACAAACACTCTCCATCCAACCTCACTGAGCTCGAGCTGTTTTGCAAGGAAGAATGGGCAAGGATGTCAGTCTCCCGATGTGCAAAACTGATAGAAACATACCCCAAGCGACTTGCAGCTGTAATTGGAGCAAAAGGTGGCGCTACAAAGTATTAACGCAAGGGGGCCGAATAATATTGCACGCCCCGCTTTTCAGTTTTTTATTTGTTAAAAAAGTTTAAATTATCCAATAAATTTTGTTCCACTTCACGATTGTGTCCCACTTGTTGTTGATTCTTGACAAAAAATTTTATATCTTTATGTTTAAAGCCTGAAATGTGGCGGAAGGTTGCAAGGTTCAAGGGGGCCGAATACTTTTGCAAGGCACTGTATATATATATATATATATATATATATATATATATACATACACACATACATACGTACGATTAAATTTTTTCATCAGGAGAAAATACTTTTGCTTGTAAAGTAAATTTTAAAGGAACTACATTTGTACTTATGTACGGTAATTTTTTGTGTACGGTATGTGTACTTTTACTTAAGCAAAAAAAAAAAAAAAAAATGATGCTTCATCCACCACTGATAAATTCTGTGAAAATGTGGGTGCTACGTATGTAATCAGATTTGATCCGTAAAGAGGTCACTCCTGATATTCAGAAGACCATTACCATGGGAACTGTTGAAATCGTTAGTGGTTGGTGGTCGTCAGGGAAACCTATCTGAATAATGGCTTTTCTTCATTTTTCTTTCGCTGCTTCTGACTCAATTGTTCTGCGTTGTGTTCCTGCAATTTGGAAGGGAAAAAAGACAGCACAAACTACATTTACATGGTGATCTGAACATGTTGTAACAGTAGAATCAGAGCAGAATATTTGCTACTAAGAGTCATTTTAGAAACTAGTTACATACATACATAAAAATATATATTCGGATGAGCAGGAATAACTGATCTGACACTCGATTCACAACGCAGATGAAAGAAACATCCTATTCTCTGATCTCACAAGTGTGTGTAGCCGAGAAAGGAGTGCTGGCTCAGAGAAAACAGCAAAGTCTATTGCAGATTTAGCCACTGCCACTTCATTAGCTCTCAACAAGAAAGGAACTGAATGATATTTGACCTTTACAGAAAAGCACAAAGGCTTCTGCTGTCATTCCTCATCGGAGAAAATCCCAACCCACCTTGACAAAATAGACTTCCTTGGGCTGACGGCAAAACTGCTTGCAGTCTCAGGAGGAGGAGATTGATTGATTTGTTTTATTGGAGATGGTTCTGATGAGTTTGCTTTTTCCCATTCCTGCATTAGTGCAGCTGTAAATCATGTATGGTCATGATACAGTTCTCTATTTATTAAATGATTCATGTCTTATTGGATTTTAACTGTCCACTACAATCCCCATGTCTTTTTTATTGTGCTATACTATCCTTTTAAATCTGTCTATTGTTGCATCTTTCTCCATTTTATCACATTCACTTTGGATTAATGGTCTCCTGTGTCACATTTTAACGCAAGCCATAATACCTTCATCTGAAATAACACTATGTTCCCCCTGTTTTTGAAAGGCTACAATAAATCATTTGTCACACACAGAGAAGGCTTCTTCCTTGTACAGCCACAGGAGGGCACTCTTTGGACACAGTTCATCACGAATTTGACGTAGAACTACAACAGCCACACAGGCTGAGATTTCTGATTCATGAGATTGGCAATCTAGAATCTACTTTTATCTTCTGGTATAAAGACAGACAATTTGATTTTGCTTGGATGCAGACTGTTGGTACATTTTCCTAAAATGGAAATACTGATAATCCTTTTAAAGGGAGATGAAAATTAAATGGAAGACACATTCAATATCAAAGACATCACCAATGTGCCCAAAAGCCATAAAGACCTATTGCGCTCACATTGTTAGGAAGATTTCATCTTTATCTCAGTGTCTCATCCATCATTTAAGATAGAGATGAACAGACTGCTGTGCTCAACAGGAAATACACAAATAGGTGTACTTAAATAAATTATGCAAACTAAAACCAAATCTAAAAAAAAAAATGTTTATACTGTTATTTTTTTAATGAGCTAAAATAGCCTCATTGTTGTAAAAGGATTCTCTATGGCGTGGTACACACTTAACTGCTGGACTTTTGTGTTTCAAGTGTGTGAAGTAGTGGTGGGTGGATTGATCCAGTCAATATTATGGGTATCAAGCTAGGGCGTACGTTTGCTCTCAACATTGGTATGAATGATATAACACCATAATCTGCATGTACAGTTTTTGCTAGGGACGGGACAAACCCTAACCCTTTTCAAAAACTACTACAGAAGCATTTTGAAGTGCAAATCCCTTTATTGAAAAAAGCAGGGAGCTATTCGAGAATCAGTCCAATTCTGGGGGACACTGAAGCACCCTTAGATTCAAACTAAAGCAGTACTTCTCAAATGGTGGGGCGCGCCCCCCCAGGGGGGCGCAGAGCGATGCCAGGGACCTCGGGGAACATGCTTTTTTTTTTTTTTTTTTGCCGTACTAGAATAAAGTGTACTTGCACATCCACTCCGTGGGTGGCAGTGGCGCTCTCATTTTCAAAGTGCGTGCAGTATTTTTGAAGTAAGCAAGAGCACACGGAAGAGACTCATGCAGAGCTGGACTCACGCAGCGACCCACTGTCTTCTTCGGTTCTCACGTGTCCGGCCGAGAAGTGCCGTTTTCGGCTTGGGATCGTCACGACCACCGCCCTCACCTACGGTTCTCCCTCGGCCGCCGAGAATGCGCTTTTTTCGGGCCGTTTGCCTTTGACTTTTAATATAATTTCTAATCAATTTGAATTTGTTATTATTTACTGATTTTATTACATTTGATTTTTCAGTATCAAATGGTCAAAAATGTACCTTGAGTGTATTTTTACACTTTGGATGTGACTTTTTTTTTTATTTTTTTTTTTAACTTCAGGCAAATTGATGCGCGTTAAGTCTTTTCTGTTACAAGCAACACAATGTTAAAAAAGTTATACTTTATTATAAGTTGATCTATGTTACTTTTTTTCTTTAATAGAAAAAAAAGGACACAATGTTAGGCTGAGGCGTACTTATAATAGTAATATAGACGAATGATACTATTTACAGTGGCGGCAGAGAGTTGGGGGGGGGCGCGAAACATTTACGTCTTCCTTGGGGGGGCGTAACAGAAAATAATTGAGAAGCACTGAACTAAAGTATTGCAATATAAAATTGATTTGGGGAAAAAATGAATGAACAAAAATCTGACATGTCCGAGAACCAATCTACATCTGAGGCATAGTGTACTAGACTACTCCAAGCCAGCCCCAACCCTACTGATAAAGCAATAAATTCCACTAATCAATCCTGAAAAGGCATACCTGTGCAGTGAAAAAACATTTTAGATCACTCCCTCTTGAAGCTCATCAGCAGTGTGCAAAAAAAGTAATCAGAGCAAAGGGTGGCTACTTTAAAGATACCAGAAAATTACTCATGTTTTTAGTCATGTCACCTTTTTTGCTAAGTACATAATTCCACATGTGTTTTATTACCATTACAGTAACTGTACAGTAATATTACCAGTACTGTATAGAGAGAGCCAGAGAGAGAGAAACAGAGAGAGAGAAACAGAGAGAGGGAGTCAATCTCTCTCAATATCTGAGTCAATATTCAAAGAAAGGACCAGAAAATTCATTGAGTGCTCAGTTTTATTTAAAATTGTGCAGAATGGAAAAAACAAGCAACACAATTAACTGCACTGTAGACCACCTGCCAGCCTTGCTTGTTCTCCTGTTGCTGCCTCTAGTGCTCAGTTACGGTATAGTTGCACAGGACTTACCGATTGTGCCGAAGTCATTAAAACTAAACTGTCAGTTCACATTTAGAAAAAAAAAAGAAAACAAACAAAAGTAAGGTGTAACACAGGCGGCAATTTGAAAAGACTAAAAAGTACAGATACCTGCTCCAGTGGTAGGTGGGGTCGGCGGTCACAGTGCCCTTCTGGGTCGGCCCGGCCTGGGCCACGTGTTCTTGTACTGGGTGCCGAAGAGGTGTGCCTCCGTCCCCTTGGCCTGTCTCTGACTCTGTCTACCTCTACAGGCCTGCAGCGGCTGCCGCTGACCCTCTGTAGGCGGGGCACTCCCATAGGGATCCATTATACAATTTTACTTCCGGGTTTTCCGGTTTATGGAGCCTAGGGTAGTTCCAAATATGGCTTCGACGAGGGTGGACCGCATTCATACGAATGGCTGGCTGTCAAGTATATTCGGAGGTAAGTTGATGATAAAAACGTTCCCTTTTGAATTTTCAACAGTCTGTATTATATCAGAGACACTTTAGGATGTATATGTTAAGCTTTATGTGTAGCTGCGTGGCGTAATTAAATATATTTTACATATTTTATTTTGGTAGACAAGCGATTTTCTGCTACTTTTTAAGCTGAGTCTGCTAACTAGCAATGTATCGCCAGGGATAAATTCATTGTCCCTACCTCTTTTAAGTTGTTAACTCTTTCAGAGGCCCTTTGTGACATACACACTCATCTGTATTTGTGAGTCCTGGTAGAAACGACCGGCTTTCACATGCTTATTAGCTCGATTTTGTAAGCTTTGAAGTAAGATATCCCCCTCGTGAAAGAGTGCCAAGTCGATGCATGACAACCTGTATTCTTTACACCAAAATGTTTGACATTATAATATGTTAGAGATGTGTATGGATTGAAAAGTGATGTCAACAAATAACAGACACATTTATAATAAAACAAAAAAAATAAAATAAAAAATAATTTAATGTATATTATTTTTTTAGGTTACTTTTTCATGATGCACATCATGCTGCTGTCGATCTACATTCCTACCCTAACCTATAGTCACGAGCTGTGGGTCGTGACCGAAAGAACAAGATCCCAGATACAAGCGGCTGAAATGAGTTTCCTCCGCAGAGTGTCCAAGCTCTCCTTTAGAGAGGGTGAGGAGCACGGTCATCTGGGAGGGACTCGGCGTCGAGCCGCTACTCCTCCGCGTTGAGAGGAGCAAGTTGAGGTGGCTCGGGCATCTGGTTCGGATGCCTCCTGGACGCCTCCCCGGAGAGGTGTTCTGGGCATGTCCCACTGGCGGGAGCCCCCGGGGACAACCCAGGACATGCTGGAGAGACTATGTCTCTCGGCTGGCCTGGGAATGCCTTGGGATCCTGCTGGAGGAGCTGGATGAAGTGGCTGCCCCCGCGACCCGACCCCGGAGCAAGTGGAAGATGATGGATGGATGGATGGATGGATGGATGGATGGATGGATGGATGGATGGATGGATGGATGGATGGATGGATGGATGGATGGATGGATGGATGGATGGATGGATGGATGGATGGATGGATGGATGGATGGATGGATGGTGTCACGTATTAATGTTTCAGCCATTAATGTTTCTGTCACGTATTAATGTTTCTGCCATTAATGTTTCATCATCTTGCATGTGTAATGTTATGCTAGTAATGTTTCATCATATTGCTTCACACTCATGTATCACAAAGCCTTTTATTATGTCATAAAGAATAACTGAGAACACTATATAAGCCTCGAGCAGACAACATCCAGTGTCAGGTCGTACAGACGGAGGACCCAGTTGCATATCGCAGACACAGGATTTTATTGATGTTGACAGGCAAGGTAAAACTATCAGGTCAAGCGATAATGGCAAGTTGACATGCAGACATATGTTGAATCGCTGAAAACCTTTGCTCCAAATTCGCATCCTGCTGACTGACACCATCCATACCTTGACCGCTCTCATCGACTCTGGAGCGGAGGCCAACATCATGGATGTGGATCTGGCCCAGCAGCTCGACATTCGGCGTCACCAACTTTCCCCACCTGTTCCTGCACAAGCTCTGGATGGACATCTACTCGGCACAGTGACCCACATCTCAGCCCCGGTGACCATGCTTCTGTCCGGAAACCACCACGAGTCCATTCAGTTCCATCTGCTCCGCTCACCAGGTCAGTCTCTCATCCTTGGTTATCCGTGGCTGCGCCAGCACAACCCTAACATAGATTGGGAAACTGGAGTCGTACGAGAATGGGGCAGGGGATGCCACCAGACCTGCCTGAAGGAGGCGGTCATACCCACCAACCCTGAACCTATCGGTCCTGTTAACCCTGAACCTGTCAGTTCTGTTTCAGATATTGCCAACGTGCCTGCCTGCTATCATGGACTCTGTGAGGTCTTTAACAAGACCAAGGCCACTTCGCTACCCCCGCACCGACCGTATGACTGCGCCATAGACCTCCTGCCCGGCATGGTGCCACCAAATAGCCGTCTGTATTCCTTACCTGCACCAGAAAGAAGCGCCATGGATAAGTACATTAATGAATCACTAGCTGCCGGGTTAATCCGTTCATCGTCCTTGCCTGCTGGAGCTGGATTCTTCTTTGTACCGAAGAAGGATGGCTCTCTCCGCCCATGCATAGATTACCGTGGACTCAATGACATAACCATCAAGAACCGCTACCCCCTGCCACTCATGTCATCTGCTTTTGAACTTCTCCAAGGTGCCACTGTGTTCACTAAACTGGATCTGAGGAGCGCTTATCATCTGGTTCGAATGAAAGAAGGCGATGAGCGGAAGACGGCATTCAACACGCCCTCAGGACACTATGAGTACCTAGTCATGCCCTTTGGCTTAACCAACGCCCCTGCAGTATTTCAGGCCCTGGTAAATGATATCCTGCGAGACATGCTCAATATATTTGTGTTTGTGTATTTAGATGACATACTGATATTTTCCAAAACCATGTCTGACCATATTAATCACGTCCAGCAGGTTCTGCGCCGCCTCCTGGAAAACTCCCTGTTTGTCAAAGCAGAGAAATGTGAATTCCACACCAGATTGGTATCATTTCTGGGGCAGATAGTGGCAGAGGGAAGGCTTCAGATGGACCATGCAAAAGTGACGGTAGTTACATCCTGGCCTGTACCGGAGAACCGCAAGAAGCTGCAGCAATTCCTGGGCTTTGCCAACTTCTACAGACGATTCATCCGGAATTACAGCATAGTGGCATCTCCCCTCACTTCGCTTACCAGCACAAAGGTTCTGTTCAAATGGACTCCGGCAGCTGACAAGGCCTTCGAGACGCTTAAGGCACGCTTCACTTCTGCCCCGATTCCTCCAAATGCCTGACCCAGAGCGACAATTTGTGGTAGAGGTGGATGCGTCCGACGTCGGGGTCGGGGCAGTGCTTTCACAGCGCGCAGCATCGGACGGCAAGTTACATCCGTGCGCCTTCTACTCTCGCCGACTGTCCCCGGCAGAGTGGAATTATGACATTGGGAATCGCGAGCTGCTGGCTGTAAAACTCGCTCTGGAAGAATGGCGACATTGGCTGGAAGGATCAGCCGTGCCGTTTCTGGTGTGGACCGTCCACAAGAACCTTGAATACATAAGAACAGCTCGGCAGTTGAACTCGCGGCAGGCCCGGTGGTCCCTATTCTTCACACGTTTCAATTTCACTCTCTCTTACCGCCCTGGTTCCTGGAATGCAAAGCCCGATGCCCTCTCTCGAGTATTCCAGAAGGATGAAGCACTAGTGGAGGATTTTGAGTCCATTCTCCCAGATTCCTGCCTAGTTTCCACGCTGACCTGGGACATTGAGGAGCAGGTTAAAGAAGCCATCCGGGATCAGCCTGGCCCCAACGCCTGCCCCACTGATCGCCTCTTTGTTCCTGACAATCTGAGGTCCCAGGTGATCCAGTGGGGCCATAACTCCCACCTGGCTTGTCACGCTGGTGTCACACGCACCATCCACCTGCTCTCCCAGCGATTCTGGTGGCCATCGTTGAGAACAGATGTCCAAGACTTCGTGAAAGCCTGCCCCACCTGTAGCCAGAACAAGACCATCAGCTGTTCCCCAGCCGGCTTGCTCCAACCCCTGCCAGTCCCCAAACGCCCCTGGTCCCATATATCAATGGACTTTGTAACTGGACTCCCTCCTTCTGAAGGAAACACTGTCATCCTCACGGTTGTGGACAGGTTCAGCAAGATGGCCCACTTCATCCCGCTGCCAAGATTGCCTACTGCTAAGAAGACGGCACAGGTGGTTATGGAGCAGGTGTTCCGAATTCACGGACTACCGAAGGATGTCGTATCTGACCGGGGTCTTCAGTTTGCATCCTCCTTCTGGAAGGAGTTCTGCCGCCTCCTGGGAGCCACAGCGAGCCTCACGTCAGGCTATCACCCCCAGTCTAACGGCCAGTCGGAAAGGCTCAACCAAGAGCTTGAGACATCCCTCCGCTGCATGGTTTCACGCAACCCCCATTCCTGGGCACAACATCTACTGTGGGTGGAATATGCTCACAACTCCCTTCCCAGCTCTCCCACCGGCCTGTCTCCCTTTCACACTGTCTTCGGCTATCAACCGCCCCTGTTCGCCAGCCAAGAAGGAGACGCTTCCTGCCCTTCCGCCCAAGCCTGCGTACGGAGATGTCGCTGAATCTGGTCTCAAGCCCGTACTGCTCTTTTAAAGTCTGTTTCTGGTTATGCCATCAGAGCCAACCGACGGCGGACTGCAGCCCCTGCATACCAAGTGGGCCAGAAGGTATGGCTTTCTTCCCGGGATCTGCCACTCCAAGTGGAATCACGTAAACTGGCACCCAGGTTCGTTGGTCCGTTTTCCATCGAGAAGATCATCAGCCCATCAGCTATCCGACTCAAACTACCCAGGTCTATGAAGTTTCACCCAACCTTCCATGTCTCCAAACTAAAGCCAGTCCATGAAAGTCCCCTGGTCCCCAATGCAGCTCCACCTCCCCCTCCTCACCTGGTGGACGGGGGTCCTGTCTACACAGTTCGCCGCCTGCTCAAGTCACGCCGCCGGGGCAGGGGCCTCCAATATCTGGTGGACTGGGAAGGATATGGTCCTGAGGAGAGGATGTGGGTTCCAGCTGGGCGGATTGTAGATCGGACCCTCATATAAGACTTCCACCGCCTCCATCCGGACCAACCGTCCATGCGGCGGGGTCGACCTAGAGCGGCTTGCTCTCAGCCCATGCCTACATCTGACTCTGGACCCAACCCTGTGCCATCGGTACTTGATTCCTCCACTGGCGAGGAGGAGATAGAGCCAATGCCCTTGGTGGATGAGGCCATGGACTCTGAGATTGAACCAATGCCCTCAGAGGATGAGGCCAAGGACTCTGATTAGTAGCCCTCGGTGGGCTCAATCCTTGGGACTTCTGGAGCCGTCCCTTGAGAGGGGGGTTCTGTCACGTATTAATGTTTCAGCCATTAATGTTTCTGTCACGTATTAATGTTTCAGCCATTAATGTTTCATCATCTTGCATGTGTAATGTTTCAGCTAGTAATGTTTCATCATATTGCTTCACACTCATGCATCACAAAGCCCTTTATTATGTCATAAAGAATAACTGAGAACACATATAAGCCTCGAGCAGACAACATCCAGTGTCAGGTCGTCAGCGATTCAACATATGTCTGCATGTCAACTTGCTATTATCGCTTGACCTGATAGTTTTACCTTGCCTGTCAACATCAATAAAATCCTGTGTCTGCGATACGCAACTGGGTCCTCCGTCTCGTACGTGACGGACGGACGGATGGATGGATGGACATCATGCTGCTGGCTGTGCCTGCTTATGCTGACTGTGGACACGAAGCTCATTTTTCAAATAGCAAAAAAACATATTTAAAAAGCCTTTTATTTCATGTTTTGATGGCTGACCATTGCCATCCATTTTTTCTGCTCCTCTTGTTCTATGGGGAAACCATGCTGCACAACCAACCATCACAGGCCACTAATATATAACATTTTAGGTGTAAACAATGAACCATGACACCAATTTCAGCAATTGTTAAAAAATGTTTTTCTTTATCAAAGGGTAATAAGTTATTGTTATACATTACACCAGGTTGAGGAAAATCATAAAATGTTGTTCCTGTCTTGTAATCAATTTGTGTTGCTTGGTTCCAAAATGAGAAATGCCTTTAAAAAAGTCTATAAAATAAAAAGGAAAATGTACAAAACTACAAAACTTTTTGGGTAACAAGTGTTTTTATATTTCAATGCGACAAAACAAACTTGGAACTACCACTTAGAACTTGGAAACAAAATATGTTCTACATGGTGATATCTTTTAATATATTACCACAGGTAGGTGAATCAAGGAAATCAAGACATTCTCTGGAAAAAACAGTATTCTAGTTGTGAAAAAAGAAAAACCTAAATCACCTTGGATTTCAATGTAAAAGTCGATTTCCCATGCTCATGCTAACAGAAACATGATGTGTTCTCTCCAGAGCATGGGAAAGTACCTTTTTGCAGTTTACATAGTTTTTAGTTGTTGCCTGACCACTCCAAATATATAACTAGCACTTACATATATGTCATAATGCAATGACATAATCAAACAAGTACTTAGATACGTGATTTTATCAATTTTTCCATAAATGTCACAATTACCACTGTCAGTTCCATTGCAAACCACTACAGCGCTGCTTGTGCTTGGACTACTCACGCCCCACATGAACCACGTGACCACAGGCGGCAAGAACAAAGAGTGTCGCGACTCTCTTTATACGGCTCTGGGTGTGATTAGACACACTCAAGTAGTAAAACTCTGTGTCAGGATGAGCGATCAGATAGCATAGAATAGGATACTAACATATTCAGACTCACAAGGGACTCACTTAAATACTGGGTTCTACACCTCACATGGCTGATTTGTGTACACTCCACCCCTCCCAATCACTTATTTTTCTGACTCTTTCCCTCTCTTCTTTTTTTCTTGGTCATCAGGCCCTCCACATGGTGTCAACTGGAAATACAACCGGCTAACTCTAGCACTAACATATTCATAGTTATTGTAGTGTATGCATTTCTTGTTGTTGTTTGTACTTCTTCTGTCTCTCTATCTTCTTATTTTCTGTCTCACCATTACTCCTTCCTGTTCGCTACTTGTCTACTACTAAACGAAGCATGTTGAATGATCACAATGGGAGTATGTCATACTCCCAGGTGATACATTAAAACTGTTCAGACCAATCGGACACTCAGATTTCAATTCTCCGTTTAATTTAAACTGTTCAGACCAATCGGATACTAAGATTTCCATTCTCCGTTTCAAGAAGCTGAACAGGACAGGTTAAAAAAAAAAAGAGACCTGCTGTAAAATGTAGTTAAGGAAAATGTTCATTTTGTACTGAACTAAAGTACAGAGTACCTAAGTACAGTAACACATTTTTTTTTTCTTTGTTACATTCCACCACTCCAAATTGATGATGATAATGCACACTCAGCAGCAAAACAGTACATTATTTTCCATTAATTGTATCCACCTGGATGCCACGAACTGCATGTAAAAAAAAAAAGTTACCCGAGAGTTTAAGATGTTGTGTAGCTCGACGACAGAAAAAAAGTGACAAAGGCAGGAATTGGTCGTGTGACAAAGTTATTGTACTCAAGCAGTGCATGTATGTATTCAAATAATGCTTTATTTATATACTTTATGCTATCGCGGCAAATTTAGACTCGGGAAGTGGCAGGCTCCAGACGGCTGTTCTCAGTGCTCAGCTCTCTTGATAGTAGTGGATGTGAAAAATAAATGAAGAGGGCGGATACGGAGAATTCTGGAGTGTGACATAAGACTTTTCAAATCTTAGCGTCTGCAGGAGGAGTTAACTTCAAAACGCGATTGCAATCAGTTTAAAAAAATAAAAAAATAAAAACACTTGGAGAACACACTTCATCCAAGGGCACACTTCCATCTTACATGAAACAGTTAAAAATATTGGAAAATGAGTCAAGTGCAGCTTTAACTTACGCTTTTGTTTGGAGTGCTCCGATTTCGGCAAAGAGGAAACAGCAAAGCCGCGTACTTGCTCCTCTTGTGTCAGCGTACTGTGAGCAGGGATCTTGTTATTGAATCGATATAAAACAATGCAGTATCGCACACCACTAGTGTGCACTGTGGTATTTTACTCGTATGTTTTTATTTTGAAAGCCTGATTTTACATGTGACCTGATGCGTTCAGCCAGTGTTTCCTGAGTGTTGCTAAAAAGGATGTGAGCTGGATGTGTCTGAGAATCAGAGGTGGGTAGAATAGCCAAAAATCTGACTCAAGTGAGAGTCGTGTTACTTCAAAATAATATTACTCAAGTAAAAGTAAAAAATAAAGCATTGGTAAAAAGAATACTCAAATTATAAATAACATTGTGAGCTTATTTTCCATGTCTCCCTCCTTTAACACCCCTGAATTAGGATTGTTATCGAGCTCCTGCAGAGCTTGATGATGAGCTGATCATTTGATTATCTTTGATCATTTGATCATTATATTTGATCATTTGATTTGAGCTGATCATTGACCCTCGAACACCAGGGTTGCAGACCCTTGGTTTAGAGACTCAAACGCATCATATCCTTCAGAAGCATGCTCAGGTCTGAAGGGGTTAAACAATGTTTTTTTTTTTTTTTTTTTTTTTTCTCAGCACAAAGTTGTGTATTTGAACTGTTATTATGCAGTACTATAACATATTACATAACAAACATTGAATTCCGTCAAGAGAAAAAAAATCTACATAAATTAAACATTATTCGTCCAAAGAGCATAAGTGCCCTCTAGTGGAGAAAACTTATTTCCTTATATGAAACTAAAAAGATCATATCTCCGGTTTTCCATGGTCAATCGGTGCCAAATAAAAACTGGGAGATAGATTTAAATCTGTGCAATTCGAGTCATGTTGACGGCAGTGCGCTATTTCAAATACTTTATTTTTTATGGTGCTTTAGAGCAGGGGTCCCAAACCGCCGGGCCGCGGACCAATACCGGTCAGTGGCGCATTTGGTACTGGGCCGCAAAAGAAATAATAATTTATTAACGACTGCATAATGGCCAAATTAACTTTGGCCTGTGCCCCTTAACACACCACTATCCCTGTCTACTGCAGATACAATACTACAGGATAGAATGTCGTCATAGAAATCCATTGATTGGACTCCTAGCAGTACATCTTGTTTTGTATATCTATGTGCGCTCGTCCTTGAAAATAACGTATGACGTAGGGCAGGCGCATCACATTTGTTGCCGGAAATAATTAGGCCCACACTAGAATGACTGAAAACCAGACGTCTTTGGACAGATTTTTTACGGGGAAAATGCCACCTGACGAGCCAGAAGATGAGCCAACAACCTCAAAGAAAATAAAATCTACGCTACTTCCCAATCACTAAAGACCCACAAACTGCGAAGGAGTGGATTGGTGACCCGTTTGTGAATAAACAGAGTGATTCAAGCATGTCTGTGCAAAATGAGGCTCAATTTGTAGAGATCAGAAATGAAGGCGACCTAAAACGTACATTTGAGACAACAGCTCTACCGAGGTTATGGATTCAAGTCATTCCGGAATATTGAGCATTGAAAACCGTGCTACAATTTCCAACATCGTATCTTTGTGAAGCGGGCTTCTCTAACTCTCCCATCACACTTTGATGGGACCAACTCGTCTCAATGAAACAAGCTCAGGCCTCCCAATGATTCAGCAGGTGAGTTATTTTTTTTCCCTGCACTTACCACAATGGGGCTAAAAACAAATGTTATTTTATATTTGCTGTCTTTTTCTGCCGCACATCGCCGGTGTTCTGACAAATTTTCCATACGCGTATTGTTAAAAATGGCCGCGAATGCAGCGATTCCAAAGTAAACACCACAAACTTTCTTTAAAGAAAGGAATATTTACTTACGTTTGCCATGTTAGCTGCACACAACAACTGCAAGCTGCTCTCTCACTTAACGACTTCGCCGTGTCGTTAAGTATGAATTTAATTCAATTCAATTCAATTTTATTTGTATAGCCCTCAATCACAACAGAAGTCTCAAAGGGCCTTACAGAGGCAATATGATACACAATTAGAAATGAAGCAACAAAGATGAATAGGTGCAGTTCAAGTCCTGGGTATCCCCTATCCTTAAGACCCTCCATGCCGGCAAGGAAAAACTCCAAAAACTCCAGAGTCAATTGGGAGAAAAATGAGAAACCTTGGGGAGTACCACAGTCAGGAGAGATCCACTCCCAAGACGGATAGACAGGAACCCCAGAACGGCTAATGGGAATTAGCAAGCGAAATTATAGTCCGTAAAAATACAGTGGAGTGAAGGTGCAAGAAGAAGTCCCTCTAGTCAGATGAGACGGGGGTAGCAGCGAGGACGTCTATCCAGCCAGGGGTTCGGACAGTCAGGAGGCTGCAGCTGAAAAATAGCCCCTCCCCAGAGGGGAGGGGGGAAAGGGGACACCGGGTGACTAGTGATGAAGAGACTAGACAACTAGATATTAACATTGGAAAATAGAAATAAAGTAAGACAAGTGGTAGGTAGAGTAAGAAAAGGAGATAGAACTCAGTGGCTGTACTGCCCCCACCATTATAGCTTCTAGTGCAGCTTAGACTAAACTGTGAGTCTACTCCGACTTCAACTAGCCTAACCATAAGCTTTGTCGAATAGGAACGTTTTTAATCTAATCTTAAATGTGCAGACTGTCTCGGCTTCTTTAATACTAGCTGGAAGCTGATTCCATAAAACAGGGGCTTGGTGGCTAAAGGCTCTAGCTCCGACAGTACTTTTATGAACCCTGGGAACTACCAGTAGACCTGCATTCTGAGATCGGAGTGTTCTGTTGGGGCGGTATGAAACCAGAGCATCGGTGAGATAAGGTGGCCCCAACCCATTAATGGTCTTAAATGTAAGAAGAAGTATTTTAAATTTAATTCTTAACTCGACTGGAAGCCAGTGAAGTGCCTGGAGCACAGGGGTGATGTGCTCTCTTCTATTGGTTCCTGTTAAAAGTCTTGCTGCTGCGTTTTGGACTAGCTGAAGACCTTTTAGAGAGCTTTTAGGACAAGCTGCAAGTAAGGAGTTACAGTAATCCAATCTCGATGTAACGAACGCGTGAATTAATTTTTCTGCATCGCTTTTAGATAAAATATTTCTAATTTTGGCGATGTTGCGCAGGTGAAAGAAAGCCGTTCTACAGGTTTGTTTAATGTGTGCTTTAAACGATAAGTCAGGGTCAAATAAAACTCCTAGGTTTTTAACTGTGGTGCTGGAGGCTACACTTACATTGTCCAGAGTGACTATCTGGGCAGCTAAAGAGTCTCTAACACTTTTCGGGCCTATTATAAGGACTTCTGTCTTTTCAGGGTTAAGCAGAAGATAGTTAGTGCTCATCCAGGTATTTATATCTCGGACGCAGGCGCTTAGTTTTTCTACTTGCCTGACCTGCTCAGGTTTAATTGATAAATACAGTTGTGTGTCGTCAGCGTAACAATGAAAGTTAATGCTATGTTTTCTGATGATATTACCTAGAGGAAGCATATACAGCGTAAACAAGATGGGCCCGAGGACAGATCCTTGCGGCACACCATAACTAACTCTAGAGTACGATGATGATTGTTGGTTTACATTGACAAACTGGTACCTATTAGATAAATATGATTTAAACCAGCAGAGGGCTGCTCCTCTAATGCCTATGTCACATTCTAATCTCTGCAATAAGATATTATGGTCGATTGTGTCAAAGGCTGCGCTCCGGTCCAACAGAACCAGGATCGAGACTAATCCAACGTCAGCGGCAAGTAACAAGTCATTAGTTACTTTAACTAATGCGGTTTCAGTGCTATGATGAGCTCGAAAGCCAGACTGGAACTGTTCAAATAAACTATTGTCCTGTAGGTGCTGACAGAGCTGTTTAATTACCACTCTTTCAAGGACTTTGGAGAGAAATGGTAAGTTAGAAATAGGTCTATAATTGGCCAAAATTTCAGGATCAAGAGTAGGTTTTTTCAAGAGCGGTTTAATAACTGCATATTTAAAGGACTGCGGCACGTAGCCAGTAACTAATGAGGTATTTATTATATTTAAGATAGTGTCAATAGTTAGAGGCAGGGTCTCTTTAAAAAGTTTGGTTGGGATTGGGTCGAGGAGGCACGTTGATGGTTTGGAGGACATTATAATTGAAATTACATCAATTTGGTCTACAGTGGTGAAGTTATTTAATATTTTAGAGGGGTTTATAGGAGATTCCGAATTCTTTGTCTGCACTTTATCAGATCTAATAACTGGAAGTGATTCATTTATTTTATTTCTAATAGTTGCGATTTCATTGTTAAAATTTTTTAGGAAGTCATCACAGCTAAGGGTGGTTGGGATATAAGGTTCTATTGAGCTGTGACTGTTTGTCAGCCTTGCTACAGTGCTGAACAGAAACCTAGGATTATTTTTGTTTTCCTCTATTAAGGATGAGTAATATCTGGTTTTAGCCGTACGCAAGGCCTGCTTATATGTCACTAAGCTGTGTTTCCAGGCAGAGAGGGTGTGCTCTGTGTTGGAACGGCGCCAAAGTCTTTCTAATTTACGTGTCGATTGTTTAAGAGAGCGTGTTTCAGCATTATACCAGGGAGAGGCTCGTCTCGGCTTGACAAACTTTAATTTGGAGGGAGCGACGACATCGAGGGTAGTACGAAGCGTAAACATAACACGATCAACAAACTCGTCATTAACAGCAAGGCCGGACATTATTCCTTCATAATTAGATGACATGGAGGCAAATATAGGCTGAATTATCTGTTTATACTCTGAAACAGAGCGATCACCTAATGTCCTTTTCATCTGAGTTCTAGTCACTAGTGGCGGATTATCTTGAAGCACAAACTGAAAGGTAATTAGAAAATGATCAGATCCTTTCAATCCCTAGCCCATGGTTCGTGTTCAAGAATCGATTTTTTTCTAGCGAATAATTCCGCTATTAATAATATTTCGCCAAGAATACATCCAATAATCATCAGTGATCATGCACCAATTTCTTTAGCCCTTAAAATTGACTCCCGCACAATACCCCCTGCAACCTGGCGCTGTAATGATTCCTTATTAGATGACCCAGCATTTGATACATTCGTTAAGAAAGAATGGAAAGACTTCATGGAACTTAACGATTCCCCAAACATCTCACCATCGCTGCTTTGGGAAACAGGAAAATGCGTAATTCGAGGCAAGATTATCTCATATTCATCATATTAAAAAAAACAAGAACAGAAGTTGGAAAACGAGTTAGAAATAAAAATCAAACAACTGACAGAGGAATTCGCCAATAATCCCACGGACAATACCACAAAAGAACTTTTCAGCGCCAAAGAACAACTCAATAGTATTCTGTCTAAAAAAACTCAGTTTCTGTTACAACAACTACGATATACCAACTTTGAGCATAATAACAAATCCGGGAAATATTTAGCAAACCAACTCGAACGTAACAAAGAAAAAACATTAATTACAACAATACAAGATTCAGCCGGCATAATAACACAATCACCAGAAAAAATTAACGAAACTTTCTACAGCTACTACAAAAACTTATACTCGGTGACAAACGATCATAATGAAGACATTGACCTATTCATTAATAATCTTGACATCCCCCAAATAACTTTAGAAAGCCAACAATTGCTAGATACCCCACTTACCCTCGCTGAATTATGGAATGCCGTAAAGGACATGCCAACAGGTCGCGCACCGGGGCCCGACGGGTTCTCGACATCATATTTTAAACACTTTTGGAATATGCTGGCACCACTTTTCTATAGAATGGTTCAAGAAATCAGTGCCAAGGGTCAAATTAGAGACAATATGAACACTGCAGTAATCAAACTACTGCCAAAAGAAGGGAAAGACCTAACCCAACCAGCAAACTATAGACCAATATCCTTAATGAATACAGATATTAAAATTATTGCAAAGGCTTTAGCTACTAGATTAGAACAAACTCTTCCCACTATAATTCATAAAGACCAGACCGGCTTTATTAAAGGACGTAACTCTACAAACAATATAAGACGCTTGTTAAATCTTATTAATATTGCACAGAATTATAAACAGAAAGCAATTATCCTCTCTTTGGACGCAGAAAAAGCATTTGACAAAGTCAACTGGATTTTTCTCTTCAAAGTTTTGGAAAAATTTGGCTTCGGTGAGCCATTTATCCGCTGGATAAAAATATTCTACAACGCCCCAAAAGCCACTGTAAACACAAACGGGGTCATTTCACAAAGTTTCTGTCTTCAAAGGGGAACTCGACAAGGCTGTCCACTCTCACCCCTATTATTCGCTCTATTTATTGAACCATTAGCAATTGCAATAAGACAAAACGCTAATATCAAAGGGATTTGCTCGCGCACATCAGAACACAAAATTAACTTATACGCAGACGATATACTATTATATCTAGAAAAACCAGAATCCTCCCTACATGAGACTTTTGAACTAATAAAGACATTTTCACAAATATCAGATTATGCTATAAATTGGTCGAAATCAATTATAATGCCCTTATCAACAAACTCATGGAATCCTGCAAATCAAAATCACAATATTCCAATAGGGAATATAAAGTATCTTGGAATCAACATTTCACCAAAACTTACAGAATTAACTAAACTAAACCATACACCTCTCTTAGCAAAAATATGTGAAGATTTGACACACTGGAATAATCTACCCATCTCACTTTTGGGCCGGATAGCAACAGTCAAAATGAAAGTATTACCACAAATAAACTATTTGTTCTCAATGATCCCCTTTAAACCCACTCAAAAATGGTTTCAAGACCTAGACTCAGCCGTCACAAAATTCTACTTTAAAAACAAGAAAAACAGAATTAGCCTTGCCAAATTGCAAAGAAATAAACCAGAGGGGGGTCTAGAGGCCCCTAATTTCCAACACTATTATATAGCAAATCAAATACAATATCTTATTAGGTGGTTATATCTTAACACTGAACAACAGTCATGGCTAGAATTAGAGCAAACAGACTGCAACCAAATACAATTGGCAAACCTCCCCTTTATTAGCTCTAGTATTAAGCACCATAGCTGCTTCAAAAACCCAATGATAGCATGTACCTTGAAAGCCTGGTGGAGAGGTATGGAAATTACGCAATCACAACAAGCCCCGTGTAAATTCTCACCAATCTGGCACAACCCAGACTTTGGAGTTAATAAAATTCCTATTTATTTCAGCGCATGGGATGATACGGGAATAAACCAGTTACAGCATTTGTTTAAAGATAATACATTCATGTCATATGAAAAAATAATGCAAGATTTCCAGATCAAAGGGGTCAATTTCCTGCAATACAATAAAATCAGGGCAGCCATCAGAAGCAAATTTCCATCACTAACGGGTACGTTAGACCCACCACCTTTCGTAAATAAAATAATAAATATACATCCTCAACAAAAAAAAATACTTTCAAAAGTATATAAAGCCCTCTCATGTAACAACTCTACTTGCCTACCAATCGAAAAATGGAATAACGAACTTTCGGTAACATTAGATAATAACTATTGGTCCAACATCTGTAAAAATACATTTATAATGACAAAGAATAAGAACCTTCAGCTTATACAGTTTAAAATACTGCACAGATGGCATATTACTCAATCTAAAATGCACAAAATGGGGTTCTCCCAATCCGATAAATGTACAAACTGCAACGAAGATACTTCAGATACATACATTCATGCTCTTTGGCAATGTAAACCAATACAAGATTTCTGGGCACAGGTAACGAAGAAACTCTCTTTCCTATTGAACTGCAGGATTCCATTGTCTCCAACTCTTTGTCTGCTTGGCGATCTGAATACAGTGAATATCTCTATCCATCAAACCCGTCCACTACTAGCAAGTCTAACGATAGCCAAAAAAACAATATTGTTGAATTGGAAAAACAAACAAAACATTAACATTAACCAATGGCTAAATCTAATCATTGAATATATAACATTAGAGAAAATATCTGCCAAACAGACAAATAAAATGGACAAATACGAACAACAGTGGGAAACGGTCGCAAGAATGATGAACATAGAATAAGGATTCTCTCTCACCTGCGAAGGAATGCCACAAAAATAATAAAAATGTACACATAAATTGATGTATGCGGGGTGTCCAGGGAAGTTGTATGCATCCTTCTGCAGCTGGAAACAGGACATGTTTAAATCCAAACTGTTTTGTACACTCCCAACAGCATGTAATAAATACACTTTCTTCCTTCACAGTTTAGTCGGTCAATGGGCTTATTTTACAAGGATACTCATAGACAATTTGGTTTCCAGCTGCTGGGGAACATATGCAACTTTTTTTTGGAACACCCTATATATTATCAGACTTGGAACAATTAAGGAACTATGCGTAAATAATACACTTCACTGGTCCTTGGCATACATCTAATGGTGTTTGATAAACCTCTTCTTCTGTCAGCTTTGCAGGTGGAGTTTGTTGGCGTCCTGCCCTGGGCCGTCCCGTCGCCGGTCTTGGCCCCCGGGATTTTCGGCCGGGGCTTGTCTGGTTGCGTCTGGCTGTGCGGGGGTCCCGTCGGGCGCGCGCTGGTGTCGTGGGCGGGTGGGGGGGCCGCGCGGGTGCCGGTCCGGGGCCGCGGCCCTTCCCCGGCCGGCCGGGGTGGGGTGGGGTGGAGTTGGGGTGGGGGCCGGGGGGTACATGCGGCAGCCATGGTTCCCTCCCAGGTCCGCCCGGCCGGAGCCGCGTCTCCCTGTACCGGGTGCCGGGGAGGTGCCCTCTGGTGTCATGCCGCGCGCCCCTCCTGGCCCGGGGGTGGGTTGTGGGGGGCGCGCTTCCGTCCCCTTGGTCTGCTTCCGGCCCTGTCCGCCTCCCTGGGCCGCGGCGGCCGCTGCTGCCCCCCGGCCGGCGGAGTCGTTGGCGGAGCCTCTTGGGGCCCGCGGGGCCTTGGGTGAGGCTTGCTGTCCCTTGCCGGTGGGGTGGACGTCCCCTGGTCGCCGGCGCTTGGTGTGGCGCCTGCTCGGGGTGCGGGGTGGGTGCTCGGTGGTGGGGGGGGGGGGGCGGTCGCGGAGGCGCCGTGGGTGGTCTGGGGCGGGGATTGATCGGGGCCCTGACGCCTCTTCTGCCCTGCGGCCGGTGGTTCTGGTGGACGGGGCCACGCCCGCGGGAGCCTGCCTCTTAACTCACGCACTTCTCACTTCGGCACTGTAAATATTTTTCACCTTGGCACTTACATGCTCATACATTTCTCCGGGGAGAGTTGGGACGGGGCTTTACAGTCCCGGCCCGGCTCCCCCCTGTTTTTAATGCACCACACACCAAGGTTGTGGGATGGTTGGGACCTGTTGGGGGTGGGGGTACCTCACGGCTGCCTCCTCACCACAGGCCCCGCCATCTCTGCACCTTTTTTAAATGCACCACACATCATACTCCAAAGGAGAGCTCTGGCAAAGGGCGGTGGGACGGGCGGCTGGGCAGAAGCTCCATGCTGCGGTCCCACTGCCCCAAGCCAAGCTCTCCTATTTTAATGCATACATTGCACTACCCTCCCCTCACACCCCCATCACGGTGCTGGGTGATGGCTGCCAGTCGGGAACCTGGCAGCCACAGTAATAGGGTGGTAGGTGGGTCCCACACTTTTTTATATGGCGTGGCTCCTGGGGTGTGGCCTCCCCTCTGCCTCGGCTGCCGGCCGCGGGAGTAGGTTGGGGGGTCGGGTCCCCGATCTTGCATCGCCCCGTGGCAGTTCCTGGGCGTTCTCCTGCCTCCGCCTTCCCCTCTCTTCTCTGGCTGGGCATCCGCCCTGCGCTCCGTCGCGGGTCGCTGACTGGGCGCCGGTGTATCAGCGGGGTGTCGCCTGCACCGGCGGGGGACCCTGCCTTGCCTGGGGCTTGGTGGGCCGCTGGGGGTCCCGTGGCGTGCCGTGCCGGTTGGGGGGCTGTGGCTCGTGGCCCGGGTGGGCGGGCGGGAGTGGGTGTAGGCGTGGGGTTGGTGGTGCGTCCCCTCCTGCCATCCCTGAAGGCCGGTTGATGGGTGCGCGGGTGGCCCGGGGGACCACCCTGGGTCCCGGGGGGGGGGACGATGGCTCCTTTGCTGGGCTGCGGGAGGAGGGATGGGCTGCGCATGGCCCCCCGCCCCCGCCCTCCCTCCCTCCCCGGGCTGGCTGGGTGGGGGCTGTGGCCCTGGGTTGGCGCCCGCGCGGCTTCTCCACCCGTCTGCGTGGCTGTCGCGCGCCCGGTGGGGCCTGCGTGCTGCTGGATGTGGTAGGGCATTCTCGGGTCGGGGGTCCCGGTGCCGGGATTGGCGATGCGGCGGCGTAGGGTTGGTCGCCAACGGGCTTACTCGTAAGAGATTCACACGATTACTGGGTTCTAGATCACAGAACTGATTTGTGCACACTCTACCCCTTTCAATCACTTAGCTTATAGGCTTATAGACACCCCCACCCCCATTCTCCTCTTTCACTGGCCAATAGGCCCCCACATGGTGTAAACTGGAAATACATCTCGCTGACGATAGCACCAGCATATTAGTAACTAGTTTAGATGTTCAATGTATATCTAGTTGTTGTTTGTGTATGTGTTTCTTTTCCTTCTTCTCTTGTATTTCTTTTCTTCTGTCCCCCCATAATCCCTTCCTGTTCGCTGCTTTGTCATAATAAAAAGGTATTTTGAATGATCACAATGGGAGTATGTCAGACTCTCAATGTGAAACATTAAAACTGTTCAGAATCTGGGCACTTAGACTTCCATTCTCTGTGTCAAACAGCTGAACAGGACAGGTTTAAAAAAAAAAAAAAAAAAAAAAAAAAAAAAAAAAAAAAAGAAAATGATCAGACAGTACGGGGTTGTGGGGATGGACACTAAGATCACTAATCTCCGTACCGTAGGTTAAAATCAAGTCCAAAATTTACGACATTTTCGTATTGCACATGTATGTTTATGAAGTAAATAGTTTTTTAGCACCGTTGTAAAAGAGGGCTTTTTCACCGCCACAAAAGCTTTGGGAGCAAAATTTTCACTATGATTAGCAGATAAATTTTATGCTTCAGGATTTCCTTTTTTTTGAGCTTGTAAATCTCATGTCAAATTTTTAGGAAAATCAGTCAATACCATTTCCTCTCCTTTTTCAACCAACTGACGAGGTGTGGTCAATTAAATGGGGGAGCTACTAGTATATACTCACCTGGCTTTCATGTGCAGTGTCTCATGTTGTGATGGATGAGCTAAGAACATGCTGTCATGTTCATATGTCTCCAGAAGATGATGGATGGGAGGTTCCGATCCAACTGGGAGGTCAATAGCCACAATCCACACAGTGAGCAATGGGAAAACATGAATTTGCCATTTCTTATGACAACCCAGATGCTGATGCTTTTTGATGGTATGAGCTCTTTCTAATGTCTTAGGTATTTTTGTTGCTTTTTTTTCCTAGTCTTAAGCTTTCTTTCTCCTTTCTATTCCCTCATATACGATGGCAAATACTTTATCTATGCTGAACATATAGAATAGAATAAAACAAAATAAAATGCCTTTGCCGTCATCATTATCCAGTACATTGTACAATGAGATTGGAGAGTAGAAGAGCTTCTATGTTTCATTGCAGACATCAATTTAAAGAGTAGTTAGATTTATTAATTTAGTCCCTCATTACCTTATTTGTTAACAAAAACTATATACATTTAATTCTTTTGTTGAAGTGCCATAAAGATGATGTGTGGTAAAAGTAATGTATAAAAAATTGTACACCACACAGTTGCTTTTGATGGAACAAACTACAAAAACAAACTTTAAATGTACAGTAAAATGCATTGATTCATGATATTTTTCTTTTATTTAGTTATTAACTTTAAGCATGTGGTGGAAAGATACTGCTACTTGCATATACGACATGTATTATTTACTCCCAATTGCTCCTCAATGAGATGCTGCTTTGATGAGGAGCAATGCCACCTTCACTGCATAAGTACCAAACATGTCTGTTCTCGTATAAGGGCCAGAATTGCTTATCAGCACTCTCAAATGAGATGCAATTTCAAAGAGTGTTCTCTTATTGCAGATCACCATGTGCTTCGATCGCTGTTTATAAATGTAAATACTTGAGCGCCTTTTCTTACGCAGGTGATTTGAATGCCAACACTGCGTACACTGCAACACTGTGGCTACAAACCTCAATAATAATAATAACAGTACAGTTGTAATCCTGTGGTCATTTAAAGCTAATTTCCTTGTTTACTCCGCAGGAAGAGATTACAGCTGAATGAAAAGAGCAAACCAGCACTGTAAAAGGCTTTAATCAAAGCAATAGCCTGCAGAAAGGATCTGAATAAGATCACACTAGAAGCTTTGTTAGTCTCATTTTAACTACAGTGGCACAGTCATATTATGAAAATGGGGGAAAAAAGCTGTAGGCCCACTCTTACTTATTTTGATGTATCTGCTATGTATTACTTCATTGAAACCTACAGAATATAAATGTTTTTCCCTACTTTAGATCCACCATTTGCTACATTTAGCCTACAGGCATGCAAAGCTATCAAGAACTAATGCAACTTTGATGAGAGCTTCTAAAGGTCTTTTCAGAGAAGACTGATAATGCTCAGTGTTTTGACAGTAAGTGCTAATAAAACCTTTACAAATGGTGTGCAATTTGATTATGGTTGTTAACTTGTTAAAACGGGGTGCAAAGAAAACAATAATTTGTACAGTGGTACCGCTACTTACAAAATTAATTGGGTCTAGAAGTAGTTTCATATATAGATGTGTTTTCCATGTAAATGTCCTAATTCCAAGCCCCCCAAAATTCTGACATCTTTTACAATGTGTCAAAATGCTTCAAAACATGTAACATATACATGTTACAATTAGATCATTGCACAATAAACATAAAATCCGAGTTGTGCATAATGTAAAAACCAAGAATAGAGTAAAGAATAAAAGTTAACACATTCATGTAAAGCTGTCAGAACACGAGGGGCAAATGAAGAGGACGATGGGTCCCTATTAGCCAACTGGATGTCAGGAATTCTAGGCAATAGCCAATGGCACAGCGGCTAAAAGTATGTTACGTTCAGTAAACTGTGGGAGCTGCGAGTACCAGCCATACTGCTTTTTTGCATTTCATATCCTGAAATTTCTTTCATAACAAGAGGCAATATTTTCCCGTTGAGGCGTTCGTTAGTAGGGGTACCACTGTACATGTGTACATGCATATATCTTAACATTTTTAAATAAATTAACACTTACATTAGACTCCAGCGGCTCCTTCCTTAACTGACAGTGATGATGACGATGATGAAAAACCTGTGCACTTCGATGAAGATGATGAAGATGAGACAGTTGTCAAGGGAGCCTTATACAGTACCTCAAAAATCCGCATATAACTGAAACCGCAAATTTCAATGCGTGAATTGGCGAGGGTTCTCTCTAATGCATCTAAAACACTCCCAGATACATAAAGTAGAGTGGGGCAAATAAGTATTTAGTCAACCACTAATTGTGCAAGTTCTCCCACTTGAAAATATTAGAGAGGCCTGTAATTGTCAACATGGGTAAACCTCAACCATGAGAGACAGAATGTGGGGGAAAAAAAACAGAAAATCACATTGTTTGATTTTTAAAGAATTTATTTGCAAATCATGGTGGAAAATAAGTATTTGGTCAATACCAAAAGTTCATCTCAATACTTTGTTATGTACGCTTTGTTGGCAATAACGTAGGCCAAACGTTCACAAGCTTTTCACACACTGTTGCTGGTATTTTGGCCCATTCCTCCATGCAGATCTCCTCTAGAGCAGTGATGTTTTGGGGCTGTCGTTGGGCAACATGGACTTTCAACTCCCTCCACAGATTTTCTATGGGGTTGAGATCTGGAGACAGACTAGGCCACTCCAGGACCTTGAAATGCTTCTTATGAAGCCACTCCTTTGTTGCCCTGGCTGTGTGTTTGGGATCATTGTCATGCTGATAGACCCAGCCACGTCTCATCTTCAATGCTCTTGCTGATGGAAGGAGATTTTCACTCAAAATCTCTCGATACATGGCCCCATTCATTCTTTCCTTTACACAGATCATGAGGGTGCGTAAACATGAGCACATCACCCCCATCCTTCACACCCTACACTGGCTCCCTGTTCACCTCCGTATTGAATTCAAAATCCTCCTCCACACCCCCACCTACCTCACCGAACTCCTCACCGAACTCCGCCCAGGACTCGGCTCAAGACTATGGGGCTTTGCAGCTGCTGCTCCCCGTCTGTGGAACGCCCTCCCAGACCACCTCAGAGCCCCTTAGATGGTGGATGCATTTAAAAAAGGACTAAAAACTCACCTTTTTAAAGAAGGTTATTCTAGCTAATTTTATTTGACCTTATTTTTGGTTTGATCTTTTTTTGATTTGATCTTATTTTTATCTGATTGGTATCTGATTTTATCTGTTTTTCTGTCTGTTTTGCTTTTATTCTTTTATTCTTAGTCTTTTTATTTTTATTTTTTTCCTGGCAATGTGCACTTTGAGATTTGTTTTTCAAATGTAAAGTGCGTTATAAATAAAATGTATTATTATTATAATTATTATTATTATTATAGATCAGTCGTCCTGGTCCCTTTGCAGAAAAACAGCCCCAAAGCATGATGTTTCCACCCCCATGCTTCACAGTGGGTATTGTGTTCTTCGGATGCAATTCAATATTCTTTCTCCTCCAAACACGAGAACCTGTGTTTCTACCAAAAAGTTCTATTTTGGTTTCATCTGACCATAACACATTCTCCCAGTCCTCTTCTGGATCATCCAAATGCTCTCTAGTGAACCACAGACGGGCCTGGACGTGTACTGGCTTCAGCAGGGGGACACGTCTGGCAGCGCAGGATTTGAGTCCCTGGCTGCGCATTGTGTTACTGATAGTAGCCTTTGTTACTGTGGTCCCAGCTCTCTGTAGTTCATTTACTAGGTCCCCCCGTGTGGTTCTGGGATTTTTGCTCACCGTTCTTGTTATCATTTTGACGCCACGGGGGAGATATTGCATGGAGCCCCAGATCGGGTGAGATTATCAGTGGTGTTGTACGTCTTCCATTTTCTAATAACTGCTCCGACAGTTGATTTTTTTACACCAAGCGTTTTACCTATTGCAGATTCAGTCTTCCCAGCCTGGTGCGGGTCTACAATTTTGTCTCTGGTGTCCTTCGACAGCTCTTTGGTCTTGGCCATAGTGGAGTTTGGAGTTTGACTGACTGAAGTTGTGGACAGGTGTCTTTTATACCGATAATGAGTTAAAACAGGTGCTATTAATACAGGTAACTAGTGGAACCTCGTTGGACTTCGTTAGAAGAAGTTAGACCTCTTTGACAGCCAGAAATCTTGCTTGTTTGTAGGTGACCAAATACTTATTTTCCACTCTAATTTGGAGATAAATTCTTTAAAAATCAAACAATGTGATTTTCTGTTTTTTTTTTTTTTTTTTTTTTCACACATTCTGTCTCTCATGGTTGAGGTTAACCCATGTTGACAATTACAGGCCTCTCTAATCTTTTCAAGTAGGGAAACTTGCACAATTGGTGGTTGCCTAAATATTTATTTGCCCCACTGTACAACCATGTAAAATTTCGTCAAAATCTTCCCAACCGTTTCGAACACACACCCACACAGCCCCCACTACACCCCCCCGACCCCACACACACTCACAATTTGCAAAGGGTTCTACCAAGTAGAAACTCCAGATAAAATATATAATAAGTGTGCTCCTAAGCACTGACAACAGTGCTGCTGATGTTTTTCTGCAAATGTTAAAAGGGACGAATACATCTTGTATGCGGTTTTAAATATCTTGGATAAGAATCTCTTTCTTTGCAATGAGGCGTCCAACAACCTTTTCCTTCCCCACTATATATCTTGACTTCACATTCTCGAGCTACCGCAGATGCAGCAACAAACAGCCCTTTGACACTGCTGTACAAAAGAAGATGGCATTCAAGCATGGATAAAAAGGTCGCTGAGCTGGAGTGTTAGCAACATCAGTCTGTTTGTGTGGGTGTTTCATTTCCCCTGAAACCTCTCTAGCTAAAACTCTATTTCAGATAAGGAGGATGCATGTGACATCCTTAATGAATGCAAAGCCTAATAGTCTCTGGTTGAATATCATTTCTTTATTTGCAACATCTTCAGTCCTCTATGGTTGATGCCATGTTTACATGTTTGTACCTCCCTCCAAATGTCACATTGAGGTACCTGTTGAACAACAGAGGAGGAGGGTCTGTCATTGGTAAAGCCCACCCAAAATGAGGTCCCTGAAGTGTTGGGAAAAACCTGCATTACAAGAAACTGCCACTAGTTCTGACTTCAAATGAGAGCATTCTCTCATACACTGCATTTCAAAAACGGTCTAATTTCACCATCAAATTAAACCTAATTTAAGACCCTCATCATCAGTGTTCGGCACGTTACTTTAAAAAATTAATTAGTTACATTACTCACTACTTCTTCCAAAAAGTAACTGAGTTAGTAACTGAATTACTCTAAAGTAAAAGTAACTAGTTACCAGGGAAAGTAACTATTTCCGTTACTTTAAAAAGAACTTGTTGTATGTCAAAGAATTTGAACTTTTCTGAGCAGTATTCGAGTCAGTGGAATAGAGAAGAACAGACAGGTAGTTAACTTGTTAGGTGCTTCAGCAGATTTGAATTGCTTACCACAGATGTCGACAAAAGCTTTGCCCCGGGACATAAATTATACATTACATGCAGGTTCTTTCCTTTAATTTCGACAAACTTGAAATAGTGTCTATATCTCCACCTCTTAAAGGACATTTTTTCTTCTGAATGCTCTGCCATCCCGACCCTGTGCATCTGTTTTGCGTGTGTGTGTTTGCCGCACGCGCTGTTCCGGTTTGCTTGTGAAATCACCGGCTCTGATTGGCTTACCACGACACATCACTCTAACCCTCAGCCAATCACAATCACTTCCATCGCAGCTCTCGAAGGGCTGCATTCAGGTAGGCTCGTTTCCCGACAATTCACGTCACCCTCAAAGCGTCTGCCGTCCTCAAGATGGAAGCAGAATTATTGCTGGCTGACAGTGGGAGATGGGAACGAGGCTAGCATCAGGTGTAGCAAACACAGAAACGTTACCAAACTTTGGAAGGCATTGTCTAATTGAATGAGCAGGGACAAACAGCTTGGAGTCAGAAGTACATGCGCTATTCTCGAACCTGAACGCACCCCAAGTCTTGGATGACAAATCAACAGGGCAGAGAGTCGACTCGACACGGGTGGTAGTTTCTTCAATTTATTCAGAGTAAGTAACGCACCGCTTTTGACCGTCAGTAACGGTAACGGCGTTGTAACGGCAGAAAAAGTAATTAGTTACCCCGTTACTGAAAAAATAACGCCGTTATTCCCAACACTGCTCATCTTATATAATGTACAGTGAACAAAATAAGTATTTGAACATCCTGCTATTTTACAAGTTCTCCCACTTAGAGATCATGGAGGGTTCTGAGGTTTCATCGAAGGTGCACATACACCGTGCGAGAGGTAATCTAAAAATAAAAATCCAGAAAACACAATGTATGTTTTTTAACGATTTATTTATTTGATACAGCTGCAAATAAGTATTTGAACACCTGAGAAAACGCATGTTAATATTTGGTACAATAGTCTTTGTTTGGAACTACAGAGGTCCAACATTTCCTGTAGTTTTTCACCAGGTTTGCACACACTGCAGGAGGGAGACTTGGCCCACCCATCAGTCAGGTTTCTGGGCTGTCGCTGAGAAACACAGAGTCTGAGCTCCCTCCAAAGGTTTTCTTTTGGGCTTTGGCCTGGAGACCGGCTAAGCCATGCTAGAACCTTGTTATGGAACTATCTTACGGAGCCACTCCTTGGTTTTCCTGGCTGTGTGCTTCGGGTCATTGTCATGGAAGACTAAGGCACGACCCATCTTCAATGCTCTGAATAAAGAAAGGAGGTTGTTCCCCAAAATGTCACAATACGGTCATCCCCGGTCATCCTCTCTTTAATACAGTGCACTCGTCCTGTCACATGCGCAAAAAAACACCCGCAAAGCCTGATGCTATCCACCCCCATGCTTCACAGTAGGGGTGGTGTTCTTGAGATAGTACTCATCATTCTTCTTCCTCAAACACGGTTAGTGGAATTTTGACGAAAATGTTCTATTTTACGCTCATCTGACCACAAAACTTGTTCCCATGACTCCTCTGCATCATCCAAATGGTCATAGGCAAACTTAAGACGTGCCTTGACGTGTGCTAGTTTAAGAAGGGGAACCTTCTTTGCCATGCATGATTTCAAACCAAGATGACTTAGTGTATTACCAATAGTAAGCTTGAAAACGGTGGTCCCAGCTCTTTTCAGGTCATTGAACAACTCCTGGGCTGATTCCTCACATTTCTTGTGATAATTGAGACCTCAACAAGGTGATATCTTACATAGGTCTCCACTCTGATTGAGATTGACCGTCATGTTTAGCTTCTTTCATTTTAATATGATTGTTCCAACACTGGACCTTTTTTCACTAAGCCGCTTGAGAGTTGCTCTGTACCCCTTTCCAGCCTTGTGAAGGTTAACTATTTTTTTTCTTGGTGTCTTTGGACAGCTCTTTGGTCTTGACCATGTTAAAAGTTTGAGTCTTGCTGATTGTATGGGGTGGACAGGTGTCTTTATGCTGCTATCAACCACAAACAAGTGCATCTAATTCAGGATAATACATGGAGTTGAGGTGGAATTTTAAAAGCAGACTAACAGGTCTTTCAGGGTCAGAATTCTAGCTAATAGACAGGTGTTCACTTATTTACAGCTGTATCACACAAATAAATTGTTAAAAAATTATGTATCGTGATTTCTAGATTTTTCTTTTTAGATTATCTCTCTTACAGTCGACATGCACCTACGATGAAAATTTTAGACTCCTCCATGATTTCTAAGTGGGAAAACTTGTAAACTAGCAGGTTGTTCAAATACTTATTTTCTTTACTGTATGTAACTTTTTGTTTCGATGTATCTATATAATATACAGTTCACCTCTGCATAACATTATGCCCTTGTTAATCTTAAAGAAAAAAAACTAATATACTGTAGATCAATTTATGATAAAGTATAACTTTATAACATTGCTCTGTTTGTAAAAGAAGATAATTGAATTTGCTTGAAGTAAAAAAAAGTCACATCCAAACAGTAAACATACACTCAAGTTTTTTGACTATTTGAGACCGAAAAATAAAATGTAATAAAATCAATAATATATTTTTTAAAATTAATGAGCACCATTAACTCAAGTACAATATGCCAAACAATTTGACTCGGAAAAAAAATAAATAATAAAGCCAAATGCTACATATGCTTCGTCATGTTTCCTCATCTTAGCCCTTCATATCTCCTGCTCTATGCTGTGTGCTCTTGTTTGGTGCAAAAATAATGCGCACACTCTGAAAATTAGAGCGCCACTGCCACCCACCGAGTGGGTGGGCAATTACACTTTATTCTAGTACGGCAAAAAAAGTATGTTCCCCGAGGTTGCATTGCCCCTGGGGGGGCACACCCCACTATTCCACTATTTGAGAAAAGACTGGCTTAGACATTGAACATGCCAACATTTATGGAACTCTAACACACATATGAAAAACAATATTTAGATATTCATACACAAACAATGTTTGCATGTGCGTTGTTGTGTGTTTCAGAATTTTTGTGTCTCATTCTTAACATTTTTTAGGTTTTTGAAAAGGTATGACCTTCCTTTATATTTCAGTGGTTCCTCCGATGACAACCACAATGACTTTATCGCTTATTTCACAGACCACTATTATAATAATTTAATACTTATACTCTATAGCGGGCTGACCCCTCACCTCAGATTTTTATTCTCAATGCTGCCAGTGTGCAGACACATATAATTAGATCATCATTTTTAATTTCTTCTTTTCACTTTTAGATCTTCACTTTTAATTTCATCTGTATTTCTAAGTTATTGACAGGCTTTATTTAAAAGATCCGTACACACAGAGCTGGTTCATTTTTTTTTTTTTTCTTTACTAGCGCACTAAATTAAAATACGATGACAAACTATTGGTTGTCCCGTTTGACTGATCTTCATGTGAAACTTTTGTAACTTGACCTACAATGAAGGAGGCAAAACATCTTCTAAACCATTGCTCTACATATAACACTTTTTCATTCTTCCTGTTTTAAATTTTGTAGTCACTGATCCTTCTGTTGCAACTTCATTTTCCTATATGCCCCTCCCACACTAGATTCCTGATTGAGGTCCACTTTTCTGTCACCATCCCCGGATTTCCCCTCATGAATTTGACCTCTTGTGTCACATGCATTTTGCCAATCTTACAGATAATCATAGTACTATAGTTGAGAAAATTATGGATGAGAGAAAGGTCTGCTCTGTGTTAATAATGGAAAAGGAACAAGAATATATCTGCAATTAGGTACTGTATGATTTCTAGATCTCACAGTCTGTCAAATTAAATTGTGAATGTAAATGTGTGTTAGGGATGAAATTATGCTAGGGACCTACACAGCAAATAATAAACAGAAATAGAAGTTTGCTGGAAATACTGGATATTAGCGTTAAGTACTTGAAACAAGAGATAATTTCAACAACACAAAATTCTTTTCCCTGAAACCTTTGGCGTGTTTTACTGTGTAATTTGTTCTTTATTTATTTATTTTAAGAGCTCTGCAGCCAGCTGCACTCTTAGAACCATAGAGTCTGCAGTATTTCCATACATATCGTCAAACATACATCTCATTTTCTGCTTTTCTTTTAAGATGGCAAAAAAGAATGCATGATACTTACAGTATTACCTTCAGTGGTTATCTCAAATTCGATAGCAGAGGTTTTTTTTCAGTGGTATGAAAGCCCCAGATAGCTTGCAACATAAATGTGAGCAGTATTTTTTAATGCCATCTGGCCTTTCCGCTGGAAATAATGCTTAATGTGTTGTCGTGCTTGCGGTCCATTAGCTCGATGATGTCATTTCTGTGTCTATGTCATGTAGCTCACTTTTCTCCCCTATTCATTTCATCGAGACTGCTAAAGAGGGTTTATTAACTAGGGTTGCATGTATACAGAGACAAAACCAGATTACAATTGGTGTTTAGAGTCCCTATCACGTTTTTTTCCCCAGTAATTGGTGTTGTCAATAATCTTACTTTGAAAAAAGTAATTAGTTAGTTACAAATTACTTCTCCCAAAAAGTAATTGAGTTAGTGACTCAGTTATCTCATTGTAAGAGTTATTAGTTACTCAGCAAAGTAATGGATGTTACTTTTCATCTGATTTTTTTCATTAAAAAACCCCCACAAAAAACGTAGGTCACACTTTTTACATAAAAAATAATCACCTATATAACAGTGTAACAGTATACAAACTTTAACTTTCAAATACTGTGAGGAAAAAAAGCCTTTTTGATTTTCCTGTTGTAATGAACCCGCACCGAACCGTGACCCCCATACTGAGGTATATGTTGAACCAGTGCTCTGTAACCCGAATTTCCGCGTAAGTCGGAAATAAACCATTATGTACCCTTAAGCCCCCACTGTATCTCAAAATAACTCCCCAAATACATGTATCATACGTCATTGTACTGTCCACGGCTAGACATTGGAGCTAAGTCCTAACTAGACAGCGAGCTAAGCTCCGAAATGACGATGTCAGACGTCCGTGTGGTTTGCTTTATTCAGCTGCTCATGACATTAACCCTTCCGGAATGAAACTAAAATAAAGTTAAAATTAAATCAGTGTCATCTTCAATATCAGCAATACAAATGTGCATTCATAACTAGCTGCTCATACAGCAATAACAATCCACACATACTATTAGCATTTATCATCTAGCATTTGCACATCATCAAAAACAATCACATAAACTCGTATTTCACCACAATTGAAAATGCACAATAAACAGTACAATAGGTGTTATATACAGGCTTCACAGACAACAAATGTGCACGCATGTTTTCTTTCCTCTCTCTCTCTCTCTCTCACTCGGCTGTGCAACTTCTTCGTAGGAGCAAATGCGCTCTTCCTAGTGTGTGAGTGTGCGCTCTTCTTCGTGTGCGCAAATATGTTCGTCTTCGTGTGTACATGCGCTCTTGATCACGCGTGGAAGTACTACCTGCTCTATGCTTCCTGTGCCAAAAGAAAAGCATGCATCACAAAATTCAAAATTGTTTAAAAAGAAAAGAAAAGAAAAAAACGACTGAAGACAAAATGGCGGATGAGACTCGGGCGTCGGAAAGTCGAATCAGGGAAGTCAGGTACGTCGTAACCCAGGTACGAACTGTCCCAACGAAAACTTGAAACCCAACCACACGATACATAATACAGTGATCCTTCGTTTTTAGCGGTTAATGAGGACTGCTTCGCCCACCCTCCATAATAATCGAAATCCGCTAATTATAGGTGTAGTTTATTTGCATAAAACAACCACTTTTTTTTTTTGGTTTTGTTTTTTATCTCTTTTCAATGCTAAATCTGAATAAATACATTGAAAACACAGATTTTTTAAATTTAATTTTATTTTATTTTATTTTTGTGTGTGTTTTCAATGTATTTATTCAGATTTAGCTTTAGAAAGAGATACATAGAAGACATGATTTTTCCCTTTTTTCCCCAAGGTATAATTCTTTATTTAATGCTTCATTTAGTGTATGGAGGACCAAAGCTACCAAAATTAAAAAAATAAGTAAAAGTGAAAATAAAAATTGCTGTGGATACAAAAATAATATATATATATATATATTATATATATATATAAATAAGAAATCAGATTCAAAATTAAAAAATAAAAGCAAAATACAAAAATAAATATGAAAATAATAATAATAATAATACATTTTATTTAAAGGCGCCTTTCTGGCACTCAAGGTCGCTGTACAATCATATAAAAATATTAAAAGTGAGAAAATGAAAGTATATAAGGTATAAGGAAATTTAAAATACTAAAAGAGATATAGGGGCGGTTAAAAAGACCAGAACTAAGTGATTATTGTGTATAGGCTAGTATAAACGTGAGTTTTTGAGTTTTGTTTGAAAAAAGGTGAGGGAATCTGTGTTCCTGAGGTCGGGTGGGAGTGAATTCCAAAGTCGGGGAGCCGAGCGGTTGAACGCTTTGCTCCCCATGGTGCTAAGGCGAGCGGGGGGGACAGACAGTTGTGTGGAAGAGGAGGATCTAAGGGCACAGGAGGCAGTAGTAACATGAATGAGATCGGACAGGTATGGAGGGGAGAGGTTATGGATGGCCTTGAATGTGAGGAGGAGAACTTTGAACTGTATTCGAAAGTGGACCGGGAGCCAGTGAAGCTGTTGGAGGACTGGAGTGATGTGGTGGATGGACAGGGTACGGGTTATGATGCGGGTAGCTGAATTCTGGACCAGTTGGTGTTTATGGAGAGTTTTACGAGGGAGGCTAAAGAGGAGGGAGTTGCAGTAGTCCAGGCGGGAAGTGACAAGGCTGTGAACCAGGATTGGAGCAGAATGTGGGGTGAGGGAAGGGCGGAGGCGATTAATGGTGCGTAGGTGAAAGTGGGCAATCCGGGTAATGTTATTGTTGTGCAATTGAAAGGAAAGTGTGTTGTCGAGGATTACTCCTAGGCTCTTGACTTGGGGGGAGGGTGAAACAGTGGAGTTGTCAATGGTAATGGATATGTTATGGTTTTTCGAGTTGGTGAATTTAGAGCCAACGAGGTGCACTTCAGTTTTATTACTGTTAAGTTTTAGGAAATTGTGGGTAAACCAGACTTTTATTTCAGTGATACAGTCAGTCAGAGATGAGGGCGGGAGAGAGGGTTCAGAAGTGAGGTAGAGTTGGGTGTCGTCGGCATAGCAGTGAAAGTGGATGTTGAATTTATGAAAAATATTGCCAAGGGGAAGTAGGCACTGTATATGATGAAGAGGAGGGGCCCCAGGACAGAGCCCTGAGGCACACCGGAGGTAACAAGGGAGGGTGTGGATTTAAATGACTTTAATTGGATATATTGGCTGCGCTCAGAAAGATAGGAAGAAAACCAGTTCAATGGGGTGCAGGTGATGCCAATAGTGGAAAATCGATGGAGGAGTGTGGTGTGTTTAATTGTATCAAAGGCTGCAGATAGGTCTAGGAGGATGAGGATGGAGAGCAGGCCAGAATCAGCTGCCATGAGGAGGTCGTTGGTTATTTTAACAAGTGCTGTTTCAGTGCTGTGTAGTGGGCGGAAACCAGATTGAAACTGTTCATAAAGGTTATTCTAGGATAAGTGAGAGTGGAGTTGGGAGGCGACTGTTCTTTCGAGGATTTTGACGATGAAAGGGAGGTTGGATATGGGGCGGAAGTTATTGAAGTCAGAGTGGTTGGTACCAGGTTTCAGTTTTGTAACGGCTGCAGTTTTGAAAAAAGCAGGTACAATTCCAGAGGGGAGGGATGAGTGGATGATTGCAGAGATGAGCGGGACCAGGGAGGGTGAGCAGAGTTTAACTAGTTGAGTGGGCATGGGGTCCAGATGGCAGGTGGATGGAATGGATTCCGGATGAGTTCGGCAATCTCAAATGGGGTGGGGAGGTGGAAGGAGGAGAATGGGTGTGGGGAAGGGTGTCAGTCGGAAGATATGCTGGGATTGGGGGTTGATACAAGGTCGTAGTGAATGTTCTTAACTTTTTCAGCGAAAAATTTCATAATACAGCTGCAAAAGGAGGCACTGTAACAGTGAGGGGGGAGGGAGTCTTTGGGTTGGGTGATGTTGTTGAGGAGTGAGAAGAGAGTTTTGGTGTTGCTTTGACTGGCGGTGATTATTCTGGAATAGTAGAGGGTTTTGGTCTTGATAATTGAAGCCTTGTAGGCTGATATGTGGTTTTTGTACTTTTATTTATGGATAGTGAGACCTGTTTTCCGGGAGAGGCGTTCCAGCCAACGACCGTTAGCCTTCATGTGAGGTAGAGTGGGAATGAACCAAGGGGCAGAGATAGTGAAGAGGACGGATCGGGTTTTCAATGGGGCGAGGGTATTGAGAATGTTGGCAAGTCCTTTATTGTAATGGGAAGCCAGATCTTCGGGGTTGGCTAGATTATGGAATTTGGGAAGACAGGAGGAGTGGATACTGGAGATGAGGGTGGCTGGCGTAATATTCCTCCAATTCCGGAATGTGATAAGGCGCGATTTTTTGGGGATGGATAGGGTGAGACTGACTGTGAATGATATGAGAAAATGGTCAGTAATTGGGAGTTGATTGGCTGTGAGGTTCAAGGTGGTGACACCTGAGCAGCAGATTAAGTCCAGGATGTGTCCTTTTGAGTGTGTGGGGAAGGTAACATATTGCTGACAGCCAAAACTTTCTAAACAGGAAATAAATTTCTTGGTGAGAGGCAGGTTGATATTGTCTAAGTGGATATTAAAATCGCCCATTATTATTATATTTGGTGAAAGAGATATTAAGTGGGAGAGAAAAGAAGCAAAGTCATTTAAAAATTCACTGTTCTGTTTAGGAGGGCGGTAAATAGTGACGATAATGGTGGGAGTGGGACCAGGAAGCTCAGACACGGTGCACTCAAACGAGCTTGGAGTTTTTACAATTGCCACGTTTACATGGAGCCAAATATTCCAATTACAATCGGAATATTTGTTCAAACCGAATAAACGTGTTCCATATAAACACCTCATTCGGAATGAACAGGCCCAAACCGAATGGAATTTCATTTCATGTACAAACAAAAAACTCTCCAATGGAGGAATAAGTCAAAGCAACCACGATCAGGGTTCAAACAAAAAAGTACTCCATAAGGGAGGAAAGGGCAAAAACACAAAACGCTCCTAATGGAGGAAAAAGCCAAGATAGCGAAGATGAAAAAAATTCAAACACAAAGCGCTCCAATGGAGGATAACATTCAGTAGAACTGCAATAGACTATGACGGTAGGCTATGACGAGAGGCTGACGTGACTGACCTTGGACGAAAGACACTTCTGCACTAGACAAGGGAAACTAAGGCAATATATACACAGGGGGTAATGTGGAACAGGTGGAAACAATAGGTGATTAGGTGACCAGAGGAAGGGCAAGTACGCAGACACAAGGAGGGTGAAGCTTTCAAAATAAAACAGGAAATGACATGGCATGACAGAACCCCCCCCTCTAGGACCGGCTACCAGACGGTCCAGGTTGGTCGGGGTGGTCCCTCTGGAAGTCTCTGATCAACGAGGGGTCCAGGATGAACCGCGAGGGAACCCATTGTCTCTCTTCCGGGCCATAGCCCTCCCAGTCCACCAGGTATTGGCGGCCACGACCTCGGGGTTCGCACTGCCAGCAACCTCTTGACCTGATAGGCAGGGCCGCCGTCGACGTCAAGAGGAGGTGGAGGGCGTGGCATAGGCACCATGGAGCTCTCCACCACTGGCTTGACTTGGCTGACGTGGAAGGTGGGGTGGACCCTCAGGGAGCGTGGAAGACGTAGCCGCACCGCTGCAGGGCCTACGACCTTCGATACAGGAAACGGACCCACGAAGCGGGGGGCCAACTTCGGGCAGGTGGCCCGGAGGGGAAGGTTTCGGGCGCTTAGCCACACTCGCTGTCCCACCTGGTAGGCGGGTGCTGGGCGTCGGTGACGGTCTGCGGCCTTCTTCACCCGATCCCCTTGGCGGACAAGGATTTGGCGAGCAGCTTCCCAGATACGTCTGCTACGGCGGACCAAGGCATGGGCAGACGGGACAGAGACCTCCCGCTCCTGTGCGGCAAACAAAGGGGGATCGTAGCCATGGACACATTTGAAGGGTGACATACCTGTGGCGGAGGTGGGAAGAGTGTTGTGAGCATATTCGACCCAGACCAGGTGTTTGCTCCATGTGGATGGGTTCTGGGATACCAAACACCGGAGGCCGGTCTCCAACTGTTGATTGAGGCGCTCGGTCTGGCCGTTGGACTCCGGATGGTATCCTGACATGAGGCTGGCCTTGGCCCCGATGAGGTTGCAGAATTCCCTCCAGAAGCGTGACACGAACTGTGGCCCCCGATCCGAGACAATGTCCCGGGGGAAGCCGTGAATGCGGAATACCTCCCGCATCATGATCCCTGCAGTGTCTTTGGCCGAGGGCAAGGCAGGCAGGGCTATGAAGTGGGCCATCTTTGAGAAGCGGTCGACCACAGTCAGGATTGTGGTGTTCCCCTGGGATACAGGGAGCCCCGTGACAAAGTCCAAGGAGATATCAGCCCATGGTCTGGAGGGAATCGGGAGAGGCTGAAGAAGGCCCATGCGTGGTCTGGTGGACGTCTTGTTTCGGGCGCAGACCGAGCAAGCCTCGACGTACTCCCGGACCTCCGGCTCCATGCCTGGCCACCAGAACCTCCGGGAGATGGCGTGCACCTGACTCCCGGATGACAGGAAAGTGGCGTGGAGTGGGCCCATTGGATCACCCGGGGGCGTAGGTCAGCCGGGACGAATAGTCTGTTCTCAGGGCACCCCCGAGGTGTCCGGACCCCCCCTAATGCCTGCTTAACCTCCGTTTCTATTTGCCAAGTTACCGCCCCTACCACACAATTCAGTGGCAGGATGGGTTCAGGTTCCTTGGCTACAGGCTCGGGGTCGTAGAGGCGAGAGAGGGCGTCTGCTTTGATGTTCTGGGACCCCGGCCTGTAAGAGATAGAAAAGGAGAATCTGCCAAAAAAGAGCGCCCACCTCGCCTGGCGAGAATTGAGTCGCTTAGCTGTTTTGAGATACTCAAGATTGCGATGATCAGTCCAGACTATGAAGGGTTGCTCTGCCCCCTCGAGCCAATGCCGCCACTCCTCCAGAGCGGTTTTGATGGCGAGTAGTTCTCGGTCGCCCACGCTGTAGTTCCGCTCCGCTGGCGACAGGCGGCGGGAAAGGAAGGCACAGGGATGCATCTTCCCATCATGCTCAGCTCGTTGGGACAGTATTGCCCCAATGCCCTCACAGGATGCGTCGACCTCCACCACGAACTGACGACGGGGATCAGGCATGGTCAGTATGGGGGCTGTAGTGAAGCGGGTCTTCAAGACCAGGAACGCTGCTTCAGCTGCAGGGGTCCATTGAAACTGCACCTTGGAGGAAGTAATAGCGTGGAGAGGGCCTGCAATTTTACTAAAACCGTGGATAAACCGCCTGTAAAAGTTGGCGAAACCAAGGAACTGCTGAAGCTTCTTTCGACTGCCCGGTGTGGGCCAGTTAACCACTGTTTCTACTTTTGCAGGGTCCATCTGGATACCCCCAGGAGTTATTATAAAGCCCAAAAAGGAAATCGTCTTGACATGAAATTCACTTTTCTCAGCTTTGACAAAAAGATCGTTGGCGAGAAGGCGCTTTAAAACCGACTCAACATGGTGCCTGTGGGTAGTTATATCCGGGGAGTAAATAAGGATGTCATCTAAATAAACAAAAACAAAACGGTCAAGAAAGTCTCGGAGAACGTCATTGATCAACGCTTGGAAGAACGCGGGGGCGTTAGTGAGGCTGAAGGGCATAACTAGATACTCGTAATGGCCGTCTGGGGTGTTAAAGGCCGTCTTCCACTCATCTCCCTCCCTAATGCGGACTAAGTGGTAGGCGTTGCGTAGATCTAATTTAGTGAAGACCTTGGCCTGCTGCAATTGGTCGAATACTGAAGACATAAGGGGGAGTGGATAGCGATTCTTAATGGTGATGTCATTGAGCTGGCGGTAGTCTATGGTGGGACGGAGTGATCCATCCTTCTTTCCTACAAAAAAGAAGCCCGCCCCAGCAGCGGACGAGGAAGGACGGATGAGCCCTGCTTTCAGGGAAGCTTGAATGTATTCACGCATGGTGACTTTTTCAGGACCGGAAATCGGATAAAGGCGCCCCCTGGGGATAGTGGAGCCTGGGATAAGGTCAATAGCACAGTCATAGGGACGGTGGGGTGGCAGAGACTGGGCTCGGGTCTTGTCGAAAACCTGGCGTAAATGGTGATAGCACTCTGGGATGGTGCTCAAGTTGATTTCTGATTCTGGAGTGACAGAGAGAGAAAACTTGTTAATTGCGGTCTCACCATTAACATGACCTTTGACCCCAGGGTTCTTTTCTCCTAGACAACGTTCCTTACAGTCCGCACCCCACCCCAGTACAGAGCCAGAGTTCCAATCAATATGAGGTTGGTGTTTGCGGAGCCACGAAAGACCTAACACCAGTGTCTGGGCTTGGGCAGAAAACAAAGGGAAAGACATTGTCTCAGTGTGTCCTTGAACAGTGACTTCTAAGGGCTCGCATGAGTGGGTGATAGAAAACAGTTTTTCACCATTGAGAGATCTGGCCACCAGGGGCCGATCGAGAGGGATAGCACGAAGGCCCATGAGATGGCAAACCCCCCAAGGCATCAGACAGTCGTCCGCGCCGGAGTCTATCAGGGCAGCGAGTGCATGTGACAAAGCTCTGTGCTTTACCTGGACCGTGGTCGTTGAGCGGTGGGTGGGGCTCGCTGGTTGACTGCTATGGCTGGGCCTGGGTCTGCGAGCGGTGCAACCTGCCACAAGGTGTCCCGAGCTCCCGCAGTAGAAGCATAGCCCCTGTAGTTGTCGGCGCTTACGTTCCTCAGGGGAGGTGCATGTGGGACCAAGCTGCATGGGTATGGGGTCGTTAGGATCCCTAGGAGGTGAGGCCGGCAGGGTGTGGGTACGGCGAGGTCCTGTCTGCTCCAGCGACTGGGGAGGTGGTCTCACAGCTTGGATAGGCCGGGTCCTGCTCAACTCCTCAAGGTGATGGTCGGTGCGTATGGCGAGGGCGATGAGGAGGTCGAGTGGCACAAGGCGATCCCGGATAGTGGAGGAGAGCCCCTTAAAAAAGGTATCATAGAGTGCAGTGTGGCACCAGCCGCAACCTGCGGCCAGGGTACTGAACCGGATGGCATAGTCATTGACCGAGGCTTTACCCTGACGCAGGCTGCTGAGCTCTCGTGCTCGGTCTCTTTCGGAACACACTGGGTCAAAAGTGGTCTTTAGGGTATCTATGAATGAGGACAAGTTATGGCACGAATACGAATCACGCTCCCACTCAGTCATGGCCCAGGCTCGGGCCCGTCCCGACATATGGGACACCATGAAGGCAATGCGAGAGCGGTCAGTGGTGAACTCGTGGGGAGAACAGTCAAAGTGCATACTGCATTCCGTGATGAAAGCTTGGCTAGTACCTGGGTCCCCGCAGAATCGCTCTGGCGGCGCCAACCTTGGTCCTCTTCCAGGAACCAGGGAGGAAGAAACAGGAGGGGGGCAGTCAGGCTTATTGGAAACGGAAGCTGGTTGTGCTGGGAGTAGCCGGGCTGTGAGCTCCATCAGCTGATTGTTCATTTGGACCAGCTGTGCCGCCATCGTGGCTTGGAAGTCCTCCTGGTGGGTGAGACGAGCAGATTGCTCTCGGAGAGTGGCAAACAATTCGGGGGCCTCCACTGGGTCCATTTCTGGCAGAAGTGTTCTGTCAGACCTGGATGACGAGGCGGACTCAGCTGCGGAGGTTCAGGCAAAAACTTTTATTTTGAAAACAGGTTCTTCCGCTGACATGCGGGAATGAGAAAAATGTACAAACAAAAAACTCTCCAATGGAGGAATAAGTCAAAGCAACCACGATCACGGTTCAAACAAAAAAGCACTCCATAAGGGAGGAAAGGGCAAAAACACAAAACGCTCCTAATGGAGGAAAAAGCCAAGATAGCGAAGATGAAAAAATTCAAACACAAAGCGCTCCAATGGAGGATAACATTCAGTAGAACTGCAATAGACTATGACGGTAGGCTATGACGAGAGGCTGACGTGACTGACCTTGGACGAAAGACACTTCTGCAATAGACAAGGGAAACTAAGGCAATATATACACAGGGGGTAATGTGGAACAGCTGGAAACAATAGGTGATTAGGTGACCAGAGGAAGGGCAAGTACGCAGACACAAGGAGGGTGAAGCTTTCAAAATAAAACAGGAAATGACATGGCATGACAGAACCTTGCAACCTTTCGCCACATTTCAGGCTTCAAACATAAAGATATAAAATTTTATTTTTTTTGTCAAGAATCAACAACAAGTGGGACACAATCGTGAAGTGGAACAAAATTTATTGGATAATATAAACTTTTTTAACAAATAAAAAACTGAAAAGTGGGGCGTGCAATATTATTCGGCCCCCTTGCGTTAATACTTTGTAGCGCCACCTTTTGCTCCAATTACAGCTGCAAGTCGCTTGGGGTATGTTTCTATCAGTTTTGCACATCGAGAGACTGACATTCTTGCCCATTCTTCCTTGCAAAACAGCTCGAGCTCAGTGAGGTTGGATGGAGAGTGTTTGTGAACAGCAGTCTTCAGCTCTTTCCACAGATTCTCGATTGGATTCAGATCTGGACTTTGACTTGGCCATTCTAACACCTGGATACGTTTATTTTTGAACCATTCCATTGTAGATTTGGCTTTATGTTTTGGATCATTGTCCTGTTGGAAGATAAATCTCCGTCCCAGTCTCAGGTCTTGTGCAGATACCTAAAGGTTTTCTTCCAGAATGTTCCTGTATTTGGCTGCATCCATCTTCCCGTCAATTTTAACTATCTTCCCTGTCCCTGCTGAAGAAAAGCAGGCCCAAACCATGATGCTGCCACCACCATGTTTGACAGTGGGGATGGTGTGTTCAAGGTGATGAGCTGTGTTGCTTTTACGCCAAACATATCGTTTTGCATTGTGGCCAAAAAGTTCAATTTTGGTTTCATCTGACCAGAGCACCTTCTTCCACATGTTTGGTGTGTCTCCCAGGTGGCTTGTGGCAAACTTTAAACGAGACTTTTTATGGATATCTTTGAGAAATGGCTTTCTTCTTGCCACTCTTCCATAAAGGCCAGATTTGTGCAGTGTACGACTGATTGTTGTCCTATGGACAGACTCTCCCACCTCAGCTGTAGATCTCTGCAGTTCATCCAGAGTGATCATGGGCCTCTTGGCTGCATCTCTGATCAGTTTTCTCCTTGTTTGAGAAGAAAGTTTGGAAGGACGGCCGGGTCTTGATAGATTTGCAGTGGTCTGATGCTCCTTCCATTTCAATATGATGGCTTGCACAGTGCTCCTTGAGATGTTTAAAGCTTGGAAAATCTTTTTGTATCCAAATCCGGCTTTAAACTTCTCCACAACAGTATCTCGGACCTGCCTGGTGTGTTCCTTGGTTTTCATAATGCTCTCTGCACTTTAAACAGAACCCTGAGACTATCACAGAGCAGGTGCATTTATAGACCCTACCCACCGACGTCACAAAACCACGTGCTCGCTGTATGGTTCCGCCCACTTGTCCGTCATTTTGTCTCTGTATTAGCATTGGTTTCAATTGATCGAGGAATTTAAAATGCATTTCATGGAAGACCCGGTGCTTTCTGATGCCGTAAACTCACTGGATGTGTTGCATAAAAGGCGTTATGTGGAAAAGCTTCGTTCTATACAGTCGCCAGATCCATATTTGATGCCCAAATCGATGTTTTTCGACCCACTGTCTTCGCCCTGTCTGCCTGACATCTGCTACGCTGATATTTACAATTATCTTGTCCACACAAAATCAGCCTATTCTCACGAAAATTTGAAAAACTTCAAGAGCTTGGAGGCTTATAAATACTTCGTTGCTGGTTGGGTGAAACAGGTCCTCGTCCACGAAAATTCGGCAGGAATCTATCTTGTGCTTGGAAAGGTGAGTTACGAAATTTTCAATTCAAAATCTTTTGTTATTGCTAACATCCACTGTCAAGTCTAATGTATTTCATGTCGTTTGTCAATGGAGTTAAGGCGTTTAATGTTTATATGGTTTAGCGATAGCACTTACACTACATACATACGTGTATGTTGTCGGCGATTAGCCTAGCAATGATCTTAATTGTGGTTATTTGTCAGCCCAAAACCCTCTAAGTATATCTTAAATGCATCTTACCGGATATAAAATGACTACTACATAGTCTGTGGTGATTTTTTGGTGCCCAGTTTTCACGTCGAATTGCAGCCGTCCATTTCGCTCTCCTCTTTGGATCCCTCGGAATACGGTAAAACTTCAAGTCTCTCCTTCCATCTTCTCTGTTAGTGCAACCAACAGCCACACACGCCTTCACCATTTTGATTATTAATGTTAAGGAGCAGAAAAACACGCCGTAAATAGGAGGAATGTACGTAGCCGTAACAGGTTAACACTATGTTTTGACGGACAATTGGCCGGTACTATTCAGGAGAGCGGAGTTGTGACGTCACGTGGGTAGGGTCTATACGGAGACTTGATTACACACAGGTGGATTCTATTTATCATCATCGGTCATTTAGGACAACATTGGATCATTCAGAGATCCTCACTGAACTTCTGGAGTGAGTTTGCTGCACTGAAAGTAAAGGGGCCGAATAATATCGCACGCCCCACTTTTCAGTTTTTTATTTGTTAAAAAAGTTTAAATTATCTAATAAATGTTGTTCCACTTCACGATTGTGTCCCACTTGTTTTTGATTCTTGACAAAAAAATTAAATTTCATATCTTTATGTTTGAAGCCTGAAATGTGGCGAAAGGTTGCAAGATTCAAGGGGGCCGAATACCTTTGCAAGGCACTGTATATAAATTGAATTAAATGTAAAACAGTAAATAAAAGCGCTTTGCTCTCGTATTTATTTCATTGTCAGTTTTAACATGCAGAAGAAAATGTAATTTAACTGAGGAGGCGGTCTTATGTATGCCATGGGTTGAACTATTCGCTTATTGGTTGATCGACATGCGTGTGCTGAAATCCTAGGCATGCCTGTCTACAAAGATGGGGAGACTTACTTGTTAATGGGTCTGACAGCGAGATAGCCGACCTACTAGTACTTGGTATGAGTGAGAGAATATCCACCATCGAATGTCAGACCATGGTATAAGGTGAGTTTGTATGACCGTGACACATTTTAAATGGAATTTGAATCTGACAATTTCGCTTCACTAATATGTGCATCATGCTAAACTGTCCTTGTGAGTTTAGCGTTGTTGTTAGCAAATTTACCTGTGTACCGCCTTTCCCAGATACCCATCCTAGGTGTTAGCTTATGGAAGAAGATACAGATTCAACACATCTCAACTGGACCATAGACTTCATTATTATTCACGTGACACTTCGTCATTCTTTGTGTCACGCCTTATCAGAGGGGGCCGAGCCGCCGAGCTTCATTTAGGAATAGTCAGCCGAAGACGACACAAGCTCTTTCCAAGACAGATTTAAGCTTGGATTTTTGGAAGAACTACGAAAGCGCATACAAACAGGAAGGATTGTCTCAGGAGTGATTTGTTCGACGATTCAAGGCAAATATTTTTTATTTTTCGTACCATGCACACATTTTGAAACGTGAAAAAAAATCAGCAGGAGAATGGGAACCCCTATGGCATTGGCGTCATTCTTCGACATAAGTACGTAAAATAGATGCGTAACTGCCTTGTGTTTAGCTCTTTCAACAAAGAATCGAGACAGTTTTATGTCCATATCTATTCAGAATTCAGTGATTGAAGCATTTATTCGCAAGAATTTTCTTTGTTCACACACGGAGGCGGCTTAAGATGAGTCGTACATTCGTCATATTTATGTAAAATACATTCTACGTGCATGGTTCCTTTTGCTTTTAACCAAGAATCGAGACTGCTTTACGTCCATATCTATATAGAATTCAGAGATTTAAGCATTTATTCACAAGAAATTTCACTGGAAAAGCTGTTAATGCCAGGCGGCTGCAAGCCTCATTCGCTAACAGGGTAGCATAGTACTTTGAAAATATACGTAAAATAAACGCCAACTGAACGGTTTCTTTGCTATTAACCAAGATTCGAGGCTGTTTTACGTCCATATTTATGAAGAATTTCGTGAATTAAGCATTAAGCGGCTAGCCTCATTCGCTAACAGTATATAGTGTATATTGATTATAAAGGGCTATTCTATTCTATAATAAGTTGTGACTGTTTATAGAGTTTATTAATAATCTATCTAAATATTATTTATAATTGATCCTGCTTTTTTTCCTCAAGTATTACGTTTCTGATGTTAAATTGAGTGATTTATTAGCTTTTGAAAACTTGCAGTGAATATAGAAAAATTAAGTTGCTATTTTGGTCAAAAAATTATATGTTGAATATTGCTATTGAGCCTGAAAATATAGGTGATTATATCTGCATTTGGTGATTTTTGTGCATCTAGTGTAAAATCTGAAACTTTTATAGCCATTTTAAGTTGTGTTATACTTAAAAAATATAATAAAAAATAAAAAATAATTAATCGGGATTTTACAAGGGAACGACTGAATTTTTTGATGCTGCTGCTCATGGAGACTCATATATACCTAAGGTAGGGGCCTGTTTTGGTTTTAGGTTGGTTGCAGCTTTGGTTTGAAAATAGGCCCGCTGCGAATCGGCCCCGCTTCCCGTGTCATTTCAATAGGTTATAAAGTCTATTACTGGACTTAAGTAAGAAGTTAAAAAACGCACCACATTACCTCTTCCTTGTTCCAACTCATCCAACCGATTGGCAGCTTCCTGTAACAGCTCGGACGCTGACCTTCTCGTCAACAGGCATGACCTAGTCGAGCTCTACTCTTGCATGTCGATCGACCAATAGGTGAATAGTTCAACACATGTAGCACCGCCCCCTCAACTGAATAACATTTCTTTCTGCATGTTGACGGTGACAATGAAAAACATAAATATAAGAGCAAAGTGCTTTTATTTATTGATTGACATTTATTTCAATTAATATATTTATTTTTGTATTTTTTTCCCACATTTATTTTTGTATTCTTAAATTTGTAACGTAATTTCTTATTTTTTGTATTCATTTTTATTTCTACTTTTATTTAATTAGCTATTTATATTTGTATACATTTCCACATTTATTTTTGTATTTATTTTTAAATTTTTAATGTATTTTTGTATATATATTCATTTTTACTTCTACTTATATTTAATTAGCTATTTAATTTTTGTATCTTATTTCTTGTATCTATAGTCGTTTTTATTTTGCCTTGTATTGATTTATTCATTTTTATTTTTAATTTTGGCAGCTTTGGTCCTCCATATAGATGAGTCCTCTCAAATCAACTCATGCTGCTTAAGACAGCACTCAACACACAACACAGTGAGTTGCCATAGCACTGTACAGCACTCTACAATGTCTGGCAAGTTCAAAGTAGCTCCTTTGTCACTCATCATTAACTTTAACAAGCTGCAGCGGTGTGGTGAGAAAGAAAAGCTTCAGTAGGGAGAAGGAGAAGCAGTATGTGATTGGATGGGACATCTCTATAAAATCCTGCATTTATTATTATTATTATTATTATTATTATTGTAATTTAATTTGAGTAGCGCGGGACCACTGGATCAAAAAATAACAAACAGGAGATGTTCAATATTTTCAGTAAATGTAAAACACCAACAAGTACAAATGTAAATGAAACCAGTAACCAAGCAAATGTTTAGGTTTTTTCTTTTCTATACTTCAGGTTTGGAAAATGTGGACACTGAAATATCCATATCCAAGGATCCCTTTCTATTTCAATAAGAGACAGACTTTTGAGTCTCTCTGGGCCCATGGTTGGCCTGAGATCAACTTTAATGCAGAAAAGCGAAAAACAAAGAGTCAAGCGGAGATGCAACGCAATGGTACATACGGCTCCAGAAGCTTTATACGGTTTATTGAATAACATATCCTTTGGGTAGAAATTGTTTCCAACAGAAATCTCTAAAATAAGCTGAGTTTTATTTGCACCATTCTGTTACTCAAAAGACCTTTGGACTTTTGGCAAAAGCTTGCTCACAATATTAACTCGTGAGAAAAATTGTAACAAATATTTACAACAAGAAAAAACAGGACTTCACGTCATCATGCACAGAGACATATATAGTTTCGGAATCCCTTTTCTGTTTTGCAAATATCTGATCAGCCTTCATACTTTCGCAATCGATGGAGTTTGTCTCACACAACCTTGATGCTTCACATACTCTTTCACATCTGCCCAGCACTGAACACATTAACGGAATAAATTGTTGCGTTTTTCCAGGACCGCAAGAAAGAAAAAAAAAAAGGCGACAGACAGGACTGAAGACATCGTAGCATCTGCCACAGCCAGATTGTCAGCATGACTGGCTATGCTTTCTTAATGTTATTCATTCTCTGTGTGTGAGTGTGTGTCGTGAGTGTTTGCTTTTCTAGCCTACTAAACATGTCTTTTTAGCTATAGTGTAATTATACCTCATATGATTGCTTGTCTGGTAGGCTACTTATACCTTAATTTGCCTTTTTTAGGCAAGATGAATAATGCAGTGCTTCTTTAACCATTCTATTGTCGATGAGATTATATTAATGATAGTGTCAAAGGGAATCTGCAAGACAGAGGTAGATGTCAGCTGCGCGTTGGCTACTTACAAACTAATGAGTCAACATGACAGTGACAAATTGGGTTTCATTAAATCGATCATCTTATAATAATAAAACCATTTGTCAAAAGGTTATAAAGGCAGTTTGTGGACGTTGACCATATGAAATGCTGAACATAGAGATTAAAAAAAACTTTTATAGATAAAATGAGAATGTTCTTTTTCTCACCAAATAGAGTTGAATTATGACTGTCGAGACAGCTTGCCGCATTGAGACTTTGTAAGAAATAGCTCTATTGTGTTGTGTTCAAGATCTAAACAGCTAACTGAAAGAGATGTGTGACATTTGGACTAAAATGCCAATTCAAAAAATGTTGGAAAATGGAAAGATGAATAGAGTTGTTCAAAAATGTAATTAAAATTGTATGAACATTTGACAGGATAAAGGATTACAATTTTAACTAGAAAATGTCATGCCTTGTGCTGAGTTTTGTCGGGATTTCGCCCAAGTGTTTCTTGTATATGTGGTTACCCATTGATTTCACCTGTAGTTGCCTGCTCCTTTTGTCTTGACCAATCCGCTGCCTGTTGAATCAACCACCTGTGTCTCAATGTCTCGTTACGCAATATCTGCATTTAAGTTCCCCATGTTCCGTCTGTTCTGGTTGGGTCTTTGTCTATCCGAGCATCTCCTCCATTCCTGCATCGAAGCCCTTGTGTAACCCATCTTCATCCCAGTAAGTTTTTGATACCCAGTCTTTTGTTATTGCCTTGAGTTTTTGTCTGTCACTACGTTTTTTGGATCCCCACAGCTTTTGTTTGAACTTTGTGGGTTTTTTTTTGTTTTTTTTTTGTCACGATCATTAAAGCATTTTGAGTTCACCGCCACCCTACATTGCCTCCTGTGTTTTTTGCCTGCAAATGAGTCCTCCTTACCCCCCGCGTCGTGACAGAAAGAAATTGCGATGGGGCCACATCCTGCTAATTTCAGGTCACTTCCTATTGATTTGGAAACATTAGTCATTTCCAGGTGATATTAGGTCATTTCCTGTTGATATCTTGACGTACATGGCCGTCAATGGAATCCAAGTACATTGGCGTCAATAGAATTGACATACAGTCACTTGACGGTCATTGACGGTCAATGGCATGGACATACAGTGGGGAGAACAAGTATTTGATACACTGCCAATGGGCAGTGTATCAAATACTTGTTCTCCCCACTGTACATTGGTGTTAATGGCATCGACTTACTTGGACGCCAGTTGAATGTCAAAGGGCTGTAATGGTAGGCTTATGGTAAAAAATCCTATGTTGTTCTGCCATTAGAAATGAATGGAACGGCGTACATGGCAATGGCATCCCATTAGAAACAAATGGGAAAGTTTTGGCTGAATTTGGGGGGAACTGTAAGTTTTTGGCAAATTCTGAATACACCTTTTATGCCCCTTACCTACCTGCAATTTTTGTATGATTTATGTTAATTTCCGATTGGTGAAGACAAACGACAACCCCGCCGCCTTGTGATATGATCCGGGGTAGTTTTGTGTGATTTTTCACTTCGAAAGGCGAGAATAAGACTTGGAAACGCCGCTCGGTTCGGGTTAGCATGTCGGCTAGCTGTCACGCCTCCCTGTTTTTTTTTATGCTCTGCGAAGCCGGGGCAGGGAAATGAAAATATTAAATTTTCTGAAATGTACTGATAAACATTAGACTTTCATATATTTTAGATTCATATTCAATTTAGCACAATACTGTTATTTGTCAAGACCTTACCATTTATTTAGCAATTTGGGAAAAATACTTAGATAAAAAGAATATCCTGTAAAAATATTGGAGTAGAGAGATTGAAACAATGATGACATTTTGCTGCTATGTGTCGTATTTTTCCCATTCTGAATCTTACTCCTCAGTGGGTTGAATTTTAAATCAGATGAAATCATGACCCTGCCAACGTCATCATCCAGCTGGGGACGCTAGAGGGCTATAATGAGAGGCAGCTCTAAACGGCAGATTAGAAGACTAATTTCCCACTTGATGTATATAGTCAAATTGTCTCAAAATATGATTCTAATTCACATAATAATGCTATTTAAGACTTTTTTTATGCTGTCACAGGCACTTTAAAGCCAAATTATACCGATGCGTGTGCGGTAGAGATCCGCCAAGGTGTAAAACCAAATTATACCGATGCGTTTGCGGTAGGGATCCGCCAAGATGACGCGGCGGAGCCAATCCGTTTCCATTCTATCATATTGTTCAAATTATACCAGTTGTATGTGCGCTACGGTTTGACTGCAGACAAGCACCGCCGTGCCGGAGCCCGCCAAATGTTTTGCGCTATTTTCTATTTCTGCTGGAGATGCATCTATCAAAATGGGCGGAGCCAGGCCTGGTGTAAACAGGCTAGGTGCTTATTCATGGTTTAAACAACAGCGAACGTGGACAATGAACAATTCATTATGGAGGTGGGAAGTCACAAAGTGATTAATCCCACAACAGATCCTTTTTATAAGGACAACTTTAAAAATGAATCTGGATGGAATGCAATAGCAGAAGCTATGAGGATGGACGGTGAGTGTGCAAGTTATGTAATTTAAAGCAGTAAATAGTAGAGAACGGGTTTTTGACACAGTCGGGGCGTCACAAACCCATGGTAAAAGCAAAACCAAGTCCACCTCTTTCTCTGCTTCTCTACTGAGTACAGAGTCTGTGTGTTTGTCGTTGTTTTAATGCCACATTATTACGTGCGATCACTCAAAAGCTAACGACGGGACGGAGCTGCCGGACCTTAATTGTGCGCAGCCAGTATGTTTTGTCCTATTTTTTATGTACTGCGGAGCATGCAGTCAACACGGAGCTTGGCGGATCCATACCACACACGCATCCAGTATAATTTGGCCTTTAATTGTTTACTTCATACAGCACCTGTGACCTCTTGATACTAGCAAGGAAAGAGTATAGCCAAGTTGCCGAAGTACTTCCACTTTACTTAAGCGTGTCTGCTCGCAACTTCCGTTTGAGAATTCCTCCATTCAAAACAACAGTGGAGCTGGAGTAACATTGCTCATCAAAATCTCTTAAAAAGACAATTTGGAAATACTGTATCCATCTGCCATCATCACGACAGGGGAGGACAACATGTTCATGAAGTCAGATGTGGAACCAAGCTCCACCACAAAGACCGGGTGTTTTTGTAGCCTTGTTGCCGCTGTGTTATGGAAGGTATGTTCTTCCTATCCCTGCATTTTCATGTGTCCGGTGCTAAAAAAACACTAGAGCTAAAATCCTACGCATGAAACGACCTTTTGCTGCAGCTGCTAGCCTATTGCTAATCAGTACGTGTAGATGGCACAATTATGTCAACACGTAACTGCAAGTGTAACAAGTTTTTTGTTCGTTTGTTTACAGGTGGAAAATGCTGTTAGGCAAGGGAAGATAAGTTGATGTGGCTCACAACAACACTTATTGTGCATTGATGCACATATATCGAGACTACGTGTGTTCTACCCGGGGGCGGCTGAGAGGCTGGGGCTGGAGACAGTGGCTCGCCTCGCGGCGGACCGTCAGCTCGATCCCGAGATCCAACTAAGAGCTTTTTAACTGCAGCAACTTTAAGATGCTCTATTAGAGCTGGCATTACTGAGGACAGCGAGAGAAAGCCTGTCTAGATGCTGCCGATGGAGTTCTGCTGTCTGATATCACATCATCGTATGCTATTTTTCTAATAATTTTATAAACTGTGATTTACTGACCTGTTTTGCACATGCACCAATCGTTTTAAATAAAACAAGTAATGGAATCATGTCCAAATGTTTTATTGCGATCAATATCTGCAATAAAAAAGAATGACGTGGTATTTTGTTTATATGTACTAGTCCTTCTCAAAAAATTAACATATTGTAATAAAGTTCTTTATTTTCTGAAATGTACTGATAAACATTAGACTTTCATATATTTTAGATTCATGACACACAACTGAAGTAGTTCAAGCCTTTTGTTGTTTTAATATTGATGGTTTTGGCAAAAAAGTCAAGAAAAACCAAAAAACCCTATCTCAAAAAATTAGCATATCATGAAAAGGTACTCTAAAGAAGCTACTAACCTAATCATCTGAATCAACAAATTAACTCAAACCCCGTGCAAAAGATTCCTTAGGCCTTTAAAAACTCCCAGCCTGGTTCATTACTCAAAACCGCAATCATTGGCAAGACTGCCGACCTGCCTGCTGTCCAGAAGGCTATCATTGACACCCTCAAGCAAGAGGTTAAGACACAGAAAGACATTTCTGAGCGAATAGGCGGTTCCCAGAGTGCTGTATTAAGGCACCTCAGTGGGAAGTCTGTGGGATGGAAAAAGTGTGGCAGGAAACGCTGCATAATCAGATGAGGGGACCGCGCCCTGAGAAAGATTGTGGAGAAGGGCCGATTCCAGACCTTGGGGGACCTGTAGAAACAGTGGACTGAGTCTGGAGTAGAAAGATCCAGAGCCACCGTGCACATCCATGTGCTGGAAATGGCAGAAGCGCCTGACCTGGGCTAAAGAGAAGCAGCACTGGACTGTTGCTCAGTGGTCCAAAGTACTTTTTTCAGATGAAAGCAAATTTTGCATGTCATTCGGAAATCAAGGTGCCAGAGTTTGGAGGAAGACTGGGGAGAAGGAAATGCCAAAATGCCTGAAGTCCAGTGTCAAGTACCCACAGTCAGTGATGGTCTGGGGTGCCATGTCAGCTGCTGGTGTTGGTCAATGCAGCTAGCTATCAGGAGATTTTGGAGCACTTCATGCTTCCATCTTCTGAAAAGCTTTATGGAGATGAAGATTTCATTTTTCAGCATGACCTGGCACCTGCTTACAGTGCCAAAACCACTGGTAAATGGATTAATGACCATGGCATTACTGTGCTCAATATCCCTGCCAACTCTCCTGACCTGAACCCCATAGAGAATCTGTGGGATATTGTGAAGAGGAAGTTGAGAGACACCAGACCCAACACTGTGGATGAGCTTAAGGCCGCTGTCAAAGCATCCTAGGCCTCCATAACAACTCACAAGTGCCACAGGCTGATTGCCTCCATGCCACGCAGCATTGAAGCAGTCATTTCTGCAAAAGGATTCCCGACCAAGTATTGAGTGCATAGCTGATATAATTAATTGAAGGTTGACTTTTTTGCATTAAAAAACACTTTTGTATTGGTTGGATGAAATATGCTATTTTTTTGAGATAGGAATTTTTGTTTTGTCTTGACTTTTTTGCCAAAATCATCAATATTAAAACAATAAAAGGCTTGAACTACTTCAGTTGTGTGTAATGAATCTAAAATTTATGAAAGTCTAATGTTTATCAGTACATTATAGAAAATAATGAACTTTATCACAATATGCTAATTTTTTTAGAAGGACTAGAATATGCCTTGTAGTATTTTCTTGTAACAACAAAATCCGTGTCAGCCCTTCGACATTCGGCAAATGTAATTTGTAATTTCACCTCATTTTGGTCACTCAAGTGGCCGGCTATCAATCTAAACTTCACGTCAAAACAGGGTGACAGGTAGTTATAATTTTGTCCACGAATGATCAACGAAGTGATAAGAACAGTCATATAATCTCATCTACAGTACGTCTCATCTACGTCGTGCTGAATCCATTTTTGGGGATTCTGTGGGTTCCTCTGCTTTTATTTTGCAGTTTCAACTTTGTCAACACACTGCTGACTTCAACCGCAATTCATGTTGTTCTTTCTAAACCGGAAGTTCGGAGCAGACATTTTCCAAGATGGCGCCACCCATGTTTTGCTCAGGAAACTTGTCTATAGAAATAAGCCATTAAACAATTGAACTAATATATTAGTATCATTGTATGCACCTGCATTGAAAAATTCTTATATTTCGAATGTTTAATGACATTTAATAGAAGAAAATAATTGAGACACTGGTTCGCTGTGACAGCCAGTCCGTTTTTTTTTTTTTTTTTTTTTTTTTTTATTAAAACATTACATTTTGAAAGCCTGCAGCCTTGTGAATTTCCAAAGAGAAAGTCAGATTACAGAGGCACCGTTTCTCCAACCCCACACATGCTCTCTCTCTCTCTCTCTGTCCCTGCTTTAGTCAGTGACATTAGCAGAGTCAAGAGAGCCATGCGGAACACACCATATGTTGCTCCCAGTAATAGTCTCATTAGATGGGTGTCTATTTAGTCCCTGCATTAAGGAAAACATGAAACACTACAGACTGCCAGGTGCAGAACACAGTAGGGTACATTATGTACTGCGCATCTGACCATGTGCACGCTTACACTCAGTTGGATTCTGGATATTTGATCAGTTTGATACTGTGCATAAGCAACATTACATCGAAGTGGGCTCTGCCTGCGTTTGCTTCATACAGTCATAACAACCTTTCAGTTGACTAAAAGAACATAGTTTTTAATTGTAATGGCATTTTGTCAGTATCCAATTCATATAATACTGTATAGTTTAGGCTTGTAGGGTGACCAACTGTCTTCTTTTGCCCAGACATGTCTGCTTTTTACATCCTGTCCGTCAGTGTTGTTTTTGGTGCCCATTCATCCTGTCTGTCAGTGTTGTTTTTGGCAGCCCTTTTAATTTTTGTCTTAGTCTTTTGGACGAAAATACTTTTTAGTCTTAGTCATATTTTAGTCGTTTCAAAATGTTGTCGTCTTTGTCTAGTTTTAGTCGACAAAATCTCATACAAATTTCGTCTAGTTACCCAAAATATTTTTGTCTGTAAAATTCAAAAGTTTTAGTGTAAAAATAAAGTTTTCCAACAGTTTTGAATAAGGATAGACCATAGACTTCATAACTCTCTTGGCCTGACACTTAGTCATTCTTTGCGTCACGCTTTACCAGGGGGCCAAGCTTCATTTAGTAATAGTCAGCCGAAGACGGCACACGCTCATGTCCAAGCCCAATTTAAGTTTGGATATTTGAAGGCCTACGAAAGCTGTACTGCATACAAACAGGAAGGATTGTCTCAGGAGTGAGTTGTTCGGGGATTCAAGGGAAATATTATATTTTTCGTAGCATGCATGCATTTTGAAACGTTGTGAAAAAAATCAATGGGAGAAACGGAACCACTACGGCATTCTTCGACATAAATACGTACAATAGATGCGTAACTGTCCGTTTTTTTTTTTTTTTGCCCTTTTAACAAAAAATCGAGACAGTTTTACGTCCATATCTATAAGGAATTCAGTGATTTAAGCATTTATTCGCATGAATTTTCTTCTTTGTTTACACATGGAGATGGCTAATTTTCGTAACCGACTAGGCTAATTGTTCGCAATATTTACACAAAATAAATGCTGCATGCATGTTTTTTTTCCTTTCAACCAAGATTCAAGACTGTTTTACGTCCATATTTTTTAAAAAATCAGGGATTTAAGCATTTATTCACATGAATTTCAACATAAAAAGCTCTTTGTTTTGCTATGGCGGCCATGCTGGATTTTGTATCTCTAGATTTTTTTTAGACATTTCTGCGCCCATATTAAAAAACAATCAGCTTTTGCATGTTTTTGTGTATATTTTATGTAATATTTCAATCTAATAACTTTCAGTGAAAAACCATGGTCCTATACGAACCCCTACGGCGACGGCAACAAGCAGATTTTCGTCTACTTTGACCCCGTGCACCTTTGGAAGAACATCTACAGCAGCTTCCACGACAACGGCTGTATGGTGCTGCCCAGGTGTCCTGGGGCTGAAGTGGCCAGCATTATTCACTTTATTAAAAAAGATGAATCAAAACACCTATCTTTCTGAAACAAATATGTTCTTCAGGAGCCTGAGAGGATGAGGACGGCCTGATTCTCGAGCCGGAAGGTGCTGGCCAGGTGGGAGAACTACAAGTCTGTCAAGACCGGCTACACGTTGACCCAGAAGGTGCTGGCGCGCTCTTCGATCGAGAAGCAGAGCGTCGGGCTCATCATGGCGGTCGTCAACCCCAACACGGTCGCGCGGGCAAGGAGGAACACATAGGGACACACAGGGCCGACATCCTGGAGATGTTCCAGAGGACAAGGGAGACCTGGAGACGGGACGAGCAGTCCTCAAGCGGCCATCTCTCCCCATGGCCCACATGGCGTCCTTCGAAATGTCGCTGTGGGACTTCCTGATGTGCAGGAAGCACAAGAGCACCTGCTGGAGTTCCTGGCGGTCCCTCTTCAACTGTTTTAGTGCGAACTTCTCCAAGCATGTGACTTTAGAAGCGAGGAAGAACAAGGCCTTGGAGTGGCCGGCTGGCAGGAAAAGGTCGAGGAGGGCAGAATGGAGACGGTGAGGAACAGGGACTTGTACAAGTCGAGGTGACCAGAAAACACAAGGCATACAAAAGGCTATGTGATTGTTCAAAGACGAGGCTAACGTCCTAGTAACACTACATCGATTATTTGCACTGCCTGAATTATAGGATTATCTCGTACTCATTTTATATTTATGTTTATATAGATGTCATTTCAAACTTGCACGTCACTTTTGAGATTTTACCTTATCCTGCACTGTAAAGGGATGCTCCACAATTTCATTGTATAACTGTATAATGATAATAAAGTGCTATTCTATTCTATAATAAGTTGTGATTGTATGTAGAATTTAATCATAATGTATTTACATACTATTTATAATTGATTCTGCATGTTTTCCTCAAGTATTAAGTTTCTGATGTTAAATTGAGTGATTTATTGCCTGTTGAAAACTTGCATTACATAAAAAAAAAAAAAGAGTTGCTATTTTGGTCTAAAACTTATATATGTTAAATATTGCTGTTGATCCTGAAAATATAGGTGATTATATCTACATTTGGTGATTTTTGTGCATCTAGTGTAAAATCTGAGACTTTTATAGCCATTTTAAGTTGTGTTATATAAAAATAATTAATCAGGATTTTATAAGGGAACGACTTTGAATTTTTTTATGCCGCTGCTCATGGAGACTCATATATGGCTAAGGTAGGTGCCTGTTTTGGTTTTAGGTCGGTAGCACCTTTGGTTTTGAAAATATTTGAATTTGAAGTTTTTGAAAATAGGCCCCCTACGAATCGGCCCCATTTCCCGTGTCATGTCAATAGGTTATGAAGTCTATGGATAGATAGACGAGGACATATTGGAGAATCTACATGGACAACACCCACTTTGTCATGATAATACACACTCAGCAGGAAAATCAGTACATTATTTTCAATTAAACCTACCTAGAAGCCACGAACTGAATATACAAAAAAGTTGTCCGAGCATTTAACATCTTCTGCTTTAAACTGGACAGTGTTTTAAGAGGACGCTCACCATTCTAAAGCTGTTGCTAATGCGAACGTAAATGCTACAGTAATGCTAGGATTACATTTAGCGTCTGATGATCACTTTTAAAGGCTAATAATGTCGCATTTTCGTCGTCATCGTCTTGTCAGACGAAAACTGGCATTCTTCTCGTCATGTTCTTGTCTCCTGAGACACGTTTTTAGCTCCTAATCGTCACGTCATCCTGATGAAAAAATGCTTCGCCGACGAAATATTCTTGTTATCGTCATTGTTGACGAAAACAATGCTGCTGTCCGAGTGAAGAGGTCATTTTCAAACAAGCTGGAAGTGGCTGATGTACTTATTTTATACTGGCTTTTAGAAAGCCATCCAATTCCAGCACATTCACAACTTGAACGTCACACTGGAGATACTGTATGTCCACCCCAAAGTTAAAAAACACAAAAACAGCAGACGACTAACTCTAAAACATTTTTTAACTGCAAAAAAAGATGAAATAAACTATCTGTATAAGGGAAGACGGCTAACGGTTCACAAAGAGCAGATCAAGAGGAAGCGCTGTGGAAGTTGTCAGAGTAATGGGAAAAAAGGGATCTAGGCTACAAACAGGATGGGAATGAAGCTGCTTATACTCTGCAGGGAAATAGCCGTGGCTTTTGTAACTTTTGGGAAGTTATTACTGGGAAAAAAATGAATTGGCTTTAAAACTCCCTTATCATGTTTTTTTCCACACTAATAAAATGATTGAATCTTGTCAAAGAGTATTTAAAAATCAATTACAGGTAGTCCCCGGGTTACATAAGAGTTCCGTTCCTACGCTGGCAATGTAACCTGAATTCCTGCACAAATTGGAATTGACCATTTAAGTACCCTTAAATCTCAAAATAACTGTCCAAAAACCTGTATTATACGTCATCGTACTTTCCTTGCCAAGTCTTTTTAGCTAATTCCTAGCTAGACGGCGAGCTAAGCTGTAATCTTTCCCCTCTCTCTCTCACTTGGCTGCATGACTTCTTCGCGGGAGAAAATGCGCTCTTCCATGTGTGCGCAAATCAAGGGTGAAGGTTTGTACAGCGTAGGGACAAAACAGTACCAACTTTTCAGAATGCTCAAATTGTCCACACCGAGTTTTAAGCAACCTCATTTGCATTACATAATGAGTGCAGTAATACAGGTAAATTAGATTGTCTTCCCAAATTTTTAAAAGATAGAATAGACCCTACCATTATAAGGTAAATTATTTTCATTATGTTCAGACTTATATTTATCCCTTTTCACTTGCTGAATGTGCCAGTCCATTTTTACCCCCTCAATTGCATGTTTGATTGGCTGATCACTTGACCCCAAAAGAGCTGTCTGAAGACCTGTGATCAAGGATTGTTGATTTGTGTAAAGCTGGGAAAGGATACAAAACCATCTCTAAAAGTCTGGATGTTCATCAGTCGACAGTCGGAGAGGTTATATACAAATGGAGAGAGTTTGGCACTGTTGCTTCGCTCCCAAGAAGTGGCCGTCCACCAAGATAACGCCAAGAGTTCAGCACAGAATACTCAGAGAGGTAAAAATTACCCCTAGAGTGTCTGCTAAAGACTTACAGAAATCACTGGCACAGTCCAATGTATCTGTGCACACATCAACTATATGTAAAACTATGGCCAAGAATGGTGTTCATGAGAGGACTCAACGGAGGAAACCACTGCTGTCTAAAAAAAAACATTGTTGCTCATTTAATGTTTGCAAAAAAGCACTTAGACACTCCACAGAAGTTTTGGCAAAATATTTTGTGGACTGATGAAACCAAAGTTTAATTGTTTGGGAATAACACACAACGTCGTGTGCGGAGGAAAAATGGAACAACTCACCAAAATCAACCTCTCATCCCCACTGTGAAGCATGGTGGAGGGAGCATCATGATTTGGGGCTGTTTTGCTGCCTCAGGGCCTGGACAAGTTGCAATCATTAATGGAAGAATGAATTCAAAAGTATCAGGATGTTTTGCAGGAAAACCTGAGGCTGTCTGTCAGACAGTTGAAGCTAAAAAGAGGATGGATGCAGCAACAAGACAATAATACAAAACACAGGAGTAAAATTAACTTCAGAATGGTTTCAGAAAAAAAAAATACATGTTCTGGAGTGGACAAGTCAAAGTCCAGACTTGAACCCCATAGAGATTCTGTGGCATGTCCTAAGCACAGCGATTCATGCCAGACATCCCAGGAATCTGACTGAACTACAGCAGTTTTGTAGAGAAGAATGGGGCAAGATTAGTCCTGATCGAACTGCCAGACTGATCTGCAGCTACATGAAGCGTCTGGTTAAAGTTATTGGTGCCAAATGTGGGGCCACAAAATATTAAATGTAATCATTCACTTACTTATTTTCCCCCTTTTGCCATTGCTTGCACACTATCCTCATTAAAATATAAACACCTCTTTGGATAGTTTTAGTTAAAGCAGACCGTTTTTTTCATCTGTGTGATTTTGACAAAGATCAGATCACATTTAATTGCGATTTTATGCAGAAATGTAAGATATTCCAAAAGGTTCAGATACTTTTTCATACCACTGTAACTGAAAAGCTTTTCTTTAGCAATATAGACAGTAGTCAGATATAGACCATCACCCTCCCCTCCTTTCTGCACTCAAGTTTGTGGCATGTTACTTACTTAGTGACTAGAATCACTCTAATCTGTTTTTACATTTAATACATTTTCTTTTATCAATTGAAACCTGAATGTTTGATCTGTTCTGCATAAATGTTCTTAAAATTATTGTGTTCTAATCTTACTCAGCTAGGAAATAGTTGCTTAAAATGAGTTCATGATATGTAAAAAAAAAAAAAAAAAAAAGAGGGCTAAAATGCTACATTACAGGCTTTACACGATACGTAATAAGCCTGCTATTCTAAAAGTAGTATTAACAGCTTGTTACATGACTATTATGAGTCTGATATTAGGTCTGCAAAGCTACAAAGTATTGTTACAGGCTCGTTATGATGCTCATAATAAGCTTGTAATTCTAAATATGTGTCATCAATCTTATTAGGAGACATTTATTGAGTCTCATAAGAAGCCTGAAATACTAATTTTAAGTATTACTGGCTTTTATACGGCATAAATTTCCATGAGGGCCTTCGCAAGTGTTGTACAGTCTTGACCTCCGGGTTGCCTGCAGTCGGACTGACCTACATTTGTGTTTCCACTGGCTGTGCAAAGGATGAATAACGATGAGTTAAGGAATCTCATTGTGGCTAAACAATATCATATGACAATGTAACGAATGTTGAAATCAATATGCCGCAAAGCAAGCGGCACATATGAATTCCTGTGTGTGGCAGGGTTCCCACCATTTTCCTCGAAGTTGTTTAGTTCCAGTAAAATTTATACAGACCCCATAGGGCTGTGACAGAGGTGTCCTTCAACTACTTGTAAGTCAATGTTTAATCACCAGTGTTAAGAATACTGTATGTTTAATGAAGGTTAAAAAGTTATTAAGTGTGGCTTTTCAAGGGGAGCTTAGTGAAGTTCTGAGTGACAGTCTAAACTTGGAAAAAGGCCCTGTGTAGAAATGTCACAGTTGGAACTTCCAACATGCAAGGAAGGTAAAGACTTGTACTGTTTGATACCACTGAAATTGTGCTTTAGAGTGGATCCATGACTTATTTCCACCAAAACTGAAGTGTTCATTAGGGAATCTCATCATAAGATTAGCATACGTAAGAAAGAAAGCTACAGTAAAACAACAAAGACACATTGAGCACATTGCAGAGGCAAGCTGGCAGGCAAAGCATGATACTTAGAGGATGTTTGTCTCATTTGGAAAACCCCATGACTGTCTCTAGATTGATGAGTTTTGTACACTCAGCCATTTAAAATCCGATGAAAGTAAAAGGAAATATTCTGACCAAAGTGGGGCGATACAAAGATGGTCTCCTCAGACCTGAAATAATCCCGACAGAGCAATTTATAATGAGAATTCTTAAACAGACAACACGATTTCCAAGTAGCTGCAAACAGAAGGGGGGACATTTTCTCTCTCCACAGGATAGCGATCCTGAAAAATGAGGTACTAAAGCATTTTTTTCTAAAGGATTTAAGGTAGCGCAGACCATTGAGATATTTGTTGTGATTAGGCATATATAAGTAACTAGGACTTGACTTTACTACAACCCCTAACAAAAAGTATGGAATCACCAGTCTCGGACGAGCACTCCCTCTGACATTTTATTTTGTAGAACAAACTCTGGTAAAAAGCTTGAAAAAAAATAATGAATTAGTTCAAAAGTGCAACTCTTTAGCATTCAGAAACATTAAAAGAAAGAAATAAAAAACATTGTGGTGGTCAGTAAATTTTACTTTTATAGAGCAAGTGCAAGGAAATATAGAATCACTCCATTCAGAGGAAAAATATATGGAATCATGAGAAACAAACAAAGAAAACACATCTCTAGTATTTAGTTGCACCACCTCTGGCTTTTATGACAGCTTGCAGTGTCTGAGGCATGGACTTCATGAGTGACAAACAGTTTTCGTCATCAATTTGGTGCTTACTCTCTTTGATTGCAGTTGCCAGATCATCCTTGCACGTCGGAGCCTTCCTGTGGAACTTTTTTTTTTTTTTCCAATTTCCACCACATGTTTTCAATAGGGTTGAGATCTGGGCTATCTGCAGGCCATGACATTAACTGGATGAGTCTTTCTCCAAGGAATGCTTTAACAGTTTTAGCTCTGTGGCATGATGCATTGTAATCTTGGAAATGATTTCATTATCCCCAAACATACAGTGGGGCAAATAAGTATTTAGTCAACCACTAAATGTGCAAGTTCTCCCACTTGAAAATATTAGAGAGGCCTGTAATTGTAAACATGGGTAAACCTCAACCATGAGAGACAAAATGTGAAAAAAAAACAAAAAAAGAAAATGACATTTTGGATTTTTAAAGAATTTATTTGCAAATCATAGTGGAAAATAGGTATTTGGTCAATACCAAAAGTTCAATTCAATTCACTTCAATTTTATTTGTATAGCCCTGAATCACAGCAAGGTTGTCTCAGAGGGCTTTGCAGAGGCAATATCTAATAATATTAATAAAATAAAAAATAATAAGTCCTGGGTATCCCCCATCCTTAGACACTCCATGCCGGCAAGGAAAAACTAAAAAAACTCCAGAGTCTTTGAGAGAAAATGAGAAACCTTGGGGAGTACCACAGTCAGGAGAGATCCACACCCAGGACGGATAGACAGGAAGCCCCAGGACTGCTAATGGGAATTAGCAGGCGAAGTTACAGTCCGTAAAGATGCAGTGGAGTAAAGGAACAAGAAGAGGTCCATCTAGCCAGATGAGACGGGGGTAGCAACGAGGACGTCCATCCAGCCAGGGGTCCAGACAGTCAGGAGGTGTCAGCTGAAAAATAGCCCCTCCCCAGAGGGGAGGGAAAAGGGGACACCGGGTGACTAGTGATGAAGAGACAAGACAACTAGATATTAACATTGGAAAATAGAAATAAAGTAAGACAAGTGGTATGTAGAGTGAGAAAAAGGAGATAGAACTCAGTGGCTGTACTTCCCCCAGCATTATAGCTTCTAGTGCAGCTTAGACTAAACTGTGAGTCTACTCCCACTTCAACTAGCCTGACCATAACCTTTGTCGAATGGGAACGTTTTTAGTCTAATCTTAAATGTGCAGACTGTCTCGGCTTCTTTAATATTAGCCGGAAGCTGATTCCATAAAACAGGGGCTTGGTGGCTAAAGGCTCTAGCTCTGACAGTACTTTTAGAAACCGTGGGAGCTACCAGTAGACCTGCATTCTGAGAGCGGAGTGTTCTGTTGGGGCGGTATGGAACCAGAGCATCGGTGAGATAAGATGGCCCAACCCATTAATGGTCTTAAATGTAAGAGGGAGGATTTTAAATGTAATTCTAAACTCGACTGAAAGCCAGTGAAGGGCCTGGAGCACAGGGGTGATGTGCTCTCTTCTATTGGTTCCTGTTAAAAGTCTTGCTGCTGCGTTTTGGACTAGCTGAAGACCTTTTAGAGAACTTTTAGGACAAGCTGCAAGTAGGGAGTTACAGTAATCCAATCTCGATGAACGTGTGAATCAATTAATTAATTAATTAATCTAAATACTTTGTTATGTACCCTTTGTTGGCAATAATGCAGGCCAAATGTTTTCTGTAACTCTTCATAAGCTTTTCACACACTGTTGCTGGTATTTTGGCCCATTCCTCCATGCAGGCCTCCTATAGAGCACTGATGTTTTGGGGCTTTCGTTGGGCAACACGGAATTTCAACTCCCTCCACAGATTTTCTAAGGGGCTGAGATCTGGAGACTGGCAAGGCCACTCCAGGACCTTGAAATGCTTCTTACGAAGCCACTCCTTTGTTGCCCTGGCTGTGTGTTTGGGATAATTGTCATGCTGAAAGACTCAGCCACGTCTCATCTTCAATGCCCTTGCTGATGGAAGGAGATTTTCACTCAAAATCTCTCGATACATGGCCCCATTCATTCTTTCCTTTACACAGATCAGTCGTCCTGGTCCCTTTGCAGAAAAACAGCCCCAAAGCATGATGTTTCCACCCCCATGCTTCACAGTGGGGACACGTCTGGCAGTGCAGGATTTGAGTCCCTGGTGGCGCATTGTGTTAATGATAGCAGCCTTTGTTACTGTGGTCCCAGCTCTCTGTAGGTCATTCACTAGGTCCCCCTGTGTGGTTCTGGGATTTTTGCTCACCGTTCTTGTTATTTGGATGCCACGGGGTGAGATCTTGCATTGAGCCCCAGATCGAGGGAGATTTTCAGTGGTCTTGTACTACTTCCATTTTCTAATAATTGCTCCCACAGTTGATTTCTTTACACCAAGCATTTTATCTATTGCACATACTGTCTTCCCAGCCTGGTGCAGGTCTACAATTTTGTCTCTGGTGTCCTTCGACAGCTCTTTGGTCTTGGCCATAGTGGAGTTTGGAGTGTGACTGACTGAGATTTTGGACAGGTGTCTTTAATACCGATAATGAGTTAAAACAGATGCCATTAATACAGGTAACGAGTGGAGCCTCGTTAGACCTCGTTAGAAGAAGTTAGACCTCTTTGACAGCCAGAAATGTTGCTTGTTTGTAGGTGGCCAAATACTTATTTTCCACTCTAATTAGAAAATAAATTGTTTAAAAATCAAACAATGTGATTTTCTTTTTTTTTTTTTCACACATTCTGTCTCTCATGGTTGAGGTTTACCCATGTTGACAATTACAGTCCTCTCTAATCTTTTCAAGTAGGAGGACTTGCACAATTGGTGGTTGACTAAATACTTATTTGCCCCACTGTATTTTCAATTGAAGGGATAAGAAAGCTGTCTAAAATTTCAATGTAAACTTGTGCATTTACTGAAGATTCAACCATAGTCATCTCCCCAGTGCCTTTGCCTGACATACAGCCCCATATCATCAAGGACTGAGGGAATTTTGATGTTTTCTTCACGCAGTCATCTTTGTAAATCTCACTGGAATAGCACCAAAGAAAAGTTCCAGCATCATCACCTTGTCCATACCAGATTCTTGACTCATTACTGAAAATAACCTTCATCCAGTCATTCACAGTCCATGATTGCCTCTCCTTAGCCCATTGCAGTCTTGTTCTTTTCTGTTTAAGTGCCAATGATGGTTTTCATGTAGCTCTCCTGTATAAAAACCCCATTTTCTTTAGGCTATTTTGGAGAGTTCAGTCACATACCTTGACTCCAGCTTCCTCCCATTTCTTCTTCATTTGTCTTGTTGTACATCTTCTGTTTTCAAGACATATGGCCTTTAGCTGTTTGTCATGACATTTGGATGCCTTCCTTGGTCTACTAGTACGCTTAACTTTAACAACTTTGTCATGCTGTTTGTACTTTGTCCATATTTTTGATACAGCTGACTGTAAAAAGCGCACGTCTTTGGCTACCATACGTGTAGTGTTACCTTCTTCAAGAAGTTTGATAATCCTCTCCTTGGTCTCAAGAGACATCTCTCTTGTTGGAGCCATGATTCTTGTGAATCCACTTGGTCCAGCAGCCCTCCAAGGTGGAATAACTGCACAGTTTTTAACTGCTGACTAACGAGCATATCTACTCTGAGGCAAGGGCCCAATTAAGGAAAGGAAATTGACTGGGTGTGTCTTTATTTTCTACTCAAAATAGAATGATTCCATATTTGTTTCTTCAGAATGTAGTGGTTCTGTATTTATTTCCCTGCACTTGCGCTATAAAAGTAACATTTACTGACCACCACAATGTATTTTATTCATTTCTTTTAGTTTCTGAATCCAAGGAGTTGCACTTTTGAACTAATTCATTATTATCAAGATTTTTATCTGAGTTTGTCCTATATAATAAAATGTCTGAGTGCCCGTCCCAGACTGGTGAATCCATACTTTTTGCTAGGGGTTGTATTTTTGCAGGGGAGTGTAGGCATTATTATCATTATTACACATCCTCATTTGGTATCAAATCTAAAGGAAAGTGTCTTACTGCAATAACTTTTTAAATAAAATTGGTAACGTTGTACTAGTTTTGACATCGGAGGAATCATTTATGCAGATAACCCTTATTTTAAGATTAGATTTTCCATTACAGAGGAGAACATTTACTTGAAATAGCACAGCATGCAACTGCTGTCAGATTTCTCGCACATTTTCAAGCTAAAATGTCATTAATCCTTTGCTTACACAAGGTGTTCACGCTCGCATCTGTCGCTCCCATCATAAAAGGAGATCTCACATGAAAGGCCTGAGCCTTTGCTTAGAACTAGCTTTGAGGATTTTTGTGCTGTTCTGTCTTTCTTTGAAGAGACTACTTCTCGTGAACCTTCTGGGTTTGTGCTGAACAGAGCAATTCCACCACTCAGCAATGTAAAAATTTAAAGGTTGTAAACACATTTTTATTTCAATTTTCAGCGTCTCAAAGAACAATATTTTTGCTTTGTTTCATATTTAGATGATGATACGATTCATATATTGTATTTACATGCGTACTAAACCGGGTTCTTTCTCCGGGACTCAGCCTAGCCTCAGTTTTTATTATTGCTTCCCAAAATTCTTGAAAACACAGCTGTCAGTTCAGTTCAGTTATTCAAGATTCTTCAATGTATCGCAAAACTTATACTGAGGAAACCATTGAAAAGCCCATTTAGCACTAGAAAACCCAGCAAAGGCCGAATCGGCCTTTCCCCAAGACAAATACTCCTAATATTCCCATTTATGAATGGCTCTTGTCTGTCGGACAATGACTTGGCAATTCAAAAGCACTTGGGCCATTTAGGCCAACTCTGGGTTTTTCCGGGGTAGAGGCCAAATCGGCCATTGCTTGGGACTATTAGGAGTACAAGAATTCTCTGGGACTTCTAGTGTTAAGGAACAGACATCGGGTACAACCAAGGACTGAGAGATTGGAAGAGCAAACAACTGATTTCAACTGAACAAAAAAAAACTGGACAGATGGAAGGTTCAACACAAACCACCTGTTTCCCAGGTGCTACAGTCAATGACATATTGCTAACAACTAAGGGTATAACGGTTCACGTAGATGAATTGAACTTTTTCAGTTTTGCATGTTCGGTTTAGTTCAATTGTGTACCGTTTGGGTTTCGTTTTATGATTTTTTTTCCCTCTGAAAATGTATTATTAACACAATCAAAGCGCTGTGTACAGGAGTGAAGTCTTGCGGGAATGTCCGCACAGACGCCTTAAAGGGTACAATGGATAGAAAGACATGGAGTTCTTAAAAGATAAATGTTAGTACGAGTTATACAAATTTGATATTAAAACCCCTCTTAATGTTTTCGTTTTAATAAAATTTGTAAAATGATTTTAACTAGTATGTTGTCATTGTTGTTGACGTCGCACGGTGGTGACATCACATGGCCACGCTGCAGGACTTCCACACTGTCACTCTTTAACTACATTAACATGTCATCGGTTCTGCCTTTCGAATTTGAACCCGAGTGGAACATTAATGAGAAGGACAGCAAAAGCAAAATGAACAGGAAAAACGGGATGAGACAAGTGGCGTTCATGTGTCAAGTTTGCTAGTGACAGCACTCCCCTGCTCTAGTGACGAGAGCATTGTTAAGGTGGCTAGTAAGATAATAGGTTGTCCACAGGTCTCCTTAACTGATATTTATGAGGGGCAGGTTATGAGGAAGGCAAATGATATACTTGACTGTGCAGATCAGATTGAACTTAGTTTGGTTGCTGGCTATTCGTATTATTTTTCACATTGAGATGCAAGAGGCAGAGAAAGGCATGTGGACACAGGCGTTCAGATTCGTAGCTCAGACCGCGCCTTTTATTGGCATATACAACAACAACAAAAATAATATATCTCTCAAAAAATATTGTTCACAAAATGAACAGTGCTTCAATCTGTATTAAAGAAGCCCTATTTTCACTCAATTAAACAACAATGAAAAGAGAACTGGCATTCACAAATTCACAATCAAAATAGATATGCAAAATACACATAAAACTTACTCAGACTTTGGTCAAACTCTATTTTAGCAACTCGTTTAGCTCAACAAATACACTGGATGGCAAAATTTAGTCACAATATACAAACTATAATGTTGGGAGCCATTATCAGGAGTCATGTTTGTTGTGAAGACAACACTCAAATGAACGTAAGTCACAATGGACCCGCACTAAACAGGTAACTACAGCGTCAGTCGAGGGACAAAACGCACGTATTAGCTTAATCTCTTATTAATTTAAAACTTGACATTGACACCTAGTGGTGTATTTAAATCACTACCTTTCAAAATTAGAGAGTGAGAGACTACGGCAGCATGGCCATTTGACATCACCACCCTGCGACGTCAACAACAATGGCGAGCTACTAGTTATCTTTTTGATTTCAAAATTCAAAACGAAAACATTAAGAGGGTTTTTAATATCAAGTTATTATAACTCTTACTAACATTTGTCTTATAAGAACTACATGTCTTTCTATCCGTGATACCCTTTCCGTGTCGGACACTCGGGGTAGTTTAGACTTTACAGCCTGTAAAGTCTGTAAATTACAGGTACGACAAATGGCAACATGACAAATGCCAGCATTAGGCTTGAGCTAAAAGCTTACTACACTACTATTGGGGCGGCCCGCTCGAGCGAGTGGGACTAGGAAGAGATTAGGGGAAAAGGGGGGAAGTGCCTCCCCTGGTGGCCCAAAAATGTCATTGCATGTTATTAACTTTCCTAAAAATTAATTTAAAGGGAAAGTTCAGAATTTTTTTTTTTTACATAAGGCTTAATCTTCAAGTTAGCAGGGGTTTAGTTAGTCGGTGGAGTTGATTGCAACAAATCAGCTGTTTGTTAGTTATTTGTTAGTTTCAGGGCTCTGGAGTGGCTAAGCTAGCATGAGTCACAATTGCCTGCTTTGCATAGAAATAAAAATCAACATATTCACGCATGAGAATCACAGATGACCAATGCAATCAATAGTGTTGGCTATGTTTTCAGGATAAAGTTATTAAAACTTACCATTGCATGTCAATAATCGCATTAATAACCCATGCAATTATTAGTTTTGGTTAATAAAACTTATCATTGCATGTCAATAATCGTAGTATGAACAGCAACATTTTTAATCCAGCAGCTCTACAGGGAACAGGCTGTCTTGGCAAGCAAGGCGGAGTGATATCACATCGCTTTTTTTCACCGCTGATATTTTTTGTGGGAACGAAGGGGACTCCCCAGTAGACTGAACACAAGTGGCCGAATCGCTCCTCCATTGTGGTCGCATTACGCATCTTAAAAAGTAGAATGCAGGATGAAATGAATTACAGCATTTTGGTATGACGGTGTTTTGGCCCAATGAGTATTTCGGACAATGATCTGCATTTTGAATTTGATTATGTTAGACCTGTTAATATCATTGTTTTATTGGCATGCTAAACAGGCACCATTGACTCGTGCTAGCTTAGCCACTCTGGAGCCCTGAAACTAACAAATAACTGACAAACTGCAATGAATTTGTTGAAATCAAGTCCACCGAGTAGTTAAACCCGCATTAACTCGAAGATTAAGCCTAATGTCAAAAATTCTGAACTTCCCCTTTAAAATAAAGGCCTATCTGTTAAAATGTTGTCTATAAAAGTTGTAAAGCAATGAAAAAACAACAAAAATGAATGAAATGAACAAGAATTCTACAAGGTATTTCACAATGGGTCAAAATTATTTTTCAAACAGATCAATTGACTAGCACCTTAGACACGGTCCTTTGCTTTGCTTCGCCAAAACTACACCTGAGGAGGCAAGATGAATATTTAGAATTTCTTTAAACCTTCTTCTTTCAAAAGCTACAACAACTGAGCTTGAACCGAGGTACAGTGTCAAGATATGTGTATTGTATTGGTAATTTTATTGCTGACACTGCATTTTGGGGTCACCAACATGTTTCTCCCCCCACTCCCACAAAAGTCAAACTCCGCCGATGCTAGTGTGGTATCGGGCCGCGGCCGACTAAAGACGCTTCCGCTGGTGCTGTACACTTTTTGGGCTTCCTCGTTAAAAATATCAATGGACAACGGCAAGAGGATAAATCCATACTTATATCAACAATTGCTGCACGGATATGTAACCCACTTACAGCGGCACATTCAGACAATGAATGTTGAATCTACATGTAAGAAAGTCAGCTAGCTATTGTTACTACAACCCAAAATGTGCTTTCTGCAAAAAATGTGTCTACTTCAGCTGTCATTTTCTTGACGTCCGGCTGCGCTGGCATCTTTACCTCATTCCCCTGCTTTGTCTTTACAGTAAATTCAATGTTTCCAACCTGATACTCAAGTTGATTGGCTGACTAAGGTCCATTGGCACAGCTCAAATCGCATGTGATTAGTTTGCATCTTTAACCTGCCCCGAAGCAATTACTGTAAAGACTATAATTGTGGCACCATTTAAATTTAAATCCATCAGTCAGATTCAGAGTCTTGATTTTTTTCTTTTACTGTCCATCTAATTACATGTGCAGGATGGCTTTTTAATGATGTATCGGTTTCATTTTTCTACGGCAGCTGTTGAAATACCCCTTTTTTTGATTGTTTCTATTGTGTTGTTTATTAAGAAAATGAAGCTTTATAGAAAATAATTTAAGAGGGCAAATATCACGCCTGATTGTAATGAATTCTGTCTCAAGTAACCTGGAATTGCCCTAAAATCCCCAGGAAGTTACCTAGAATCAGTGTTGTTAATCTTACTTTTAAAAAGTAATTAATGACAGTTACAAATTACTTTTCCCAAAAAGTAATTTAGTTAGAAACTTAGTTACCCGAATGTAAGAGTAATTATTTACTGGGCAAAGTAACTGGTGTTACTTTTCATTTTTTTTTCTATTCAAAAAAAAAAAAAAAAAAAAAAAAAACATTGGTCACATTATATGAAGTTCAAAGGGTTTTTGGGATAATTCGCCTGAGCCCAATTCTATACCCTAAACTTAACTTGACACAGGGGAAGTTAAAGTTGTTAAAATTGCTCCCGTTATTGCATTATTTCCCTTCTGTCTACTATCTACATGTGAACGTTTTAAAACTGTTTCATCATTTAATGATAGATTCAAGTCAAGATTTAAATTTGCTAACGCTTCCGAGTCTGTCATTTCGCATCTAGTTCTCTATGCATGTGATATCTAGCGTAGCATCATGTGTGTGTAGATTATAGGCTGTCGGCTACAGTCAGGTATTATTGGAGCCACCGAGCCTAGCATCAGGTTTGCAACTGCGTCACAACTCCCTCCCTTCCTTCCCACTCCCACTCTTCTCTCTCCGTGTCTCTTAGACTTTTCTCGCGTCATTCAACCAACGTAGTAACGCACGCCTTTACATCCTCAGTAACGGTAACGGTGTTGCAAAGATGAGAATTGATTGGCTGACTAAGGTCCATTGGCACAGCTCAAATCGCATGTGATTAGTTTGCATCTTTAACCTGCCCCGAAGCAATTACTGTAAAGACTATAATTGTGGCACCATTTAAATTTAAATCCATCAGTCAGATTCAGAGTCTTGATTTTTTTCTTTTACTGTCCATCTAATTACATGTGCAGGATGGCTTTTTAATGATGTATCGGTTTCATTTTTCTACGGCAGCTGTTGAAATACCCCTTTTTTTGATTGTTTCTATTGTGTTGTTTATTAAGAAAATGAAGCTTTATAGAAAATAATTCAAGAGGGCAAATATCACGCCTGATTGCAATGAATTCTGTCTCAAGTAACCTGGAATTGCCCTGAAATCCCCAGGAAGTGACCTAGAATCAGTGTTGTTAATCTTACTTTTAAAAAGTAATTAATGACAGTTACAAATTACTTTTCCCAAAAAGTAATTTAGTTAGAAACTTAGTTACCCGAATGTAAGAGTAATTAGTTACTGGGCAAAGTAACTGGTGTTACTTTTCTTTTTTTTTTCTATTCAAAAAAAAAAAGAAAAAAAAAAACATTGGTCACATTATGTGAAGTTCAAAGGGTTTTTGGGATAATTCGCCTGAGCCCAATTCTTTACCCTAAACTTAACTTGACACAGGGGAAGTTAAAGTTGTTAAAATTGCTCCCGTTATTGCATTATTTCCCTTCTGTCTACTTTCTGCATGTGAAAGTTTTAAAACTGTTTCATCATTTAATGATAGATTCAAGTCAAGATTTAAATTTGCTAACGCTTCCGAGTCTGTCATTTCGCATCTAGTTCTCTATGCATGTGATATCTAGCGTAGCATCATGTGTGTGTAGATTATAGGCTGTCGGCTACAGTCAGGTATTATTGGAGCCACCGAGCCTAGCATCAGGTTTGCAACTGCGTCACAACTCCCTCCCTTCCTTCCCACTCCCACTCTTCTCTCTCCGTGTCTCTTAGACTTTTCTCGCGTCATTCAACCAACGTAGTAACGCACGCCTTTACATCCTCAGTAACGGTAACGGTGTTGCAAAGATGAGAAAAGAAATCAATTGATTACTCACTACTGAAAAAAATAACGCCGTTAGTAACGCCGTTATACTGTAATGCCGTTATTAACAACAACACTGCCTAGAATACCCCCTAATAATCAGGAAGTGACCCAGAATAAACAGAAAGTGACCCTGAAATGCCCCACAAATCAAGAGGAATTTACCTGATATCCACAAGAAGTGACCACAAGTGGGGTGGCGTGGAGTAGAGTAGAGTAGAGTAGTAGTAGAGTAGTTGTCCCCCAACCCAGAGGTTGTGGTTTCGATTCTCTGCCCTGATAAACTTGCCCAAGTATCCTTGAGCAAGATACTGAACCTGAACTGCTGCGTCACCAGTAGGTAGATGGCAATGTAGTGTAAAGTGCTTTGAGCACCTTAAAGGTGGAAAAGTGCTATACAAGTATAACACCATTTACCAGGAATTGCTCCTAAATCTCCTTGCTCCTAAAGTGATTCAGAATCGGGGCGAACTCAACAGGAAGTGAACCCGACATGCCCCTAAATCAACAGCAAGTTACCCGAAATGGCTCAAAACAGGAAGTGGCTCAAAATCCAAAGGAAATTAATATGAACCTTGCTAGGAAATCTAGCATATGCTTTTTCCTATATCAGCAAGACCAGTAACAAAACACTACGAATCCACTAAGGTTCTGCTGAATTTGTCATTCGAGTATCCAGGGGGGCTACCAGTTGAGTGGATACCAATCATGTCCCAGGACCGAGGGTGGACCCTCATTCCCACAGAAATGCCGTGACCAGCCCCTGAGAGTAGAGCAGGGGAACCAGCCCTTTGCCTCCCAGATCACACTCTCTACCACCAACTAAAGCATACAACCAACTTCCTCTCCACTGTTCATCTGCCCAGCAATGCCAGGGGACTCCCATGACCACCACTGCCCAAAGTGAGATCGGCCCCCACCGCGGTGTCAACCACAGTTGGAGGCAAGCCAGGATGCCAGGACAGTCGGGATAAAAATTGGTACCTTTTTCTATGTGCATTTTTCGTGATTGTTGTTGATGTTTTAAATTCACATCCTGTGTATTATAAATCAGGAGCTAAACACAAGTGAGGCAATGACCGATGGCGAAATGCGAAAATCATCGCCGTTGAGCTGAAAGACAGTGTCCATTGGCCATTGTCGTTGCAGGTCATTTGTCGATCAATAAATACGTTTCTGATTGGTTGCCGTGCCAGGCAGAGGTGCTGGAAGTAATTCACAGCAGGGGGTGCTGAGGATCTTTTTTTTTTTTTAGCTTTTCCCATCCAAAAATAGCCGTTTCGGTCCAAATTTGTTATGCTTGCGCGTTTTCTCCATACAAGGTGTGCACAATGGAAGTATACATGCATGCTGGATAGTTTACATAGTACCACTAGGCTACTACAAAGACATCGTTCTATTTCACCTACATGATCATAATGCAAATTCCCGCAGGTAGACGGTGCAATGACGCACGAACACATTTGAAAATAAAAAGAGCCAATAAGCCATGCTTTAACACCCCCTTTTCACAACACTAAAATAAATTGCACACAAATATCCAACAGCACTCTGCATTAGGGCAGCTCAACAACAACAACAAACAATAATATGGCTACAATGAAAGCATGTCTGACACCAAAGGACAATCATCTTCATTTTTGACCTTGAATTGAATTTTAGATAATTTCACTGTTTTCGTAAAGAAAAATCACTAATTCGTTTTTGTGCCATATTCACGCCTCCTCTGTCAGCAGTTTACTTTTCCATTCCTATAGCGCCTTAACGTGACCCGGGAGCAAGGTAGGTCTCAGGTGGTGTTATTAACAAAAAAAAAAAAAAAACACCTTTTTCAACATATATTTAATCCCCAAAGTTAAATACACTATTGTTTCAATATGTTTTATTTATTTATTTTTAATAACAACAACAAAAAAAATCTACCGAAACACTTTTTTTCTCCCCTACACCAGGGGGTGTTGCAGCACACTCAGAACCCCACTTGCATCACAGTAGCCAGGTGGCTGCGACAGAATTACAGCCATTTCCCATTTTTTTTATACCGCGTCGCTGGTCCACGTGTGAGCACGTATGCACACAAGCACGGAATTTCTCGTGCACAAACAAAGCGTGTCCCTTCACTGCAAGAAAGCTGGCCGTTTTTGCCTCCCCATGCTCGTTCTGTAGAAAATGTATTGAACATTCAACTGGGATGTTGCCTACCGTGTGTTTTGCCCCTCAGATTGTATACCTCTAAGTATACTGTAAATTTAGTTTCAGGGTCAAGGCAGAGTACCCCTCTATATATCAGGCAAATAATTAGAATATTTGATTTAAAACCCCCCTGCTAATGAGCTCTCCTTGATATCTCATTTATCTCTGAAGGGGGTTAAGGTAACAATGCATTCATGCACACATGCATAATGCAGAAGCAGATGCATACACACATAGCTGGTGGTGGTGTGTGTGTGTGTGTGTGTGTGGGGGGGTGTCTCCTTTATTTATATCCCTCAGATGCTCTTTCCTTGGAATTATTCTCAACAGAGTACCTTTGCAAATGAGCTAAACCCAATTACATTCATGGGAAATATGTCATGTTAATTTGTGGCATGAAATATGCTTTTTCAGCAATAGTTTTCCTCAAATGTAAAAGGGGCCAATGTAGCCAGTTTGACATAATGTTCAGTATCGAAGGAATCAAAAAGTTCATTTAGGGGTATTATCAGTTGATGGGAAATAGCTCAATTTCTGTTCCCACCGGTCCTTGGACTTAAAATGAATACACACTGTGCATACATAAATGCACGTTTTTTTTTTTTTTTTCTTTTTTCAAATTAGTAGGTAAAAACAAGGGAGGGAGGGAACATACTGGCATGATAAACCACAGACCAAGGCACTCTCTATAAGCCAGGAATACTTTTTAGAGGACAAGATTACAGTGAAAGAAAATGTTATTATTTCAGTTTCATTGGCAAAATATATCCCAAACATTTGGTTATTATCCTAAATAATAGGTTATTTCAAATGTTACACTCTCCATACATAATGCATATTTTTTGAGTATCTGTTAATATGAACTAAGCAGCAGTACTAAGGATATCATAGCTAGGTTCATACTGCAGGTGTTAATGCACAAGTCTGATTTTTTTCCATGTATTTTCCGACTCAAGTAAGGCATTAACTTGACGGTCACTGTAAATGCTAATATACAACTTAATAAAATATGATAAGTGGACCAAACTCAATTTATGTCAACCTGTTGTGAACACTGATTTTTAATAAGTAAGTAGTAATTTGGGACCGAAAATCATGCCTAACTCGATATATCAGTCAAGTTAAAGTGCAAAAATAATTTTTTTGTGCTCAGTTTTCTTTGGGCATATTTCAGACATACGCAGATCTGCCTTGTCTATTTCACGCTTGTCTCAAACCAAAACATTCCCGCACCCGTCCACATTGAACCGTGCTGTCATCTAGAGCTCTCTTCAACAACATCACTCACTTCACACTAACCTGATAAGCAAATATTTTACTCTTTTATAAACTGTTGCATTGCCTTGTTGTATATGGCAACACTTTTAAAAATGAAATATTGTAGCAACTGGTGTTTAGCTGTTCCACCGCAATGGTAGATGGGTAGTTGTTCTGTTCAATAAAGTGTTCTGTTTCTTAGGGTCGTGCAGTGCAGTGGTCCCCAAACACCGGGCCGTGGCCCATATGCTACCGGGCCACAAAGAAATAATAGGTAATTTATTAACGACTGCATTCTGGCCTGTGCCTCTTGACACACCAACGAGTACGAGTAGAGATATATGGAAGTCGCCCTCTAGTGGTGGCCGCCATAACTAGGGTGCATACACACCCCTTAGTCGAAGCCCAGCATCAGTCAATGTCAACAGTAACATTAACTGCCTGCTGCTCGCTGTGTGCTGCAGGCGGCACACCTCAGCAATGGCGGACAGAGTACTTCTGTTCGGTTTGCTCGGATTAGTCAATAGATATAATAATAAAACTGGATAGTATGTCATCATAGAAATCAAATGGAGCTAGCATCTATTTTTTTTTTATATCTATGTGCGCTTGTCCTTGATAATAATGAATGACATAGGCACATCAAATTTGTTCTTGGAAATAATAAGCTCACACGCTAGCGTAGATGTCTGAACAGACGTCTTTGAACAGCTTTTTACGTGGAAAAGGCCACCTGACGAGTCAGAAGACGAGCCTACGCCAAGTCCACTCTGCATAATATGTGGCCAAAAATTAGCAAACGAGGCAATGAAGCCTTCAAAGCTGTTTCAGCACATAAAGACTAAGCAACCTGGAGTAATGAATAAACTTTTGGAATTTTTTAAACAAAAAGCGCGACCACGAAAGACAGAAACAGTGAGGGCTGCCACATCAATAAAAGCGAATGCACCGAGAGCCTCATAACACGTGCCGAACCGTAATGCTAAAACCAAGAAACCTTTCACGTTTGGAGAAGAACTCATCATGACTGTGACCGAGGATATTTCCCGTCAAGTTTTAGGAGAGGCCGCTGTTAAAAAAGGTTGAATCAGCATTTGATGAGTTACATTTTCCTTGCACTTGACGTTTATTTTTAGCCCTGTTGTGTTATTTTATATTTACTGTATTTTTATTTTTAATAACAACAACAACAAAAATCTATAAAATCTTATAAACAAAAGTCAGTCTCTGTCATTCTTCCCCACGTCGCTCGCCACAATATTTACTCACGAAATCGATGTTAAGTAAGTAAAGGTGTCGAAGAGCGCTCCGATTATACTACTGATTTTTAATTTATCACCAAGCATTAACAAAACATTCAGCAGAATGTCAACAGCCAATTTCTCTAGTGTCTTAAGTGCATTGTTGAGCATTTTAAAATAAAAGTTTAATTCCACTGCGTTAATCCATTAAATGTTCTACCTTAATTTATTTGGGTGTAGGGTCATTACTGTTTTTATTTAAATTAACATGTGCTGTATACAGTATATATTATAGAATTATGTCAGGTAAAATAAAAATGAACTGCAAATGATGAATAAGCAGCACTAAAGCTAACTAGTGTATCACTTCAGCTCTGAAAAACTAAAATAAATAATTACTTTAATTCAAGTTAATTTGAGTACTGCAAACTCAAAATAAACACTTAAATATAATCCCATTATTAAGGTTAATTTGAGTCCTTAAGCTTAAAATAATTAAGTAAATTGCATCTAAATAATGTAAGTCAACATAAATTACATTTTCTAAGGCAACAACTTTTTAAAGTAAAGTGAAGTTATGATATTTTACATTGTAAACAGGACAAGTCACATAGAAGTGGACCATTTCAGATCCGATTTAGGTCGCTTTCGTATGTTGTTTTCAATCCTATTTGGGCCACATTCTTGCAAAGCCTAAAGTCTCCCAAGTTCGAATTCATGCAGAAATTACATCAGCAGAGAGTGAGAGAGGCAGGGAGGATGTCAGCGTGCATTACCATTAGCACCTAGTTTGAACTCAGCTTTTAGGTTAGGTTCATACTGCAGGTCTTAATCAACAATTCGGATTTTATCATATCTGTTTTTTTCCGTGCTAGGCGCTAACACTAATGAATAGCTAAATCACTGCCGTCTTGTGTGCCCCTCTCGCTCTTTGCTGACGTAATTGCTGCATG